>NC_080171.1:61872667-62536833 GCF_950295315.1 Erinaceus europaeus | reverse complement strand
ACCTACAGGGATGCAGTGGTTACATAGGCCCCTTTGTTGACTATGGGCCCCAGAAGAGATCGATGGGGTTTACAGTTAATAATATTTATATACTTTTTTCATATTTGGGAACTACTCTCTTCCCTGATCCAGCTTTCTGGTCCTTTTTCCAACTGTGACACCATCCCCCCCCCCCCCCCCCCCAGATAATAGCTTAGGTCACCTGTATATTGGATGTCAGGCATAGGCAAAAACTAGTTGGGCCAAGGGTCCCATGGAATATACCTAAAATAGACCTACTAGCATTTTCCAAAATGGAGAACCCAAATCTCCATCCACAATATTCTTGCCTTTAGGTTCATAATCAGTCAACAATTTGCTCTGCTTTCTATCTTAACTCTTTTTCAGCCACCAGGTTCCAGATGCTACCATGATGCCAACCAGACTTCCCAGGCCAGATGACCCCACCAATGTGTCCTGGAGCCCCACCTCCCCAGATCCCTGCCCCACTAGGGAGAGAGACAGGCTGAGAGTATGGATCAACCTGTCAATGCCCATGTTCAGCAGGGAAGCAGTTACAGAAGCCAGACCTTCCACCTCTGCACCCCATAATGACCCTGGGTCCATGCTCCCAGAAGGATAAAGAATAGGAAAGCTATCATGAGAGGGAATGAGATACGGAGTTCCAGTGGCAGGAATTGTGTGGAATTGTACCCCTCTTATCCTATGGTCTTGTCAGTGTTTTCATTTTATAAATAAAAACTTGAGAAGAAAGAAAGAAAGAAAGAAAGAAAGAAAGAAAGAAAGAAAGAAAGAAAGAAAGAAAGGAAGAAAGGAAGGAAGGAAGGAAGAAAAGAACCTCAAGTCAGAATTGAGGGATTTCCTCTCTAGAAGAGGAGTCAACAGTGATAGCACTAATTGAGATAGATATGTGGGAGGAAATGATTTTGTTTAGGAACATATTAAATTTGAGATTCTAATAAAAGGCCAATGTGGAGAAATCTTTGGACTGTCAAATAAGAGAGACTAAAGTTTGGGGTAAGGATTAGCGTTGAATAAACAGATTTCATTTTTTGTTACTCTGTCCTGACCAGTGGGAAGATTCAGAGAATTAGTGAAGGTAATGTTAGGGTTTGTATTAATAAGGGTCGGAAAGTGTGCTCACTGGGTAAGGCAAGTGCCTTGTTATGTACACGGTTCAGGTTTGAACCCCAGTACCAAATGGCCTCCCTTTGGAGGCCATTTCTCCTTCTCTCCCTTCTTTCCTTTCTTCCCCCCTCCATCTCTCCCTGTCTCCCTCCTTCCCTTTTTCCATTCTTTCCTCCCTCCATTCTTTCTTCTCTCCCTCCTTCCCTGAATGAAAAGGCCCAAGCAGTGAATCATACATGCCCAAGACCCCCAACTCCACATTTTTAAAAATTCTGTTAATGGAAGGGTGCCCAAACACAACAGTCAAGATATGGCTGGTACATAAAATTCTCTAAAACAACAGGTCACTCTCAGTCAAATCTTTGGAGCCAAAACTCCTACTCCCTATCACTTCCAGTTCCTTAGCATGGTAATCAGGGGGGAATAAACTGGAAAGTGGGACGCTCACTAACCAGTTCATGATGGCCTGAATTGCACTTCCATTTGGTGTCTGTCCTCCCTTGTCCTTGCTGAGTGTGGCATACACACCCCGTCTCATTTACTTACTAGTCTACTCACAGTTTCAAATTACTTGTCCCCTCTCCCAGTGATTAATTTGAACCCTGATGGGATTTGGGAATCAAGCACCTGTCTCTTTTGTTAGAGAGCCATTTGGAAGCTCTGTAAATGTACATCTTGTGTTTATGAAGGAAAAGAATGGACTTTTCAACCATAATAGTGGTACCTCTCAATGTGGTTGTGACTTCCTCTAATTTTTCACACTCAGCCAAAAAAAATAATTTGATTTACATTTGATAGCCTGACATTTTAGATATTTGAACTTTGACTGACTCTTAAGAAATTGTCATTTTACAGATAAAAATATAATCAAATGCCAGTAATTTCAAATGTTTCAATGTACTAGCAACAAAGGTTGGGGGGGAGTGAAATTAAATTTTATGTACCTTTTGAGTAACTTGCTATAATAGCCACAGATGTCTCTTTTCATTAATTCAGTGCATGCATGACATTGCAAAGACATTACAGTACTTAATGATATATAATTATTTATTTGTAGAAAGATTTGGCAGACATAGCAAGGCCTTACAATCATTTACTTGTAGAAAGACATACATGGTAAATGTTTCTGCTTCAAAGATATTTTCTGCTCTCTGACAGTTGAGCTTCCTTGTCCCTTGAAACTATGGTGGATGGCACGTGTGACTTGCTTTTTCACACAGTTCTCTGGTCTCCATCAGGACTTCCAAATTAGACCATCTGGTGACTCTCATGTAAGATGTCATTTGAAGGAGGAATGAAAAACCTAATATGCACTATGCATACCTCTTTTATAATAGATGGTGCCAGAAGTGATCTGGCTGCGACATCTGTCAACTCACTGATCTCCAGGGTTGATTCAGCTAATCTGAACAGCTAGATCTGGGTGTCTTCTTTCTCCCTCACTGCTCCATGTGTGTCCCTCCCAAAACTACACGCTCCGTCGAAGACGAAGACCTTCTACAAATAGAGACAGACTGGTCTTGGAGGGTATACAGTAGCTGCACTCCCCTGCTAGAACTTCCAAACAATCTCTCAAGGTCCATTTGTAGGAGAACGTAGGGCAGTCAAGTTTCCAAGATTCCAGACACATCCAAATGAGGCACTGCATGTGGCAGTCTGCCTTTCTTAAAAAAATATATATATATCCAACAACAACGACATCAATAACTACATCAATAAAACAACAAGGGCAACAAAAGGAAATAAATATTTAAAAAATAAAAATGAATAGATAGTGCCAACTGATTTATATACCTGCCATTTCAATTTCAAATACCAGCCTTAAGAATTATTATCTTCATTTTTATGCACAGGAAAGCTGTGACTCTGATTAGAAAACTACTTAGGAGACAGTGGCATTTGGCTAGTTCTTGGTTTTGAACTATGAAGTCTCAAGGTACAAAGTCTACTTTCCCAAGAAAAGGCAGTAAGTGAGGTGATGTTTCTGTCCAGATTAGAAGGGAACATAGGAAATGACTATATTTCGGGAATTGGGTGGTAGCACAGCAGGTTAAGCGCATGTGGTGCAAAGTGCAAGGACGGGCATAAGGATCCCGGTTCGAGCCCCCAGCTCCCCACCTGCAGGGGAGTCGTTTCACAAATGGTGAAGCAGGTCTGCAGGTGTCTGTCTTTCTCTCCCCCTCTCTGTCTTCCCCATTTCTCTCTGTCCTATCCAACAACAACGACATCAATAAGAGAAATAATAATAACTACAACAATAAAAATTTAAAAATAAATTTTTTTTAAAAAAAGGTTAAAAAAAAAAGAAATAACTATATTTCAGAAGACTCATTGTATCCCTGTTTCTCTGTGAGACACGGGATTCTGTTTCTCAAGAACAAATTGAGGAAAACACACAAATTCCTCCCCGGAATGCTTTGTGAATAAAACCAAAATTGTTTTCATTTCAACTCAGATTTTCACATGAGAGAAATATAAAGATAGATCTCATTGCCGTGTGCCTTTGGTGCTCATACACTTGTGGTCAGTGTAGTTCTATTTTGTTTTATTATCACTTTACTGTGTGGGGGGAATTATTAATGGTTTACAGTACAGTTGTTGACACATGGCTACAATTTCTCCACCTTCTGTGGTCTGCAAAATATTCTGTACCCCAATTTGGGTTCTTTTTCTAGCATCGTACACCAGGACCCCAAACCCCCTTTATTCCTCCTCTTCCCTTCCCTTCTTCCCCAGATTCTTGGTGCAATGATTGTGTCACTTTAGTAGCATTGTTATCTAACAACAACAACAAAAATTGGGGAGAACTACATTTATATTACTGCATTTTACTATTTATTATGATAGTTATTAGGGAAATGTTGATTTATAAGAGTTGTTGTTTAGGTGGTACACTTTCACATCTTTCAAATATGTATCAGCACCCTTACCTACTTACCAAAGTACTATCTCCCCATACCAGCCTTTTAATTCCACCCTCACCCGTCATTGGTGCCCTGAGATATACTGATATTAACCAAGGGTTTGTTCCTATTCCATCCTATCCTTTCCCTTTAAACAATTTTTTTTTTTTTTTTTGTCTGCAAGCTTATTGCTGGGGCTTGGTGCCTGCACTATGAATCCACTGCTCCTAGAGGCTATTTTTTCCCTTTTGTTGCCCTTATTGTTTATTGATGTTGTTGTTATTGCTGTCGTTGTTGGATAGGACAGAGAGAAATCAAGAGAGGAGGGGAAGACAGAGAGGGGGAGAGAAAGACACCTGCAGACCTGCTTCACCATCAGTGAAGCGACCCCTCTGCAGGTGAGGAACTGGGGGCTTGAATGGGGATCCTTGTGCCGGTCCTTAGGCTTTGCGCCATGTGCGCTGAACCCACTGCACTACCACCCGGCCCATAACAGTACATATTTAAAGTCTATATACATTCCTTTTTGTTTCCTTCATTCTATCACACAAAGAATTTTTTCTTTAGAGACTGTGGTTAGTTCCTTCAGGATAAAAGAAAAGTATATATTTTTATATGTGAATTTATAATGAAGAACTCTTTCCTTGGTCCATTGCTGGGGTCAGTTATCCAATGCTTATTTTTTGGTAGGGAGTCCTCATATTTAAAACAGCTCACGGCACGATTTCAGAGTCCCTGGACCTCCCTCGTAGAAGAAATAATAGCAGACATTTTTCTGTAACATTTCTCTTCCTTCTTCCAACATTCCTTTCTTTCCCAACGTCCTGTCATTTTGAATAATTCTCAGATGTCTCTATTTGTGATACTGTCTCACAGATATTGCTGCACTATGACAAAGGTCTTTTCTACTTTCAGAGAAAATGTCTCTGGATTGAATCCAAAATACTTTTTTTCTCATAAATTGTTCAGTAATGTGATAGGAGTACCTTATCAAGTATCAAGAAATCACATTCTGATTTCTCTTCCATGTGGCATTTGGCCTTTCACAGTCATTAGAAGTCTCCTGTACTGGAAAATAGAGTTAAAACAGATAGTAGCTACTTCATGTGCAGTACCATTTTAAGATTGTTGTAACTAGTATTAAATTACCAAGGATACATTCTGCTCAGCAAAAAATTCAGGTTACTTTGAGTGTAACTGAAACTCATGGAGTCACTGTGCTGGTTAAGAGGGGAACTAGACTTTTCAGAACAGAGGTGATATCATCTTCATTCATAGAGTTTAACAAATTCTGCCTGTTTAGTGAGACTGGAGATTCAGTTTGGTAGTAGATGGTCGAGGAGACATCTGGAAAGCCCTCTATGAAGTAAAACAGAAAGATGAGTAGAAAGACAAAACAAGACAGATGATTAGCTATGTTAGAAGAAAATGAACTAGACTCTTACCTCTGTCTTACTTACTCTGTCTTACCTAAGTAAGACAGAGAGTTTATTAGAAAATAAGTAGTGGCAGGTCGGGCAGTGGCACAGCGGGTTAAGTGCACGTGGCGCAAGGCACAAGGACCAACATAGGGATCCCAGTTCGAGCCCCTGGCTCCCCACCTGCAGGGAAGTCACTTCACAGGTGGTGAAGTAGGTCTGCAGTTGTCTGTCTTTCTCTTCCTCTCTCTGTCTTCCCCTCCTCTCTCCATTTCTCTCTGTCCTATCCAACAAGGAACGACATCAACAAGAACAATAATGACCACAGCAAGGCTACAACAACAGGGGCAACAAAAGGGGGAAAAAAAGTGGCTTCCAGGAGCAGTGGATTCGTGGTGCAGGCACCGAGCCCCAGAAATAACCTGGAGGCAAAAGAAAATAAGTAACTTTGGCTAGTTAGTGTCCTTAGAGCATACACATTACCATGTATAAGGACCCAGATTCAGATCTGCAGAGTAGAAGCTTCATAAACCTGCTGTTGATGATACGTCTGTTTAAAGTAAGAGAAAAACCTGGTTTTCCATACAGGAGGACAAAGAAGTAGTGAGGATATATATCCTGGTCCACAAAGAGCTCCCAGTCCAGCAACATAATCTTATGAATTCCTCATTTATTGAAGGATGTTATGATCCAAGCTGCCTGCTGAGAGCTTTAAAAGCATATCTCATTTAATCCTCCAAGTGCTCTTTGAAGCTAATTCTCACCATTACCTCTAATGTATGGATGCCGCTAAACGACAAGAAAGAATTCAGTATGAGAAGGCAGGGCAGGGCAGAGGAGGGACTCAGCCCAACTCAGTTTGGTTCCAGACCTGGGCTTCTATCTGTTCTACACCACCTACCTGCCTTGGCAAATCAAGTGGGAGAAAGGAAACAGTAAGACACAAAGGAAGAAGCTGCTCAAGCCTATGGTATCTTGGGTTATTGACCAGTTCATTGAATATTATAATATTTAGAGAATTGAATCACACTGACTTCCTATTAGAACCTGCTACAAATTATTAAAGGCAGTTATGTGTGATCTGTGCAGTAGAGCAGGCCAGAAACTGTTACAAAGCAGGACAGAACCTGTCTCTCTGTCTGAGGTATGTATACCAACTAATTAGTAGTCATTTTGTACTCAGCTTCTACAAGACAGTCTGTCTTACTCTTCCAAGTGGCCACTAGAGTTCAGTGACTCATCCCCTTTATTTATTTATAGACTTCCCTATTCTTTATCCCTCTGGGAATATGGACCAAAATTATTTTCAGGGGTGCAGAAGGTGGAAGGTCTGGCTTCTATAATTGCTTCTCCATTGGACATGGGCATGGACATGAACATTGGCAGGTCGATTCATAACCCCAGCCTGTTTCTGTCTTTCCCTAGTGGGGTTGGGCTCTGGGGAGGTGATATTCTGGGACTCCCTGGTGAGATCACCTGCCCAGGGAAGTCAGGATGGAATCTTAGTAACATCTGGCTGAAAGACCATGAGATATAAAACAGAATAAATTGTTTAAGGAACCAAGGGTAGAAATAGAGGAGTTGAAACTAGGGGTCGTTGGGTGGGAAGAAGCTAGGAAGTCTCTTTTAGGTATGTTTCATGGGGCCCATGATGTTAGTAATTTTTTCCTGAGCTTGATAGCTAACATGTAGGTGGGTTAAAAAAAAATATATATATATATGTATATACGTGTGTGTGTGTGTGTGTGTGTGTGTGTGTGTGTGTGTGTGTGTAGTCTGGGAAGATGGTGTAGAGTTGAGATTAGGGCTAGAAAGCTGAATTAGGGCAGAGAGTAGCTCCCAAGCTTGAAGAAAGTATTCAGTTAACTGCTTACTTCATCACAAATCTAAAAAGTTTGTCCTAAGCCAGGACAAAAATATTATTTCTTTTATGTGTTGATTTATCAGTCAGCAATGAAAGGAAATTTCAACAATTGTGGGTATTCTCAATCTGATAGAACTACTGGCTCTTG
Source organism: Erinaceus europaeus (assembly GCF_950295315.1). NCBI lineage: Eukaryota > Metazoa > Chordata > Mammalia > Eulipotyphla > Erinaceidae > Erinaceus > Erinaceus europaeus. The sequence goes on along the minus strand of NC_080171.1, from coordinate 62,529,372 downwards.
GGAGTTGGGCGGTACGCAGTGGTTAGCGCACATGGCACGAACCGCAAGGACCGGTGTAAGGATCCCGGTTCAAGCCCCCCGGCTCCCCACCTGCAGGGGAGTTGCTTCACAAGTGGTGAAGCAGGTCTGTAGGTGTCTATCTTTCTCTCCCCCTCTCTGTCTTCCCCTCCTCTCTCCATTTCTCTCTGTCCTATCCAACAACGATGGAAACAACAGCAATAATAACTACAACAATAAAAAACAACAAGGGCAACAAAAGGGAAAATAAATAATACATATAAAAAATTTAAAAAAGAACTACTGGCTCTTGATCATTTATCTTGAGACACTTCACTTCAAAATTCAAAGCGTGGCTCCTCGAAACCTGGAAGCAACCCATATGTCCAGTAACAAATGAACAGCTGAGTAAGTTGTGATATATATTACTCAGCTACTAAAAATTATGAATTCACCTTCTTCACCTTATCTTGGATGGAGCTTGAATAAACCATGTTAAGTGATATAAGCCAGAAAGAGAATGATAAATATGGGATGGTTACACTCATAGACTTTTAAAAATAAGAACATAAGGGAAAACACAAAGCACAAATTGGACTGGGTTTGATGTATTGCACCAAAGTAAAAGACTCTGGGGTAGAGGAGTGTGTTCAAGTCCTGGAACATGATGACAGAAGAGGACCTGGAAAAGGGGGTAGATTGTTATGTGGAAAACTGAGAAATGTTACATATAATAGTTTGTACTACTGTATTTCAATGTTAATTGTAAATCATTAATTCCACCCAATAAAGATATATATATATATATAATATATATGCATGGCATCTAAAACTTAAAGCCGTAGACTCTATTTCCAACTTTGATGATGACATGATTATATATCTTTTTGGTTTTACTACTCTAAGAAAAATAGGAATGTGGTCATTTGAAGCTAATTTCTACCTTTTAGATCTTTTTTCTTTTGCCACCAGGACTTAACTGGGGCTTCATGTCTGCATGATTCTACCATTTCCTTTGAACTCTTTTCTTTTTCAGATAGTCGGTGAAAGACAGAGAAAGAGAGACACCACAGCACTGCTTTATTACTTGTGAACTTTTCCTTTGTATGATAGCCAGGGGCTCAAATCTGGGTCCACACATGGTAAAGTCTGCACTCTATAATTAATATAAATATAACTATAATTAATATAATAAAATATTACTGTAGTTTATAAGAAAGTCTGTTTACTTTCATAATAGGAAATTCACATATTAAGAAATTCATGGAACCAGGAGATAATGCACCTGGTAGAGTACATGCTTTATCATGCATGAGAATCCAGGTTCACGTTCCTTTTCTCATATGGAAGAACCACACGTAGCACTAGGAGATGCTTTATGAACATCTGTAATAGTGCTGTGTTTCTCCTCTCTGTTTCTCTCTCTCTCTGTCCCTCTCTCTCTCTCCCTCCCTCCCTCCCATTCTGCCTCTATCTCAAACAAAAGGAAAAAAAATAGGGGCTGGGCAGTGCCACTTCAGGTAGAGTGCACATAATACCATGTGTTAGGACTTGGGTTCAAGTCCCCAGTCCCTACCTGTAGCAGGGGAAGCTTTATGAGCAGTGAAACAGAACTTCAGGTATCATCCTTTACCTTTCCCCTTTCTGTATCTATCTAATCAATAATCAAAGGAATAGAATTATAAAGGGAAAAAATAGTGCCTGTCAGGGAGCAGTACAATTGCATAGGCATGAACCACTGGCTCCATAAAGCAAATAAATAAAAAAGGGAACTTCTTAGCACGCTATAGTTAAGTTCTTTTCTGCCACCTGCACCACTAGACATCTATTGTAGGTGTCAGAACTATGAGTGATTGTTAGGTGCCTCACATACTGAAGCTAAACAACCAGGAGAAAAAACTTGTGGGAGACCAAGTCTGGGTTGTTCTTTTACCTTCCATTCTTGCAACCTTTCGTTGACATTTTGTGGCTTTTGAGTCTTTTTTTTTTTTTTTCCTCATTATCCATTCTGGGCAACTTTTAAAATTTTTAAAAAATATTTATTTATTTATTCCCTTTTGCTGCCCTTGTTTTTTTTTTTAATTGTTGTAGTTATTATTGTTGTTGTTGTTGTTGGATAGGACAGAGAGAAATGGAGAGAGGAGGGGGAGAGAAAGACACATGCAGACCTGCTTCACCGCTTGTGAAGCGACTGCCCTGCAGGTGGGGAGCCAGGACTCGAACTGGGATCCTTACTCTGGTCCTTGCATTTTGTGCCACCTGCACTGAACCTGCTGTGCTACAGCCCGACGCTCTCTGGGCAACTTTTTTAATGGTTGGTGTTGTCAGTCTTTAAGCCCCATTTGGGGTCACTTACTTAGGTTTTTCTATGCTTTGGTAATTCTAGGCCTCTCCCTCTGTTTTCTTTTCCTTAAAAAAAAAAAGTCATTGAAGTCCAGAGTGTCAGCAGTGACCTTTGGAAATGTTTTTACAGCTTACAGAGACTTCCTGACATGTTTTATTAGCTCTTCTTGGTAGCTAATAAAGTGAGTCTTAGCAAAGCTGAATAACATGACAGATTAGAGCCACTTCCAAAATAACCACTCACAGAGCTGTCTTGGAGGAAGCTTGATGACAGAAATGTTGGCTACCACCACTTTCTGTCTAGTTCAGCAGGGCAAGAATTATTACTCCTTGAAAAAGGAGAAGTTATCATTGTAGGAAATACAATAATTAACTTGTTTTTAGAAAGCCTCAAATTCAAGACAGCCTCTAGGAAAACAGAAACATCACTGCTCTAGGGGATGAGAAATTAGTTACTCCAGTTGTTTTTATTTTCTACTTTCACAGAGGTAAGTCAGAGCTGGTCAGAGACAATAGAGTCTCTTCAACAAGTAATGTTGGAAAAATTGGATTGAAACATGCGAATGAATGAAATTGGACCACCATATCTCTGTGCACAAATGTCTGTTGGGATCCAGGTTCTGACATGAGTCTTGGGTTGAGTAGATTACTTGAGAAACTATGAGAGAGTAAGAAAGGATTCCAGAAGGCGTCACACCAGTTACATCCCAAGTGATGGGACTTCAGTGAGTCTGACCCTGAACAGACCTACCTCACAGGTTTTATACTGATAGTAAAGCGGAAATGGCATATCAAAGTATTTTTTCCAGGGTACATAAATCAGGGCACTTAATGTTTGATTACCTGGATATTGTTCTATATGTCACTCATCACGCAGACTCTGGCTCTACACAAAATATTGTTGTCTAACCTCAGGTCCACTGCACATACCAGATGACGTGAGGGGCACTGGTTTCTGTCACAGTATGCAAGTTTAGATGTTGTCTGTGGGAGGCTCTTGACCCAATTACTCATTAACTCACCCTTCACCAGATACTCTCTCACCAGAGAGCAAGAATTGTAACAAAGGAAACCATGAGCACATAGCCAAGTATTCTTTAATCCTAATACATTGCTCTTAATGATTAAACAAAGGAAATGGAGCAGCAGAGAAACAGCAGTAGAAGCATATATCAATAAGTAACAGACATCATGAATTTAGGGGGTCTCCAACAATAGTGAACTCCAAGTGGATCATAGACATGGACATAGACCAGAGACTATCTAAAGCATAGAAGAAGACATTGGCAGAATATTTCAGGATCTGTGCTTCAGAAATGTCTTCAAAGACTCCAACAGCAAAGAAAACATAAATAAATCAGTGGGATGACATTAAGCTGAAAAGCTGCACTCTAATAGAAAGCACTACAGAGTGGGAGAAGATCTTTATACAACATACTTCAGATAAAGGACTAATAAACTAAGTACATAAAGAGCTCAGTAAACTTACACACACACACACACACACACACACACACACACACACACACACACACACACACACACCAGCTCTGTTATAAAATAGATCAAGCTCATGGACAGAAACTTCACTGAGGAAGAGATCCAGAGGACCAACAGACACATGAGAAACAGAATCACTGATTATCAGAGAAATGCCAATAAAGACAACCATGAAATACCACTTTGGTTAGTGGTCCAGGAGGTAGCACAATGGATAAAGCATTGGACTCTCAAGCATGAGGCCCCAAGTTCAATCCCCAACAGCACATGTAAAAAAAAAAGAATGAGAAACACAGAATGATTTTACCTATAGGTGGGACTTAATAAGAGGGACAGCTAGGGAGAACACAAAGTGAAACTTGAACCCAGAGTAGTGTATTGCATCAAAGAAATGGGCTCTGGGGAAGGACAAGGTCAAAGGAGCTGAAGAGAACTTTGAAGTCCTGGTGCATGATGGTGCAAAAGAATCTGTGTGGGTTGTGGGTGAGAGTGTTCTGCTAAGAATTTTCATAGGAATGTGAAAATTTTCACTCATGTGCCAATTACTGCACTTCTTCTAGCGTTTGCCCTTCTTCCGTAGCCAGTCAACAGCATCAGGTTGAGCCTGATGTAAAGTTTCGAGACCTCCTTTGAATCTGGAGAGGTGGCAGTCGTTGACTATGTGGGTCATAGTCTGTCTGTAGCAGCAGGGGCAGTTCGGGTCGTCTCTGGCTCCCCAGCGGTGGAACATAGCGGCGCACCGGCCATGGCCTGTTCGATACCGATACCGATTGAGGAGGGCCCAATCATAACGTGCTAGGTCAAAGCCGGGTTGACGCTTGCAGGGGTCTGTGATGAGGTGTTTGTTCTTTACCTCAGCTGACTGCCAACTCTGTTTCCAAGAGTCTGGAACAGAGAAGTTCAGTGTAGGCGTAGGGGACCAGATTGGGTGACGAGACGTCAAGCGTTGCACAGGGTGGGCGAAGATATCCGCGTATATTGGCAGGTCCGGTCGAGCGTAGACGTGGGAAATGAACTTAGATGATGCCGCATCCCAACGAATATCTGGTGGGGCGATGTTGCTAAGAACTGGCAGCCATGGAACCGGGGTGGAACGGATGGTTCCAGAAATTATCCTCATGGAGGAGTGTAATTTGGAATCGACCAAGTGGACATGGGGGCTACGGAACCATACTGGGGCACAGTATTCTGCAGTGGAATAGCATAATGCCAGAGATGATGATCGTAGTGTGGAAGCGCTCGCGCCCCATGAGGAGCTGGCCAGTCTTGCAATGATGTGATTCCTCGCGCCCACCTTTGCTGCAGTTTTTATGAGATGTTCGTGAAATGACAGAGTGCGATCGAGAGTAATGCCAAGATAGACTGGCTGGGCTTCATGCCGGATTCTCGTATCGCCAAGCTGCACATTAAGCTCGCGAGGCCGAGGCATGGTGTAGATGGAAAACAGATGATACCGTTTTTGCAGTGCTAGGGATTAGTCGCCATTTTTTACAGTAATCAGATATCAGAGACATGTCTTTCGTGAGTGTTTCCTCGAGGATGTCGAACTTGGATGCCTGAGTTGCACAGCCGATATCATCGGCGTAGATGAACTTCCTTGAAGAAGTTTCTGGGAGGTCATTGATGTAAATATTAAATAGCGTAGGAGACAGAACAGAGCCCTGGGGGAGGCCACTTGAGACAAGTCTCCATCTGCTAGACTTGTCACCCAGATGCACCCGGAATCTTCTGTTTTGGAGAAGAAACGATATGGTGTTGGCCACCCATGGAGGCAGGCGTCTTGAGATCTTGACTAGGAGACCACGGTGCCAGACCGTGTCATAGGCTGCTGTGAGATCAACAAAGACAGCACCCATCTTTAAATTATTCTGGAATCCATTTTCAATGTAAGTTGAGAGGGCCAGGACTTGTTCGCAGGTAGATCTTCCTGGGCGGAAACCAGCTTGGGCGGGTGATAGGAATTTCTCTGTAAGAGGAGAAATACGTGACAGAAGCAGCCTCTCGAGGAGTTTGTAACACACGGAGAGGAGAGAAATTGGTCTATAGCTGGCGGCCAGTGTTGGGTCTTTCTTTGGTTTCAAAACCGCTATAATCTTCGCACGACGCCAAACTTTGGGCATAGACTCAGATTCCAAGATGTGGGACAGGAATGAAGCGAGCCACTTCTTTGCCGCGGGGCCCAGGTTAAGAATGAGTTCTGGGGTGATGTTATCATAGCCAGCAGCTGTTCCCGGTTTAACCCTCTTCAAAGTGTCTTCCAGTTCAGACAGTGTAAAGGGAGAGAGTTTTGGAGATGGACAAGATAACCAGAAGTGGGATGACCACTCGAGGGAAATTTCTCTTTTCCAGACTGGGTCGATCTTAGCACGTCCAACTTGAGTTAGGTGACTGGCCACTGAGTTTGGAGATACGGGAGGATGGGAGACAGGAGGGGGTTGGCTACCAGCACCCAGTCTGTGAAGAAGCTTCCAGGCCTTCCTACTTGAGTGGGTGAAGTTCAGACTTTCTGTGAGTTGTTGCCAGCGGGCTTGGTGTGCTGCATCCAGGGAGGCAATGAGATGGTCAGCCACATCTGGGTCGCCCGACTCATCATACTGCTTTAGTAGTTGCTCGCATTCAGCATCAAGACAAGGCGTATAGTTAGCACGTCTCCCACGAGGAATGGCTTGGGAAGCTGCTTTGAAGATGGCTTGGCGGAAGCGCCTGTAGGAATCTTCAGAGGGGATAGAGTTAATTGGAATTGCAGGAATAGATTTGTTGGTAAGATCACTGAACAGACGCCAGTTTGCTTTCTGAAAGTTCCATCTTAGTTTCTCCGAGCACAGAATCAGTGGGAACTGGAGACCAATGTGGATGATAGCTGGGCGGTGATGACTGTGCTGGAAGATCTTGAGAACTTGTCTGCAACTTGACTGCACTGTAAACCATTAACACCTCCAACTCCCAGTAAAAGTGATAGAAGAAGGAGAAGAAAAACAGAATAGACGTGTATAGGAATCACTCATTCTTGCACTATTAAGAGCTTCCCATATGCCAGTGCTGAAATTAGTGCTCCCTAGGAAAAAATGAGGATGGGGAAAGGAGAAACATATCATATCAAATGCCTCACTCCTAAATACATTCCATGTAAAATCCAGTTCTTTATTCTGAAGCTATATCTTTCCTGCTGATTTGTTTTTGGTGTTAAAAAATGACTTTTAAAAAAATGAAATGATAGAGTTGATAGGCATTTTTAGTTGCTTGGGTTGGTGAAATATTGACCCCCTTGCCTGATTTTTAAAATTTTGCTGGATTTTGAAACCTAGCACTACTACTACTACTACTACTACTGCTGCTGCTACTACTACTACAACTACTACTACTACTTTTATTGCCACTAGGGTTATTGCTGGGCCTTGGTCCTGGCACTACAAATCTACTGCTCTCAGCAGCCTTTTTTTTTTTTTCTTCCTTCCTTCCTTCCTTCCTTCCTTCCTTCCTTCCTTCCTTCCTTCCTTTTCTTTCTTCCTTCCTTTCTATTATACTTGATAGGACAGAGAAATTGAGATGGGAGAGGGAGATAAAGAGAGAGAGAGAAAGACAGACACTGCAGACCTGCTTCACCACTCATGAAGCTTCCCCCCTGTAAATGGAGATAGGGGACTTGAACCCAGGTCTTTGTGCATGATGATATGGGCAGTTAAGCAGGTGTGCTACCAACAGGCCTCGGTACTTCTGAATTGTGCTACATTGTTTTACTTCCTTCAAAATACAAATAAATGTCTTAAATACCCCTATGTGGATTCTACGATACTCCTCATAACCATTAGATTTAGTATGCAGTTGTGATCTCTATTTTTTATTATGATGTTCACAAATCTGATAAAAAAATTATCTCATTTGTTCAAATTCTATCAGGAAATTGCTCTCAATTAATACTTTAGATTCCAGAATTCTGCCCTCAGAGAATGACTCAGTAATTCTGGGTGGGACCCAAATATGAGTATTAAATGACTTTGAGGCAGATTTTGGCACTCCTCACCTGACCATCAGTGCAGGAGGCCTCCTGTATAAAGCACATGGTCTCATTTGCAATGACCTCCTCTTCACATTGAAGATTCTGTCTTCCTGAGAGGCATAGTATCATGTCAAGCTCAATTTTGTGAATTATGTGTGATTTCTAATTCAAATATTAGAGAAGAAACATCTGATTTGCTTTAAGCACTTCCTCTCAAAATCAATTTAAGTAAAATTTGTCTTTAAAAAAAATACATGGGAATCGGGCTGTAGTGCAGCAGGCTAAGCGCCGGTGGCGCAAAGCACAAGGACCGGCATAAGGATCCCAGTGCAAAGCCCAGCTCCCCACCTGCAGGGGAGTCGCTTCACAGGCGGTGAAGCAGGTCTGCAGGTGTCTATCTTTCTCTCCTCCTCTCTGTCTTCCCCTCCCTCTCTCCATTTCTCTCTGTCCTATCCAACAACGACAACAATAATAACTACAACAATAAAAAACAAGGGCAACAAAAGGAAAAAAATAAATTAAATAAATATTAAAAAATTAAAAAAAATACATTTCCTCAATTCAAAGTCACTTTTATGCTTAACTAAACAGATGATACCTGCAAGCTGAATCTGCACCCTTCAGGAAAGTCTCCATACTGTATGAGACGTCAGTCTGTTGCCATGGAAATACAGGCTATGCTATAAATTCTACTGCCAGGCCCCAAATCAATTGAGAACTTTTTTTTTTTTTTTTTTTACCAGAACACTGTTCAGTTCTCGCTTATGGTGGTACGGGGGATTGAAGAGAACTCTTTTTTTTTAATGTTTTATTTTTTATTAGTGATTTAATAATAATTAATAAGATTGTAAGGTAACAGGAGTACAATTTCACACAGTTCCCACCACCAGAGTTCCATGTCCTGTCTCCTCCACTGGAAACTTCCCTATTCTTTCTCCCTCTGGGAGTATGGACCAGAATTCTTTATGGGGTGCAGAAGGTAGGAGTTCTGGCTTCTCCACTGGACATGGATGTTGGTAGGTCAATCCATACCCCCAGCCTGTTTCTATCTTTCCCTAGTGGGAAGGGCTCTGGAGAAGTGAGCTTCTGGGTTGGACATATTGGTGAGGTCATCAGCCCAAGGAGGTTAGGATGGCATCATGGTAGTGTCTGCAACTTGGTGGCTGAAATGTAGTAAGATACAAAGCAGGACAATTTGTTTAATAAACTGGAACTCAAAGGCAGGAATAGAGCAGATGAAACTAGGGGTCTTCATGTGGGAAGAAGTAGGAAGTCTATTTTAGATATGTTCCATGGAGCCTAAGATTGTAGTAATTTTTGCTGAGCCTTATTCCTTCAATCATTTTAACTCTAACCTCATCAGCTAAAGTAAGGACTGTGAAAGCTGGATAAGGGCAAGAGACTGGCACACTTTAATGATGGCTTTTTTGGTCATTGCCAGGCCACCCCATTAGCTGGGGGTCTAGTCAGGGAATCGTTCCCACAAAGGTATGATGGGTCTAGACCTCTTGTGAAACAACCCCCCCCCCCCAGGTGGAAAGCCAGGGGCTAGAACCGGTCATTGTACTTTGTACCCTCTGTGCTTAACCCACTGCACTACTGCTTGCCCTCCCCCCATTTACTTATTTTTTTAAATCTACTCCCTTTGACTTTGGTGGTACTATTATCTTATTATTTTATAGATTAGAGAAAAACTGAGGTGCAGTGACTTACTGAAAACCAGAGACAGTTAATTAGCACTGTTGGGTTTAGACTCAGGCAGGCTGTGTCTAAACCCTCATTCCATGCATCCTTGTATCTTAATTGTGTTTCTAAGGGGAAGGAGGCATCGAATGTGAGAGAATAGAAGTACAGATCTGTGTAAAATTATCTGTTTACTAAAATACACCACTTTTAATCCTTAATCTCTTCTAAAGTTACAAATATCTCTTTAGTAGAATATTACTAGAGTAGACCATATTTTGGAAATTTTCATTGCCGTGAATGTTGAATATTTTAAGTAAATAATCATTCATTCATTCATTCATTCATTCATTCATTCATTCATTCATTCATTTCTATGCTTTTGCTTTGCTTTAAGGAGGCACCAAACTTCAGTTTTCTTAGAAAGCATACATTTAGGTCACAGACTTCATTAAGTCACAGAGATTCATTTTCTTAGCCTTGTAATTTTATTTTTGATACCCAGAAGCAACTCTTGCCATCTTGTTGCTATTTCCAGATTGCATGGAGGAGCCAGTACAAACATTTTCATTACTGTGGCAACTGCAGGCAGCTGTGAAATTATAGGTGTGCCACACGTGTGTGATTTATTAGTAGGGAGGAATGCTCACACTCTTTCTCAAACTTCTCTAAGAGCAAGTAGATTGCAGAAGGGAATGTGCTTGGATGAGGGATATAACACGAGTTACGAGCTGATGTTTTTGGTTGCTGTCTTGGACCCTGGAAAGATAAGCCCATGACATCTTCCTTCAAAATGTGTTTGGAAACATAGTTCTTGTGGCTAATAAAAGATCAGTGGAACTCAGGCCACCTGGGCCTGAGAAGCCATCTAATATGTGATGGCAACTTGTTACAGGGTTACACCCGACCTTGTTTGTATGACAATTGTAGATTTTGAAATTCCTTCAAAGAAAAAAAAAAGCAGCTTCCATCTGGTGGCTCTCTAAGGAAAGAAATTACTTGCATTTGTGCATTTTGACATCTGAAAATAAAAATCTTCCTACTCTTCTTAAGAAGATAGTAAATTGCCATTAACACAGCAGTTCTTTCAGTCTGTTGTAGTCTTCATTTTGACTAGCATCACTTCCATATCAAGACTATCAAATGGGCTTTTCCTTTTGGCTTTGTTGAGTTTTGTTCCTCAGTATTGAGTAACAATATTGATGATGTCACCAAAAACAATATATATTTGGGCTGTGGAGACTGCACAATGATTATGCAAAAGACATTCAGGCCTGAGGTCCTAGGTTCACACTCCAAAACCACCATAAGCCAGAGATGAACAGTTCTCTGGTCACTCTTTCTCTCCCTGTGTATTTCTATCCTAGAAATAAACAAATAAATAATTTTGAAGTGGTATATTTGTATAGTGGGTACACATACTATTATGCTTGTAGCCTGATATAGATGATTTAATCCTGCAGCCCCACAAGATAAAAATGACACTGTCCCAATTTACAGATGAGAAAGTATAGGCTTAAACAGAAGGGTTGGGGCCAGGCAGTGGCACTTCTGGTTGAGCACACACACTACAATGCACAAGGACACAGGTACAAGCCCCCCAGTTCTCACCTGTGAGGCAGAGTTTGGGGGGAGTTCACGAATGATGAAGTAGCACTGCATGTATCTCTTTCTCTCCTATTTCCCCTTCCATCTCAATTTCTCTCTCTCCTATCAAATAACGCACACACACACACACACACACACACACACACACACAGAGAGAGAGAGAGAGAGAGACAGAGAGAGAGAGGCAGAGAGTGAGAGAGACAGAGAAACAGAGAAGGGTCATCTGTCCCAGATCACATATGAGGCAGCAGTGTGGCCAGGACTTCCATTTCAAATACATTTCTGAATACCCAGTTTCTTCTATATGCTGTCTCCTGCCAATGAACACCTTGGGCCTGAGGGAACAGAACAGCAGAATATACTATTCAGATAGTCATGAACATGACACCATGCTTAGTAAGAGTCATATTCCAGGGTCTGCTCCTTACCCTTGTCTGGTGATCCAGGTGTCCAAAGCTCACAAGTCATCTTCCCTAGACATGCCTGCAGGAAAAGTGTCTGAGAACCCCCTTGTTGCTGATCATGCTGCCCAGCGGCACCTTTCACTCTACAAGCATCCAAACCTCAAGGTACACCAGGGTTTATCCCAGCAGCTGCCATAGCAAACTGTCAGGGAGAGCAAGTAGGTGCTTGAGGCAGTGCCAGGGTTGGTTGGTGCTTGGACGAGCTCAAAAGCTCTCAGCAAACAATTAACTCTAAGTGTGTTTCTTCTGCCAGAACCCATTAGGGCAATCAATATTGGCATCTGTCTTTGCATGTTTAATAAGAGTCATGTACCAGGGCATACAGAAAGTAATTTTAAGTATTCCCAAAGGGTTTATAAACGTCAAGAAATTAAGTTTCCTAATAGTTTTCTCTGCAAGGAAACAGAATTAGGACAAAGTAGAACTACTTAAGTTGGTGGGGAAGAGTATGAAGGAGAGCCCCCACACTGTGTACCTTTTACCACCATACAGCCTTTCACCCCCCACACCCTCCAGCATGACCCCCAGGGCTTTGTAAAATCTGCAGACTTGCACCTTCAAAACTATTGCTCAGTCCTGTCTGTCTTATTGTTATTATCTCACACAAGCCACAGCAAGCACAGGGCCTGGCACTCTGCAATTGCTGAATAGGTTTTTAATTAAGTTGACATAAATTAGGAAAAAAAAAAATCACCTTTCTTTCCTATGGCCTGCTTTGTTTTAAAAGATGCTATGTGAGTATTAGTATTTAGGAGAATTGTTAGGCCCAAAGCAGGAAACACAGATAAAATTACCTTTGGGGAAACATTTACAGACTCATTTTTCCTTCTTGCCCTCTTCTACCTTGCTTCCTTCCTCCTATGTGGCAGGAATGCAGCTGACACTGATTTCTAGAGCAAGACATCTAGCTCCATCCCTTAGTGTTCTCCGGACTCATCCCACTTCCTCTTGACAGGCATTGCCTGATCAGCCTTTGTATTTTGTGAAAAAAAATCCAGGTTCCTGACAGGGAGTGGCTAGAGTCCAGGAGCTACAGACTGAGGACCAGGCTGACCATCTCACCCTCATCCAAGCTCCCTTCCCCTGGCAGCCTGGTGCCATGTGGCCAGAAGGACTGGTCTCTGCTTCAGATGCTACATATTGGCATAACAGCCAGGGTCAGACCCATGGGGACATTTAATGTACCAGGGAAATGTTGGATGGTGGTGGCATTACACTGGGTGTGTTTCATCCCCAATGTATGTTCTCCTCTACTATTGTTTCCTAGGGAAGAATAAAAGTCACAGTAGAACAATCACTTTAATAAAAGTGTTTTTATTTATTTATTTATATATTACAGAATTACATGTCAACAGGGGTTTGAATCCACACTATTCCCACCACCAGAGTTCTGAATTTTCGGTATCCCCACAGCAATCCACCACTGCAATTCATCCTAAGGTTGTAGACATGGGCTAACCATCATCTCTACAACTGTCTACATTTATACATAGTTGCCCCTTTTTTTCTGATTCAATCCTCTCTTCCCCTCCAAGCCACTCATGACAACGTAACTACCTCCATATTATCCTCTCTTCCATTTCTCTCTCTCTCTCTCTTTCTCTCTCTCTCTCTCTCTCTCTCTTTTTCTCTCTCTCCTCTCTCCTGATACAGCTGGAGTTCTGAGCCCTCGTATCTTCATTCTGTCACTTCTCCCCTGCTGGGACTATGGATCAAGGTTGTTTTGGGGAAGCAGAAGGTAGGAGTTCTGGCTTCTGTAATTGCTTCTCCACTGAGCCTGGGCATTGACAGGTCAATCCATACCCCCAGCCTGTTTCTGTCTTTCCCCAGTGGATCAGAGCTCTGGAGATGTGAGGGTCCAGGACATATTGGTGAGGTCATCTGCCCAGAGAAGTTGGGATGGAGTCATGGTAGCATCTGTAACTTGGTGTCTGGAAGGTGACATGACCTAAATTGAGACAAATGGTTAACGAATAGGAATCAAAAAGTAGGATTAGATCAGATGAGATTAGGGATTTTAGGGTAGAAGAAAGCTAGGAAATTCATTTTAGGCATGTTCCTGGGGGCATACAACTATGGTAGTTTTGCTTAAATGTGGTAACTATCCTGAGGTTGGATAAGAATACTGTCTGAGAGAATGGTGTCAGAGTAGAGAAAAAGGGCTGGAAAGTTGGATTAGGGCAGGGAGTAGTTCCCATTCTTGAAAAAAATTCTGTGCTAAAATTAACTATTTACCTCCATCCACCTGCTCTAGGCCCCATATATATTTAGCACCGGAGCCTGTTCTTACTGGTCTGAGCTTATAACTCATGGTCACATCTGGGAACACTGCAGGCTACACTCATTTCAGGACTAATATTTTTCAAGTGGCAGGGCAGGATACCCCCAGCCTCCCTTCAGAGACTGGGACTTTCCCTACTGTTATTACTTTATGGTGAGGACAAGGTCCTGTGAGGGTCCCACAAGATGCCTTTCCTTATAAAAGTGACCAGTGGTGGTGGAGAGAGGGACCCTTTAGATGTCTAGGCCCATCATATTTGTATGGAAATCCAAGGATTTCCTAACTAGGGACCCAGATGGTGAGGTGGTGTGATATTGACCAAAAGGACCATTATTAAGTGGGCCAGTCTAATGAGAGTTTTTCCACCAGCCAAAAGACCACAATGTTCCATCTATCCGTTAGAGTGTGGACCAGCTAGTTACTAAGATGAATAGACTGAGCTATTGAGTCTGAAATAACAGGATCTCCCCAGTTTCATTCCTGGAATAACCCTTAAATGCCATCAAAGGTCAGCTGCTAGTCCATTGCTCAGCTCAGACAGGCATGCACTCTAACCATTCATTACAAACGTCGACAGCTTGTTTCTGTGCTTATAGATTTAAAGGTGTCAGTGAACTGAGACTTAATCCTTTTCCTGCTATTAACTGGCTCTGTGATTTTGGCCTATTCACTCAACTCTACCACATCTAGTTTAAAAGATAATGCCTGGTATGGCAGCTTTTATAATGCACTGTTTGTTGTTGTTATTTGGGGGGGGGGGGAGTTGGCAGGTGGTGGTGAACCTGGATAAGTGCACACATTATAGTGTGCAAGAACCTGGGTTCAAAGCCCCTGTCCCGCCCCACATGGGGTGGAGGGAAAGCTTCAAGAGTGGTGAAGCAGGGCTGCAGATGTCTCTCTGTCTCTCTCTATCTCCCCATCTCTCTCAATTTCTCTGTCTCTATCCAATAATAAATATTTTGTAAAAAGAGATAAAGTGCACTGTTTTGTATATGTGAATGTTTTTATTTTGGAGGCCAAAGTGGATGTAGGTCCACCACCTACTAAATTAAGATGTATTTTCTCATCAGGAAAGTAGGAACAATTCCTGATTTGTAGGAAAGAAAAAAACTTCACTTGGGTCATTTCAGCATTTCCCCAGGTTTCTGTTATATAGATGTATTGAGAAAAGCTTTGTGGCCACATGTTTAGGAAGCCTCATATTAAAAGTATGTAGGTTTGGGGACAGTCTGAGGCTCACCTCATAGAGCAAATATGTTGTTGTTATCATTATTATTAATTGGATAGGGACAGAAAGAAATCAAGAGAAGTGGGGGAGAGAGAGAAGGAGAGAAGAGAGACACCTGCTCATGAAGCTTCTTCCCTGCAGATTGGGACTGGTGGCTTAAACTCAGGTCCTTGTGCATGGTAATTTGAGCACTCAGCCAGGTGCAGCAATGCCAGAACAAACATGTTACAGTGTGCAAGGACCTGGCTTTAAACCCCAGTCCCCACATGCAGAGGAAAAGCTTCACAAGGGGTGAATCAGTACTGCTGGTGTCTCTCTTTCTCTCTCCTCTATCTCCCCCTTCCCTGCCAATTTCTTTCTGTTTTTATCAAATAGACAAACATAAACATTTTAAGTAAATGGGTTTCAGGCTCAGCAACATGATTCACTGGGGAAAGTACCTATGTTGCCCTGCACTTAACATAAATTTGAACCTGGCCCCCACCACAGAGGGAAAGACACAGGGGAGTTTTGGTCCTTGTAATCTTAGTTTTGTTTTGGAGGTAGCTTTGGTTTATAAAACTGTACGTGCTTCAGAAATACAATTTCCTCCCCCTTCAAAATGTATTACCATACTTCTTCCCCAACCAAATTACCACTACCCCTTTACCAAAAGTCTACTGAACATTGGACCTTCTCCATCCTTGCAACCCACATCCCTGGACACCACCATTCCCCCCCACCCTCTCACCTGATATTCTGCAGTTTTGTAGTTTGAGACCAAAGGTTTAATCTTTATTTTACATTGCTTGTTCCCTTGCTTTGTTTCTTTTTCCCATCATATGAGGGAGAAAGATTATTTTCCTTTATATGTATATGTCTTTACTATATAAGACCAGTCTGATGGAAGTAAATTCCTTTAATGATAATTTGTCCAAAAAGTTCCATATCTCCTTCACACCTAATTGATAACTCAACTGGAAAGAGTATACTTGGAGGAGGTCTTTTACATTCAGAACTTGTAGTGAGTGTTGCCACCTGGTTGAGATATCAATTAACAGTCTTATGAGAGTTCCTTTAGAGATGACTTTCTCTAAATTATTTTAATAGTCTTTCAATATCTTTGCTAACTACCATTTTAATTATTATGTTCCTCAGTGAGATTAGCTTTGGATTCATTTTCTTAGACTTTTAGTGCTACCTGGAACTGAAGATTTATTTCTGAAAATTGAAAAAAAAAATTGGGAAAATTCTGTTAGTATGTGTTTAAATGGGAAAGCAGTCCCTTCTCTCTGATGCTTCTAACACCACTTTGATGTAAGTATTGTTTCTCTCAATGTGGTTCTATACCTCTCATATTATCTTCATTTGTTTTGATTTTTTTTCTTGTTGCTGGCTTTCTCTTGGATGATTCTCTCCACCCTTTCTTCCTGTTTGTCACTTTGGCCTTTGACTTCTGTTATCTTTATGTAAATCTCTCTTTGTAGGTCAATTGCTAAATTCTTTTTTTTTAAATGTATTATTTATTTCTTTGTTTATTGGAGACAACCAGAAATTAAGAGTGCAGGGAGAGGTAGAGAGGAAGAGAGACAGAGAGACACCTACAATACTGCTTCACCACTTTTAAAGCTTTCCCTCTGCAGGTGGGGACCAGGGGCTCAAACCTGGGTCCTTGCACATTGTAACATATGCGCTCAACCAGGTGTACCACTACACCAGCCCTTAATTGTTATATTCTTCATTCCTCTGATTGCTATTATGACTTCTTCATACTTTCTCTGGCTTTAGTAGTTTTCATAGACATTTTCTATAGAAGTTTTCATTTTGGTCAGCATCCTTAGGGCTATAGCTTTGAAGTTTTCTTTAGGAAGCTTATATAAGTTTCTTGATTTGGCATTTTCATCAACCTGCTGTCTTGGTCCAACATAGATTTTTCTTTTTTGCTCCCATTATACTTGATTTCCTGTAAGGACCAGGGTTCTAAGTGTTAAGTTCCTAGTAAATACAGCACCCAAAGTATCTTTTTTTGCATATAGCACCCTTAAGACTTTGAAATCCATGCAGAGAGGGGAAATGACAGCATTCTTGGTTGAGAAAGATTCTACACAAAAACTATGCTCCTGGTAGTGACCTCCAGATTATGTGATAGTGAAAATTTGGACACACCTTGTATGGTATAGGGGGTGATGCAGTTTTCCCCAGAAAGATATGTGCACATTGTTTAATTAGCATGCTAGAAGTTTTGCCTTGGTTAATGGTTAATGTTTTAACCTTTGCGTCAATAGTGTACTTAATGCCATTTTGTTTGAATATTCCATGATAGAATAAGACCATTTTTAAAGTAAAGTACAGGTACTTTTTTTTTTTTTTTTTTTAATTAAGGGGATGGCCATGGGAATTACTGGAATGCACTTTGTATTGAAAAAGTTCAAATGGGGAAGGAAATGTAATACAATTTAAACCAAAGAAATGTCTAGACTTTAAAACTTGAAAGTTTTGCAACATTTTCAGCTCTTACAGTTATTGCAAGTTCTAAGAGTCAACTTTACTCTTTTGGTACTTTCTTTACTGTGTAGTTTTTTGTTGTATAAGAGATTTATTGCTTTTGTTCCCATCTGAGAATGCTGGTCTAGGAGTTAGAGGTCCTCCTTTTTTTTCTTCCTTCTCTCACTCCTGCCTGGTGGCTTTTATTCAATCTTCCAGGTCACATTTGGTGGTTTCATCAGTGTTTAGGAGTAAAGATCTAAGGCCAGTCCGCTTGGCCTCACTACCTAGCTTCTCTGACTTCTTGGGGCAAGAAGGCTAATCTGTGAACTGGGAATGATCATAGCACCTGCCTCATGGGTTACTGTGAGCACTTGATGAGGTAATACACCAGTCTAGGCCCAAAAGAAACACACAACAGTTAGCTAGTGTTGCTGTCATTGTTAACACCAGCACTGACATACATCTTGCCCTCATTTACACCAGAGTCTCTGAGGTCTTGGGATCTCAGACTTGAAAGAGATTCCTGCAGTTCCCAAAGGTCGCCTTAGAATCTCTGAAAGGTACTATTCAAAGTCACCTCTTTGCTAGCTATGCCTGAGACTTAGGGCATCAAAAGGGTTGTAGGAATCTCTCTTGCTAACAAAAGTGATGGCCAAGTGCAGCCTTCTTTCACATAGATCTTCTTTCTAACAGTATTGCAAGAACTGTTCTTTCATCTGAAAACTTGGTGTGCAAGTAGCACATCCCTGATAGGACTGCATGAAAGATTACAGGGCATAGGGTGTTTACATAATATCTCCTAAGTGATGGACATGTGTCAGTTTCTTGGGGGGGAAAGGGGCAGCTTTGAACAGCTGATTTCTTGCCCCAACACCACCACCTATGAGGTTCCCCAATCCCCCCCCCCCCCCATCATCATCTCTGCACCTCTTCACTGCCATGACTGGTCACATGAGGATTATGGGAAGATGTAGCCATCTGCACATCTATAAAGCTAGTAAGTTCTGTTCAGACGGTTCTAAACAGTGTTATCAAGACGAAATATGAAAATCTTGGAGAATAGTTCTTTCTTTCTTAAACTTTAATAAGTCACTCCAGTGATCTTAGGATGTGGATAAACAGATAGTTCCTCTCAAGGAAGTGGTCAGGATGGTGTTATCCACCACTCATCCCCTGCTCTGAAGGGGACACAGATATGGTTTAGTCCCAGGAATCAGAGGTCAGTTTAGCTGAATGAGCATGCAGATGAGAGCTAGGGGCTTTGTACACCTGATAAGAAGCTACTTGCCGAGGGCCACAAAGCCGACAGGCACTAGAGTAGAACTCAAGCCTGTCTCTATCAAATAAATAGATAGTAAAATAAAGAAAAAAGCTGGAAAAAAAGGAAGATTATTAAGATTATTGTTAATGATGTCAACATCTGTCCTTTCCAGTACTCTCATCTGCCATTGTGGCCAGTGGCAGTCCCTTCTTCATTCAGGTCAGAGCTATGACTTTTACAGATGAAATAGAAAGTCTTGGAGAATAGTGCTTTCTTTCTTAAAACTTTTATAAGTAAAGTTCCCTTTCTGTTTCATGAAATTTAACTTTGAGAAGGTGCTGGGTGGTGACGCACTCAATTAAGTCACATATCACCATGCATAAGGATCAGGGTTCAAGCCCTCACTTCCCACCTGCAGGGAGGACACTTCAACAGTGATGAAGCAGATGTCTATCTTTCTCTACCCCTCTCTTTCTCCCTTCCCTCTCAATTTCTTTCTGTCCTGTAAAAAATAAAGTAGAAACAAAAATAAAGAGAGAAAAAAAGATGGATTTGTAGTGCAGGCACTAAGCCCCAGTGATAGCCTTGGTGGAAGCTAAGAGAAGGAGAGAGAGAATTAGCTTTGGCATGGAAAATGTGATTCGACTAGCTACATAAGCATCACCTGAGAATATGTTGGGAGAATGAGACCTCAGCCCCCATGCCAAACATGCTGGAACTCTGTAGGTGCAGCCCAGCAGTCTGTGTTTTCAGTGAGGCCCAGGTGCTCCTGTTTAAGAACATTGTTCTAGGTCTTAGCAGGTTCCTCCTTTCACTGTTCTCTCTCACCCCTGGCAGTTTTCAAATCTTGTCATATATCTTCAGCATTTCCACAGTTGGAAGACAGCTCCTGTGAAAATGATTCATTGCCTCATCCTGTGAGAGTCATCTGTTAATACCAATAAGCACAATCTAAGTCCATGCTTGGACTAGAGAAGAGTCAGGGGACATGGGGACTTGGATAGCTCACTGGTAGAGCATATACTTCACCATGTATGAGGACCTGGGTCTGAGCCTCTGGTACCATATGAGAGTACCTGCACAGGGGAAGCTTCATAAGCAGTGGAGCAGTATTGTAGTACTTCTCCCCCCTCCACTCTCACTCTATCAAAAAGAAAAAAAGAGAGAGAAAAGATGGGGAAGAGAGAAATAAAAAGAGAAGGAAAAGAAGAGAAGAGAAGAGAAGAGAAGAGAAGAGAAGAGAAGAGAAGAGAAGAGGTCAGGCACCAGGTAGTGGTGCACCTGGTTAAGCATACACATTACAGTATACAGGGACCTGGGTTCAAGCCCCTAGTCCCCACCTGCAGAGGAAAAGCTTCATGAGTGGTAAAGTAGAGCTGCAGGTGTCTCTCTGTCTCTTTCCCTCTCTATCTCCCTTCTCAATTTCTCTCTGTCTCTATCCATAAATAAATAAATAAATAAGTATGAAAAGAAAACGCCTACCAGGAGTGGAGGATTCATGCAGATATGGAGGCTAAGTGATACCCCTGTTGGAAAAAAAAAAAATTGAGAACATAGACCTGTTTTCAAACCAACAGAACAGTTAGCTTCAGTTACCTTACCTCTGAAGTTTCCTTTCTGGTTTCCTGGCCATTAATAATATCTTTGACATGTAATAATAGTACGACTCCTTGTCAAGCTTTGCTTATATTGGAAAATGCCTTTCATTGTTTTGTTTCCCCTTTAATCCTCATAACAACCTGAAAATTATTCCTACTGATATGTCCTGTGACACAGGTATCATTTTGATATGTCATGCACAGTAAAAACAGCCTCAGAGAGGCTAATTCACTTGCCCAAGGCCATATGTCTAGTAAGTAACAGACAAAAGACTTAAGCAAGTCTGTCTGACACTGGATTCTGTGAATCTTCAGTAAACATCTCTGTTTTGTTAAGCAGGCTATGTACTTGAGGCAGAAATATGCACAAAGGAAAAGTCTAGGCCAATGGTTTTTAAACATTACCTTGGGTTAAGATGATTTGAAGGTCATCTTAAACCTACACTTAACTGGATCCTAATCCCAAGCATTCAGATTCAGTTGAGAATTTGTATTTGTATTACTTCTTCTTTTTAAAAAATATTTATTTATTTATTTTCCCTTTTGTGGCCCTTGCTTTTTTATTGTTTTTGTAGTTATTATTATTGTTGTTGTTATTGATGTTATTGTTGTTGTTATTGATGTTGCCGTTTTTAGATAGGACAGAGAGTGATAGAGGAGGGGAAGACAGAGAGAGAGGGGGAGAGAAAGATAGACACCTGCAGACCTGCCTCACTGCCTGTGAAGCGACTCCCCTGCAGGTGGGGTGCTGGGGGCTCGAACTGGGAGGAATTTGTATTTCTAACAAGTTCCTAGACACAGGTTCTTCTGGTCCTAGGAGCCACTAGGCGAGTGTTTCTCAATCAGTGCTTTACATTCTCGTCATCTGGAGAATTTCAGTGTTAATTGCTGTAGTGTAGGACACTGCCATTCTTTTCTTTCTTAATATGTTCCTCCAGATAGTTCTCATATGCAACCAGGACTTCAAACCTCTATTCAAAGGAAGACTACTAATTGCTGTTTATAGCTTTAGCCCTCCAGCCCTGTGTTAATGCTTCTCTAAATGAAGCATTTACACTGCTGAGAAACTCAGTGGTATGTCAGGGAAGACAGCACTGTAGAGCAAATAAAACCCACTACGTTTTTTGTCAAGATTTAGGAAACTTAATAATCTTCCTTTTTTTTTAAGCTTTTTTCTTTATTTTAGTATCTATTTATTTGATAGAGACAGGCATAAATTGAGAGGGAAGGGGGAGATACAGAGGGAGAGATACATTGCTTCACCACTAGCAAATTTTCCCCATTAAGTTAGGGACCAGGGACTGGAACCTGGGCCCTTGAACATTGTAATATATGCACTCAACCAGATGCTCCACCACCTGGCCCCTTAATATTCTTTTTAGGGGGTCGGGCGGTGGCGCAGTGGGTTAAGCGCATGTGACGCAAAGCGCAGGGACCGGCATAAGGATCCCGGTTCGAGCCCCCGGCTCCCCACCTACAGGGGAGTCGCTTCACAGGCGGTGAAGCAGGTCTGCAGGTGTCTATCTTTCTCTCCCCTTCTCTGTCTTCCCCTCCTCTCTCCATTTCTCTCTGTCCTATCCAACAACGAATTGCGTCAACAAGGGCAATAATAATAACCGCAAGGAAGCTACAACAAGGGCAACAAAAGGGGGAAAAAAAAATGGCCTCCAGGAGCGGTGGATTCATGGTGCAGGCACCGAGCCCAGCAATAACCCTGCAGGAGGAAAGAAAAAAAAAAAATTCTTTCTAAAATAAGTGAATCCACACTAGGAAAAGATATCAATAGTCTGGGAGTATGGGTCGAACTGCCAGTGCCCATGTCCAGCAGAGAAGCAATTATATGTCAGCAATTATATTTCCACCTTCTACACCCCATAAATAATTTTGGTCCAGGGGCTGGGTAGTGAGGGTCCTGGCTGAGTGCATATGTTACAGTGACCCAAGTTCAAGACCCCAGTCCCCACCAGCAGAGGGAAAGCTTCACAAGTGGTGAAGCAGTGCTGTAGATGTCTCTTTGTCTCTTTCCCTCTCTGTCTCCCCTTTCCTCTCGACTTCTGGCTGTCTCTATGAAATAAATAAAGAAAGAAAATTTTTAAAATTTTTTTAAAGAATTTTGGTCCATACTCCCAGAGGGGTGTTAGGGGGAGCTAATGAGAGGACTCAGAACTCCAATAACAATAAGACCTGGAGAGAGAAGAGAAAGAAAAATAAAAAAGGTAAGGCCACTCAGAAATGTTAGGTGTGACTTAGAAAGAAAGAGAAGATAGGGCCATAGAAAATATTGGCAAATATATAAATATAAGTGGATAGTTACAGAACTCATAGTCAACCCATATTTGTGACCTTGGGAGACCTAATGCAGTTTCCAATAGAATAGGGACATGACTCTGGTGGTGGGAAAGACGTGGAATTATACCCCTGTTATCTTATAATTTTGTGAATTGATATTAAATCACTAATAAAAAGTTTTAATAAAACACAAGTGAATCCACTTTGGGATAAAGTACAAAATGTGCAGAAACCATCATATAAATAATGATATTAAATCCACTCTTAAGGATCTGAGGAAGATTTTCAGAGACTAACTGCTAAAGATATACTCAAAAAAAGTCACCCAAAAGTTCATCTTGTATAGAGTATATGACAGCTCATTGCTCAAATAATATTTGCTACTTGTGATATGATGTTAAGAGTAAAAGAAGGATACTAACTCTTCTCACAGAATGATCCTAATCTTACTTTTTAAAATACTGAATATATATATATATGTATATATATATATATATATATATATACATATATATATATATATATATTTGCATGCAAAGAAAAAAAGACAGAAGGTAACACACCAACGTATTACTTCTGGTAAACACCAACTGGTTACTTCTTGGTAGAATTATGAGTCGATGATACCTATACATAAGTGGGCCGGCTGGTGGTGCATGTGATTGAGCACACACATTACTATGCACAAGGATCTATGTTCAAGGCCACACTCCCCACCTGCAGGGGAGAAGCTTCACAAGCAGTGAAGCAGAACTGTAGGTATATGTTTTTCTCTCTCCGTCTCCATCTACCCTTCCCCTCTCAGTTTCTCTGTGTCCTGACAAAATAAGGAAAAAAAATTGTGCATAACACTTTACTTTTTATTTCTTATTTATTTATTTTATTTTATTTTACTATCTTTATTTATTTATTGGATAGAAGCAGCCAGAAATCGAGAGGAGTAGGGGGACAGAGAGGGAGAGAGATAGAGAGTCACCTGCAGCACTGCTTCACCACTCGTGAAGCTTTCTTCTTGCAGGTGAGGACTGGGGGCTTGAATCCGGGTCCTTGTGCTTTGTAACATGTGCGCTCAACCAGGTGTGCCACCACCCAGCTCCACTTTTTAATTTTTTCATTGAAGGGTTAATACATGAGTATAATTTCATTATACACGAGGACCCTAACATCCTCTTCCACCCCTTCTTCCCCAGAGTCCCCTGCTGTGATGCTATACACCATGCCCAGTTCACACTTCACCTTGTTTTCTCCCTCCCTGTCCCTATTTAAGTCCCGTTTATAAAGGAGATCATTCAGTATTTGTCCTTCTCTTTTTCCCTTATGTCACTTAACACGATGTTTTCAAGTCCCATCCAAGATGATCTAAAGATGACTTCATTACTTTTAACAGCTGAGTAGTATTCCATCTTGTATATACACCACAGTTTTCTTAGCCACTTGTCTGTCTTTAGTGTATCTGGGTAGATTCCAAGTTTTGATGATTACAAATTGTGCTGTTGTGAACATAGTATACATATACATAGATCTCTTCCACCAGGTGTTCTTTCCTTTGGAAAAATTCCTAGGAGAGGACTTGGCTGGGTTATAAGATAGGTTTATTTCTAGTGTTCTAAGAAATTTCCATACTGTTTTCCACAAGGTTGAGCCTATTTATATTTCCACCAACAGTGCAGAAGTGTCCCTTTTCCTCCACATCTTCTTCAACATTTGTTGTTACTATCTTTTTTAATATATGGCATTCTCACAAATGTAAAGTGATATCTCATTGTTGTCTTTATTGACATTTCTCTGATAATCAGTGACTCTGAGCTCTTTCTCATGTATCTGTTGGTCCTCTGGATCTATTCCTCAGTGAAGTTTCTGTTCACATCCTCCATTTTCTTTCTTTCATTCATTTTTTTTTTTTTTTTGCCTCCAGGGTTATTGTTGGAGCTCAGTGCCTGCACCACAAATCCACTGCTCCTGGAGACCATTTTTTCCCCTTTTGTTTTATCATTGTTGTGGTTATTATTGTTGTTGTTGCTGTTGTTGGATAGGACAGAGAGAAATGGAGAGAGGCGGGGAAGACAGAGAGAGGGGGAGAGAAATATAGACACCTGCAGACTTGCTTCACCACCTGTGAGGCGACTCCCCTGCAGGTGGGGAGACGGGGCTGGAACTGGGATCCTTACGCCTGTCTTTGCGCTTCGCGCCATGTGCGCTTAACCCGCTGCGCTACCGCCCGACTCCCTCTTTTTTTTTAAGACTTTTTTTATTAATTTTTTTATTCCCTTTTGTTGCCCATATTGTTTTATTGTTGTAGTTATTATTGTTGTTGTTATTGATATCGTTGTTGGATAGGACAGAGAGAAATGGAGAGAGGAGGGGAGACAAAGAGAGGGAAAGACACCTGCAGACCTGCTTCACCTCTTGTGAAGTGATGCCCCTGCAGGTGGGGATTGGGGGGGGGGCGAACCAGTATCCTTATGCCGGTCCTTGCACTTTGCACCATGTGCAAGTAACCTGCTGCGCTACCACTGGACTCCCACATCCTCCATTTTCTAATGGGTTGTTTGTAGGGTTTGTTTGTTTTGTGTGTGTTAAGTTACTGAGATCTTTATGTATTTTGATTGTTGGTCCTTTCTCTGAAGTATGTTGTATAAATATCTTCTGCACTATAGGAAGTCTTTTTGTTAAGGTGTTGCTACCTTTTGCTGTGCAGAAGCTTTTCAGTTTGATGTAGTCCCATAGATTTATTTTGTTTTTGTTTTCTTTGCTGTTGGATTTGAATCTTTTAAGACCTTTTTGAAGCACAGATGATGAAGTGTTCTGCCAGTGTTTTTTTCTATGTATTTGATAGTTTCTAGTCTAATGCCCAGGTCTTTGGTCTACATGGAGTTGATTTTTGAAATATGGTGATCCTATTTCATTAGTTTGCATGTTTTGATCCACTTTTCCAACACCATTTACTGAAGTGACTCTCTTCCCTTTATTTAATGTCTTGTGCCTTTTTCCAAAAATGAGTTGTCCATAGGTGTGGAGGCTTACTTCTGAGCTTTCAATTCTATTTCATTGATCTGATGATAACACTTTCTAATTTTTACTTTACTATGATTTTTTTTTTTTGGAGCAGGACCCTCACACACATATGCATGATTTCAGTGTTTCTGGACTACTTTACTATTTAGAGAGAGACATAGAGAGGAAGAAACCTCATAGCACCAGAGCTACATCCAGTGTCATAGCACCTCCCCTGTGTGTTTGGGCTTGAACTTGGACCACGTTATGTGGCAAAGCACACATCCTAACCTATGAGGTATCTCTAACAAGAGTATCTAATTATTAAAACAATATTGTTTTTTTTTCCTGATTAGGCCAAAATAATTTAGGCAATCACCTACTTTAGTAAATGTGTTTTCAAATTGCTTTCTGAAATGCAAACTATAGATTTACAAGTTAGTAAATTTTTAGAGAAGTAGGGAGGTAAAAGACAACTACCGACTCTTTTCTCTCATATGTGGAATATAGGTAACTGAAACACATGAACTTGCAAATAAATAATAAAGCCAACCTGCATCTAAGCATTTGTGAAAACGGGTAGTTATCATTGAAGGGTGGGGACACAATACCTTAATGATGCATGTGATTTGGAACTATACGCTTGCAATCTTATAATTTTGTAAACCATTATAAAATATCTTTCTCTCGCTCTCTCTTTTTTTTTTTTGTAGTTTACTAGCTGCTGTCCCAAAGGGTGTTAGTACTTTTAGGTCAAAGAAACAGAATTTTCTTAGAATCTAGCAGAGGTGGGACTATGTAAAGTGGGCGACAGACCACAAGGACTGAACAGCCCCTTCAATATGTAAATATGTATGGGGTAGAGCTGACTTTGTTCTCTTCTCCCAAGAGTACAGCTAACTGACAATGCTTTTTTTTTTTTTTCTTTTTTCTTTTTGCCACCAGAGTTATTGCTAGGGCTTGCTTTCCACATGACTCTATTGCTCCCAGTAACCTTTTTTTTTTTTTTTCCCTTTTAGCTAGAGGGTAAGAAGCAGAGAGATAGAGAAGGCATAGGGAAGGAGAAAGAGACTACCACAGCCCTGCTGTGAGATCTATCACAGCTTGTGAAACTTCCCCTTGCAGGTGCTCCCATGTGTTGGGTGCGGTCTTGAATCCAGATCCTCATGCATAAGAACATATGCACTCTACTGGGTAAGCCACTTCCCAACCTCCTAGCAATGTTTCTCTTGATGTCACCAAATTGTCACTGTAGTTAATTAGCATAGAATGAACCAAATGTTCTAGAGTCAAGGAAGTTTGCTAGTATCTAGGTATACTGTGCAAATACCCAGTTAATAAAACTGTTAAGCCTATGTAGCTTGAGGATTATCTATGAATGTTAACAAAGAAAAATACATAAGGAGAAAAACTGTGTCTTGCAGAACACCAAACCTATGTGCCTTTATCACCTTCAGAAGTCAGTCTGTCAATGTTCCTCCTGGGGTTGCCTTCAGAAAACAAGCAAATGGTACCACCTGCACTTTAGTTCCCCTTAGAGAGGACTGAAACAATGTATGGACCAGCAGGAGATCGGAGGGGCAACTTGCAGTGCCTGTGACACTTACTTACAAAGTGTAATGTACTTTATGGCTTGTGGTTTGTCAGTCGAGCTAACCTCTTTTCAAAGCTTACTGTTATATCCCTAGTTCTCAGTACATCTTCAAGTAATTAAAAGTTTCTAGTAATTAAAATTAGGTAATTAACAAGTGAAGGAGTGTTTGGTGGGAGTTTTCTCTGATAAGGATAATTTCTAGTTAGGTAGCTCTGTTTAGTCCATACTAACATCAGACATAAATTCTTGTCAGTTTTTAGAGGCCGGAAGGTAGCACACTAGTTTAAGTGCACATGGCACAAAACGCAAGGACCCCCTGACTCCCCACCTGCAAGGGAGCCATTTCACAAGCGGTGAAGCAGGTCTGCAAGTATCTATCTTTCTCTCCCCCTCTCTGTTTTCCCCTCCTCTCTAGACTTCTCTCTGTCCTATCCAACAACAACAACAGTATCAATAACAACAACAACAAAATAGAAAAAAATGGCCTCCAGGAGCAGTGGATTCGTAGTGCTGACACTGCGCCCCATTGATAATCCTGGAGGCAATAGAAAAAAAAAAAGCATTTCTTTTAAAAAAATTCTTCTCAGTTTTTCGTCAAGCAACTCTACAGATTGTATAACCAGTCCTGATCTGAGAATTTCATGAGTTAGCATGGAGATATCAATGTATAACCCAAGGAACATAGACTTAGGGCCCCTAGAGCCCATCCAATATATTTGACCCACAGAATGTTTTATTTGGGGGCTGAGTGGTAGCACACCCAGTTGAGTACACATCTTACCATGCACAAGGAACCCACTTCAAGTCCCCACTCCCCACCTCTAGGTGGGAAGCTTCATGAGCAGTGAAGTAGTGTTGCAGGTGTCTTGATTTCTCTCTTCCTCTCCAACTCCCACTTCCCTCTCAATTTCTCTCTGTCTCTATCTAATAAAAATAAATAATAATGACTCAATTTTGAATATAAATAAACTTTTACTTGGCATACTTTAGATGTATGAAAAATTTACAAAGATAGTATAGCAAATTTCCATATATCACTCACCCAGTTTCCCACATTGGTAATATCTTATATTTGTCAAAACAAAGGAAATATTATCAGTACATTACTATTAAATTATCTCCATTCTTATTTATATTTTATGATTTTTCTCTAATTTCCTCTTCATTTGCCTTGATTCTGTCCAG
The DNA here is from genome assembly GCF_950295315.1 of Erinaceus europaeus. NCBI lineage: Eukaryota > Metazoa > Chordata > Mammalia > Eulipotyphla > Erinaceidae > Erinaceus > Erinaceus europaeus. The sequence continues at coordinate 62,500,884 of NC_080171.1, read as the reverse complement.
AATAATGATAATATATTTTTAAATAATTTTTATTTATAAAATGGAAACACTGACAAGACCATAGGATAAGAGGGGTACAACTCCACACAATTCCCACCACCAGTACTCCATATCCCATCCCCTCCCCTGATAGCTTTCCTATTCTTTATCCCTCTAGGAGTATGGACCCAGGGTCGTTGTGGGGTGCAGAAGGTAGAAGGTCTGGCTTCTGTAATTGCTTCTCGCTGAACATGGGCGTTGGTAGGCTGATCATACTCCTGGTCTCTCTCTCTCTTTCTCATTTTCTCTGGGTCAGAGCTCTGGGGAAGTGGGGCTCCATAACACATTAGTGGGGTCATCTGCTCATGGAAGTCTGGTTGACATCATGGTAGCATCTGGAACTTGGTGGCTGAAAAAGAGAAAAGAGTTAACATATAAAGCAGATCAAACTGTTAATAAATCATGAACCTAAAGGCTGGAATATTGCAGATGAAGATTTGGGGTCTTCATTTTGGAAAAAGGTAGTAGGTCTATTTTAGGTATATTCCAGGCAAACGCTAAAGAAGAAGAAGGTATATTCCAAGGGGCCCATGACTTTACTATTTTTTTTCCTGAGCCTGACATCTGATGCAGTTGGATCCAAGTTATTGTCTCGGGAAGTGATGTCATGGCTGGAAAAAAGACCAGAAAGCTGCATCAAGGAAAAGAGTAACTCCCAAATATGGGAAAAGTATATAAATATTGTTGACTGTAGACTCCATTGATTTGATCTGGGGCCCATATTCAGCACAGGAGCCTATGTAACTTCTGCATCCCTATAGGTCTGAGCTCACATTCTATGGTCATGAGTAGGAACATTCCAGGCTGCACTAATTTCAGGACCCATCTTCCTCAGGTGATAGGTAGAGTATGTTGTCTAACCTCCCTTTCAGAGGAATGAATAGTCTCTACCATTGTTGATCCACATTGAGAGCAAGGTCCTATGGGGGCCCAAAAAGGGGTCCATTGTGTTGTTCCTGATTGAGATGAGTGACAGAGGAGAGAGGGATCTATTCAAAGTGTGGGCCCATCATGTCTGTGGGAATTCCAGGACTCCCCTACTAGGGCCCCAGGTGGTGGGGTGGCCTGGTAGTGACTAGACAGTTATCATTAAAGTATGCCAGTCTCTTGCCCTTATTCAGCTTTTGTAGTCCTTAATGATACTATATTTATCTGACATGTAATTTTCTAATATTTTCAAGTTTTTGATGACTTTGACAATTTTGAGAAGTACTGGTCAGATCTGTCATAGGATGTCCCTTCATTTTGATTTGTCAAATGTGTTCCCTGTGTAAGGCAGGGGTTACAGGCTATGGGAAGGAAAAAAGGGATAAAGTCACAGTTTCATTGAATTCTATCACAGGTATATGCTGGAGACAGGACTTACCACTGATGTTACCCTTGGCCACCTGGCCATCACTAAACATACCCCTCAGTGAAGAGTGGGGAAGGAAGGTCCATCAACCTGGGAGGCAGTGTATCTTTATAAATTACTTGGAATTCTGCTACGCTTGATTTTCTATTCTACATAATTTATCTTTACCACCAGTGTTTATGATGGGGCTTGTTACCTGCTTTGCTTGATTCCACCACTTCTGGGAGACTCTTTTTTTTTTTTCCCTCCCCAAATAGAGGTGAGAGGCAGAAAGGAAGAGATATTAAGACACTGCTCCACCAACTGTGAAGCTTCCTTATTGCACAGTGTTCCCATGTGATGGCCAGAGGCTTGAATCCAGGCCCCCAAACATGGCAAAATATGCACTTTGCTAGATGAACTCTCTCCTACCTCCCATTTATTTACTTTACTTTTCTAAAGATTTATTTATTAGTTAATGAAAGAGAAGGAAGAGAGGAACTATATCCTACCTCCCATTTACTCTTTTAATTTTTCTAAAGATTTATTAGTTAATGAAAGAGAAGGAAGAGAGGAACTATATCCTACCTCCCATTTACTCTTTTAATTTTTCTAAAGATTTATTAGTTAATGAAAGAGAAGGAAGAGAGGGAGAGAATCAGAGTATCACTCTAATACATAGAATGCTGGGGATTAAATCTAGGGCCTCAAGCTTGAGAGTTTAACACTTTCCTATGGTGTTAAACTTCCTAGTCACCCCTCTATTTAATTAATTATTTATTTATAGCAGTTTGAACTCATGACCAGTTTCCTATATGGGTGATAATTCAGAGTTAGGCCATTCATGTTGTTGTCTATATCACAACTGTGGTCATTTGGGAGCTCTTTTAGTCAGATTCTTGCATCCTTAACTATATTCCACCCCACACACACATCATTGTGTTCCTCCTGAAGACTGCCTTTATTTAGGAATTCAAAGGTGTTCCAGTCATCTTTTATATTTCTTGTCTCCACTCTAAAGTTAACATTTCTCCCAGGAGTCCTGAATATCTGAATGCTGCATGTGCTTTTTGCTACCAGTATTTTTCACTTATTATTATTATTTTAATTAGTTTATAGAGTCAAGTTCTCCAGCCTGAGCTATGTAAAAATAGATAGTATAAAGTTTTTTTTAATTAATGATGAACACTTCACTTTACAGAGATAGTACATTAGAGTCTAGACTTCTGGGCTCCTGAAAGATCAGAAAATGTAGCAACCCCATATTTCAGCTAGCAGTCAGCTAGGACTGAGAAGCTCTTTGTCTTTCTTGTACAAAGTAGTCTCCAGTTTGTCGCAGTCTGTACCACTCCCTATTGTTACACTCAGCCTACTTTATTCTTCTAAGTTCCTTTCTGACCAGTGAAAGCACTTGAATATGCAATTCTTGGTTTAGATTATATTTATTTATTTATATTTTTTATCTTTATTTATTGGATAGAAACTAAGAGGGAAGGGGGTGATAGAGAGGGAGAGAGACACCTGCAGCCCTGCTTCACCACTCGTAAAGCTTTCCCCCTGCAGGTGGGGACTGGGAGCTCGAACCCCGGGTCCTTGAGCATTGTAATGCATGCGCTCAACCAGGTGCACCACCACCGGGCCCCTAGACTATATTTAAATGATTATTTAAACACAATTTGGCCCATGAATTTAGTTAGACCTTAGTAAGTGTTATTATGAAAGAAGTTCAGGCTGTTACTGGGTTGTCAGAAAAGTCATGACATATATTTCCCAGTGCCAAAATGCATCATAACTGTTCCGAAAACCTGACATATACCTTCCTGGACTAGGGAGTGAAGGGACAAGGGGGTCTTATTGGAAAAAGGGACTAACAACTTAGAATTCTTCTCTATGGTGGGGGAGATAGCATAATAGTTATGCAAACAGACTGTCATGCCTGAGGCTCTGAATTCACAGGTTCAATCCCCCACACCACCATAAGCCAGAGCTGATCAGTACTCTGGTAAAAAAATAAATAAATAAAATTTTTTTTTTCTCCAAACAAATGGCAAATTAAGAAAGAAGAATTTCACCTATTAACTCTCCACCCAAAAGTGAGCAAGAGGCAGATTTCCAGAGGACTGGACTATTACATGCAGGTTGGGACGGTCCAGAGATGCTATTGGAGAGGAGCTTATGTGTACAACCTCTTAAGGTCTTATTAAATAACTGTTTTTACCTTCAACTAATAGAAAGCTGTATTAGTGTTTTATGTAGAAAGTTAGCCTTCCTGGTTAGACTTACGTATTAGAAGGGCCCTCCACCTACTAGGTGGAGATTGGAGGAATTCAAGAGTAGAGTAATAGCCTGGGACATGGCACAATGGATAAAGCCTTGGATTCTTAAGCATGAGGCCCTGGTTCTCTCCCTAGAATGCATGTACCAGAGTGGTTTTTGTTTTGCTTTTAGAGAACAGTAGAGGAAGGTAATATAAGGGGGAAATTTAGCAAAGCTGGTAAGAGGTGATGGTGACTTGCATTAGGAAACTAACAGTGGAATTGGAGAGAAACTTAAGACTTGGAATTATTTGCCTTTCATGTATGGCAAACTTTTATTGGCGAATTTATTAACAATACTGTAATCTCCATGACAAGGAGCCTGGGTCATTTTCAGAATCTGACTGAGTCTCAGGATCCAAGTACTGGCGCTTTAGCCTAATTCTGTAGCACTGACGGAGTTGATTGACTTCCTGTTCTCAGCTCATTCCATCCTATTTGACTCATTTGATTTCCAACTAAGTCTGAATTTGGCAGACTTGTCAGTACTTAGTGGATGACTTCCGTTCTCAGGTTTTTTTTTGTTTTTGTTTTTGTTTATTTATTTATTTTTTTTATTTTGGGTTTTTTTTCCCCCTGGTAGCGGTCAGGGGGTGAAGGACTGGGTCTTTCCCAATCTGCTTCCACCTCCATGGCAAGACGGCAGAGGCAAAAAGCAGCCAGAATGGAAATAGGATGAGGTTAAGGACACAACCTCCAGCTGCAGAGAAAAGACATTGGGGGGCAGGGAGGCAGGGAGAAAAGAAAGCATGGCAAACAGGGCACACTGTATGTATTCACAATCGCTCCTTTTGGTGGCTGAAACAGCACTTACCCTGCCCTGCAAATGGCATATCTGAAAGCATTAACAATCTGTTTAGAACATATAATCACACACTAGTCTATTTTACTTTCTTTCGGTCTAAACACTGTGATAATAGGTCAGTCAGAAAGCATGGAGGGAGGGGAGGGATTGGGCAGAGGGAGTTAGAAAATAGAGTAGTCAGTTTATTTCTAACCGTTTGCAGCTGTCAGCTTGTTTGGGGACCCTTTTTTGGGCAAAAGAACAAAGACTTGTTACATGGGATTGTTTTCCTTGGCATGATGAACAGACACTTTCTTGAGGAAAGCACTGAGATAACACAGAACATCTGCTTACAGCAATCTGTCTTCTGCAGCTAAGTTTTCACCAGCATCAATACATGCACACGGTCTTTTTAGATAAGTAAGTGTACAGACATCTTGCAGTAAGCAAGAGACTGTGGATCAAATGGGGCAGGTTAGTAAGCTAAGAAGAGGGGGAGAATATGTGATTTTAAGAAGCTAATCCACATTACTTCCCCCCCCCCTTGGAATCCACTTGTATTTTGTTTTTGCAAGTATTTTTGGAACTAGTATGTCCTCAGCCATGCTGCCAGAGGTCTGTTTTTGTTTCCCACATGTTTGAGATGTTGTTTTTATTTATGAGCTATTATGAGTGATTTTTTTGACTTACACCAGGATTTTTACATGTACACTCCTATTACTAGGCTATGAAGACAAAAAGGACTGCACAAATGAGAATAACAGTTTCAAGGAAAAATGTGGGCATTTATGCTTATTACTGCTGTGCCACCAGGGATCTTCAAAGGGTGACAAGATCACTAAATGTCATCTTGTATCAGGTGGAAGCTCCATGGACAGCAAACACAAAAGTCCCCATATATGTCACATTGGTTCTATACCCACTTTTAGGAAAAGTTTGTCCATTGGAGAAAGGACAGCTTTCCCTGTTCTATTTCACTTGTCCTGCCCACGAGTGCACACACACTTGACTTTGACAAGGAAGACCCATCTTTATAGTAATAGTGACACAAGACATCATATTCTGGTTGCATTCTGTATGCCTGCTGGCACTGCACTGTTCTTCCTATTTAATACAGTCTTTGAAGAACTAGGTGTCATTAACCCTACTTTTTCCTCCTCTAGGATTATTGCTGGGTCTCAGTGCCAGCACTACAAATCCACTGCTCCTGGCAGCCATTCCCCCCCCCCTTTTTTTTTTCAGTTGGATAGGACAGAGAAAAATTTAAAGACACCTTCAGATCTGCTTCACCACTTGTGAAGCTTCCCCCCTACAAGTGAGGAGTGGAGGCTCGAACCTGGATCCTTGCACTTCATACTGTGTTCCCTTAACTGAGAGCTCCACCACCCTGCCACCATCCCCATGCTTCAGAAACTGAGCCTGTTAGAAGTTGCAAACTTACTCAAGAGCCAACGGCATAGAAGTTCTATAGCTGGAATCTGAACCCAGTGACTGACACCAGAGCAAGATGCCTCACCTGTCTACTTAACCCTGGGTGACATTTGGGAGAAGTAAGAGGCAAACTTCCTATTTTCACCTTTGCTTTTTAATAAGTTCTGCTCCCCTAGTCTTGTCATTTGTATTGGAGTGAAATGAAAGAAGCCATTAGAACTCTGTAAAGTTTGCTGGCAAAAATGGGAAGAAGCAGGGTCAAGTGGTGGTTCACTTGGTTAAGCGCTCACATTACAATGTGCAAGGACATGGGTTCGAGCCCCTGGTCCCCACCTGCAGGGGAAAAGCTTCACGAACGGTAGAGCAGGGCTGCAAGTGTCTCTCTGTCTCTCTTCCTCTCTATCTCCCCTCCTCTCTCAATTTCTCTCTGTCTCTATCTAAAATAAATAAATACAAAATAAAATATATTTTTAAAAAATGGGAAGCTTGGAGCTGGGTGGTGGTGCACCTGGTTGAGCACACATATTATAGTGCGCAAGGAATCAGGTTCGAGCCCCCAGTCCCCATCTGCAGGGGGAAAGCTTTGCAAGTGGTGAAGCAGTGCTGCAGGTGTCTCTCTGTCTCCTCTCTCTGTCTCCCCCTTCCTCTTAATTTCTGGCTGTCTCTATCAAATAAATAAAGATTTAAAAAAATAGTGGCTCGAATAATTTTAAAGAAATGGGAAGCTCTGCAATTAGACTTGAATTCAAATTCATTTTCATGACAAACAAGCTTTGTAAATCATGAGCCAGTTAGTCCCTTAGCCTTCCTGAACCTGGATTTTAAGAACAAGCAGACAGTACAAGAGCTTGACTGTCATTCCAGCCATCAGCAAGTATTCACTCCACACTGACCTACTCCAGTCTTTGTGCTAGGCTCAAAGGACATATCTCTGAGAGGTCTGCCTTCCATAAGTGTACAGTCTAGAGGGGAGGGCAGACCTGAGTTAGGGGTTCCCACAGATAGGTGTGGAATCACCTTCTTAACTATCTGGGACCTGGGCTCAGGAACGTGTCAGGAGCAGGACTGTAAGTTCCAAGGAGCCTCAGTCTGGGGGTGTCAAATGACTTTTTGTTGAGCACTAAAATAGCAAGAGGTAGTCACTGGGCAGAAGGTATATCACCAGCTGTTTGTGGAACCTGCAATGTGCTGGGGGATGTTCACTGGTGTCCCTGGAGACAGCCTTTCAGTACTAACTTTCCATTTCTTCCAGCCTACACCCTGCCTAGCGTGATCATAGACCAGAGTCTCATCCCCAAGTATCAGAATATTTGGAAGAAAAGATAGAAAATTATAATAATAAGAGGAATGAATGCATAGCAGTTGGTTCAGAAACTGTCCCACCATCACCGACCGCCCTCATCCCCACCCCCAACTCCCAGCCAAGTTTGAATTTGGGATCTTTATCTCCAGTCTGTAGTCCTGTCATTCAAAGCATTTCTACATTCTCTGAGGGACTCTTTCCTTCTGCAGCCTCCATAATAGGATTGGGGGGAGGGGAGGGGAGGGGAAGACTAGCTACTTAGAGAAAAGAAAAGAAAAGCTGTGCCCCCCCCCCCCCCCAGGGCAGCTCAAAAAGGAAGGAACCAGTGGAACATCTGATGGCTTAGTGGGAGGGAGGAGGGGTAGAAGAAGAAAGAAAATGGATTAAAGTTCCAAAATCACTGGAATTTTTATTAAATTTTGTTTTAGAAGAAAGGAGATTTGCTAAGTCAGAAATGAAAGGCAAATCTGCATGGGACCCTAGAGGAATTATTATAGTCCATGCTCAATTTAGTTCTCACACTGAATGTGGCTTGGAGAACAGAACATTGTGGATCGACACATTCATAAACTCAGCAGGGCTCTGTCAGACGCTGCTTCCAAGCCAAGCACCAGCTCTTCATGAGTAGCAGTGACAGAACTATTGGGTTGTTTGTCAAGCCTTCAAGTGAGACTTCACATCCTGCAGGCTCACCTCACCCTCTGCCTTCACCTCGACTCTCTGGCCTGTCTCCTCCTTGGCCCCATCATCACCTGTCAAATTGTAGCTTGCTTTCGTCTGATTATTGGGCAAAGTTTTGCCAGAATGACCTAAGAGTGGTTGGTTGGGGATTTGGACCTCAGTTTAGGCAGTTTACTTGGCTCACTCTGGAATCTGAACTTGGCTTCACCCTGGTTTAGATTCACTAACTCCATTAGTAGAGACCAGATCATACCACAGAACCCATTTGGACAAGTGGATGTTTATCACCTCTTTGTGGAGCAGTCAGCTGTGCATATTTTCTCATTTTGGGCAAACTTTTCTGGAGTCTGAAATTTTCCTGAGAGTCCTGGGATATGGTCAAGGGAAGAGGGAGGAAAGGGAGAGACCCTGGGACTCTGATTCCAGATCACTTAGAGACCTTCCGATTAAAGGTTGTCTTCTAGTTCTTTAGTACTTGTCTGTCTGAGAATTGTTGGATTGCTTGTCTGAGTTATGGGAAAAAGTCAACGTTTAACTCCAAATTCCTCCTGAGATAAAATCTATCTCATCTAAGAATTCTGGTTAATATGGTTTTGCATTAACTTCCTAATTGAGTAGAGTTACTGGAAATAAACTATCACCACCTGAGAAAACTAGATTAAAAAACAAAAAAGGGAGTTTTTATTGATTTTTTTAAAAAAAAGGTTTCAGATTCTTTCTTCCCAACTCTAAGCCAGATCAAAATGTTCTTATCATAGTGCCCTCCTCCTTCTCATCAAAAGTTGTGTGTATTTTTCCATGTCCAAATCATATCAGGTCTCTTGCAAAAGGCTGTAACTTCTGCTCCAAAAGGAGAGGATGGGTTCACATCTTGACTAAATCAGATCACTGCTATGTTATGATTCTGTTTTGATTGATGAATATTTCATACCTAGACCTGTGCCACAGGTAGGACCAAAAGAAAACAGTCCTTGTGTTCCAATAACTCCAGATTACTATAAGACGTAAGTATGAGAAACTTGTGAAAATAACTCAAGGCAGAATAACAGCCAGTGCTTGATTGAGTATGTGTCACCCTTAAGTTCTCTGTAAGTTCAAAATTGATGTATTAATACCAAGACTTCCATCTTGAAAAATAAATGTACCAGGGAAATTTAATCCCAAATTATGTCACAAAGAATATCTGGTCTGTGGGATCCCAAAATTAACAGTTTAAAAGAGTGACTTCTATCAGCAAGATATTAAGCAAAGTCTTTTTATATGTATATACATTTAACCCTGAGAACACTCTTCTGAGCAACTTGGAACAACTAATTAAAAAATAGCAGAACTCCAGGATGGTGAAATGATGCACGAATGATATTTGTGTCCTCTCCTATAAAATAAATCTTGAAACAGTGATATCTGTTTCTTTCAAGATAGGAGAACATGCTTAGCTAAAGATATTAACCGTTTGCATATTCCTATATTGTTAATAGATAGAAGAGTTAAGCCCTGGGTCATGATTCTAGACTTTGTTAGTTTGTTAAAGAATTGTTTACTAAAGAGAGCTACACACAGAGAGAACTAGAGAATCACTCTGGTATATGTGGCACCCAGTGTAAATCCAGCATTCTACCTGGAAGCCACTGAGGTTCTCCCAAGGTTGCAGATATGGGTTAACTGTCATCTACAATTATCCATCTACATTTGTATGTAATTGCCCCCTTTTTCTTCCAGGTCTAGTCCTCTCTTCCCCTCCAAGCCACACATAACCCTATCCCAACATCCAAATATCTCTTCCCTTTTTGTCCTCTCTCTCTGGGGCCTGATGGAGCTAGAGTTCAGAGCCCTCTTATCCTCTCCCTCCTATCACTTCTCCCCTATTGGGAGTATGGATCAAAGTTGTTTTGGGGGGTGCAGAAGGTAGGAGTTCTGGCTTCTGTAATTGCTTCTCTGCTGGATTTGGGCATTAGCAAGTCTGTCTATACTTACTTTATTTATAAAATGGAATTATTGAGAAGACCATAGGATAAGAGGGGTATAGTTCCACACAATTCCCACCACCAGAACTCCTTACCCCATCTCCCTGCCCCTTGAAAGCTTTCCTATTCTTTATCCCTCTGGGAGTATAAACCCAGGATCATTATGGGGTACAGAAGGTGAGAGGTCTTCTGTAATTGCTTCTTTGCTGGATTTGGGTATTGGCAGGTTGATCTTTAACCCCAGCCTTTTCTATCTTTCCCTAGTCCCTCATTTTTTTTATTGGCGATTTAGTGATGATCAGCGAGATTGTGGGATAAAAGGGGTACAATTCCTACTACCAGGTATCCGTATCCCATCCCCTCCATTGGAAACTTCCCTATTCTTTATCCCTCTGGGAATATGGACCAAAGATCTTTATGGGATGCAGAAGGTGGGAGGTCTGGCTTCTGTAATTGCTTCTCTGCTGAACATGGACATTGACAGGTTGATCCTTACCCCCCACCCGAGCCTGTTTCTAACTTTTCCTAGTGGGGCAGGGCTCTGGGGAGGTGGGGTTCAGGATATATTAGTGAGGTTGTCTGCCCAAGGAAGTCAGGTTGGCATCATGATAGCATCTGCAACTTGGTGGCTGAGAAGCATTGAGATACAAAGCAGGGGTAGGGGTAGATAGCATAATGGTTATGCAAAGAGACTCTCATGGCTAAGGATTTGAAGTCCCAGGTTCAATTCTGTGCACCACCATTAGCCAAAGTTGAGCAATGCTCTGGTAATATACATATATATATCAGAACAAATTGTTTAATAATCAGGTACCTAAAGGTTTAGCAAAAAAACAAAACAAAACAAAAACAAACAAAAACAGCCCATAAACTTTGTGCAGGATGTCCTCTACTTCTCCCTAGCTTTACCTCATCCTGCCACCCCCCCAAGCCCCAGCATCTGTTGCCCAGACAGTCAGCTGCCAAGCTGTATCCCTGGATTCATTAGTTGTGTTGCCACTTTGTTTCTGAAGGAAAACCTGTTTTTGTGCAGGGTGCTGGGGGGGGGGGGGGGGGGCGGCGGCACAGATCTTTCTTCTGCCAACTGCTAGCCTATCTTTCTGTCCCCTGACTCAGGTTCCAGGTGATCCTGTAACAGTGTCTCTCATCAAACAGCTGCCACTGGGGCCTCCTGGAGACAAGGACAGCAAAACTCCAGTCTTCCTGGGAACCAAAGGCATGTCTTGAACACAGTCTATAATTCTGTTAACAGGCTAGTGGCTATGCCAGGCCTACCTTTTCTTGATGAGGATAATTATTTTCCTTATAACAACAACTAAACACTCCAATCCTCATCTTGAAGAGAGAAAGGAGGTCATTTCCATTTCAAGCAATCATATTATTTTAGGCACTAGTGGAGGATTTCACTCCCATTAACACCCTTTTGATCACACAAAGAAAATCTTATTATTGTGACCCTTCTTTAAGAGATGAGGAGCCATAGTTGCATTAGAATATATTATTTTTAAAAAATATTATTAGTAATTTAATCATGATTAACAAGATTGTAAGATAACAGAGGTATAATTCCATACAGTTCCCACCACAGGAGTTCCATGTCCCATCCCCTCCACTGGAAACTTACCTATTTTTTATCCACTTGGGAATATGGATTATAGTTCTTTATGGGGTGCAGAAAGTAGAAGGTCTGGGTGCTGTAATTGTTTCGCTACTGGACATGGGCGTTGACAGGTCAGTGCATATTCCCAGTCTGTTTCTGTCTTTCCCTAGTGGGGCAGGGCTCTGGAGAGGTGAGCTTCCAGGATGCATTGGTAAGGCTGTCTGCCCAGGGAAGTCAGGATGGAATCCTAATAGTGGCTGAAAGGCAATAAGATAAACAAATAAATAAATAAATAATAAAATCAGCTGAGCACCCCCCTTGCACTGGTCCTAGTGCTTTGCACTGTGTGCACTTAACACTGTGTGCTACCACCCAACTCCCAGTTGATTTTATTTCTATTCATAGTATTCATAGTACCAGAAAACACATGATGTTTTTTAAGCATCAAATTAATTGCAAGGCTTTTTTTGTTTTGTCTTGTTTTTTTACACACTCAGGAGGCTCTGGCCAGCTCTAACCACTGCCCTCCAGCCCGCCAACCCTCTCCACTGCATAGCTCCTTGCCTCACTGCACATCTTTGCATATATCCCAACAGTTTTCTGCCTCTCCAGTATGGTTTGGCTTTTGCCTTTCCATTTGGGTGTAAACTGACTGGTGCTGGAGGAACCTTCTATCTCCAGCAGTTTGTGAATCTGTGTGGCAGACCCAGGCCCTGACCACCCTTTTCCACCTCCTCTGATGCTGGTTCCACTCAGTAACAATGAGAGTATCAGGAGGGCTCCCCACACAGACTGTCTTGTGGCCTGTGGGCCTGGAGCTGGAGAGGGAATTGTGGTGGGAAGCTAAGTCCCACTCTTTTTATTGTGAAAAAAGACACTGATTTAATCATCTATTTATTTATGCCTCCAGGTTGTTGCTAGGGTTCTGTGCCTGTACAACTGCTTCCAGCAGCTATTTTCCCCCTTCAGAAAGATGGTGAGAGACAGAGAGATAGGGAGAGAGACAGAAGAGGAGAGACACCCCACTACTACTCCTGGACCACCCCCCCTCCAGGTGCTCCTGTGTGGTGAAGAGGGGCTCGAACCCTGGTCTTCATACATGGGTGAGCCACTTCCCAGTCACCCTGGATATACATTGTTTTTTAATTTCTTTATTGTTGGGAAATTGTGAGGAGCCTCACAAGGCACCCTGCATTTTTCTGCCTCCAGGAGCCTGGCATTCCTTAAAACATTAACCCAGCTCCCCCTGATCCACCCTGCATTCCTGATACTATGGCCTATCTACATAATCACTGTTTTGCCTGAAAGATCCCCACCCATTCCATTCCTTAGCTCTATCTTCTTTCTACCTTCAAGACCCTCCCTGCCTGCAGGGTATTATTAATCCTACCAGTTAAAACCCTCGCAACAGTTGCTAAGGAAGTTCCTACCTTTCCAGCCCCTTTTGCCTTTCTCTGCCCCTTTCCCAGCCATTTCCGTTTCCTACTTGCCACTTCCGGGTCTGCCCTTTAAAAGCTTTGGCTCTCTGATCAATAAAGACATTGCATTGCCACCACGAGCCTATTCCTGAGTCATCTCCCTCACGTCACTGAGTGAGTTGCAGCCCAGGCTGGCTCTGGTCGAGTTCTCTCCGACCCAGAGAGTATGCACCCGGGAAGAGGCACCCCCATGCTAGCCTGGCACTTCATTGGGGGATTAATGTTTTACAGTCAACAGTAAATACAATAGTTTGTACATGCATAACATTTCCCAGTTTTCCACATAACAATACAACCCCCACTAGGTCCTCTGCCATCATGTTCCAGAACCTAAACCCCCCCCACCACCACCACCACCACCACCGACCCTAGAGTCTTTGACTTTGGTGCAATACACCAATTGCTAAGATTTTTAGAACAAAGTTCACACAGGAATCCAAATTTCTGAATTATTTTGAAGAAGCCAAGTTTCCCCCAGCCTTGGGTCTCCATTCCCATAGGGCTCCCCACTGTCTGGGACTCTGCAGCAGCTACCTCCTTTCATGGGAAGGTGCATCCTGTTTTGCTACAGTCCCTGCCATCCCCTATAACTTTCCCCTATAACTAAGTCCATAGTCCCTGTAGGATCATCTTCTTCCACTCGGTTTTTTCATATTACAATTAAGAGAAAAAAGATGATTGTCTTGTGTTCAACAAAGTGAGGGTGATGAAGGTCCAGAGCATAGCTGAGTACATCAGTTGTACACTTTACCATGCCTGAGCCTCTGACTTCAATCCCTGTCACCATGTGGGAGTTCCCAGACAGCACCAAGGGAACTCCATGAATGGTGGTGCAGTGCTGTGGTATTTCTCCCTCTGTGTGTGTGTGTATCTCTGTTTTTGTCTCTCACAAAATGAAAGACAGAGAGAGGGAGAGGGAGAGAAAATATACAAATTGAAGTGTTGGCCGGTGGCCATGAATGCTGCCCTAGGTTCATTCCTCTCCAGTGCATTAAAAAAATAATGGTGGAAATTAAACATTCAAAAATGGAGAGTAAATTTTTCTTTTTCTTTTTTTTTTTTTTGCCTCCAGGGTTATTGCTAAGGCTTGGTTGCCTGCACTACAAATCTACTGCTCCAGGAGGCTATTTTTTCCCTTTTGTTGCCCTTGTTGTTTATCGTTATTGTTGTTATTTTTGGATAGAGATAGAGAGAGGAGGGGAAGAGAGACAACTGCAGATCTGCTTCACTCCTTGCAAAGTGAACCCCCTGCAGGTGGGTAGTCAGGGGCTCAAACCAGGATCCTTATACTGGTCTTTGCATTTGGCGCCATGTGCACTTGAGAGTACATATTTCTAAGGAAAGTAACTATTTCTGCACACTTACCTGCACAAAAAATACATAACTAAATAAACAAGCCTGATCCTATTCACCTATTCTTTCCCTTTCCCTCTGGTCATTGTAGGCATTTGAATTTAACCTGTTTTAGTCACTCTTTCAGATACTGTCTGATATAGCTGCCCATGAAGAGCTGGCTATCCACAGACTGGCTTGGAAATGCAGGTCCTGGGCTCTTCACCAACCTTGGACATATGCTATGAGGTATGCCAAAGCTTTTGCATCATAGATTTATTCTTTTTCTTTTTCTTACCTTCTCCAGGTGTTCCCTTTCCAAAGAATTTCCTTCAGATCTGCAAGAAGATCCTGTGTCGCCTTTTCCGGGTCTTTGTCCATGTTTACATCCACCACTTCGACCGAGTCATTGTGATGGGTGCAGAGGCCCACGTCAACACCTGCTACAAACACTTCTATTACTTTGTCACAGAGATGAACCTCATAGACCGCAAGGAACTAGAGCCCTTGGTAAGTGCCACAGTGCAGCCATGGTACTCAAGTTGTGTCCCCCGTCTCCTCCCCCCCAAGCCCCAGGAGTTCAGCCTTTGTCACAGGACTGCCAGATCCTGGCAAAATGCTAAGGGCTTACTGTCAGCTGGATGACTGCAGGATTAGACAGGAGTGAAGCTTCAATTAAATGCCAAGAAGACTGTTACAAGAAGTAAGGGTCTTACATTTCTATCTTGGAGGTAGCTGCATGTTAATAGGATCACTTTGGTTTGGGTTAAAGGGAATTGATTTAATTCTCACACAAAACCTATTTATATAATCTTTTGTGGACATCACTGTTCTCTCAGTTCATCTCTTAACCCTTACTAATAAATGATCAGAAACATAGTCAGGAGGATTCCTTTGTCTCCATAACCTCTCCAGCATTTGTTGCTGCTACCTTTTCTCATGTATGACATTCTCACAGGAGTGAAGTGGTATCTCACTGTTGTCTTCATCTTCATTTCTCTGATAATCTCTGCAGGTGGGGACCTGGGGCTTGAACCCAGGTCCTACCACACTGTAACATGTGTGCTCAACCAGGTGAGCTACCACCCGACTCCCCTTTTGCATCTATTCTTTGGTGAGTGAAGGATATCTTTTTAAAAATTTTTATTTATTTATTCCCTTTTGTTGCCCTTGTTTTATTGTTGTTGTACTTATTGTTGTTATTGATGTCATTGTTGTTGGACAGTACAGAGAGAAGTGGAAAGAGGAAGGGAAGACAGAAAGGGAGAGAGAAAGACACCTGCAAACCTGCTTCACTGCTTGTGAAGCGACTTCCCTGCAGGTGGGGAGCTGGGGGCTCGAACCGGGATCCTTATCCTTGCTGGTCCTTGAGCTTTGCACCACATGCGCTTAACCCGCCGTGCTACCACCTGACTCCCAAGGATATCTTTTTAAAGCCTTATTTCCTCCCAGAACTTATACTTCTTAAATCTTGTTGGAAACAATTTCCTTCCTACCTATTTTTTTCATAATTATAGTAAGATTGATTTTACTGCTTTTACATATTAACAGCATGAAGTTTTGGTATTGTCTGGAATTAGATATTAATTTCATACAAATCCAAACCTAAAAAGAAGCAAGAAGAAATTTTGAGAGTGTTTGTGAGGATAATACGTATATAATGCAGTCTCTGGAGACTTATCACTGTCCTGTGTCCATTTTGGACATTTTGATGACCATCTTTGACTGTGAGGGATGATAAACAAGTCAGTAATTTGGCTTCACATTCTCGTAATACATTCTTTAAAATTTAGTGCAGCCAGGGATCAGAAGGACACAATTTATATGGGCCAGTTTCCTCTAGAGCATCAACACCCCCTGAATTCCCACACTTCCATTGGGACATTCCTGATATTGTCCCTGGGGATCCCTCAGTAGAACTGAGTCTTCCCCTTGTGTTTCTTTCCATTAGATATTCACCATGTATGGCCACTGGCCTCTGTTCCCACAGCCCACTCTGTTGTTTCCATCTGATGTTGACTAAATATCCAACTGGTTGTATTGGAGAGTGCAGTACTCCACAAGAATGAGATATTGAATTTCAGACAGGGTTTAAGAAAGACAGTGTTTAGGCTCTCTGGGTGCAAATCTCAGATTCACCACTTTTTTTCCCAAATGAATTTTTTAATATTTATATATTTATTTATTTACTGCCTCCAGTGTTATCACTGGGGCTCACTGCTGGCATTACAAATCCACTGCTCCTGGCAGCCATTTTTTTCCATTTTATTGGATAAGACAGAAATTGAGAGGGTGGGGGAGAGAGGGAGGGAGGGGGAGAGAAAGATAAGACACCTGCAGACTTGCTTCACCTCTTGTGTGAAGCACAAGACAGGTGGGAGGGGAAGGACAGAACAGAGAGAAAAAGAGAGAGGAGGGGGAGACAGAAAGGAAGACAGAAAGAGAGACACCTGTAGACCTGCTTCAATACTAGTGAAGCTTCCCTCCCACACACACTGCTTCCCCTGCAGGTGCGGAGCCAGCGTCTTGAACCTGGACCCTTACAATGGCCCTTACACTAGTACTATATGCAATTAAATGGTGTACCCCGGCCAGCCCCCTCAGTTCATTATCTTTGTATCCGTGTCTCCCATAGTATTGCCAGCTCACTGAAAGCTGGGAATATGTACAGAATATATGCATATATTGTTTGTGTTGCCAAGTGCATGATAAATGCTTAATGTATTTTTTTGGTATTTTGAGGATAACTGAATCTCTAGTCAGAGGGATTATATACCAGTCATTCCTTCCTTGGTGATACCCTCATCTCAGAGCATGCCCTCAAATCTTCATTTCTTTTGTACTAGCAATAGAAATCATAGTGCCTCTCTTTCTCTCTTCCTACCTCCTCTCAATTTCTTTCTGTCCCTATCCAATAAAATAAAAATTTAAAAAATTAAGAAAATAAAAGCAAAATAAGGTGGAAAGCAGTGAAGGAATTTATCCTGAGTCTTTGGTCTGTTGGTTAAAGGTGAGGCCACCACCACCACCTCCCTGGTTTGTTGCCTGTTGGAGAGAATGTCCCAGCTGGATCATTTGGACAGTGTTGGATGTTCTTACATTGTTTGTGTTTCCTGGGATAAAAGGTGACTAGTTTTCCTAGAATTAGCACTTTAAAATCCCACATTCTGGGAAGACTTTGTGTCCCTAGAAGAACTAGGACAGCTGGTGACCATATAGGTCTCTAAGTGGGAATACAGCTTGGAATTTAGACGGTGAGAAGAGGTCACCCTGACCAACCACATGAGGAAGGCCAGTGCCACCACCCGCCTACAGGGTTTGCTCTTGATTCTAATTGGGACCTGCTGGGCAGCAGCAGCCTGGGAATCCAGGGAAACACTAGTCTCTCCATTTGATCTCCAACAGGGAGGGGGAAGCCAGCCATGTCACAGGCTCTGATGTGACAAGTGAGCCATTGCTCTGGAAAAATGCAGCAGCTGAAGATGACTCTGACCATGCATGTTCACAGTTGGGGAAAAGGGATCCAAGTGGTGCTGGTAATTACAAAACAGGTCAAACTCTGATGGAATAAGCTGACTGTTGTTGGCCCTTGACAGCCAGGGAGTCAGCTGACAGAACTGAGCTGATCAGAATGATCATTAACCAGCACAAGCAACCAACAGTGTTTTGTTGTCCTTTCACTAAAAAACAAAGCAAAGCAAAACAAAAGCAGACTCAGACAGGGCTATTAGGCTGTTAGCAATGCAGTAGCTGGCCGATTAGGGAGGAAAGAGGTTGCCAGAAAGGGAGATGCTTGTTCACCCTGATGACCTCTGGCTGACCCTGGGCCAGGGCCCTTCTCTTCTCTCTTCAGAGCTGCATCTCCTTACTCCTAGTGAAGAAATAAGGTAGTTTATACCATCACCAGCCTTACAGAAGTGATGCTGTGAAACCACAGGACTTTTCTGTTACCCAATAGCAGGGTTCTCAGGAGTTTTGAAATGAGTATTTCTCATTAGGGGTCTACACACCAGCTGTATCAGAATCTCCTGGAGGTGATTATTTTCAGATGTGTGTCCCTGTTCCTCCCCCACAGATGCAGATATATAGAAATAAGAATTATTGAGATTAATGCTCCATTCCAAGCATCCTTAGTCTGCATCTCAAAATTTAGTGTGCATATAAGGCCTTGAGCATCTTGCCAGAATGCAGGTTGTGATTCAGTCATCTTGGGATGAGACTTGACTTTGTGCATTTTGCTCCAGGGGATGTTAGCGCTGCTGGTCTTTAGGCCACACTCTGAGAGGCAAAGCTGTAGACACCAATTACTCTCAACTTTGGGAATTATTATTTTTATTGCGACCAGGTTTATCTCTGGGGCTTGATGCTGACATTGTGACTACACTACTTCTAGAGGCCCTTTTTTTTTTTTTCTTTTGGTAGAGGAGAGAGAAATTAAGAGGGAGGAGGGAGCTAGAGAAAGGAGGGACCAGGTTAAGTGCACCTGGCTAAGTGCACACATTACAGTGTACAAGGACCCAGGTTCAAGCTCCTGGTCCTCACCTGCAGGGGGAAAGCTTCACAAATGGTGAAGTAGAGCTGCAGTATCTCTCTGTCTCTTTCCCACCATATCTCCCCTTTCCCTCAACATCTCTCTGTCTCTATCCAGTAATAAATGAATAGAGTTTAAAAAAGAGAAAGGGAGAGAGGAAGATAGAAACATGTAGATCGGGCAGGGGTAGATAGCATAATGGCTATGCAAAGCGACTCTTATGCTGAAGGTTCCGAAGTCCCAGGTTCAATCCCCCGTACTACCATAAGCTAGACCTAAGCAGTGCTCTGGTTAAAAATAAATAAATAAAATATTTTTTAAAAGGCCTAAAAAAATATGCAGATCTGCTTCACTGCTTATGAAGTTTCTCCCCTACAGATAGGGAGCCAGGCCTTGAACTCTGGTCATTGCACATAGTAGCCTGTGCTTTCAACCAGGTGTGCCACTCCCTGACCCTACTACTACTATTATTTGTCAAATATCATCTCTCCTCTGGGATCAAATAAGGTGGAAAAGTAACAAAGAAAAATCTAAGGATCAAGACTTGCCAAGAGCAGGTCTCAGAATATAGTTGTGAAAACAGTCATCTTTGCCACAAGCAAATGAGTTTATGAAATGTGCCATCATTTCTACCCCTGAAGACTCACAATTATACAACAGCCA
This sequence comes from Erinaceus europaeus, assembly GCF_950295315.1. Taxonomy (NCBI): domain Eukaryota; kingdom Metazoa; phylum Chordata; class Mammalia; order Eulipotyphla; family Erinaceidae; genus Erinaceus; species Erinaceus europaeus. The sequence continues at coordinate 62,481,430 of NC_080171.1, read as the reverse complement.
ACTAAAGGCTTTGAAGAATCTTGTGAGGAAGAAACTGGTTTAATTTTGTGTTAAGCAATCTAACTTTTCTGGATCCTGAACTTTTTTTCTTTTTTTTAATAAAAAAAGCCTTTTAAATCTTTGTTTTGATAATTGAAGAGAAATAGGGCAAGAGGGGTAGAGTGAGGAAGAGAAAGCCAGTTGCAGCACTGCTTCACCACTTGGGAAGCTTCTCTCTTGATGGTAGGGACTGGGGAGGGCCTTTTTCTCTTTTGTTAACATTCAATTAGCATCTAAAGAGTTTACAGTCTCTGGGACAAACTTTAATTAAAGCAAGACTGTTCAGCTCTGTGATATGTCTCTACATTTTGAAATTTCCTTTTTTCCTCGCCTTTGGCCCCAATGATACACCTTAGCACTGTTGCACAGAGTAATACAGAGAGAGAATGGAAGGAAGTAATATTCCTTATGTGAAAGAGGGTTCACAGAAAGAAAACAGAATATTCATTTATTCTCAACCCTCAATCCTCCCACATCATTATCTGTTACCCCATCATTGAGTTCTTACCATGTGCAAGACATATATTTTCAAGAAACAAACAGTAGTTCCATTTCTTGTGTTCCAGATGTTCCACTAACCTTATATGTCATTTTACATGAAAACCATCCCATCTACCCACCCCGTTTATAGATAGTTCTATTTGACTAGCGACTGAGATTTGTAGTCCAAGTGATTTTATACTTTAGCACCAAAACCACTGCTTTGAAATAAGTGCTTTGGGAGTCAGGCGGTGGCGCAGCGGGTTAAGCGCACATGGCGCAAAACACAAGGACCAGCGTAAGGGTCTTGGTTGAAGCCCCCAGCTCCCCACCTGGAGGGGAGTCACTTCACAGGCGGTGAAGCAGGTCTGAAGGTGTCTGTCTTTCTCTCCCCCTCTCTGCCTTCCCCTCCTCTCTCCATTTCTCTCTGTCCTATCCACCAACAACGACATCAATAACCACAACAATGTTAACAAGGGCAACAAAAGGGAAAATAAATAAATAAATATATAAAAAAATAAAATAAGTGCTTTAGGCTTGGATAGATAATTCACCAGGCAGGGTACATGCTTTATCATACAGAACCCACATTCAAGCCCTGGCACCACATGGGACTGCTATGGCAACAGTGAAAACTCTGCTTTGTTGTCTCTGCTCTCTTTCTTCTACTCTTTCTGAATTGAAAAACAGTGTGGAATGGTGAAACTGCACATGCTCAAGGCCCCAGATCTGCAAGGGTGAGGAGAAAAGAGTGCCTTATTAACAGATGGAAGAAAAATAGTTTGAAGACCAAAGATTTGAAAAACCTTGTCTCATCAACACATAGCCCATCTAGTCTGAACCATACGCTGACCTTGTGTTCCTCTGGGATGGGACCAGGTCAGGCCCTCATATCCCTTCAAGATACTTGAGTGAGTGTAGCCATGGTTATCCTGTAATGGCAAGACCAGGTCAGGGCTATGAAAGGAAAAAGAGCCTCTCCAATAAACAAGCACTACTTCCCCCAAATAACCCAAATTGAAGAGCCATTGTGGGACTTTTGAAAGAACCTTTTCTTTAGAAACATCATCTGTGCAAAGGCCTCTGGGCTACTTCTTGTCAGGCAGATCCCTTGACTTTCAGCCAAATGACTTTAACAGGAAGACAACTTTTTGAGAAGAAAAAGTTTCAGCCTGTGAATCTGGCAATTTGGATTTTATAGTGATGTTTCCACCATTAGATTAGTTGTCTGTTCCGGTGCAAGGCATACTTTGTCTCTGGGCCCTAGTTTCCACATCTTTGACTGTAAAAGAGACCATCTCTAGAGTTCTGCCAGTTCGACTTGCTGAGATGATGACTTACTGAGACAAGGTAACTCACCAGCCTTGTCAACGTGACCTTTTCTCTCTGTGTAAGAGAAACTGCTGTTAATTAAAGCCCACATAGCAGCAGAGGAGGTTTGCCTAGCACAGAGAGCCAGTGGAGTTTTAATTCATAGTGCTTTGTTAATTTAGATGGTGTGTGTGTGTGTGTGTCCCTCCATGCCTCCCAGATGGTATCAGCTAATGTTAGTTGTTCAGGACAACTCAAATGCATAAAGATGAAGGGACAAGTCTGCCAAAGACAATTACTGGAGAAGAATCACTTTGGCAGCATAGCAAAGAAATGTGGCATTATTGTCAATAAACTGCATTGTTCCGGGTTATGGGAATGTAGCAAAGCCACATGTCTTTGTCTGTCGAGTCCTCTTTTACTGTTATAGAGTTTCTACTTCTGGTTTGTAGGAAAGTAAGTGACTGTGTTTGTTTGTTTTGTTTTGTTTTGAATTGGTTCCGGAGTGAGATGTGGTCTGGTTTGTCTCAAGGCCTAAAACACAATAAACTAGAGTTAAGAATGATGCTCACATGAAGATTCTCAGCACATAATATTATGTAGTAAAAACAGGATTCAAAATTATATTGGAAAATGCTCTTGTCACGTGTCTTATTACTGTGACTGTTAGATTCATATAATTGTAAAGACAAAATAATATATAGCAAAAACAATATATTATTTTCTTAGTGGGATTACGTGTAAGGTTTTTTATTTGTTTGTTTGTTTTTTTGCCTCCAGGGTTATCGCTGGGGCTTGCACTATGCCTACAGGCCTTTTAAAATATTTTTTGTTGTTATTATTATTGTTGTTGCTGTTATTGTTGGATATAGCAGAGAGAAACCGAGATTGAGTAGGGGAAGACAGAGAGGGGGAGAGAAAGATAGACATCCACAGACCTACCTCCCCACTTGTGAAGCGACCCGCCCCCCGCAGATATGGATCCCAAGACTCCAGCCTGGATCCCTACACCGGTCCTTGTAGTTCATGCCATGTACACTTAACCCAGTATGCTACTGCCCAGCCCCTGTAAGTTTCTTTTTAATATGCACCTATTTTTTACTTTTCAAGCTTTCTGTCACAAACATACATCACTTTTATGGTCATCCAAAACATTATACCTTATGCTTTAAAAGGCTTGCCATCAGGGAGTTGGGCAGTAGCACAGCGGGTTAAGCGCACGTGCAGGGAAGTCGCTTCATAGGCAGTGAAGCAGGTCTGCAGGTGTCTATCTTTCTCTCCCCCTCTCTGTCTTCCCCTCCTCTCTCCATTTCTTTCTGTCCTATCTAACAACAAAGACAACAATAATAACTACAGCACCAATAAAAAAACAACAAGGGCAACAAAAAAAGGGAAAATAAATAAATATTTTTTTAAAAAAAGGCTTGCCATCAAAGACCAAGCTGCACATGACAATCAACTTGTGTGTCTAGAAACAAAGACCCATAGTGCACTCTTTCCTGTCTCTGGCCATGCCCTCTGCTCCCCACTTCTCAGAGCTGTGGGTCAGAGATGTCCAAAGGTGCTGTCCAAAGAGATGACTGGTAGTCATGTGGATCCTCTGGGACTGTAGCTTGGAGTGATCAAACCTAATGACCTTGAACTAATCTATAAAACTTTCCCTAGTTATGGACTATCCCTCTTGGAGTGAGGAGCTGAACATCTTTGTAAAGACTGAGGTGATGCTATCTTTATAATGTGTACAATTTTGTTTGAGTCTTGGAGTCCCTCTTTTACATGGACAGATCTTAGTGATTCTAAAGCACATGATGAGGTTTGCGGGTTACCACATGAAACTGGGCAGCCCTGCCATCCCCAAGCTTTGTTCAGATGCCTCATGTCATTCTGGCAGCATGACCTTGACATGCTTGGAATTTTCCCCATCCCCATTACTGAACTTACTAGATATGAAGAGTTTGTTTTTTTTTTTAACTTCAGGTTAAAAAAAAAAAAAGCAGGATTTATTGGAAAGTTCAATTTACATATTGAATGGTTTGTTTACACTTAAATATAAGACTATACACAATAACTACAAATAATTTTTAACAACCTACAGTTAATCTCACCCCTTCTTATTAAAATATTAAGGGAAAAAAAAGACCAGGTTCAAGTTTGGTAGCCACCACACTGGAGGAAGCTTTCGTGCAATGGTGTGTTTCCTATTCTCTTTTGGTCTCTATCTCTATCTGAATAAGTCAGGCTGGAGTAGTGAAACCTTAGTGATGACTAGAAAGAAGGAGAGAAGGGAGGAATAAAGGAAGGAAAGAAGGAAGGAGAGAAAGAAAAGATGTATTTTCATTCTTTAAAAAGGTCATGATTCAAAGCATCATGTCTTCAACCTCTAACTTAAAGCTGCACTGTCTAGTATAGTAGCCACTAGACACTTGTGAATACTTACATTCAATTAAGATAAAAATTAGGGGGCTGATGGTCGTGCAGCAGGTTAAGCTCACATGGTGCGAAGCGCAAGGATTAGCGCAAGGATCCCAATTTGAGCCCTGGATTCCCCACCTGCAGGGGGTTCATTTCACAAGTGGTGAAGCAGGTCTGCAGGTGTCTATCTTTCTTTCCCCCTCTCCGTCTTCCCCTCCTCTCTCTATTTCTCTCTGTCCTATCCAACAACAATTGCAATAACAACAACAACAGGGGCAACAAGGGCAACAAAAACAGGAGGAAAAATAAGGCCTCCAGGAGCAGTGGATTTGTAATGCAAGCACCGAACCCCACTGATAACCCTGGAGGCAAAAATAAATAAATAAATAATAAAAATTGGTTCTTATCCTCATACTAGTCACATTTCAAGTACTCAAAGTTATAACTACTATGTTAGAGAGTAAAAATAGTGAACATTTTCACCCTTATGGAGAATCCTGTTGGACACACTAAATTAGCATTTGTACCCTATAGTACACTACTAATACCTGTCCTACCACCACTGGTAGCCATCTGTGTTCAGAATTGTCCCTATGCTGCCTCTAGGAGACATTGCTGTTTAGTTCATTCAGCACTTAGTTGCATCTCTTTGCTAGACCATTTCTCTCCCTATGTACAGATGAAGAACCAATAAGTCTCCAAGTCATCTGCTTAATGTTTCTCGTTGGTCTCGTGCCAAAACCTCCATCTCAGGGGATGACTTCTCAACACCTCAGGAGTACTGTTGGTCTCAAGGGCACCAAGTCCTAGTTATACATTTTCTTTAAAACTGTGTTGTCCTGTGTTGGAAATTGTTACAGAATGTCAGTCACAACTGGAATTAATTTGTCCTTGTGAGCATGTGTAGGGAAATGTGAATAGTCAGTATGGCTTGATGCCCGTCTATCAGCCTGCCAGATTTGGGTTGCTATGTGTGGTCTAGACAAGTTCAAATTTCCCAGCCAAATAAGAGTAGATTCTCTGGCTCCAAAAGATTTCGAATGAGTATTAACTTAGAGTTTGAATGTAGGAAAGCCTTACATGTTGAAATATAACAATATATCTTCTCATAGCATTGCCCTATCCCATCATAAGAGTGTGAAGACAGGCAGTCCCTATTCTAGGGGTGTGTGTGCTCATTTGTATGACTTTAGTAATACCTCTACTAAGGAACTTCAATCATTTATTTTCATTTTTATTTGATTTTATTGCCTCCAGAGTTATTGCTGTGACAGTGCCTGTACTATAACTCCACTGCTTCTGGAGGTGATTTCTTTCCCTTTTGTTGCCATTGTTGTTTATCATTGTTGTTGTTATTGTTGTTGGGTAGGACAGAAATATTGACAGAGGACAGGAAGACAGAAGGGGAGAGAAAGACACCTACAGACCTACTTCACCACTTGTGAAGTGACCCCCCTGCAGGTGGGGAGCCAAGGGGGGACCTTTTTTTTTTCTCCAAGTTTATTGCTGGGGCTCAGTGCTTGCATTACGAATCCACTTCTCCTGATGGCCATCTTTTTTCCATTGTTTTTGTTGCTTACTATTATTGTTGTTACTGTTATTGTTGTTGTGAGAGGGGGAGAGAAAGATAGACATATGCAGATCTGCCTCACCGCTTTTGAAGTGACACCCCTGCAGGTGGGGAGCAGGGGCTTTAACTGGGATCCTTAGACCAGTCATTGCGCTCTGCACTATGTGCACTTAGCCCAGTGTTCTACTGCCTGCCCCAGGAAATATTTTTTTCCCCAGGAAATATTTTCATTGCAAAGGTCAGATATATAAGCCACCAACAAAACCATAATGTAGTATTTATCTATATTAAATCCATGATGTTAATACTAATACATCCCTATTACATTGTTACTGGAGGGCCCAACATAGACTCACACACCTGACTCGCAGTTAAAACACTCTACCACCAGTACAAGGAATAGAGGCAATATTTATTTAGAATTGACCAGAATGAGAACAGGAGATGGGGCCAGGAGGTGGTACACTGGGTTAAGTGCATATAGTATGAATATAGTAGAAGTTTAAGGATCCGAGTAAGGATTCCAGTTCAAGCCTCCAGGGACACCTCACAAGTGGTGAAGCAGGTCTGCAGGTGTCTTTCTCTCTCCTTTTCTTTTTTACTCTCCACTCTCAATTTCTCTGTCTCTTATCCAAAAAAAATTGAAAAAATGATCACAAGAGCAGTGGATTCCTAGTGGCAAAGTCCCAGAGATAACCCTGGAGGCAGAGAGAGAGAGAGAGAGAGAGAGAGAGAGAGAGAGAGAGAGACAGAAGACTCTCAAATCCATCCTACCTGGGAAACCAAAGACTAATAGAGTCAGGAAATGAGATGGAAATGTTTCACAGAGGGAATTCCTACTTCATGTTACCTAACCAGTTGGTGTGTGAATAGATTTTAATAGCCAAAACAATAAATAACTTGCATATTGTTAACTCTGGAGAGAGAGAGAGAGAGAGAGAGAGAACGAGAGAGAGAGAAAGGGAGAGTGCAGACTTCTTTCCTAGACTTCCTTGAATAGGCCTTGTCATCTTACCACCAGATCATGGTTCAAGTCCCTGTTTGTCATATTCTCCTAAGTCCTTCTCATCACACAATTTTCAGCTTACTCATCCCTTCCTCAGAGACAACTTCCCTGTACTCCACCATCTTAGGTCTCTGCTATTTCTGGAATATTTTCACCCTAAAGAGCACCATCAAGATAGAAACCTCCATGTCAGAAATGGTAATCACCCCCTCCCACCATTTTTTTTTAATTCCTTAGAAGTGAGTCACTAAATCCAGCCCACACTTATGATGAGGCAAGGGAAATTAAATGCTAGAAGATCATCAAAGAGTTTTTTTTTTTTTTAACATTTTAAATCACTACAGAAATCAGAATTTTTTAACTGGTGATGTGTGTCTTTCTCGCCTTGGGCCCCTCCTCTCCTTTCTCATCTCCCAGTCAGGTCTGTCAACACCCCCAAAATACACACTGCTCCAGAAATTACCTGCCTCAGTAAAAACTACCATTACTTCATTTTTTAAAAATATATTTTATTTATTTTGGCTAGAGACAGAAGTTGAGAGGGAAGGAAGCGATAGAGCTAGAAGGGGTGGGGGGTACAACACTGCTTAATCACTTATGAAGCTCTCCACCTGCAGGTGGGGTCTGGGAGCTTGAACCTGGGTCCTTATGCACTTTAAGGTGGGCATTCAACAGGTACACCATAACCCAACCCCTGCCATTATTTCTGTGTGGCCACTTCTTATCTTCTTCCAAGTCTCATGTTCCTTGAAGATGACAATCTGGAGGGCACACTTGATTCACTGTATATGTTACCATGCACAAGGACCCAGGTTCAAGTCCCTGTCCCCCCTCCCTTACCCTGCAGAAGGAAAGCTTTTACAAGTGGTGAAGCAGTGCTGCAAGTGTCTTTCTGTCTTTCTCTCCCTCCCTATCATCCTTTCCCTTTAATTTTTCTCTGTCCTATCAAATAAAATGAATAAAGTTTAAAAATTAAAAAAAAAGAAAGATGACATTCTAAGACTATGGAGGTAGCATACTGGTTATGCAAAAAAAACTTGTGTCTGAGGCACCAGTGGTCCCAGGTTCAATCCCCAGTACCACCATAAGCCAGAGCAGAGCAATGCTCTAGTAAAAAAAAAAAAAAGAAAAGAAGAGAAAAAGAAAGCTATAAAGTAGGGGACATTCTATCTCCACACCTTGATTAGGTATGCCACTGCCCGGCTCCCCCATCTCCATATCTTTACCTCCTTTTTTCCTTTTCCCTGCTTTGTTTTTTTTACCCAGCCACCAGGGTTATCACTGGAGCCCTCACTATGAATCCACTGCTCCCAGCAGCCATATTTTCTCTTTTAATTTCATAAGACAGAGAGAAATTGAGAGGAGAGAAGGAGATAGAGAAGGGGAGAGAAAGAGAGAGAGAGAAAAAACCAGCTGTAGTACTGCTTCACTGCTTATGAAGCTTCCCTTCTGCAGGTGGGGACCAAGGGGGTTGAACCCAGATCCTTGCACATAGTAATGTGTGTGCTTAACTGAGCATCCCACCCTTCGGAGGATGAAACATTCTCTACCATTGTTGATCCAAGTTGAGGGCAAGGTCCTATGGGGCCCACAAAGGGGTCTATTGTGTTGTTTCTGATAGAAATGACCAGTAACAATGGAGAGAGGGATTTATTCGAGGTTTAGGCCGATCGTGCTGTTTGGGAATCTCAGGACTCCCTGAGTAGGGCCCCAGCTAATGGGGTAGCCTGAGCAAGACTAAAGAGCCATTATTAAAGTATGCCAGTCTCTTGCCCTTATTCAGCTTTTACAGTCCTTACTTTGATAAGGTTAGTTTGAGAGTGGGTGAGAGAACTGTAATAGGAAGTAGGTGAGGAGGGTATGTAAGTCTAAGTAGACACTATTTCATTATGAACTTTATACTGACTCACTACAGACTATTGTGTACTTTTGCTTTCAGGTATATATTTTGCCCTAATTTATGGATACATGTGAACATATGCCCTGTCTCGTGGGACCTGGTCTATATCTAGGTTGTTCCCAGGTTTTAGCTATTATGAATTGTGCTGCTATGAACATAGGTGTACACATATCTTTTTGGTTAGGTGTTATGGAGTCCTTGGGGTATATCCCTAGGAGAGGAATTACTGGGTCATATGCCATGGCCGATGCCCCGCTATGTTCCACCTCTGGGGAGCCAGAGACGACCCAAACTGCCCCTGCGGCTACAGACAGACTATGACCCACATAGTCAACGACTGCCACCTCTCCAGATTCAAAGGAGGTCTCAGAACTTTACATCAGGCTCAACCTGACGCTGTTAACTGGCTACGGAAGAAGGGCAAACGCTAGAAGAAGAATGGAAGGTCCATGCCTAGCCTTGTGAGAGTTCTCCAGACTTCTCTCCACAGAGGTTGGACCATTTTACAACCCTGCTAGCAGTGCAGAAGGGTTCCTCTGTCCCCCACAGCCTCTCCAGCCTTTATTGCTGCTGTCCTTTTTGATGTATGCCATTCTCACAAGGGTGAGGTGGTATCTCAGTGTTGTCTTTATTTGCATTTCTCTGACAATCAGTGTCCTGAAGCAATTTTTTATGTGTTTGTTAGCCTTTTGGATCTCTTCTGTAGTGAATGTTTTGTTTATATCCTCTGCCCATTTTTGGATGGGGTCATTTACTTTTTTGTTGTTAAGTTTGCTGAGTTCTCTGTATATTTTGGTTATTAGTCTCTTGTCTGATGTGTGGCATGTGAAGATCTTCTCCCATTCTGTGAGGGGTCTCTTTGTTTGTGTGATAGATCTTTTTTAGGGTTCTCTTATTTTCAATGTTGTTTATTTCCACTCTAGTTTTAGTGATTTCAATCTTTCTAATTGCTATAAAGTTCCTTTGTTCCTCTTCTAAGTCTTTAAAGCATCAAGTCATCTACTTGAACTTTTTCTTGTTCTCTAATGTGTGTTTTATGGCTATGAGTTTCCCTCTAAGTTCTGCTTTAGCTGTGACCCAAATATTTTGGTAATCTGTGTCTTCATTTTCATTTGATTCTAGGAACATTTGAATTTCTTGCTTGAGTTCCTCTCTGACCCAGTGGTTGTTAAGCACTGTGTTATTGAGTTTCCAAATTTTGTGACTTTTATTAATTTTTCGTTTGTTGTTAAGCATTAGCTTTATTCCACTGTGGTCTGAGAAGTTGCTTGGAATGATATAATAGGCACCATGCAGCTCCAGCAAGTGATTTCAGTAGGCATCTAAGAGATCCAGAGATTTCAAATAAAAGGAAACTGCAGTTCCAGCATATATGCTGAGCTCTCCAGATGGTGGCAACTGATTAGTTCCTCTATTTGATGTTTAAATCAATAGCAATTTGCCCGGAGGTCATCATTTTGCACTCCTGCCTTCAATAAGGCCTATGGAGGACAGAAAAGGGTCAGGCCAATTTCAGTATGAAAACACATTCACAGTATATGGACCTCAGAGTATTGTTTCTTAATAGTCATTATCTTATTATTATTAATTAACATTTTACTTATTTTATATTCATGAGAGAGATACAGAGAGAAACATCACTGCTCAGCTCTGGTTTATGGATCTAACCTGGGGGATCTCAAAGCCTAGGGCATGAAAGTCTTTTGCCTATTATGCTGTCTCCCCAGCCCTAGAGTATTGTTGTAGAGCCTTTAGTTATTGAGAAAACTTAGGATTTCCAGTCATGTGAAATGAAGCAGTGTGTGTGTGCCTGTGTTGCCTGTGTGCTAGTTTGATTATGGGGTTTGGATGAAGCTGACAAGACAGTGGTCATTTGATTGAGTTGATGTCAACTTCACACCAAGCTGCTCTGTGCTCTATCACCAGAGCTGCCTGCAGTGACTATATTGCTGCAGGCACCAAGAGACACAGACCACATCTGTTCCTTTGTCATTGACTTCACTTGACACTACCAGTGCCATCACCAGTTGGCATTTATACCGTTGACCCTGTCACTGCCAGGCCCAGGTTCTAAGCAGCTGTTGTTATTGTATATTCTTATTCCAAACTGGAATCTTCAGAAACTCTGCCATACACCCACCTCTGCTGTGGGCAACTGGCAGGAAAGGACTAGAGTGTTCACAGCACACACTCAATGGATTTTTATCTCATTAATCTTTGAAAAACATTGGCCAGTCGGCAGGAGTCAAGTAAGATATTTGGCCACATCCAACACATGCTGGTTTTAGTTTTTACGATTTAATGATTGAAGAGGAAGACTTTTCATTAAGGTTGGCACTCCTGCCTATTCACACTTCAATTCCTTTTAATATAAGGTTTCTATTGTGGTTTTCTTTTCTTGGAGCTCGCTCTTTGCCTGACAGTTACAACTGTCTTTGTATGTAAACCACAGAAGAATCTATTAGGTGTTCACTGGGTGTGGTTTTTTCCTTGGATGTCATTGGTGTGAGTTATAAGAGGTTCTCAGACATATTTTCTCTTTATCTTGGTTTCTGCTGCTAGTGCATGGGTACTCAGCAGTTTGCACTAGCACAGAAATTAAAGAACAGAATTCTTATAAATCTTTGTTTCTTAGATTGATGACAGTAACAGTGGGAATTTAACTAGTTGGACATGGCTGTGTTTTTGAAAACGCAAACATGGTAAAATATACATATGAGGTGGGGGAGTGGGCAGTGGCTCACAGAGTTGAGTTCACACATTACCATACAGAAGGACTTGGGTTTCAAGCACCCGCTCTCCACTTTCAGAAAGAACACTTCATGAATAATGAAGCAAGTCCGCAGGTGTCTTTCTATCTCCCTCTTTATTTCCCCCCTCCATTCTTAATTTCTCTTAATATCAAAGAAAATGCAAAGAAAGAAAAAATAAGGAGAAAAATGACCACTTGGAGCTGTAGATTCATAGTGCTGGCACACATGCACATACGAACAAAAATTCATGTGTGCGCACACACACACATTTTTTTTCTGTTAATTTTTTTTTTAATTGCCACCAGGGTTATCCCTGGGGCTTGGTGCCTACATTATGAATTCACCACTCCTGACAGCCATTTTTTCTTTCTCTTTTTTTCTTCTTTTCTTTATTTGATTGGAGAGAGAAAATTTTGAGAGGGAAGGGAGAGATAGAGAGGGAAAGAGACAGAGAAACACCTGCAGTACTTTCTTTACCACTTGTGAAGCTTCCCTCCTGCAGGTGGGGTGCAGGGACTTAATCATGTCAGTGGGGTTCATATAAGATTATCTTAACGGAAGCTTTGGAAAAATTTTTTTTTTCAAAATTGATACATATGGGATTGTTTAAAAGTAAAGTAGAATACACATTAAAAAAAAAAAATTACCAGAGCAGGGAGATGGCAGTAGCAGTTCAACAAACTTTTTCATGCCTGAGGCATCAGGGGTCCCAAGTTCAACGGGACCCTGACACAACCATAAACAGAGCTGAATAGTGTTTTGGTAAAATAAACAAACCCAGGAGATAGTTCACCTAGTATTATGCACTCTGCCATATGCAAAGACCTGGCCTTGATCTCCCAGCCACCACAACTGGAGGCACCATACAAGATGTTCTAAGAACAGTGGAACAATGCTGTAGTGTCTCTCATGCTCTCTGTGTTTCTCATCCTCTATCTGAAAAAAAGAAAAGAAAAGAGAAAAATAAAAATGAGAGTCCATTGAAAGGAATAGAATTGTGCCATAATAAAGCCCCAGTGAGGCTCTGGCGGGGGCTGGGGGGGAGTCCAGCTTAATTATTTAGGTGTACAGTTCAGTGGTACTAGGTACACACTTAATACTGTAAAACCAATTGCCATTATCTACTTTAGTATTCTTTTCATTTTGATATGTATTTTTTTGTTTTTACTTTTGTTTTTTAATTTTCATGAGTGAGCCAAGTCTGTAGAATGTACAGCTGAGATCAGAAAAGAGAACAAAATGTATGCAAAGGAAAAGCATATCTGCTTTCCATTATTTTCAATTAAGACAGTGCTGCTACCAACTATCAGTACATTAGATCAGTTCCCTCTTTTATTCACAGCAAAACACAGCATGACAGCAGTAGCACATAATGACTTGCACCACTAAAGAGTCTAGAATTAAGCTTCATAATAAAATATTGGAACAAATGAGGAAAGTGCCAAACAAACAAAAATTACTTCAGCCCTACAGAGCACATTCCTTTTATGGAGAATTCAAACTGTTTTCATGATTCATTAATTGGAAATCTGAGGATATGAAAAGGGTTTACGTAATAGGCATAGAAGTTTATTTCTAAGAGGTACAAGTACATTCTTTTCCCCAATGATGTAAAATCACTCCTCTCTGGAGATAGGAAAAATACAACCAGATTATTTTCTGACTGATTTTGGAATGGCAACTTGGAACCCATTAGCAGCTACATGGGCGTTTACATCAAGTCAGAGTAGTCATGGAATCAGGATGGTGCAGATCAGAGCCACTAAACTTTTATTGAAAAGGTTCAGATGCTAAATGTTTTAGCTTGTGGACCATGAATGGTCTCTGTCAAAACTACTCAACTGAGCAGATGAAATGGGAAAGCAGCCGTTAAGGATGCATCAACAAATACATCCGGGGCCAGGTGGTGGCACACCTAGTTGAGTACACATGTTACAATGCATCAGGAGCCAGGTTCAAGCACCCAGTCCCTACCTGCAGGAGGAAAGCTTTGCAAATGGTGAAGCAGTGCTGCCGTTGTTCCTCTTTCTCCTGCTCTCTCTTTCCCTTTCCTCTTAATTTCTCTCTGTCTCCATCAAATAAATAAGTAAATATTTTTAAATGTACCCTGGCATAGCTGTTCCAGTATAACTTATAGACTGGAAATTTGAAATCCTAGCAATAGATCTTACTTTATTAAAATGAAAATTCAGTTTGTTTCATATCTGTTCACTCCATGGACATAATATTTTGTCCCTGCCAAAGGAATGAAACTTCTAAGACAAAAGAAGAAAAAGAAATAAAGGAAGAAAGAAAGAGAGAGGAAGGAAGGAAGGAAGGAAGGAAGGAAGGAAGGAAGGAAGGAAGGAAAGAACTTCCTAATTATAGGCTCACTAAGGAAGAAAATCCTTTGTCTGTTTTCATCAGATACACAATCAAGGTCTTATTAGGAGATGGTAAACTCTGTCCTGTGGTGAACTCAGCAAGGCTGAATGACTTCTGTGGAATTCTTTATTTTCCCTGGGGAGATAAATTCTTCTAGGGACCCGTGCCCTGAAAGTTTAGAATATACCCAAAAGGACACATCAGGTTTCTTCAGTGTTTCTTAAGTGTCATTGAAAGCTAAGCCCATCAAGCTTCTCTCAGAATAAATAAAACTGATAAAATAATCCTGACCTCTATCCTATACCTCTCTACTTCATCACCTAGTGCCTTTCCCTCTCCTCCCCCCTCCCATCCCCTGCCGTGACAGAAGCAAAAGGGAGGATTCTTCACACAGTCTTCAAAGAGCTGAGCAGCCCAACAAGTAGGCACTGGGCTGTGCTACAATCTGCTACAGCCCTCAAAGAGGCTATGTGCTTTCAGTCATCCTTTGCTCATCCCAAAACAAGAGACATATGAAGCATCTGCCAGAAACCAATCCAGCTGTGCTAAAAAATGCACGGTGTGGGGAACAGACCCCCAGACTGTTAGAGCTGAGTGGGCTGTAGACAGGCTATAGCGGAGATAGACAGGCGGAAATGGAAGTAGGTGGAAGAGCAGCTGATAATCAGGGCTGCACCTTCATGGGTTATGGGTCCTATCATTTGGAGCAGAGATCCTGAAATGGTCAGGAAATGATGGTGCACCTATGAGAAGATGGATGGACATATAAAAGCAGATCAGGAAGCCCAAAGATGCAGATTGGGGGACCTGTGAGCTCAAGTGAGATCCTAGAAATGCAGCAGTGAAAAAAACATTTAGATTGAGGATCTTGTTCTCTTGATGCATAGCATGGCCGCCTGCCAAGTGTCCAAAACCTATCTCCTGTGGTTGAATGAGTGAACTGTCAAAATGTGCAGCTCTGCCTTTTATAAAACCCAGTGTAACTCAAGAGGCTGTATATGTTTGTCGACTCAAGAAGAGAAAAGTAGATTCTTGTCTTGGTATAAATATTCTCTGTGGGTGGCCAGTCTGTCTATTTCTCTTTCCACACATATATGTACATGGCTTTGGGGGTATACATATATGTGCACATGTTTACCCAGACACATATACACACACAAATCCACTGGGGGACATCCTCTGTGTCATTAATGCAGGCTGCTGTTTAGGAATAGAATTAACAAAATAAATATTGTCCTTTCCTGTTTAGGGAGATCTAGTCAGCTATGTTTCTATTTTTATTTCTTTTGGCTTCTTTGCCATCCACATTCCTAAAAGAAAGCAGAAAGAACATTTTTTAATTCCTGTGTTCTAGTTGGATCCCATGCATACTTTGAGTTGGGAGAATTATTTTTAATGTTGTAGTCTGGCTGCCCTTCCTAACTTACAAGAATTCAGACTGGGATGCTGGAAAGGAAAGCTTGCAACCCAGCTCATAGGCTTCCTATGATTGGTTCTTCTAGCCAAGTCTTTATTCCTGTGGGATTTCCCTTATGTTAGCTTTGGATGTCTGCTGACTCAAAGCACATGCAGATATGAATGGAAAGCTACTCAGGATGATGCCTTTGGGTGGATAGAGCAGACTAGTTTTCAAGTTTCAAACAAGAACACCCTAATTGCTAGCTTTGTGATTTTAACCAATATCCTTAATCTCAATTCCCTCACTTGTGATATAAGCATATAGCCATGTAGCACATAAGATTGCAGGAAGGACTAAATGAAATAATGTAAAGCATTAAGCATAATACCTGACATATAGCAAAAAAAGTATAGGAAGTAACATACTGCCATCTTAGGAACACAACCTGCTTGTTAATTAAGGCTCAAGATCACTGCCCTGCCTGTCTCTTGATTACCGTCTCCGACACCTACTTCAAAAAAAAATAATTTGTTTTTCTTTTTTTTCTTTCTTTTTAAAAATTTTTTATTGGATAGAGACAGCCAGAAATCGAGAGAGGGAAAGAGACAGAGAGACACCTGCAGCCCTTTTCCCCTGCAGGTGGAGACCAGGGGCTTGAACACGATTCCTTGTGCACTGTAATGTGAGCACTTAACCAGGTGAGCCTGGCCCCCTGAAAATAATTTGTTTTTCAAAGAATTACTTGGGTCTAGAATATGAGCTCATTGGGTAGGGTACATGTCTCGCCATTGTATGTGACCCAGATTTGAGCCCTGGCATCTGACGAGGATAATACCACAGCACTGGGGGGAATCTGCCTCTCTGCCGCTCTGTCTGGGTGAAATAAAGCAAAATTCAGGCCCTGGGGTAGTGAAAGCAAGCTACACACACACGCGCGCGTGCACACAGATACACACACACACACACACACACAGGCACACACATGCACGCACACACTCACACACACATACACACCTACCTTAGGGCTCAAGGTGGATCTTTGCCCATCGCACATGCTCTTTACCTGCTCAGTTTGATCCTCTGAACAGAAGCTTCCTGACCAGAAACCAGACACTCAGACCTACCAGAAAAGAAGTGTCTATTCCTTGTTTCAAAGACCCTGAGGGTGGGGGTGAGGTTCTCAACACCTTGAGAGAGCAGAGTGTGACACAGATTCTACTAAGGCTCCAGACACTGCATACCAGTATGGGAGCCTGCTCTGTTTGGCCCACTTCACCCAACCCACCTGGGTTCGTGCTCCTGGAGCTACCGTATGGCCCAGATGAAGGAGGACCCATCGTCCCTCTCATTTGTCTGGCCCTGCCTTGGTGACTAAAAAGAAGGGCTTCTTCGAGTCATGTCCCAGGAACCCTATCCTTGGAATTACCTTGGAATAAACTAGGAAGCTGGGGTGGGAGAGCCCTTCCCCTAGAATTATCAAGGTGTTTGGAAAAAAGCCAGTGTTATTTCCTCTGATCCATGTAGTTTGGGGATTCTAGAAAGTGAAAGGAGCAGCAGCACACAGCACTGAGGGGAGAGCTCAGCTCATCTGGACAGCTGTGGCCCTGGGACATAGAGCCCTGGTCTGGGGGTCAGGTGGGAACTGCCTCACCATCTGTCCAAAGTTCCAGCTTTCCCAGTGGATGGACTGGAGCCTGGGTGGGAGTATTTTGTATTTGATTGTTTCTCTTTCCCTTTTCTTCTTTAGACTTAATGAAAGTTTCTTTGCAACTGCAATTATGTCTGAGGGAAAGTTAGCAGCCAGGCCACATTTTTAGCAACCAGCTCTGGGTTCCATTGGGGTCCTCATTCTTTTTACTCCAGTTCTGATCCTGCTCCCTTTCTCTACACCTATCTCCCATCTAGGTGACATTTAACCCTTACAGACAAGTAAGAAAGGTGTGGAAGGATGAACAGAAGTGTTCTAGGCAGGGGGAGGAGGTGGGGTTCTCCATGCCGAAGAAAAAAGTGCAGAAAGACACAGTAAGAAATTGTGTGCAAGGGAAGCAGACCCAGGAATTCTTAATCACTTTAAATTGCTGAAACTTTGTCTAGTGTGACTTGGAGTTGAGTGGAAACAAGTTTTGTGCCTTTTCTTCAGCATCACCTTTCCAGCAGATTATAAAGTTCCTTTTTTGACCTTGAGTCTTAGGTACATGTTGGAATTCCAAGGCAGTGGGGTAGCCCTGGAAATCCAGGCCTTTCCGACTGAAAGGATTCTGGAGACAACAGCCGGTTTTTATTCCTGCTTTCAAATACCTGAGCATAATACCACTTCCTCTTCTGGTCCTAACGCCCCTAAAGCTACAGAAACCCATTTCTGGAATTCTTCTGACATCATGTGGACATGTTTCTCATAGCGTAATGATGCTAAAAGAAACCCTTGACCATATCTATAGTAAAAAAAAAAAAAAAAAAAAAGCTAAATATTCCAGTATTGGGTTGCCAACTTCCTTTTCTCCGGGAATATTGCCGGTTCCTAAAGGACTTCGTTTTGTTACCAGTGGATTAGATCTTCAGATAAGGAAATAACAAAATATCTTCTTGACTGCCAGCCAGAAACAAGACTTGAGGAATATGGGTAATGCTAGGAGCTCAGAGCCCAGGATAGATTAGAGTGCGATTCTGATGATATCTTGGCCTACACCTCAGCACAACATTTTGGAGGAGTGAAGACTCATGATCCACAGAAATTTTCAAGATTATCAACATTCTCAGTCCACACTTTTAGAGGGAGGGAAGTGAGGAGAAGCTACTAACAGACTAAATATAAGATACTATTATTTGGAAGTTTAGAAGTCTCTAGTTGTGGTTTTGTGGATAAGGGAGTTAGTATATTGTTAGAATTATTCTTTGTTTTTAGTTGTTTTGTTGATGTCTTACTGTGCCTACTCATAAATTAAACTTTTTAGAATAGACATGTGTATAGGAAAATCATAATATATATATGGTCCATTTCTATCAGCAGGCTTAGGCATCCACTCAGGGTCTTGGAATATATCCCCTATGGATACTGTAGGACTATTTTATAGCTCATCTCTACAAGAGTAATCTCCTGCTAGATCCAGGAAAGAAAGAAACTATCACAGAATAACATGAAAAATGTACTCCTGGCACTAAGGGAAATCAGAGGAGGAGCAACCAATACTTCTTAGGAGTATGGCAGAGAGAATAGAGCTCTGTTCAAGAGCTTAAAGGATGTTGCAGTTGAAAGAAAGGTATTCTGGGAAGAGATGAGCAAATGAAAACATGTTAGCATGGTACACAGTGGTTTGTACAACAGTCTCTCATGCCGTTAGGCTCTGGGGACCCCAATATCTGACACCAGCATTAGCCAGAGTTGAGCAGTGTTCTATTAATAGACAAAAAAAAAAAAACATGCATGTAAGAATTAATGTGAGTTCCCTGGAAGGAAGTGATAAGGTATAAGGCTGAATGGTTGAAGAGTTCAAATCAAGGAAACCATTGGTAGGGTTGAAAGTTAGTTTGAAAGCTAGGGAGAGTGAAAGCCATGAACAAAATTCAGATTGAAAGATATTTTTTTAGCTGAAACAGACTAAGTCAACTCTAAGAAATTCTGGTTTATACAAATTGCTTCTCTCATATCAACAGAATGTATAAGTCCATAGGCCAAGGAGTCTGGCATTTCTAGCTGTCACATATTAAGGGGGAATCACTTTTCTCTCAGTCTGAGTCATATTCCTAAAAATGAAGTTGTTGGACTGGAAAATATCCATGTTTCCGTATAGATTTGAGTCAGCTTTGATTCTGGGATTGTCACTGGGATTTTTGTTTTGTGGTTTTAGCTTTGTTTTGTATTTCCTAGTGGTACTGTTTGAAAATGTTGATTTGCTAGTATGATGGCTGGCACCCAGGAGACATCACTTTTAAGATATTTATTTATTTATGAGGAAGATAGGAGGAGGGAGGGAGAGAAAGAACCAGACATCACTCTGATATATGTGCTGCTGGGGATCGAACTCAGGACCTCATGCCTCAGAGTCCAATGCTTTAGCCACTGCGCCACTCCATTTCTATTTTTATTTCATGGAGAAAATTCAATTACTGAAATGTGTGGTGGAATATTGTAATAAGCTAAGACTCAGTTGTAGTCTTAGCTGGGTCAATTACTTGTGGTACTTACAAGAAGTCATTTTACTTTTCTCTGAGTCACATTTTCCCTGCCCTGCACTACTATTTGTAAAGATAGGTAAGCTAGGAGGTCGGGTGGTGGGTGGTACACTTGGTTAAACACTCACATTACCTTGCTCAAGCACTCTGGTTTGAACCCTCCTTCCCCACCTTTTGGAGGCAGGGTGGGGAAATGCTTTGAGAGCAGTGAAGCAGGACTCCAGGTTCTCTCTCTCTCTCTCTCTCTTACTCCCTCCCTCTCTATCTCCCCCCCCACTCTCAACTTCTTTTTTTTATATTTATTTATTCCATTTGGTTGCCCTTGTTTTTTATTGTTGTAGTTATTATTGTTGTTCTTATTGATGTAGTCATTGTTAGATAGGACAGAGAGAAATGGAGAGAGGAGGGGAAGGCAGAAAGGGGGAGAATCGCCTGTGAAGCGATTCCCTGCAGGTGGGGAGCCGGGGGCTAGAACCAGGATCCTTATGCTGGTCCTTGCACTTTTGCACCACGTGCACTTAACCCGCTGCGCTACAACCCAACTCCCAACTTCTGTCTTATCCAATAAAATAGAAAGAAGAAGGGAGAAAAACAGTTGCTGGGAACAGTGGATTTGTAGTGCTGGCACTAAGCCCCAGACAAAACACTGGTGACAAATTAATTAATTAACAAATAAATGTAAGTAAGCTATTTTTAGTAAGAGTGATATATATATGTAAGAGCTAGCTCTTAGAGTTCTTGCAAGTTTGTTTCTATATATATATATATGTATTTATATATATATATTTATATATATATTTATATATATTTAACTCTGCTTATATATATATATATATTTAACTCTGCTTTTGACAACTAGTAGCTATTTTCTTCCCATTTTTTAAATATTTATAAATTCAAGTTGGTCATGTTTATATTTTTTTTAAAAACTTATTTTAACAACTAGTTTAAGGTGTTCAGATCTGAAGAGGTTGAGTATCTTATGCAAAAGAGAGACTGCACTCATCCACCACCACCTTCCACATAGAATCCAAGCAAATATCATTTTAATGTTCTGTTTTGTGGCTTTAAAAAAAAATCTTCATTTATTTATTGGATATAGACAGCCAGAAATCAAGAGAGAGGGAGAGAGACAGGGAGACACCTTCAGCAAAGCTTTCCAAACCCTGCAGGTGGGGACTGGGGGATAGAACCCAGTCCTTACGCACTGTAGCATATGCGCACCGTCGCCTGTTTTTCTTTTCTTTTCTTTTCTTTTTTCTTTTCTTCTCTTCTCTTCTCTTCTCTTCTCTTCTCTTCTCTTTCCTTCCTCCCTCCCTCCTTTCCTTCCTTCCTTCCTTCCTTCCTTCCTTCCTTCCTTCCTTCCAGCACAGTTCTGAAGTTCTTCTCAGATGCAGGCAAAAAAATAAAATGAATTCTAGTGCTGGAAGAAATTGATGAAATGTATGTGCAAGGAGGGAGAAATCAAGATAGGAACTAATTAACTCTTCAAGGGGGCTGAAAATTGGATGTTGAAGGATGTCAAAATTTGCCAGGCATAGAAGAGCACAAAACATTGCCCACAACAACAAGGGCAACAAAAGGGAAAATAAATAAGTAAATTAAAAAAAAAAAAAAAAACATTGCCCAGGAGAAGCAGTGTGTGAGAAACTGTGAAACTCCAACAGACCAGAAACTTGTTAAGAGACCTGGGCAAAATCTAGTTTGCCTGACAGGTGTGGTGAGTGGGTGGGAGTTCAGCAAAGGGTAAGCAGAATGGAGGTGGGGGTGGCTTCAGTGAGCAGCTTTGTTTACCTGGTTCAAAGGATGGAATTTGTTGTGTTGACAGTGGGGGGACATGGGACTTAACAGAGTCAGTTACTGCAAGTGAGACCCAAACCTGCTTTTACTGTTTTGGAGGCTTTGTCTTGTTTTGTTTTCACCAGAACACTGCTTATCTCTGATTTATTTGTAGATGTGCTGAGGATTTAACCTGGAATTTTGCAGTATGAAATTCAAATGTATGAAATTTATTTACATAACCACTATGGTATCTTCCCCACTCCTGCTTCTATTCTTAAGGGTAGGGTTTTTTTTAAAAAAAAAAAAAAAACAACCTTTCATCTACTAGTATAATTTAGTCCTTATGAACATTTCTCAGAAAATTTTCCTCATCTCTGAAGAGGTATCATTTGGAGTTCCTTAATCAACTCCTTAATATAAGTTGTATTCAAATAAATGACTTTTGCAGGGTGGAAGAGACAGCTTAATGATTATGCAAAAGACTTAAAATGCCTGAGACACCAGAGGTCTCAGGTTCAGTCCCCTAAACTACCGTAAGCCTGAGCTGAGCAGTGCTCTGACTAAATATATAACATATGTCTTGCAGATTAAAGAGCAACCTGTGTAGAAATTATCTAGACCACTTTTTCTGAAGAAGGAATATGTTTAGCCCAGCTACATGGTTGCAGGAGAGCACTGATGAGGAGGAAAGCTATAAAACCCAACATTGGTCTCCCCCACGACCTCTTCAGAACCATGTTTCTTAACCAGCTCGTTGGCACCACCCAGTGGGAAAGTTGTAGACTACAGCTTTGATTGCCTTGCCTGAGAGCTTTTGAAAGGTTGAACCAACCAACTGGACCTTCCTCCAAGCTCCTATTTCAACCATTTGTTTTTCCTTATACAAATGTTGAGGCCTAATAGCAAACAGCTTTTCTGCTGCATTTTGAGGCTGTGTGGTGTGAGAAGGAAAGGAACTGTCCTGGCTTTTCACAGATTAACTCAGTGGTTTTGAATAAATCACATATCCATTCTAGCTGCTTTTTTGCCTTTTTTTTTTATGTCTTTATTGGAGAATTAATGTTTTACATTCAACAGTAAATACAATAGTTTGTACATGCATAACATTCCCCAGTTTCCCACATAACAGTACAACCCCCACTAGGTCCTCTGTCATCCTTCTTGGACCTGTATTCTCCCCACAACCCCACCCCCCACCCCAGAGTCTTTTACTTTGGTGCTATACGCCAATTCCATTTCAGGTTCTACTTGTGTTTTTTTTTTTTCTTTCTGATCTTGTTTTTCAACTTCTGCCTGAGAGTGAGATCATCCCATATTCATCCTTCTGTTTCTGACTTAATTCACTCAACATGAATTTTTCAAGGTCCACCCAAGATCAGCTGAAAATAGTGAAGTCACCATTTTTTACAGCTGAGTAGTATTCCATTGTGTATATAGACCACAACTTGCTCAGCCACTCATCTGTTATTGGACACCTGGGTTGCTTCCAGGTTTTGGCTATTACAAATTGTGCTGCTAAGAACATATGTGTACACAGATCTTTTTGGATTTGTTGGGTTCTTTAGGATATATCCCCAGGAGAGGAATTGCAGGAGCATAAGGTAGGTCCATTTCTAGCCTTCTGAGAGTTCTCCAGACTCTTCTCCACAGAGGTTGGACCAATTTACATTCCCACTAGCAGTGTAGGAGGGTTCCTTTGACCACACACCCTCTCTAGCATTTGCTGCTGTTACCTTTTCTGATGTATGCCATTCTCACAGGAGTGAAGTGGTATCTCATTGTTGTCTTTATTTGCATTTCTCTGACAATCAGAGACTTGGAGCATTTTTCATGTGTTTCTCAGCCTTTTGGATCTCTTCTGTGGTGAATATTCTGTCTATGTCCTCCCCCCATTTTTGGATGGGGTTATTTGTTGTCTTGTTGTTGAGTTTGGCAAGCTCTTTATATATGTTGGTTATTAAACTCTTGTCTGATGTATGGTATGTAAAGATCTTCTCCCATTCTGTGAGGGGGTCTCTTGGTTTGGGTAGTGGTTTCTTTTGCTGTGAAGAAGCTTTTTAATTTGATTTAGTCCCATAGGTTTATACTTGTCTCTTTTTTTATAAATTTTTTGAATGTTTTATTTATTTTCCCTTTTGTTGCCCTTGTCTTTTTATTGTTGTTGTAGTTATTATTGTTGTTGTTATTGATGTAGTTGTTGTATAGGACAGAGAGAAATGGAGAGAGGAGGGGAAGACAAAGGCGGGGAGAAAGATAGACACCTGCAGACCTACTTCACCACTTGTAAGGTGACTCCCCTGCAGGTGGGGAGCCAGGTCTCCAACCAGGATGCTTCTGCCGGTCCTTGCGCTTTGCGCCACATGCGCTTAACCCACTGTGTTACTGCCCAACTCCTTCTTTTGTCTTTTTTTAAGCGCTCATATTTCTAGCATCCATCATCTTTCATGTCATAATTGTTTTTAATAGTATTTATCCACTGCACCTGAAATTCAAATTGGGTAAAAGATAAAAATACGGTAGTCGGGCGGTGGCGCAGTAGGTTAAGCGCACGTGGCACAAAGCGCAGGGACCGGCATAGGGATCCCGGTTCGAGCCCCCGGCTCCCCACCTGCAGGGGAGTCGCTTCACGGGCGGTGAAGCAGGTCTGCAGGTGTCTATCTTTCTCTCCCCTCTCTCTCTGTCTTCCCCTCCTCTCTCCATTTCTCTCTGTCCTATCCAACAACAAAGCAACGTCAACAATGGCAATGATTACCGCAACGAGGCTGCAACAACTAGGGCAACAAAAAGGGGGGGAAATGGCCTCCAGGAGCGGTGGATTCATGGTGCAGGCACCGAGCCCAGCAATAAGCCTGGAGGAAAAAAAAAAAAGATAAAAATACCTCTGCTAGTTGGAAGAGATGGTATCCTTCAAAGGAGCGCATGAATAGGGAGCGATAACAAAGGCAGCTGTAGAGCTAATGTGAGTGAGGTGGCTCTAGTGGGCTCCCTGATGTACCTTCCTCAAGATATTTGCTTTTTTTTTTTTTTTATTACATTTTACCTTGTGATCTCTTTCTCCCCAGTAGATCATTGCCCTCCCCCCATGAACAGCAAACCTTGACCTCTGATACATAGTACAAATTATAAGCATAAATGCATAGCATAACAACTTTGGGTTGATGACGGAATATATATCCAACAGTGGTTCCAAATCCCTCTTGTCTCATGATGTCTTAGTCATCAGAATGTGCTAGTGTTTCATACGGACATAAGCTTCACACAGCTCATGTTAACCATGTCTCTTGATATCATCCTTTTCCCATGTTGCATTTTTCATCATGACTCCTAAGCATACAAAAGCTACTGGTAATGTTGCCAGTAAGAGTCCACATTGAGTGATCTGACCTGGAGGAAAAAGAAGAAGAAGGAGAAAGGAGGAGAAGAAGAAGATTAAAATTGACTAAGGACTTTGAAAGTAGAAAACCAGCAATGACCATTGCTCATCAGGCAGGCGTATACCCTACTCTACTGTTGTTGAGGTGGTCTGGTGTCGGGCTGCACCGCGGAGAAGAGAGCGGACGTCCAGAGCAAAGGGGTACACAGATCTTTATTATAGGATGGGGGGGGGAGGTTTGGTTCAGACCACGTGGAGCCAGCCAGCAATGGCCGACCGCAGGGGGAGAGCAGGGAGCGAGACCTCAGAGAGGGAGAGCCGAGAGCCCAGAGAGAGCGAGGGGAGGGGTGAGGGGGCTTTTTATTGGGCGACAACCAGGGGTGACGTGTAGGGCCAGGATTGGTTGAAAGGGGGCACTCTAGGATTTAGCGAGGCATAGAAAAACCTGGGGGTGGAGACTGCATCAGAATAAGTCCTCAGCAACACTCTACCATAGCTACAATCTTAAATGAAAACAAATGAGGAAAGCCATTTAAGGATCTGCTTCAATGAGAGTTACCACACTAATGAAATTCTAGAATGGCCTATTATCCTATACATGGAAATTTCTCATGACCTGGATCGTTTCACAGAGTGATGAAAGTTACAATAATATTTGTTGAATGTGCCCCTGTCATTAAACAGCATGTCATGAAAAATGGTCATTTTATTTTTCAGTGTATGTATTCATAGGTAATTGCATGTACTTAATACTATAGAGGTGCAAAAGTGTCTATATGCTGCCATGTATGTTCCAGTCTGTCTGTCTTTTTTTTTTTTTTTGCCTCCAGGGTTATTGTTGGGGCTGGCTCAGTGCCTGCACCATGAATCCATTGCTCCTGGAAGCTATTTTTTCCCCTTTTGTTGCCCTAGTTGTTTTATTGTTGTTATTATTATTGTTGTCATTGCTGTCATTGTTGGATAGGACAGAGAGAAATGGAGAGAGGAGGGGAAGACAGAGGGGGAGAGAAAGATAGACACCTGCAGACCTGCTTCACCACTTGTGAAGCGACCCCTCTGCCGGTAGGGGGCCGGGGGCTCAAACCAGGATCCCTAAGTCAACTTTGTGCCAACTGCACTTAACCCAATGTGCTACCTACCACCTGAACCCTCGTTTTTCTTTCTTTAATTCTTTTTTATGCAACACTGGAGGATGAACTCAGGACTGCAAGTATGTGCCACACTTTTGAGGACCTCTGGGTTCAACTTTTTATTATTATTCGCATTGAGCATGGGAGGAGAGATACTTCAGCACCACGTCACCATACATGGAGCTCACCTGGTGGCATTCTCATGGTGCCTGAGTGGTGCTGGGGCTCAAACTTAGGGCCCCACAAATAATAAGATGCCTCCTTGACTACATAATATAGCTCCTGGCCCTACTGTATTTTACCTTTAACCTACACAATGGTGTAGGTTTCTCATAAAGCTTCTGAATATCCAGGAATTCACCTTCTCAAGCTGATTTTGCTTAGATGTGTCTTATTTTATAGGTGAGGTAAGCCAGGGGTGGTGTGTGAAAGACATAGAGGCTGAAATTTTCTCTGCAACAGGTGGAACTTGGAAGCAGCTCACTCGTCTAATTAAAATAACATTATTAAACATGTCTTCCTAAGGCTGTATGGTACCAGCCTTAGGAGAGGAAAACAGAGGCACTGCTCCATGCCAGCCATAACTCTAGAGGTGGGAAAAACAAGATGAATGCACATGTAGTGATTCAATGAGTATTTTTCCAGACACTTAGTTCATAATATAGACAGATATGCTTATACATTGTCTATACAAATGCAGGTGTTTGAACCAGCTAATTGCTTACAAGAATCAGGTAGAAGCACTATTAACTAAATCAATGAAAACACAATAACCACTTAAGGCAATTTAAAAAGAGAGAAAGTTCTCTACCTTAAGAAAAATAACAATCTGAATCCAATTATGCTATTAATTGGTAAGTGACATCAAGTGGCTCTTATTGGAGACAATCGGGCAGGGTGGGGACTGTGAAAGCGAAGAGGACAGCCACACGTCAACTCCAGCAGCTCAGTGGTTCCAGATCTTGAAATTCTTCAGAAATAAAACAAACAGCCGGGGGTGGTGGGGTGGGGTTTGTCCTGTTAACCAAGTTTTTAAACACTGCTTTGATGAAGGAAAACAACAACAACAACAACAAAAACACAACACCCAGATGAAATGTCCAAACACTGAGCCTTAGCCATAGGCCACATTTGCAACATCTTATGTGAAGGCTCCAGAAGACTTAAGGCTATTTTCAGAAGTCTTACACAAGGCACTGCTCTGAGTAGATTTTCCCTAACAGTCCTTCTCCCTTTGCTTTCCAGAAAGAGATGACAAGCAGGATGTGTCACTAACATCCATCTTGCCCTTCAGAAGAGAAAAGCTGTTTCTTCCTGGAGTCCCAAGCAGACAGGAGGGAGACCTCCCTGGCTGAAACGGTGTGCCTCCTCTCAGGAAAAGGTGGAGACCCAAGGTGACTCCTAAGACATTCCCCCACTCACTCTGTGTGCTCTTAACCCTCTGAGCGCTGCTAGCCACCGCCCCTTGGGCCTGACTGACCCCAGCGCAAGAGAAGGACTGCCCAAGACCTCTTGGCTCAGGAGAAACCTTGGCACACTTCTGCCAGGGACCTGCAGCCTAAGTTTTACTGGAATTCAGGTTTTAAGACTGAGATGCTTATCTGTCTTGTCAGCTGACCGACTTTTCTGTAATGTAATGTTCTGAGTACCGAGTGAATTTTGAAACTCTGGTTGTGCAGCAAGATTTTCTCAAACAAGCCTTCTTTTTAGCTTGCCGAAAGCTCTCACCCTGATCCCTTGATCTAAATTCATGCAGGGCGGCAGAGTCTGAGATCCCAAGACCTCACCTGGTAGCATCAGTACAATTTCCATGATCAGCAGTTTGATCAGGGACTGTTCCCCAGGATAGTTAAGTCTCTGATGCCAGAAAGATCTGCATAACTTAACTTCTTTAACTCCAAGGAAGATAGTGGTTGTATATTTAAGGCTAGCCCTACCCATTTACCTTGAACTCAATGTGTTTTTCATAGCCATCTTCACTCCTGTCTCTTCCGTTCAAGATATGCTTTCCCAGAAAAAGAAATGACCAAGAATGATCATCAGAAGCCCAGAGCCAGATTAGTGCAGTGTTTGTTCTGTGTTAAGGGGTGGGGAGTGTTGACTGGCTGCATAAGTCATGTCAGTGAAAAAGCAACAGCGCAGTTGGCTATTTAGTGCACATAGCTCAAAGCCAAGTCCATTGACTTGTAACCTTCCCAGCTGGCCTTCTGAGCTCTGAATCCAGCCAATGTTTTCTTGCTTCTCTTCTACTCTCTTCCCTCCTTTACCATGTTATATTATGGTACAAAATGAACTTCTACCCCTGTGATTGTGCCACAGTTGCCAAGGTAACAGTGGAACTGAAGCTGCCTTCCTTCTTCCTTCTGTCCCGATTTTTCTATTTGGTAGACAGAATATCACATTCTGTGCCACATCCTGCCTTTTGAAATCAAGTGAATTGTCATTAAAAGAATAAATAAAGTTGCCTTTTCTGATTTACAAAACTGGTGGTCATGAATGCCTGTGACTAGTGGATAATAATAATACAACCAGTGATCATTTGAATTTGACAGAATAGTAGTTGGTGGAGGGAAATAAATAAGAATGTATTAGTGCATTGTAATCTAGTACTGATTAAAATAAAACTAAACAACCCTGATTTTTGTTTTATTATATGTTAATGTGCTAAAGCCCTTTATAGCTGCCATGAGAGCCTAGAAAGCATGAAATCTTTGTTCAAACTGAAAAAGGGTCTGTCTGGGCATAGTGGCATTCTGTGGTGATCTGACCCAGCAGCCAACCCTTGCTTTGCATTTTTGTAAGAGTTGTCTCATGGAATTCAGATGCTGCTACCTCTTTCCATACTGTCGTGCTATTGTCCACAATATATGTACTTTTCTCCCCTTGGAGAAACTAAACTAAACATTTTTGTCTCTATATCATTTTGATGAAAGTATGTTGAACTGTCCAGAAAACAGAAGTAAGAGCCCCTGTTCCTGACCTGTTGAACACCAGTAAGTACCACTTGGGAAAGTCAAACATAGGACAGAGAAATGACAGTATGGGATCTCAGCCCTAGGAGGAACTCAACAGCCTTGCACCATGGAAAACCACAGGACTTTCACATTAAAAAGTTGACTACATTCCTGCATTTCAGTGATGTCTAATCAAGCAGAACTCTGGATGTTTCTTAGGTTATTTTCTTGTAACTGCACTTATGAAATTTCCACTCAATTTAAAAATCCAAATATTTTTCAAACTTCTTGAACAGTTTCTTCCTGGTATTTTGTTAATTGCACTAATCAAGTCTTCTAGGATAGGTTCTGGAAAACCATTCCTTTTTTTTTTTTTTAATTATAGAGTTCTTAATCCCACAGAACTTTGGCACATTCTAAGGAAAATCATCAGAGGCAATTTTTATCTATGACCCAACTATGTTGTAAGTACAACTCATAACAAATGTTGGCTCTGAACTCCAGGCCATGCCCTAGGAGGTATTCTTGAGAGCTTGTTTGGAGGTTCTAGCAGGGGAGCGCAGCTACTCGTATATCCTTGACCGAAGACCAGTCCATCTCTGTTCAGGAAACACCGTCCTCTTCGACCGAGTGCGCAGCTTTGGGAGGGACGCACATGGAGTGGTGAGGGAGGAAGGGGACACCCGCCTAGCCAGCCAGATCAGCCAAATGAACCCTGGCGATCAATGGGGTGACAGATGTTGAAGCCAGATCGCCCTCACATCCCCCTAGGAGGTATTCTTGACCTTACTCTGACCTCTCTCTTCCTTACCTGCCTGGAAATCCTCCTTCATTTTATACTTTTTTTGTTTTTTTAATTTCAAGTCAGGACCTCATGCACACATGATTTCACATCTTTTGTTTTTTTAATCAAAATAGAAACAGATGGAGAGACAACACAACATCTCCGTGGCACCTTCCCTGTAGTAATGGTACTTGATCTTGGACCATGTGCACAGCAAGGCAGATGCTTCATCCAGTGAGTTTTTCCTTCAGTGCCCTCCCTTTTTTTCTTTTTGAGAAACGTCAGTAAAGAATAGTTATGATTATTGCCCATATATTCTTTTTTAATGTTTTTATTATTTTTATTTATTGGATAGAGACAGCCATAAATCAAAAGGAATGGAGACACAGAGAGGGAGAGAAACAGACTCCTGCAGCTTCACCACCTGCAAGGTTTTCCTCCCTCAGGTGGGGGCCAGGGACTCAAACCCAGATCTTTGTGCATTGTAACATGTGCGCTCAGCCAGGTGTACCACCACCTGGCCCCCACATACTCTTTACTTAGGTGCATCTATTAGCATTTTAAAAATTGGTTAAATTCTCCATATTTACTCCCTGTGTGAATGTATATTATTTTATTGCTGAGCCATTTCAAAGTATGCTGCAGACATCATAAAATGTTAAAATGTTTTACTTATGGTCCCAAAGATGTTTCTTTTTTTTCCCATAATCCAAAAGTCAACCAAGAATCACTGCAGCAAAGGTGGGCGCAAGGAATAACATCATTGCAAGACTGGCCAGCTCCTCATGGGGCGCGAGCGCTTCCACACTAGGATCATCATCTCTGGCATTATGCTATTCCACTGCAGAATACTGTGCCCCAGTATGGTTCCGTAGCCCCCATGTCCACTTGGTCGATTCCAAATTACACTCCTCCATGAGGATAATTTCTGGAACCATCCGTTCCACCCCGGTTCCATGGCTGCCAGTTCTTAGCAACGTCGCCCCGCCAGATATTCCTCGGGATGCGGCATCATCTAAGTTCATTTCCCACGTCTACGCTCGACCGGACCTGCCAATATACGCGGATATCTTCGCCCACCCTGTCCAACGCTTGACGTCTCGTCACCCAATCTGGTCCCCTACACCTACACTGAACTTCTCTGTTCCAGACTCTTGGAAACAGAGTTGGCAGTCAGCTGAGGTAAAGAACAAACACCTCATCACAGACCCCTGCAAGCGTCAACCCGGCTTTGACCTAGCACGTTATGATTGGGCCCTCCTCAATCGGTATCGAACAGACCGTGGCCGGTGCGCCGCTATGTTCCATCACTGGGGAGCCAGAGACCACCCGAACTGCCCCTGCGGCTACAGACAGACTATGACCCACATAGTCAACGACTGCCACCTCTCCAGATTCAAAGGAGGTCTCGAAACTTTACATCAGGCTCAACCTGACGCTGTTGACTGGCTACGGAAGAAGGGCAAACGCTAGAAGAAGAAGAAGCAAGAATCACATATTGTATTTAGTTGTCTTTCTCTTTAAAGGATTAACAGTGTGTGTGTGTGTGTGTGTGTGTGTGTGTGTGTGTGTGTGTGTGTGTGTGTGTGTGTGTCTTGTCTGTGTTTTTCATAACATTGACATCAAAGAGTCTGGATTAGTTGTTTGTAGAATGTCCCAAAATCTGGAGGTTTTTTGTTTTTGTTTTTAGCAAAAACACTATAGAAGTGATGCTGTGTCTTCTTTCACCACATCACAAAGCACATAATCTCTAGTTGCCTCTTTTATGATAGTACATTTGGTCCGTAGGTTCAGTTGGTGTCTGCCTGATCCATTCATTATAAAGGGCTGGGGAGATAGCATAATGGTTTTTATATAAGACATGGTTATACCCGAGGCTCTGAGGTCCCAGATTCCATCCCTAGCACCACCATAAATCAGAGCTGAGCAGTGCTCTGGTGTCTCTCTTTATCTCCCTCTCCCTCCTCCTGTAACTTTCTCTCTGTATCTCTCTTACTAAAATAAATAAAATATTTTTAAAATAATAAAGGTCTATAATTAATAATTTCTGAATTTCATTATACATACACTGTATAGAATATGAGGCTGTGTATGTGCTCATTCTTTTCTTAATATTACAAGGGGTCCCAGAACTCACAAAGATTACAGCTCTTGCTCTAACATATAGCAATGATACTTGATTCATGTCTTCCCAGTTAGCAAAAGGAAGGAGAAACAAGAAGATGTTCAAGTGAAAGAGGAATGTGCATATGTGATCTTGCTAGTTAGTGTATATTTGTGTGGTCTCTGTAGCCCGAGTTGAAATATATTTAACTTCCATTTCTCTCATCCTCAGTGATCATATATATTCAAGACCATGTGTTCTCATTGAAGAAAAGTGTCCATGGACACAAAAATTGATATGGGGACATGAGGAACTTGGCTGTTATAATGTGGTTGTGTCCCTTCAAAGGGCCATAGTGCATAAAAACAAATTTGAAGAATGTATATGGTATTAAAATTTCATTGGGCTGAGGGAGTGATAAGAAATAAAATAGCTAGTCTCCTTAGGGAGATAATTTTTTAAATAGACTTGAGAAGGGGGCCAGGTGGTAGTGCAGCGGGTTAAGCGTACATGGAGGCGAAGCACAAGGACCAGATTAGGGAACCTGGTTCGAGACCCTGGCTCCTCACCTGCAGGGTCGGTGCTTCATAGGTGGTGAAGCAGCAGGTCTGCAGGTGTCTATTTTTCTCTCCCCCTCTCTGTCTTCCCCTCCTCTCTCGATTTCTCACTGTTCTATCCTACAACAGCAGTGATAATAATAACAACGGCAGCAAAAATGGAAAAAAAAAAATGGCCTGCAGGAGCAGTGCATTCATAGTGCAGGCACTGAGCCCCAGCAGTAACCCTGGAGGCAAAAAAAAAAAAAAAAAAAAAAAAAAGACTGAGAAATAGTCTTCAGTTAATTTTCTCATCTTGTGTTTTCTCACTTCTGAGATTCAGTATGAGCAGAAGTAGTTTGAGTGACGTCTTAATCCATTCCTTCTACCCTCTCAAATCGTATCAGTAGCATTCTGGGTGAAAAAGTTATTCTCCATTCAAAGCTCTTCAGGCATAGGAATTCTCTAACACCCATACAAACTCACTAAGCACTTCTACAACATCCAAAATTCTTCCATTCGACTTAAGTCAAATTATTAACTTTGAGTTCAAGCAATTTTCTAGTCTTCCACATTGAGAAAGCTTAAAGAGAGAGAGAACTACATACATAGTAGGGCTGGGGAGATAGCATAATCATTATATAAGAAGTCTTTTATGCCTGAGCCTCCGAAAGTCCCAGGTTCAATCCCCAGTACCACCATAAACCAGAGCTGAGTCGTGCTCTTGCCTCTCTCCATCTCTCTCTCTCTCTTTTTCTTTCTCTCTCTCATTAAAATAAAACAAAATATTTTTAAAGGCCATACACATAATAAATAAGAGTTTTATTTGAATAGCCACTAAACATGTGAAGACGCATGCTTGCCTCTTTCCTTTAGAGTTCTCCCACTGACAGGTTTCTCTTGGAAGTCTTGTTGCCACACTCCTAACATTTCTATAACCCACTATGAAACCTCCCCACAGCATTCCATGTGATGTCCAGGTTGAGTGTAACTAATAGTGAACACATAAGAAATTACCACTTGTCCGGGAGGTGGCGCAGTGGATAAAGCATTGGACTCTCAAGCATGAGGTCTTGAGTTCAATCCCCGGCAGCACATGTACCAGAGTGATGTCTGGTTCTTTCTCTCTCTCCTCCTTTCTCATTAACAAATAAAATATTTTTTTTTAATCTTTTTTAAAAAAGAAAGAAATTACCACTTGCTTTCTCTAAATTATGTCTTTGCTAAGTTCTGACCTGCTTTTTATGTAATTATAAATTTTCTATATCGTAGTTGCTCACACAAAGTCCTTAGCTAGATTATATTCAGTCAACTTGGCCTCTCTCCCCAGTTTCTTTCATTCCTATCCTTAGCATTCTTCATTAAGGTTTTACTGTTTTATTTGTTTTAATCACCTCTTTAAGTTGCACAGCATTAAAGAACTTGGATAGAGCTTCTCTCTCTCTCTCTCTCTCTCTCTCAACTCCAGAGTTATCACTGGGGCTCAGTGCCTACACGAGGAATCCACTGCTCCTGTAGGCTATTTTTTCTCCTTTTGTTGCCCTTGTTGTTTATCACTGTTGTTATTATTGTTGTTGTTGCTGTCATTGTTGTTGGATAGGACAGCGAGAGGACAGGAAGATGGGGGTGGGTGGGAAAGAAAGATAGACACCTGCAGACCTGCTTCACTGCTTGTGAAGTGAATCCTGCAGGTGGGGAACCAGGGACTGGAACCGGGATCCTTATGACGGTCCTTGCACTTCACACCATGTGTGCTTAACCTGCTGCGCTTGAAGTATGGAGGCAGCATCTGGTTACAGACAATGGGAAATTATGTGCTTTTATTAATGATTAAGTTGCTGGCTTGGGATACATCATTATAAAAAGAAGAGAGTTGGGGGCCAGGAGGTATGGCTATCACTGTGAGAGGAAAGAGAAAAAAAATACGTGTGTGTGTGTGTGTGTGTGTGTATGACAGAAAAGTCATGCCATATTTTTTTCTATACAAAAATGCATCATGATTTTTTCGACAGCCCAATATCACAGGACAAATATGATCATGTCATCAAGAAATACATAGTCAAAATCACTAAAAGGAGCTGCTGTATCACTTGGATAATACTGTTGGCATTTGTTCTATTATTATTTTAGTCCTAAATTAGCCACACAATAATACATGGGGTGTCAGGGTTCTTGATTAAAAAAAAATAATAATATATATATATATATAAAGCCTTTATAGGGGCCAGGTGGTAGTGCACTGGGTTAAGTGCACATGTCACAATGAGCAAGGACTAGTTCAAGGCCCTCCCCCCCATCCCTACCTGCAGAGGGGAAGCTTCACTAGTAGTAACAGTACTCTAAGTGTCTCTCCCTATTTCCCCAGCTCCTTACTAAATTTCTCTCTACCAAAAAAAATTGCATAAATATAGAATCTTTATAGCAGGCTGTTTCCCTCTGGACAGTTAATACTTCTGATAAGTTTTTAATAGTTAGGGACTTTGGTACAATAGAGTCCATTTCTTTTCTTTTTTTTTAATATTTATTTTATTTATTCCCTTTTGTTGCCCTTGTTGTTTTATTGTTGTAGTTATTATTGTTGTTGTCGTTGTTGGATAGGACAGAGAGAAATGGAGAGAGGAGGGGAAGACAGAGAGGAGGAGAGAAAGATAGACACCTGCTTCACCGCCTGTGAAGCGACTCCCCTGCAGGTGGGGAGCTGGGGTTCGAACTGGGATCCTTATGCCGGTCCTTGTGCTTTGCGCCACCTGCACTTAACCCGCTGCGCTACAGCCCGACTCCCAATAGAGTCCATTTCTAATTCAACAGTTAAGCTATTAAACTAGAATCTAGTGTTTACCCTAATTTAAAAGCTTCCCAGTATATTTTCTAACTGCTTCAGAAAAATACTTCCTATATTTTAGTACCATTTGTGACCAACTTATGAGGTAACTATAAGGACACATTAACACAGATCAATGAGATTAGCAAGGTAAAACTAAAAGATAGTTATGCAATGAGTCCTATGTGAGTTTAGGAACTCAAGTAAAAGACATATAACCAACACATAACCTCAGGCACTTTCTCCTAGTGCTCAAATATTTTCTCTAACCAATGTGTTCTTCCTCTTGCAATGGTCTGGGGACAGGCAAATGAAAGCTATTCATTCAACAAAAACTAATCCAAAATAGATTTAAGAACATACTGTATTCTAACAGTTACCCTACTCCACTACAGAATTCCCTGTGAGAGTACCACATGTATAGTATAGCTCCTCAACAGAATCATGTTGAGCACACATTTTTTCTTGCAGTAGTGTTCAGTATTAAATTTCATAACAACCTAGCATAAATATACTGCATTTAGACAATTGAAAAACTCAATCAATCAGAATAAATAAACCTGAGTTTCAATCTCAGATTTGTTACTAACCTTTCTTGGATTTCCTTGGGATATATATATATATATATATATATATATATATATATATATATATATATATATATATCAAATGTTTTATTTTATTTATTTTTATTTTAATTTATTTATAAAAAGGAAACACTGACAAAACCATAGGATCAGAGGGTACAATTCCACACAATTCCCTCCCCCGATAGCCTTCCTATTCTTTAACCCTCTGGGAGTATGAACCCAGGATCATCATGGGGTGCAGAAGGTAGAAGGCCTGTCTTCTGTAATTGCTTCCCCGCTGTACATTGCCATTGACAGATCAATCCATACTCCCAGCCTGCCTCTCTCTTTCCCTAGTGGGGCAGGGCTCTGTGGAAGCAAAGCTCCAGGACACATTTGGGGTTGTCTGTCCAGGGAAGTCTGGTTGGCATCATGCTAGCATCTGGAACCTGGTGTCTGAAAAGAGAGTTAACATATAAAGTCAAACAATTTGTTGACTAATCATGAACCTAAAGGCTAGAGTAGTGCAGATGAAGAGTTGGGGGGGTCTCCGTTTTATAGATAGTAGGCATGTTTTAGTTATATTCCAAAGTGCCTGTGGCTATACTAGTTGTTGTTGTTGTTTTCCCTGAGCCTGAAATCTGATATGCAGGTGGATCCAAGTTACTGTCTGGGGAGATGATGTCATGGCTAGAAAAAGGATCAGAAAGCTGGATCAGGGAAGAGAGTAGCTCCCAAATATGGGAAAGGTGTATAAATATTGTTGACTGTAAACTCCATCAATTTGATCTGATCTTATCAGGATTTGCCAAAACAAATCTATCAGACAGAAGCACCATGTATTACCTTAATTTATCAAGAATAAACCTCTGACAGTGTCTTAAAACAAGCCAGATAATTTTTTGCTCTCTAAAAGAACTAATTAAAGTTTGACATGTAGAATATATACTCTCAAAAGCCAATTATTTGATAATTTTTGTAGTTTTTCTAAATAGGGGAGTTATCTCAGTAACAACTTTATTAGAACAAGTAAGTCACTGTAAAAGCAAAAGTAACTAACTCATGAGTAAGATTTAAAAATCTCTTACCAAGTTTTAAAATAAAAGTTTTAACCGGAACATTTTTGTCTATATCAGACATAAAACTCTCTTAACTTTTTACCTAGTCTCTCATGCTTTAATATCTAGAGTTCTTTTTCAGGGAAACCAGGGGCATGCTTCTTGAATAAAATGTAAAAAGATTAGCTAAAACATCTATACAGCTCTACATTAGGCCACCCCATATTTATTTGATAAGTTTTATTTGGAAAAAAAATTTTTTTTTACATACCTTATTTAAATTAAACCTCATTTATCAGAGCAAAAGCCTCTGGCGTTAGATAATTAACATAACCATTTTGTTATCTTTTACTAACCCAAGCCAGTTTTGCCTGTTTAGTTGAGAAAGTATTTTAAAAACAATTTTAAGTAAAATGTTAAACTTTGTTTGTTAGGATCTTTGCTTATCACAAAGCTATCACACCCTTAGGGCAGCTATGAATAAGGGTGGGTGCACAACTTAATTGATCTTTCACTTTGATTTGGATAGGTAACTTAAAAAGCTAAGATAAACCTCATAGCTGAAATGTTCAAAATAAATTTTTACTGTTAACATTTCTTTTAGGTGACCATTTTACTCTAAATAATTTTGTTGAATCACATCTGTCAAATGAAAAATTTTTATCAGGCCAGGAATACCACATTTAACCCTTTTTTTCCTCTACACTGACTGGGCCACTAGAAAGCCATTTCAAGCATGGAATTAACAAATTAACAAACAGTGGCAGTTGGTATTGGGGTACTGTTAAGGTTTACAATTCTCACAAGAGGGAGAGAGACTGCAGGGGCATTTTACCATGCCTAGAGATCTCAGAAAATCTTTTAACTAATGAATTGATGCTGATATTAGCTATCAGAAGGATGAAACTGTCCTATATTTTACTCTGGTAAAGGTGTGCCAACTCTATGAGTCGGGATCTTTAACACCACATTTAGCTTAACTGAATCTTATTTAAAACTTAAAACAGCATGCTGGGAGGAAGATGGCGGACTGAGAAGCTGTTACAGCGAGTGCTCTGATCGCATTGTCGGCAACGAAATCTGACTCAGAGTGGACTCTCTATGTGTGTATCTCTGCTCTAGTTCCCTTTCCCCTCTTGTTACCCCTAGAATATACACTGGATAGTAGATTTGCATAACTGTCTATTCTTGCTATCCTCTCTTTCTTTTCTCTTTCTTTACTGGGATTTGGTTACTATTTTTTCATGGACTGGAGAAATTGTTTGGCTAACTGGTAACGATTAAACTACTTCAATACTTACTTCAGTTGCTACTGTAATTCCGGAGGTTGGTGAGTGCAATTGTCATAAAGGTATTTAGTACAGTGTTACTTGTACTCAAGACACAACAACTGAGGAACAACAGAGCATAAAAAAAAGAGAAACACATAAATAAAAAAAATGGGTAGATTAAAAACAAATAAAACTGCTACCCCAATGAATGAAGACAAGAGCCCAGAAGAAACCACAAATCAGTCAGAAGTAACCATAGATAAGAAAAGTATGCAAGCAATAATAAACTTATTAATCACAGAAATGAAAACAACATTGGAGGAAAGGAATGGCAGTATTAGGGAAACAACAGGTGAGACCCCCCAAGGAAAATACTGATTATCTTGAGGCAATTAGAGAACTGAAAGCTGAAATAGCTGTAATGAAGAAAGAAGCTGAGGCAAGGGAAAGCAGACTAACAGAAGCAGAAAACAGAATTAGTCAGACAGAGGATGAGTTAGAGAAAACTAAGAAAGAGGTGAAAGAGCTTAAAAAGAGATTGAGAGACACTGAAAACAACAACAGAGACATATGGGATGATATCAAAAGAAGTAACATTCGTATAATTGGCCTGTCAGAGGAAGAAAGAGAGGAAGGGGAAGCAAACATTCTACATGAAATAATACAAGAAAACTTCCCAGACCTGAATAACAGAAAAGATATCAAGGTTCAAGAGGCCCAGAGAGTACCAAACAGAATCAGCCCAGACCTGAAGACACCAAGACACATCATAGTCACAATGAGAAGAAGTAAGGATAAAGAAAGGATCCTAAGGTTGCAAGAGAGAAACAAAAAGTCACATACAAGGGAAAACCCATAAGATTATCTGCAGATTTCTCCACTCAAACTCTAAAAGCCAGAAGGGAGTGGCAAGATATTTATCGAGCCCTGAATGAAAAAGGGTTTCAGCCAAGGATAATATATCCTGCTAGACTTTCATTCAAGCTAGATGGAGGGATCAAAACCTTCTTAGACAAACAACAGTTAAAGGAGGCAACCATCACCAAGCCGGCCCTGAAAGAGGTACTAAAAGACCTCTTATAAACAAGAACATCACTATAATACTTGCAATATATCAGAGTAAACAAATTGTTTTTTAGAACAATGGCACTACAATACATTAAATCCATAATATCAATAAATGTCAGTGGCTTAAACTCACCCATCAAAAGGCACAGGGTGGTGGGATGGATCAGAAAACATAACCCAACCATATGCTGCTTGCAAGAATCCAATCTATCACAACAAGATAAACACAGACTTAAAGTGAAAGGATGGAAAACTATCATACAAGCTAACGGTCCACAAAAAAGGGCAGGAACAGCCATTCTCATCTCAGACACGATAGATTTTAAATTAAATAAAGTAATAAAAGATAGGCAAGGACATTACATAATGATTAGATGATCAATCAGCCAAGAAGACTTAACAATTATTAACATCTATGCACCCAATGAGGGACCATCTAAATACATTAAGCATCTACTGAAAGAATTTCAAAAATACATCAATAGTAATACAATAAAAGTGGGAGACTTCAATACCCCACTCACACACTTAGACAGATCAACAAAGCAGAGAACCAATAAAGATACAAGAGAATTGAATGAAGAGATCGACACACTAGACCTCTTGGACATTTTCAGACTCCTCCACCCCAAAAAACTGGAATACACCTTCTTTTCAAATCCACATAACACATACTCAAGGATAGACCACATGTTAGGCCACAAAGACAGCATCAATAAATTCAAGAGCATTGAAATCATCCCAAGTATCTTCTCAGACCACAGTGGAGTAAAACTAACATTTAACAACAAACGGAAAATTATTAAAAGACATAGAATTTGGAAACTAAACAACATGCTCCTTAAGAACCACTGGTCAGAGACTCACTCAAACAGGAAATTCAAATGTTCCTGGAAACTAATGAAAATGAAGACACAACCTATCAAAATATTTGGGACACAGCTAAAGCAGTACTGAGAGGGAAACTTATAGCCATACAATCACATATTAAACACCAAGAAGAAGCCCAAATGAACGACCTTACTGCACACCTCAAGGACTTTGAGGAAGAGGAACAAAGGAACCCTAAAGCAACCAGAAGGACAGAAATCACTAAAGTTAGAGCAGAAATAAACAACATCAAAAATAAAAGAACCATACAAAAGATCAATGAAGCCAAATGTTGGTTCTTCGAAAGATTAAACAAAATTGACAAACCCCTATCCAGACTCACCAAACAAAAAAGAGAGAAGACTCAAATTAATAGAATTGTAAACGATGCAGGAGATATCACAACTGACACCACAGAAATCCAGAGAATCCTGCGAAACTTCTATAAAGAACTATATGCCACCAAGCTAGAGAATCTGGAAGAAATGGAACAATTCCTAGAAACCTATGCACTTCCAAAACTGAACCAAGAAGAACTACAAAATCTAAATGCACCAATCACAGACAAAGAAATTGAAACTGTTATTAAGAATCTCCCCAACAACAAAAGTCCTGGACCAGATGGCTTCACAAACGAATTCTACAAAACTTTCAGGAAACAGTTAATACCCATACTTCTTAAGCTATTCCATAAGATTGAAGAAACAGGAATACTCCCTTCCACCTTTTATGAAGCCAACATCACCCTGATACCAAAAGCTGATAGTGACAGAACAAAAAAGGAAAACTACAGACCAATATCTCTGATGAACATAGATGCCAAAATATTAAAATCTTGGCCAACCGGATACAGCAACACATCAAAAAGATTGTTCATCATGACCAAGTGGGATTCATCCCAGGAATGCAAGGCTGGTTCAACATCCATAAGTCAATCAATGTTATTCACCACATCAATAAAAGCAAAGCCAAAAACCACATGATTATCTCAATAGATGCAGAGAAAGCCTTTGACAAAATCCAACACCCATTCATGCTCAAAACTCTACAAAAAATGGGAATAGATGGGAAATTCCTCAAGATAGTGGAGTCTATATATAGCAAACCTACAGCCAACATCATACTCAATGGACAGAAGCTGAAAGCATTCCCCCTCAGATCGGGGACTAGACAGGGCTGTCCACTGTCACCGTTACTCTTCAACATAGTATTGGAAGTTCTTGCCATAGCAATCAGGCAAGAGAAAGAAATCAAAGGGATACAGATTGGAAGGGAAGAAGTCAAGCTCTCACTATTTGCAGATGATATGATAGTATACATAGAAAGACCTAAAGAATCCAGTAGAAAATTACTGGAAGTTATTAGGCAATATAGCAAGGTATCAGGCTACAAAATCAATGTACAAAAATCAGTGGCATTTCTTTATGCAAACACTAAATCTGAAGAAGAATACATCCAGAAATCACTCCCATTTACTCTTTCAGCAAAATCAATCAAATACCTAGGAATAAAGTTGACCAAAGAAGTGAAAGATTTGAATACTGAAAACTATGAGTCGCTACTCAAGGAGATAGAAACTGATACCAAGAAATGGAAAGATATCCCATGCTCATGGATTGGAAGAATAAATATCATCAAAATGAATATTCTCCCCAGAGCCATATACAAATTTAATGCAATACCTATCAAAGTTCCACCAAGCTTCTTTAAGAGAATAGAACAAACACTACAATCATTTATCTGGAACATGAAAACACCTAGAATTGCCAAAACCATCTTAAGGAAAAGAAACAGAAATGGAGGCATCACACTCCCAGACCTTAAACAATATTATAAAGCCATCATCATCAAAACAGCATGGTACTGGAACAAAAATAGGCACACAGACCAGTGGAACAGAATTGAAAGCCCAGAAGTAAATCCCAACACTTATGGGCATCTAATCTTTGATAAGGGGGCCCAAAGGATTAAATGGAAAAAGGAGGCTCTCTTAAATAAATGGTGCTGGGAAAACTGGGTTGAAACATGCAGAAGAATGAAATTGAACCACTTTATCTTACCAGAAACAAAAATCAACTCCAAATGGATCAAAGACCTAGATGTCAGACCAGAAACAATCAAATACTTAGAGGAAAACATTGGTAAAACACTTTCCCACATACACCTCAAGGACATCTTTGATGAATCAAACCCAATTGCAAGGAAGACTAAAGCAGAAACAAACCAATGGGACTACATCAAATTGAAAAGCCTCTGCACATCCAAAGAAACTATTAAACAAACAGAGAGACCCCTCACAGAATGGGAGAAGATCTTCACATGCCATACATCAGACAAGAAACTAATCACCAAAATATATAAAGAGCTCAGCAAACTTAGCCGCAAAAAAGCAAATCCAAAAAAAGCATCCAAAAATGGGCAGAGGAAATGAACAAAACATTCACCACAGAGGAGATCCAAAAGGCTAACAAACATATCAAAAACTGCTCTAGGTCACTGATTGTCAGAGAAATGCAAATTAAGACAACATTAAGATACCACCTCACTCCTGTAAGAATGGCATACATCAAAAAGGACAGCAGCAACAAATGCTGGAGAGGATGTGGGGACAGAGGAACCCTTTTACATTGCTGGTGGGAATGTAAATTGGTACAGACTCTGTGGAGAGCAGTCTGGAAAACTCTCAGAAGGCTAGACATGGACCTTCCATATGACCCAGTAATTCCTCTCCTGGGGTTATACCCCAAGGACTCCATAACAC
Organism: Erinaceus europaeus; assembly: GCF_950295315.1. Lineage (NCBI taxonomy): Eukaryota > Metazoa > Chordata > Mammalia > Eulipotyphla > Erinaceidae > Erinaceus > Erinaceus europaeus. The sequence goes on along the minus strand of NC_080171.1, from coordinate 62,438,945 downwards.
CCAACCAAAAAGAGGTGTGTACTCCTATGTTCATAGCAGCACAATTCATAATAGCTAAAACCTGGAAGCAACCCAGGTGCCCAACAACAGATGAGTGGCTGAGAAAGCTGTGGTATATATACACAATGGAATACTATGCAGCTATCAAGAACAATGAACCCACCTTCTCTGACCCATCTTGGACAGAGATAGAAGGAATTATGTTAAGTAAACTAAGTCAGAAAGATAAAGATAAGTATGGGATGATCCCACTCATCAACAGAAGCTGACTAAGAAGATCTGAAAGGGAAACTAAAAGCAGGACCTGATCAAATTGTAAGTAGGGCACCAAAGTAAAAACCCAGTGGTGAGGGGTAGACATGTAGCTTCCTGGGCCAGTGGGGGGTGGGAGTGGGCGGGAGGGATGGGTCACAGTCCTTTGGTGGTGGGAATGGTGTTTATGTACACTCCTAGCAAAATGTAGACATATAAATCAGTAGTTAATTAATATGAGAGGGGGAAATCAATTGTATGTCTCAAAGTTTCTCAAAAGACAAACTGAATCTTTTTAATATATAGGCTATGTATTTGATATGCGGACTCAAAAGCCTAGACCAAGTAGATTAGAAGCATCCAATAGCACAGCTATATACAAGATACTGGGTACTGTACAGCAAACCATAACAAAGGGACTTTTCAAAGTTAACCCAATTAACAAATAATGTGATGATAATATTAACTATCGATTGTCTTTTTGAACCCTAAGACAGCAGGAACCTCACATCTTCACTATAGAGCCCCTACTTCCCCCAGTCCTGGAACCCTTGGATAGGGCCCACTTTCCCGTATGCATCTCCCAATCCAAACCAAATAATATTGCATCCGCCGATCACAACCTAACCAAAGCAACGATTGCCACCTCAACATGCTTCACCTCAGACTGTATCCAGAGATTTCACGTGTGGAATGACAACCCTTCAACTTCATTACTCGGGTGAGACCTTTCCTTTTATAGTACACTCTAATTTCATCTCAGGTAGTTCACTTTCTAACAAAGTCCCATAATCTAGATATACACCAGTTTCTGTGAGAGAGAGCTTATGTGCACACGTATCCATAAACTACTGCAAAATATATACCTGAAAGCAGAAGTACACTACAGTTTGCAGTGAGTACCTCCCTAACACTTCCTCTCCACTATTCCAAGCTTGGGATCCATGATTGCTCAACAAATTGTTTGGCTTCATATGTTGGCTCTCTTTTCAATCACCAGGTTCCAGATGCCACCAGGATGCTGGCTAGGCTTCCCTGGATTGAAGACCCCACCACTGTGTCCTGGAGCTCAGCTTCCCCAGAGACACACCTTACTAGGGAAAGAGAGAGGCAGACTGGGAGTATGGACCGACCAGTCAACGCCCATGTTCAGCAGGGAAGCAATTACAGAAGCCAGACCTTCTACCTTCTGCAACCCTCAATGACCCTGGGTCCATGCTCCCAGAGGGCTAGAGAATGGGAAAGCTACCATGGGAGGGGGTGGGTTATGGGGATTGGGTGGTGGGAATTTTGTGGAGTTGTACCCCTCCTACCTTATGTTTTTGTTCACTAATCCTTTCTTAAATAAAAAATTTAAAAATAAAAAATAAAAAATAATAAAACTTAAAACAACCTTTAGTTACTTAGGGGTTAACACACATTAATGGAGACAAGGTACAGACTTAAAACAGACATTCTTGGTGAAAAGAAAAATTTTCCCTTTGAAAAACCGCTTTGGATTTTGGATTCTTAACTCCATCCTCTACACCCCCCCACCAGGAGGGGCATTTGTGGCTTAGGGGAATGATTGACTGAATTTTTTGCCAATCTGTGGAGCAGTAGCTCTGTGCCATGATTGGCTGCACGGACGGAACAGGTGGGCTTAGTTTACCGCGCGGAGAAAAATCTTTGAAATTCTTTTTTCTGGGCTAAGGTACATTTTTAGAGTTTTAAAGAAACAAATCATTAAATTTCTATCAAAAGTGTGTACTGGTTCTCTGATTAATAGTTTTTAAGTTAGAGCTCTGGTGGTAGCCAGAGGGAAAACCTGGATTTTTTTTTTTTTTTGCTGGCTAGTTTTAAGATAATGCCAAATCAAGAGCCCACAGTTCTTTAACTAATTGTAAATGCTCTCATTTTTCTTCTACTAATTTTCTAAGGGAAGCTGTTTTTTGTGCTAGTTGAGTTTTAGCCTTGGTGGTGTCGGCCAAGTTGAGGACCGGAGCACAAAATGGAGGTGTGGTGGCATAGGGAGGCGGTCTGGGCAAAGAAAAGCAAAGGGGTGGCCAGTCAGGACTATGATATTTGGCCATCTCTTCATCAAGGGATAAGGCCTCTTCAGGAGAAAGACTATCATCAGGCCCATCTTTGGCGGGGCGGGGGGTCTTAAGGTTGTCAAAGAGGGATAAATCTTAACAGGAGGAGGCTTAGCAGGAGCCTCAGGGATGGGGTCTCCTGAATCAGGCATGGGAATAGAGACAGACTCACAAACAGAAGGTTATCTCTTAAACAGTTTCCTACTCTGGCCCATCTTTTTTCATCAGTAGTCCCTTCTAAGGGAAACTATGGACAAACATCATTCACAGAATCGAAAAACTTTTTGAGATCCTTTTTCTTAACCCTTGTTCCTCGTGTCTTGAGGGACTCTTTGAGGCCCCTAAGAAATAAATCATGCTTGCTCAATGCTTGTCCCATAATTGCGTCGCTCTTTCTTACCTTAAAACGGATCAATCTCACAGATGGGTAAATCTGCGGTGATCACCACGCAGATCTTCACTCACTCTGGGCTAAAGCGGCAATCCTATGCAAACCTTCACTCACTCCTTCTCTGAAGTGGTGGTCCTATGCTCCTTGGTCGACCATCGGGGAGCGACATTCTCTCGGACCCCAGACCCAAAAAGGTCCCACGTCAGGCGCCAGGTGCCCCGGCCTGCAGGGTTATCGACGGAAACCTAGGGTAGGGGGCGAGAGAATGGAGGGGACAAGAGACACGAAGACCGAGAGCAAGACAGGTTTCTGATCAAGCTCTGAAAATTTTATTTTACAGCTGCATTTTAAGCACACACCATGAGGAAGTTCTGCTAAGGTAGTGGGGGGAGGGAGGCGGGTGAGCAACTTTCCAAACAGTTAGATGGTAATCGCAGTTACAATGATCAGAATGTCCATTCACCGGCTATGTGAGAGATTTAGCTAAGGTTTTGGCTCCTGGCAAATTTCTTTTTATTATTATTATTATTTATTTATAAAAAGGAAACACTGACAAAACCAGAGGGGCACAACTCAACACAATTACCACTACCAGAACTCCACATCCCATCCCCTTCCTTGATAGCTCTCCCATTCCCCAACCCTCTGGGAGTATGGACCCAAGGTCATTGTGGGATGCAGAAGGTGGAAGATCTGGCTTCAGTAATTCCTTCCTCTATAGAGCCTATATTTCCCCAGTATTGGAACCTCTAGAGGGGCTCACTTTCCTGCATGCTGCTCTCAATTCATACCAAATGATACTGCATCTGCTGATCCCAACCAACCTAATCAATGCAACGAATACCACCTCAGCATGCTTCATGTCAGACTGTGTCCAGAGACATCAAGCATGGAATGTCAACCCTTCACCCTCATTACTTGGGTGAGACCTTTCCTTTCATTGGATTCTCTAAGTCCATTCCAGGTTGTTCACTTCCCAACAAAGTCTCAAAACCTAGATATAGACCAGGTCCCATGAGATAGGGCATATGTTCACATGTATCCATAAATTAGGGCAAAATATATACCTGAAAGCAAAAGTACACAATAGTCTACAGTGAGTCAGTATCAAGTTCATAATGAAGTAGTGTATACTTAGACTTAGATACCATCCTCACCTACTTCCTATTACAGTTCCCTCACTCACTCCAAAGCTAACCTTATCAAAGCAAGGACTGCAAAAGCTGAATAAGAGCAAGAGACTGGCATACTTTAACGATGACTCTTTGATCACTCTCAGGCCACCCCATCAGCTGGGGCCCTACTCGGAGTCCTGAGATTCCCAAACAGACATGATGGGCCCAGACCTCAAATAAATCCCTCTCTCCATTGTTACCAGTCATCTCTATCTGGAAAAACACAATGGACCCCCACAGGACTTTGCCCTCAACTTGGATCAACAATAGTAGATAATGTTCCATCCTCTGAAGAGAGGCTGGACAACATAAACGTACTCTATGCTACACCTGAGGAAGATGGGTCCTGATATCTTAATTTCTTGAACTTCAAGTGCACTTTCAAGCAAACTTCATTGCTACATTGACCAAAATGATAAGTGATTTTGAAATATAATGCTAATGTCATGTATAATAATTATATATTCACTTTTTATTTTTCATTGCATAGTAGATTTTAGCAGAACACTTCTTTAGTGGAAACTTCTTATTGTCTTAAGGCAGCATTTATCATTTAATTGAGTTTTCATGAAGACAATACCAAAGCAAAAATCTCTAGCACTTAATAATTAGAAACTAAATGAAGAAATCTAATGCAATCTAATTAAACTTTGATTGAGTTTATAACTATTACTGCATATAGATTATATTGAATATCTGACCCAGAGGAAATCTTGCCATACAGTTGAGACATGACCTCATCTATCAAATCAGCAAAAGGTAAGAGTCTAAACATTTCTTTTAGATTTTCAAAGAAATCTACAGAACATAGCGGGGAAAAAGTGTCTACAGAGGGAGCCGGGCAGTAGTGTAGCAGGTTAAGTGCACATGGCATGAAGCTCAAGGACCCATCATAATGATCCCTGTTCAAGCCACCAGCTCCCTACTGCAGGGGAGGTCACTTCAGAAGCGGTGAAGCAGGTCTGCAGGTGTCTACCTTTCTCTTCTCTCTGTCTTCCCCTCTCTCAACTCCTCTCTGTCCTATCCAACAATGTCAACAACAAAAACAAGGGCAACAAAAATGGGAAAAATGGCCTCCAAGAGCAATGGATTCGTAGTGCAGGCACTGAGCCTTAGCGATAACCTGGAGGCAAAAAAATAATAAAAAATAAAAAGTCCCAGTAGAGTCATTATGATTATTAATTCAGACATAACATTATGAGTGGCTATTCTCTGTAACTACATATGCCTCTACAGTGATGTGTTTGGTATTGCTAGAAGCCATTTACTTTAATATGGACTGCTTATAAATTACAACTAAAGGCAAATCATTTAACTCAGGACTTGTCTTAATCATAAGTATAATTACATAAGTCTGTTGTTAAGGTAAAAACCTCAGTTAATTGCATGCAGGATACATTTTAATAAAGATAGTGCTTGGACTTTTTAATCATGGTGAAATCTAGTTACTTTTTAGTCAAGAAGTTAACATTGACTGGAAATGGGACTATCAGCTCATGCCCTGTCTGTAGAAAAGGACATGAAACTTACTCTGCTTAAAACCCTACAAGGCTATCCCTTACACTAAAATTAAAAGTCCCAGCTTTTCCATTCTCCTCTACTCCAGCTCCTCTCTACCCTCAGCCTTCATGCTGGCCTTGAATATGCTGGACACAGTGACACTTATATCCTTTACATTCACTTGGATGCTCTCCCCCCTGGGAGCTTTATGCCTAACTCCACCCGCCCCCCACGAATCTTTAACCTAATGTCATGTTCTCAATCTGACCTCTGTCAATGACACTTATCAATCAAGACTCATAATCCCCCTTTCTCTGTTTAAATTTTTAAGTTAATTCATTATATATATACATATATTAAATTTTGTGTCATCTTTATTGGATAAAGACAGTCAGAAATCAAAAGGGAAAGGGGAGATAGAGAGAGAGAGAGAGAGACTTATAGCAGTGCTTCACCACTTGCAAAGTTTTTCCCCTGCAAGTGGGGACCAGGGGCTTGACCCTGGGTCCTTATGCGTTGTAACGTGCACTCAAACAGGTGCACCATCACCTGTCCCCATCAATAATATATTTTCTACCAGAGCACTTTCAGCTCTGGCTTATGGTGATCAATTTTCTCTTTCATGTCTATTGATCTTTGTCTATTTTAGTTGTTGATGTATGCAAAAACACCTAAATAAGAGAGCATCTGGCATGTTTTGCTGCTCAATAGCCTGTCATGAATGAATAAATGAATTAGCACGACAGAGAGATGTCTAATTGAGGTCTGCTACTAGAGATTAACTACTGTAATATATAGTAGTACAATATTAAGTTGATGATAATAACAGAAGCCTTTACTACATGTAAGACTAAGGACAGTCTACACTGAGTGATTTTACTTGCATGAGCGATCTCATTTAATGCTAATGACAAATTCATGAGCATATGTTTACCCCATTTTAATAGTCATGATTACCTAAATAATAAGCTCAAGGCCACAAGCAAGAAAAAGAACAGGGATTTAATTCTACATAGTAGACTCCAGAGCCACAATTATTAACTATGGAATCTCCTTACCTACTAGGTAACAACTGTCTTTTTAAATTGTTTCTCTCTAGATGGGAATGAGGTGTAGCAATTCCACTTTCAGTTTCTTTCCTGGACGTTTGTTAATGTGGTTGTACTAGTGCCATGATCAGCCCATGTAAGAGTATAAAGTATTTCTATTCATAATACAAAGAGGACTTTGAGTGCAGAGGCTAAAAGAGTCAATAATACATCTAATAAAGGAATACCACAAATGTCCAACTGACCTGTCCATGAAGCACTGAGTAATGTGAGGGTAAGGTCAAAAGCCAGGGAGGGATCCCTGAGAAGGCAACCTGGAATCCAGGAAGAAAGGATACATGAGAAATTTCTAGCACTTGTTTCTTTCTGTGAAATGTAGGGAGGTGGAGGGCATGTATTTCACTCAGCCCTATAGAAAAACAAGCAAACTCTTGAGAATTAATGAACAGCCACATCCAAAGCAGATCTTAACTTTGTGATAAGAAGTGTGCTAACCTATCAGAGTTAATGTTTTGCTGGTTTGCTTTCTTTACCAAAGAATTTAACGGACCAATTCTCTAACCACTAGAAAATAAGTGAGTATATAAGCAAGTAGAAATACGCAACTGAGCGACTGAAGCATTGTGCAGCTGTGAGATTTATCAGTGCACGTGTTCTGTAAACTAAATTGAGAAGTGAGTAGGAATCACATTGCATTGTAAAAGCAGTATCCATCCTGTCCCTCTGACTTGTGGTGCTTCCTCTGAGGTTATAGGCATTATCTAGAGCATAAATGTTCTCTGGTTCCTGCTTCCATCAGGAGATCTTTAATATGTCAAAATGTTGTACAGGCCTATGTTTTTTTAATTAATTAATTTATTTATTTATTTTCCCTTTTGTTGCCCTTGTTGTCTTTTTTTATTGTTGTTGTAGTTATTAAAGTTGTTGTTATTGATGTGGTTGTTATTGGATAGAACAGAGAGAAATGGAGAGAGGAGGGGAAGACAGAGAGGGGGAGAGAAAGATAGACACCTGCAGACCTGCTTCACCGCCTGTGAAGCGACTCCCCTGCAGGTGGGGAGCCGGGGGCTGGAACCCGGATCCTTACGCCGGTCCTTGCGCTTTGCGCCACCTGCGCCTAACCCACTGCGCTACCGCCCGACTCCCAGGCCTATGCTTTAAGACTAAATAAAATAAATATGTGGTGACGAAATAAGAGACTTTACTTTTCCAATCCCAAGGCTCCATGAATATTGTTCATGAAATAATTTAACTGCAAGAAATAGGAGGAGGTAGTATTTGCCAAGAGAAAAACATATAGGGTTTGTTGTTGTTTGTTTGGTAGTAAATCAAATTCAGCAACCGTGGAAGTTAAAGAGAATTCATTCAAAAGCAAGCTACATTTTTCATTCCCAGGAACAGTTTTTAGTACATTTCCAATCTTATCTTAAGTTTCCAGAGGTTATATAGGAAATATTTCAAGTATTAGTATTAAGTGCTTGCAGGGCATTATCTGAACTTTGAATTCAGCAAAATTCTGGGAATTTCTGGGTTTGAATAAAAAGAAAAAAAAAACGGAAAGTTTAGGAAAACCCTAGGAGCCAAAAAGCCAGCTTTTTGTCTTGTCATCTGTTTACATTCAGAAAAAAAAAAAAAAAAGACTGTGCTGCCCTTGAGTTTGTGATATTTCACTGGAATTTGTGCTGTCTTTCCTAAATAGCTACAGAAAGGCTTCTGTGCAACTTGGATAGAGAAAGGCAAATGAAAAATGCTGTAGCCCCCCTCTCCCACTGTCAGGAGCAAGAAAAGATAAATGAGTCGATGTTTACATGAACATCCTCTCCAGCCCATATATTCCAGTTTCTGTGTTGGATAGCATTAGGAACAAAGCAGATGTTTATTAGGAAGGCATTTTATGGAGCAGTGAGGGTGAGAATTTAACTAGCCTACCCCACTCTCACAATTTTATTGAGGGGAGTATCAACGACAGCTGTTGTGTTACCTCCACACCTGCTATAGATGGGAGGCTTGAGTGCATATTTCTTGCCAGTGAGCAGTGCTGAACTCACATAGGGACCTTCCCTGCTCTTGCCAAGTGTCTCACCTGGATTATCTGACTTAATCTTCACTTCGATTCCATGTGGTAGATGTCATTGCCATTATTCTCATTTTACAGATGAGGGATCTGAGGCAAAGGAGTATGATTCTTGGGTTATGCAGCTGCTTAGTGATGAAACTGGGGTTCGAACTCAGGCACTCTCTCCAGGGTCTCTGATGTGAATATGTCATATCCTTCTAAACACACACACTATTTTAATTCCCTCCTTTTAGGTTGTTTCCTTGATCTCTCCAGAGTCTCTGGTTTTATTTATTTGTTAATTTGTTTATTTATTTATTTACTTATTTATTACCAGAGCACTGCTCAGCTCTGGCTTATGGTGGTGCAGGGGATCGAACATGGGACTTTAGAGCCTCAGGCATGAATCTTTGCATAACCATTATGCTATCTACCCCCATCTGAGTCTCTGATGTTAATACGCTACATCCTTCTAAATACACACACTATTTTAAATCCCCCTTTTAGGTTATTTCCTTGCTTGCCTAGTAAAAAAACTTCTTTCACTATTAGAATCATTAGTTAATGCTGCAAAAACCCAAAGGAAACTAGGGAGACAATGATGAGGAAGTTGAACAAGGTTAAAAGTATGTTTCTTTCACGGTATCTGGGAGCCTGTGGTGGCATGGCCTGGAAAGGTAGCTCAGAAGGTGACACTCAGGACTTGCACATATGAGGCCCCAAATTAAATTCCCACTATTACAAATGCCAGAAAAGCACTCCTATCTAGTCCTCTCTCTCTCTCTCTCCCTCTCTCTCTCTCTCTCTCTCTCTCTCTCTCTCTCTATATATATATATATATATATATATATATACTTTTTTTTTAATCATAGTTGAGTGGCTGGATGGAAGTTTGCTCATGGAGCATACACTTTACCATATGTGATGACCTGGGTTCAAACTCCCACTCCCTACCTGCAGGGGGGAAGCTTCAGAAGCAATGTGAGCAGTGTTGCAAGTGTCTCTCCTTATCTCTTTCTCCTCTATCTCTGTATATCTCTCATGCTCTAAGCATAAAATATGACTGCCAGGAACAGCAGAGCTGTACAGGCACTGAGCCCCAACTATAATCCTGGTATCAAAAAAAGAAAAATAATAGTGGAAAATGTTAATGAAAGTTAAGTTTGTCAAATGATAAGTCAGAGGAAAGATTAAGTTTGAGTTTATTGTCCCTATGACTGATGTTACTTACCAGGTCACTGCTTGGGGAAAGAAAGAAAAGGAAGACTGATGGGGGTCAGGAGGTCGCCCAGCGGGTTAAATGCAGGTGGCACAAAGCATGAGGACTGGTGTAAGGATCCCGGTTCGAGTCCCCAGCTCCCCACCTACAGGGGAGCACTTCACAGGCAGTGAAGCAGGTCAGCAGGTGTCTAGCACTCTCCCCCGTCTCCTTTCCTCTCTCGATTTCTCTCTGATTTTCTCCAACAACAACATCAATGGCAACAATAACAACAACAAGGGTAACAAAATGGGAAAAAAATGGCCTCCAGGAGCAGTGGATTCACAGTGCAGGCACCGAGTTCCAGCAGTAATCCTAGAGCCAAAAATTAAATAAATAAATAAATAAATAAATAAATAAATAAATAAATAAATAAGAACAGGAAAACTTACTACAAAAGCTCAATCTCCACAAATGGTTATGGGAGCAGCCGGATTGCAAAAGAGCTCTTACTTCTAAATCAGATGAGATGGGGCATGTTCAGGGTGGTAGGCCGTAGACAAGAGCTCTTATTCCTTTAATTCACAGAGGTTCACCCTTTTAACTGTCCCACATGATGTTTTGTTTTCTTGATGATTACAGACTTAATCTTTCCTGGAAGATTATACTGAGGTGAAGAGAGTGAGATTTTTTTCAAATTTGGCAATAAGAATATGGAAAGGGGGGGTTGTTTGGATTTAGTAGACATTTGCACCCCCATTATCAGCCCTCTTAATAAACCTTTATTGAGTATGTTAGTGAGCCTACTCGCAAATGCTGGGATTGCACCAACTTCACAATTATCATAGTCAGGTCAGTTTGGGAAATATTGTGTAAAAATGTAGAGAAAGACTTTCTTTTTTCTATTCCTGTAGTCTTTAGGCTGACTGTTTAAGAAGGACCACACCCTGAGGCCATACACATGAACTACAAAATCAGAATGCCTGGAACTAAGATTCAGGAATCTTAATATTATAAATATTAAATATTCTAAATATTATAAGCACCTAAAGTGATTCTCAGAAGCACTACTCTAGGCCTTAGCTACTCTCACCTAAGTGCCACCATATTCATTCTCTACTTTTGCATGAGATATCATCACAAATTGAAAGAATTAGAATAAGGCTGACTGGTTCTCATGTTTCTGTAGGTCAGGCATGTAGACAAGGTTTCTATGTGCCCTATTATTCAGGGGCTCTTAACAAAGTTTTCATTTGGGGAATCACCTATTACTGAGTTTCTCAAGGTTTAATGAGGGAAGGGGCCACCTCCAACAGAGATCTGGCTCTTCACAACCTTCTAGGACTCCTTTTTTATTTCATGTATCACAGTGAGTGGCTGTATCTGAGTGGTGTTAGCATTCTTACTGTTTGAGATCTTGATGCAAATACCAGTGAAATACCACCCATTTTTCAATGTTTATGCTGTTTCTCTACTCCATCCTCTACCACCCCACCCACCACTATTAACTCTTGTCATTTACTAAACTCACCCTAATTCACTGAAAATTTCCATACCTGTTTTCCACTTTTGCTCTCATTTCCAATTCTTATACATTCTAAGAAACTTGAGTGGTTCCACAGACAATTCATCTGAGTGACTGGTCTCTTGGTGTGCTTGTGTGCTTAAGCCCAGTGACAAGCTCTTTCTTTCTCTCTCTCTCTCTCTCTCTCTTTTTCTCTCTCTCTTTTCTTTCTTTCTTTCTTTCTTTCTTTCTTTCTTTCTTTTGCCTCCAGGGTTATCGCTAGGGCTCTGTGCATATACTATGAATCCTCTGCTCCTGGTGGACATTTATTGGATAGAACAGAGAGAAATTGAGAGGGGAGGGGAGGGTAGAGAGGAGGAGAGAAAGACACCTGGAGACCTGCTTCACCGCTTATGAAGCTACCCCCCTAGAGGTGGGAAATTGGGGGCTCAAACCAGGATCCTTGTGCAGGTCCTTGCACTTTGCATTATGTATGCTTAAACTGGTGCACCACCACCCGACCCCCAAGCTCTTTCTTTCTAGTTTAATTCACCAGTGGCAGGCATGATCTTGGGCCTCATTAGCACACTGCATTGTCCCAGTCTTGGAATGTAAAACTCCAGGATTCCCAGTTAGACCATCACATAACACCATACCAAACTAACTCAAAATGGATGAAAGACTTGGACACTAAACTTGAATCCATAAAATACATAAGAGAAACAGTTGATATACTCCAGGAATTTGATGTCCATGAGGTGTTTAGAGAGTCAATACTAGAGAAATGGGAAATTAAAGCAAGAATAAACAAATTATCACATTTTTATCCTATGCATCAAAAGAAATGGCCACCAAAATAAAAGGAAACCTTGCAGTTAAGGGAATTCACACATCATGCATCCACAAGATGTTCATATACAAATGTATAAAGCAGTTATACAACTCAACAAAAACTAAGCAACCCAATAAAAGGTGGTCAAAAGATAGAAATAGGCCCCTCTCCAAAGAAGACATACATGTACAACACATGACAAAATACTCAACATCACTTTTTGTTTGTTTTTTGCCACTAGGACTATCTCTGGGGCTCAGTACCTTTGTGAATCCCTTATTCCAAGTGACAACAGCTTCTCCCCTCCTCCCACTCATCTTCTTCCTCTCCTTTGTCTTTATTTTAGATAAAAAGTGAAAGAGAGGCAGAGTGAATAGAGACACTGCAGTTCACCCCACTGCTCATAGAGCTTCCTTCCTGTAGACACTCTTATGGGGTGACTCAGGGCTTGAACCCCCAGTCCTCATAGATGGTTAAGTGTACACTCTGCCGGATGAGCCACCTGCCACCCCTTATTATCAGGATATTACAAATTAGAATCACAGTAAGCTGTCACTTCATACTGGTTAGAATGGTCTACACCAAAAATATTGGATACAAGTGCCACTAAGAGTGTAGAGAAGGGCACCGGGTGGTGGTGCAGTGGGTTAAGCACACATGGCACAGAGCACAAGGACGGGCCTAAGGATCCCGGTTCGAGTCCCTGGTGTCCCACTGCCCCGGCCTGCGGGGTCTATCAACGGACACCTAGTGTAGGGGGCGAGAGAATGAAGGGGACAAGAGACACAAAGAACGAGAGCAAGACAGGAGGTCTGATCAAGCTCTAAAAATTTTATTTTGCAGCCACAATATAAGCACAAACAATGAAGAAGTTCTGCTAAGGTAGTGGGGGAGGGAGGTGGGTGAGCGACTTTCCAAACATCTAGATGGTCGGAATGTCCGCTCTACCTATAAATGTTTTTACCGGCTGCTTTCAGGATGTTTTGTAACTTTCTATATGAGAGACTTAGCTAAGGCCTTGGCCCCCGGCATGTCCTCCCCTTTTACAATTTAAGTGAGGTGGGCAAATGAGGGTGAGAGCTAGGAATCTTATCAAGAGATAATTGGGCATTAACCAGAGGGAAGAAGTATTGACCTGATTCCTCCCGCAGGAAAAGGCTATTTTTCCTGCATTTCTTACAGCCCTTGGTGTCTTTTGGGGAGGGGAGGCAGAGCCACTATTTCCAAGGTGAGGAAAATTCACGGCGAAGAGTTCTGATGACCGACACCAACCTCCATGCAAATCAGGTTTGCTTCACGGGGGACTCAGAGGCGGACTATAGGGTCCTTCCCCTGCAGTGCTTAGCCCTGCACCCCTTACCGGTGCCCACGCCATGCCAAGGCTGGTGTGCATAAATCTGAGTTTTATGCAGCTCCTAAAAGAGGTCTGTCACCCTCAGGTTCAGCCAAGCCTCTGTCAGCCAAATCAAGTCTGTGGTAATATATTTGTAAGGGTTTCGATGCCAAGGAGTCAATTTGTTGTTTTATAAAGCCAGTAATCTTATTAAAAATAAAGGGCCCCAAGGTAATCATTAGCAAAAGACTAATCAGGGGTCCCATAAGGGGCATCAAAAGGGAGAACATGGAGGATTTCCACCAACTATCAGCGTCAGCAGAAAATTTTTGTTTTTGTAATTCAACGCTAAGCTTGTGTAACTGCTGAACCTGGGTCTCCACTAAACCGGACTCATTAACATAAAAGCAGCACTCCTCTTTCAAAAACAAACAGGTGTCACTCTTGTGGTCAGGAGACCAAGGCTTGCCAGTTTTGTAAGGTAACTTTTGCTAGGGATGTAATCTGTCTCTGTAGTGACTCAAGACTATTTGTGGTAGAGTCTATAACCTGTTGTAATTTGTCAGAAAATTCATGGGAGGAATATATAGAGTGTCCTAGTGCACCACCAGCAAGTCTAAGGGAAGCAGTCAATGGATGTGATGTCCAGGGGAAGAAACACAGCACTTCTGGTCCTCTGGTGGTTGTCAGTGCCAAAAATGATGAAATTTTTCTTCTTCATAGAGGGTCAGCTGTGGAACAAGCAAAACTAGGAGGCAAGGATCAGGTAGAGAAGAATTGACATGAAAATATAGGGTGGTGTACTAAAACACAGAGGAGGTGCATAAACATTTGGTGAGGTTCCTTGAACATGAGGAATATTGGGAGAAAAGTGAGCAGTCAATAAACATGTAAGGATGAAGTCAATAGTGGTAGGTCAGCAGAAAGAGAAGACTTGGATAGGTTGGTGAGGTTAGCTGGAGTATATACTGGCATGGAGTCTTTTGTGGTAAGGACTTGCCAACAGGGACTCTGTGGATTTTGCAAGAGCAATAATGTCATCCACCATAATAAAGGGAAAACAAACATGGACATCCAGTGTTGAAAAAAAGAACAAGAACAAATATGTCTCTATGACTGGGAGAGTGGGTGGCTTTGTCAATGAGATACAATAAATGGACAATTCAAATTTTTGTAAATATTAAGGTTTAGTATAGTTACTACATTGACACTTTAGCCAACTGAATATTAGGGGGTGCATTCCCCTTCTTTTTGTACCAATTGAGCTTAAGGATTATAGTTTTGGGGATACTGTAACATGGATATATCTATTGAAGCAAAACAGGAGAGCATATGGCTCATAAGGTTTTTGAGCTTTTTTTCTTGTTTGAGCTGTAGCCCACATAAATTTGGAAAAAATGCCAACTGAGAAAAAAAATTTTTTGTTTACTAAACATGGGCAGGTGAATTACATCAATCTGCCAGAGAGCATTGGCTTTTATCAGTGGAGATTAACCTTAAAAGTCTGAATATCAGGATCTTAATTAAACAATGCAGGAGCCAGTAAAGTGCTCTCATTATGGCAGGTCAAGCATTAAAATTTTAAGAGGCTTGTAAAGAAATGAGAAAAATTTTAGGATATGAGTGACTTTAGGAGTCATCATACACCCATAAACAAAAAAATAAAAATGTTTATTTTTAAATCTTACCATATGAGCAGTCAGTTCTTCATGTGCAGATGTACCTATAATTATTTACTTAGGGAGAGAACTTGTACCAAGCTAACTGATGATCTAATGGTTAGAATTGGCTTGAGTCCTTTTATATGATTTTAGAAGGCTCTTTATTAAAATATACCAATATGTTATAGAAAGTCAATGCCTAATGTGTTGACATGATAAAATGTTTACCATTTTTAGCATTATTTTAAACTGATTAGACAGTTTAAGCACTCTATTATAACTTAGTTTACTAAGATCTTTACTCATCACAAAGGTATCATGAGTAAGTGTAGATATAAAACTCTTAATAGATTTTGCTCCTTAGAACTCTAATATGGCAACTTAAAACACTAAAATAAAACCTCATAGCTTAAATGTTCAAAATAATAATTTTGTTAAATCAGGATTTGCCAAAACAAATCTGTCAGACCAGAAGCACCATGTATCACCTTAATTTATCAAGAATAAACCTCTGACAGTGTCTTAAAACAAGCCAGATAATTTTTTACTCTCTAAAAGAACTAATTAAGGTTTGACATGTAGAATCTGTACTCTCAAAAGCCAATTATTTGATAATAATTTTTGTAGTCTTTTTAAATAAGGGAGTTATCTCAGTAACAACTTTATCAGGAGTAAGTCACTGTAAAATCAAAAGTAACTAACTCATGAGTAAGATAAAAAAAAATCTCTTACCAAGTTTTAAAACAAAAGTTTTAACCGGAATATTTTTGTCTATATCAGACATAAAACTCTCTTAACTTTTTATCTAGTCTCTCTTATGTTTTAATATCTAGAGTTTTTTCTCAGGGAAACCAGGGGCATACTTCTTGAATAAAATGTAAAAAGGTTAGCTAAAACATCTATACAGCTCTACATTAGGCCACCCCATATTTATTTGATAAGTTTTATTTGGAAAAAAAAAATTTTTACATATCTTATTTAAACTAAACCTCATTTATCAGAGCAAAAGCCTCTGGCATATAAATCATTAACATAACCATTTTGTTATCTTTCACTAACCCAGGCCAGTTTTACCTCTTTAGTTGAGAAGGTATTTTAAAACTTTTATCTATCACAGTCAAGATCTAGACACATCCTCAATATGTGATACCTAATTTTAAGAGGCACTGTTTGAATTTTAAAGAGCATAAATTTAAAAGTTATCTTTTTAACCTCCTGTAGCAATTCCCATAACCAGGGTCTCTAAACCCAATTCAGTTTGACTAAATTTTTCTTTAAACTTTAACAAACCCTAATTACTTAGAGAGTTAACACACATTAGTGACAATGCTTCTCAAAACATCTCTAGGGTCAGACAAATGCCAAATTTGCTGTGGACCAATATCCACAAAACAGTTCACAGGACATTTTGGGGGCCCTCCAAAATGTGCTGGAACTTTTCCATTTAAATACATAGATAATTTTCATATCAATTTGGACAAGAAGAATTGTCACATTAAATACTTAAGACTTTTACTTTAAATCTTTAGCTGTCTTAACAAATGAATTTTTACCTTTATGTTACCACATAAGAACTGTGTTGGAAACTTTTTTTTTTTTTGAGTCACTTAAACAATTTTAAGTAAAATGTTAAACTTTTTTTTGTTAGGATCTTTGCTTATCACAAAGCTATCATACCCTTAGGGTAGCTATGAACAAGGGTGGGTACAAAACTTAATTGATCTTTCACTTTGATTTGGATAGGTAACTTAAAAAGCTAAGATAAACCTCATAGCTGAAATGTTCAAAATAAATTTTTACTGTTAACATTTCTTTTAGATGACCATTTTGCACTAAATAATTTTGTTGAATCACATCTGCCAAATGAAAAAATTTTTATCAGGCCAGGAATACCACATTTAACCCTTTTTTCTGGGCAAGGCCACTGCTATACCCAGACTGGGTTATTAGAAAGGCACTCCAAACGTGGAATTTGTTACAAACAGTGACAGTTGATATTGGGGTGTTGGTAAGATTTAAAATTCTCACAAGAGTGAGAGAGACTGTAGAGGCATTTTACCGCACCTAGAGATCTCAGAAAATCTTTTAACTAATGAATTGATGCTGATATTAGCTATCAGAAGGATGAAGCTGTCTCATATTTTAGTCTGGTAAAGGTGTGCCAAATCTATGAGTCGGGATCTTTAAAACCACATTTAGCTTAACTAAATCTTATTTAAAACTTAAAACAAACTTTAGTTACTTAGGGGTTAACACACCTTAATGAAAACAAGGTTAGCACACAGACTTAAAACAGACATTCTTGGTGAAAAGAAGTATTTCCCTTTGAAAAACTGCTTTAGTTTTTGGATTCCTAACTCCACCCCCCCAGGAGGGGCGTTTGTGGCTAGGGAATGATTGACTGAAGTCTTTGCCAATCTGTGGAGCAGTAGCTCTGTGCCATGATTGGCTGCACGGACGGAACAGGCAGGCTTAGTTTACCGCCGTGCGTGGAGAAAAATCTTTGGAAGTTCTTTTTCTGGGCTAAGGTACATTTTAGAGTTTTAAAGAAACAAATCATTAAATTTCTATCAAAAGTGTCTGCTGGTTCTCTGACTAATAGTTTTAAAGTTAGAGAGAATGTCTTGTTTGGTTGATTTCATTCTTTCTTTAAAGAATAGCTTGCTAGCCAGATAAGATCTCACTCAGAATTGGTTTAACGCTTTCTGAGAGCTCTGGTGGCAGCCAGAGGAAAAAAGCTGGATCTTTTTGGCTGGCTAGTTTTAAGACTTTTAAGCTGAGTGACTAACTCCTGGTGTTCAGTCTCTATTAAATCTGGGGGGGAGGTCCTTGGGAAGTTTTTATGGACACTTCCCATGGCTCCCTGTGAAAGAGTAGGAAGTAAGCCCGTATCTTTAGCCGGCAGATCTTTAGAAAGAAGGACTTCTCCCTTATTAATAAGTTCTATAATCTCTCAGGGTCAAGGTCTGACTCTAATTAATTCATTTATAAGATTAAAATAAGAAAAGATAGTAACAGGGACTTTTTCTGGTCCCAAAAAGTCATAGTACTCTTTTATTGCATCTCTTACTCTTTTCTACCTTTTTTCATCAATAGTTCCCTCTAACGGGAAACACGGGCAAACATCACTCACAAAATCGAAAAACTTCTTGAGATCCTTTTTCTTTTTTTTTTTCTTTTTTTCTTTTTTTCTTTTTTTCTTTAAGAAAGGATTAATGAACAAAAACAAAGGGTAGGAGGGGTACAACTCCACACAATTCCCACCACCCAATCTCCATAACCCACCCCCTCCCATGATAGCTTTCCCATTCTCTATCTCTCTGGGAGCATGGACCCAGGGTCATTGTGGGTTGCAGAAGGTAGAAGGTCTGGCTTCTGTAATTGCTTCTCTGCTGAACATGGGCGTTGACTGGTCGGTCCATACTCCCAGTCTGCCTCTCTCTTTCCCTAGTAGGGTGTGTCTCTGGGGAAACTGAGCTCCAGGGCACATTGGTGGGGTCTTCAATCCCGGGAAGCCTGGCCAGCATCCTGGTGGCATCTGGAACCTGGTGATTGAAAAGAGAGTTAACATACAAAGCCAAACAAATTGTTGAGCAATCATGGACCCAAAGCTTGGAATAGTGGCGAGGAAGTGTTAGGGAGGTACTCACTGCAAACTCTAGTGTACTTCTGCTTTCAGGTATATATTTTGCAGTAGTTAATGGATACGTGTGAACATAAGCTCTCTCTCACAGAAACTGGTGTATATCTAGGTTATGGGGCTTTGTTAGAAAGTGAACCACCTGAGATGAAATTAGAGTGTACTATAAAAGGAAAGGTCTCACATGAGTAATGAAGCTGAAGGGTTGTCATTCCACACGTGAAGTCTCTGGACACAGTCTGAGGTGAAGCATGTTGAGGTGGCAATCGTTGCATTGGTTAGGTTGTGATCAGCGGATGCAATATTATTTGGTATGGATTGGGAGAGGCCTACGGGAAAGTGTACCCTATCCAAGGGTTCCAGGACTGGGGGAAGTAGGGGCTCTATAGTGGAGATGTGAGGTTCTTGCTGTCTTAGGGTTCAAAAAGACAATCGATAGTTAATGTTATCATCACATTATTTGGTAATTGGGTTAACTTTGAAAAGTCCTTTTGTTATGGTTTGCTGTACAGTATCCAGTATCTTGTATATAGCTGTGCTATTGGATGCTGAGATCCTTTTTTCTTAACCCTAGTTCCTTGTGTGTTGAGGGACTCTTTGAGGCCCCTAAGAAATAAGTCATGTTTGCTCAATGCTTGTCCCATAATTGCGTCGCTCTTTCTTATCTTAAAACGGATTGATCTCACAGACAGGTGATTCTGTGGCGATCACAGTGTGGATCTTCACTCACTTCTGGGCTGAAGCAGCGATCCTATGCAGACCTTCACTCACTTGTCTGAAGTGGCGGTCACAATGCTTCGTGGTCGAGCATTGGGGAGCGAGATTCTCTCGGACCCCAGACCCAAAAAGGCCCGACGTTGGGTGCCAGGTGCCCCGGCCTGCAGGGTCTATCAACGGAGACCTAGGGTAGGGGGCGAGAGAATGAAGGGGACAAGAGACACAAAGAACGAGAGCAAGACAGGAGGTCTGATCAAGCTCTAAAAATTTTATTTTGCAGCCGCAATATAAGCACAAACAATGAGGAAGTTCTGCTAAGGTAGTGGGGGAGGGAGGTGGGTGAGCGACTTTCCAGACATCTAGATGGTAATCTCAGTTCCAATGTCGGAATGTCCGCTCTACCTATAAATGTTTTTACCGGCTGCTTTCAGGATGTTTTGTAACTTTCTATATGAGAGACTTAGCTAAGGCCTTGGCCCCCGGCATCCCACCTGCAGGGGGGTCGCTTCATGGGCAGTGAAGCAGGTCTTCAGGTGTCTATCTTTCTCTTCTCTCTGTCTTCCCCTCCTCTCTCCATTTCTCTCTGTCCTGTCCAACAACAATACTTTTTAAAAAAAGAGTGTAGAGAAAAACACTGGTGCACTCAATGTTGGTGGGAACTCAGTCTGATGGCAAACAGTTGGAGAATCTTTAAATGAAAATTCCTTATGATCTAGTAATACCAGTCCTAGAAATTTACCCAAAGGGCAGAAAACCACTAATTCAAAAGTATATATACACTCCCCCTATATTCATAGCAACATTATCCACAATAGTCAAAATGCCCATCAAGAGATGACTGGGGGATCTGGAACACAAAGAGTGGAAGCATCCTAAATGCTCTTTGACAGATGACTGGTAAAGAAGTTATGAGATGCTCCATGGAATGCTACTTTGCAATTAAAAAATCATATTGTGTCCTTTGGGACAAAATGAATGCGGCTGGACATAGTTATGATAAGTGAACTAAGAGGCAAAAGACAACTACTAAGGGCAAGGTAGATAACATAATGGTTATGCAAAGAGACTTTCATGCCTGAGGCTCTGAAGTCCCAGGTTCAACCCCCCCCCCCAACACGCTAGTAAAAATAATAATAATAAATTAAATTAAAATGTTTTAAAAAGGGGGGCAGGTGGTGGTACACCTGGTTGAGTGCACATGTTACACTGTGCAAGGACCTGGGTTCAAGCCCCCAGTCCCCACCTGCAGGGGGAAAGCTTTGCAAGTAGTGAAGGTATCTTTCTATCTCCCTATCATCCCCTTCCCTCTCAACTTCCGGCTGTCTCTATCCATTAAATAGATAATAATTAAAACAAAGTTGAAAAAAAAAGACAACTGACTATGAGTCTTTTTAATACATAGGCTGAGTCTTTGATATGTTGACTCTCAAAAGCCTAGACCAGGGAGAACAGAAGCAACCGGTGGCACAGCTGTATACAAGATTTCGGGTATTATACAGCAAATCCTAACCAAGGTACTTTTCAAAGTTAACCCAATTACCAAATAATGTGATGATAACAATAACTATCCATTGTCTTTCTGAACCCTAAGACAGCAGGAACCTCACATTTCCACTATAGAGCCTATATTTCCCCCGAGTCCTGTACCTTAGGGTGGCTCACACTTTCCTGCATGCTTCTCTCAATTCATATAAAATAATATTGCATCCACTGATCACAACCTAATCAATGCAACAAGTGCCACCTCAGCATGCTTCACTTCAGACTTCAGGTGTGGAATGACAACCCTTCAGCTTCATTACTCAGGTGAGACCTTTCCTTTCATAGTATTCTCTAATTCCATTCCAGGTGGTTCACTTCCTAACAAAGTCCCAAAACCTAGACATAGACCAGGTCCCAGGAGATAGAGCATATGTTCACACATATCCATAAACTAGGGCAAAATATATACCTGAAAGCAAAAGTACACAATAGTCTGCAATGAGTACCCCCCAACACTTCATTTACACTATTCCAGCCTTTAGGTCCATAACCGTTCAACAATTTGTTTGGCTTTGTATGTTAACTCTCTTTTCAGCCACCAGGTTCCAGATGCCAGCATGATGCCGACCAGACTTCCCTGGACAGAGGACCCCACCAGTGTGCCCTGGAGCTCTGCTTCCCCTGAGACCCACCCTACTAGGGAAAGAGAGAAGCAGATTGGGAGTATGGGTCGACCTGTCAACACCCATGTTCAGCAGGGAAGCAATTACAAAAGCCAGACCTTCCACCTTCTGCAACCAACAACAACCCTGGGTCCATACTCTCAGAGGGATAAAGAATGGGAAAGCTATCAGGGGAGGGGATGGGATATGGAGATCTGATGGTGGGAATTGTGTGGAGTTGTACCCCTCCTATCCTATGGTTTTGTTAGTGTCTCCTTTTTTAACTAAATTAATTAATTAAAAAAAGACAACTACTAAATTGTTTCACTCGTATGTAAAATCTAGAGAATTACTGTTGACTGTAAACCATTAACCCCCCTATAAAGAAATTTAAATAATAATAATAACTAGGGGCCTAGTGGTAGCACAGGTAGTAGACCACACACATTACCATATGCAAGGACCAGTGTTCAAACTCCCATCCCACCTGCTTCATGAACAGTGAAGCAGTGCTTTAGTGTCTCTCTCTCTCCCTCTCTCCCTTCCTCCCATCTCTCTTTGTCTCTATCAAAAAAAAAAAAAAACGAAGGAAAAATAAGTTATGAAAAATGGCCACCAGGAGCAGTGAATTCATTGTGCAGTCAGCCCCTCAGTCATAACACTGATGGCAATATAAATAAATAAATAAATAAATATTGTGCTCTTGATTCTTATGTCATTTTAAGATTATCTTTAATAAGGAAAGACTATTCAGAAAGTGTAACTGAAGGTGTGAGAAGGGGCACTAGGTGACCCTTTGAAGAGCTACATTGGTGATAGTATTCACTTGATTTTTTTCTTTATTATTTACAATATGAGTTGTTTATTATGAGAGATATATGGATAAACCTATAATAAATCTTCTGATTAGATATAATTTTTAATCTGCATATAAATTTTAAAAATAAATTTCAGCAGTGACTTTTAATGATGAGTTTCAAAATTGAGTCCTTTTTTTTTTTTTTTGCCTCCAGGGTTATTGCTGGGGCATGGTGCCTGCACCACAAATCCATTGCTCCTGGAGGCCATTTTTCTTTTTTGTTGCCCTTTTTGTTGTATTGTTGTTGTGCTTATTGTTATTGTTGTTGTTATTGATGTCGTTGTTGTTGGATAGGACAGAGAGAAATGGAGACAGGAGGGGAAGACAGGAAGGGGGAGAGAAAAATAGACACCTGCAGACCTGCTTCACCAATTGTGATGGAAGGAACGAAGAAGCTTAGAAAATTATTCAGCAAGTAAAGTGGGTACCTTACCCTGTATGAAGTCTTGATTTTTATCCCCAGAACCACATGAACAGTATCAAGAGAACTCATGGGTAATGGAGCAGTACTTTCATGTATTTTTCGCCATTTAAAACATAGACTGGAGGGTTGGGATATAGATAACCCTGTAGAGGAACCATGTAGACCACAAACTTTCTCATGTTCAAGTGTTTGAGCCCCCTACCACTACATGAAAACACCATGCAAAGGAGAAGGAAGGTTTATGAAGTATAGAATAGGCTGTAGTATTTCTCCTTTTCTCTCTTGCTCTTTCTCTCAACCTCTATGTGGAAAAAACGGAAAGGAAAAAAAAAAAAGAGGCTGGGTAGTGGCCCACCTGATTAAGTACACATACCACCATGCATAAGGACCTGGGTTTGAGTCCTTACTCCCTACCTGCGGTGGGGAAGTTTCACAAGTAGTAAAGCAGATTTGCATGTGTCTATATTTCTCTCTACTTTTCTATCTCCCCTTTCAATTTCTCTCTGTCCTATAAAATAAGATAGAGAAAGAAAAAAATGGAAAAAAAAATTACCACTGGTAGTGGCAGCAAGTCCCAGCTATAACCCTGGTGGCTATAAAAATAAAGATGAAAGAAGAGAAAGGAAGAAAGAGAGAGAGAGAGAGAGAGAGAGAAAGGTAAAGAAAGAAGTCACTAGGAGTGGTAGAATAATATAGGTGTGAAGCCATAGCAGGAAACACACACACACACAGACACATATTCACTCATATGTTAAAAAATGTACTGGGGGAGATGACTTGGCAATATTATACATGTGTTAGGTTCTTGATTCTTTCCCCAGTACCACATTTAAGAAAAAGAAAGTATTTTTTACTGAGACTATATATGATATTAAAAAACCTTAAAATATTTGCTATCTGGCCATTTAGGTTTGCAGATTTCTATCTGGCATTTTAGAGTACTGCCTACTGTGGTTTATCTTAAATCAATATCCCTGGAAAGGGTTAGAAAGATACAATGTGAGAACATAGAACATAGGACTTGCCTTGCCTGCCTAAGCAGCTCCAAAGACCTGCTGTAAGTTCACTGATCAGCACTGTCAAATGCCAGAACTGAAATACATCTTTAAATAGAGTTCCCTGGTAAATTAATGAATAGGTAAGAGTGAGAAAAGCATTAAATTCTTCTTTTTCTTCTCCTTATTCTCCTGTCCTAGTTCTTGTCCTTGTCCAAATAGGTGACTTAGTGAGAAGAGTACAGAACTAAAGGACTATAGGACCAGGCTCTGGACGACATCCTTGATACTACATATACCAGTAGAGAGTGATGCTCTTATCTGTTTTAAAACAAATAAACAAAATATTAAATATATTTTTTAAAATCAGTGTTTTCAAATTTTGATGGTTAAAACAAAACACCTTAAAATTTTTTATGCATTTAATTAAACTAAAGTGGAATTGATAAATACATCAATTGCTCATAGAATCATTCAGTATATAGTCAATACTTTTAATTGATGGTACATTTGATTTATTTTCTTAAGGTGTTTTTAAAAGCTGGATTTCTGAATCAACTGGAAGCAATGAGAGATGAGAGGCTATCTAACATCATCACATTGTTCCAAGCCAGACTATGGGGCAAACTAATGCGAATCAAATTCCAGAAATTTCTGGAAGAGAGGTATTATATACTTACATTGCACTTCAACTGCTAGAGTAATGGTGTATCTGACATAATACCACTTTATAATAGCTCAAGGTCAAGGCTTGCTTCCTCTGCTTAGACTGGGGCTTTGATTTAAAAGACTTAAAGCTACTAAAAATGTGAAACACCAAAGTAGAGGGCTCTCATTGCCCTATCCAACCAAATGGAAGTACAAACAAGAATATTTCTTGTTTACTTTTAATTGGAGATTAATAATTACAGAACAGTTATTGGCACATGGTACAATTTCTCATCTCGCCAAGATAGGTGTCTGCAAAACACTCTCACCCCAAATTAGCCCCATCATCTGTACCAGGACCTGAAAGACCTTTACCCCAGCCTTCTCCTTGTCTTCTTTCACTAGAGTCTTTTGCAAATTTTACTTTATTTTTTCCCTTTTCTGTTAACATTTGTGCTGCTGTAAACATAAGTATATACAGTTCTTTTCAGCTGTGTGTTTATTTTCTTAGAATACATCCTCAGGAGAGAAATTTTTCAGTTATAGGGTAAGTCCATTTCTTGCCTTTTGAGTCTTATTTATTTATTTATTTTCCCTTTTGTTGCCCTTGTTGTTTTATTGTTGTGGTTATTATTGTTGTTGGTATTGACTTTGTTGTTGTTAGGTAGGACAATGAGAAATGGAGAGAGGAGGGGAGGACAGAGAGGGGGAGAGAAAGACTCTCCTTCTACTTTTACTCCTACTTTTCCTCTCTTCTATCAACTACACACATCTCTGAAGCCTAGAAAGCCTGAGATGTGGGTGTCTGCCTAACTGGGTTCTGGTAAGACTTTTCTTTGTTATAGAGGTCACCTTATTAGCATCCCTTTAAAAAAGCAAAAATAACAAAAGCATTAATAAGGAAAAAGAGGAGAAATCATGGGGTACATAGGGTTTGAAAAAAGTGGAGTACATAGGGATGGTTTGGTCTTTGTGGAGATATGGCATGGAAAGGGAAGAAAGAGGGCAAGAGTGAGATGGAGAATGGAAAATATCTGAAAGGTGTTATTGGAAGCAGGAAGTGGGTCCTTGCAGGTTTTCATGATTATGGATAGAAGCTAAAGTTACTAGAAACCTTCCCCCAGTATGGCTGACGGCTGTGGTGGAGAGGTTAAGTCACTGGATGTGAAGCTAGACGCCTGTGATCGAATCCCTGGAGTTGGATGTCTCTACTCTAAGGTAAGCCTAAAAGGTAGCCCCCTCCCCCCCGGGGGGAGTAGGGGGAGGGTAAGAGAAATACTACAGCCTATTCCATACTTCATAAACCTTCCTTCTCCTTTGCATGGTGTTTTCATGTAGTGGTAGGGGGCTCAAACACTTGAACATGAGAAAGTTTGTGGTCTACATGGTTCCTCTACAGGGTTATCTATATCCCAACCCTCCAGTCTATGTTTTAAATGGCGAAAAATACATGAAAGTACTGCTCCATTACCCATGAGTTCTCTTGATACTGTTCATGTGGTTCTGGGGATAAAAATCAAGACTTCATACAGGGTAAGGTACCCACTTTACTTGCTGAATAATTTTCTAAGCTTCTTCTTTCCTTCCTTCCTATCTTTCTATTTTTTAAACAACCCCTTAAAAATAGAAGACATATTTTAGCTAGTTATATAAAAAATAAACTTCATAAAAAGGGTCACATAAAAAAAAAGATGGCCCTTATCATCGTTTTGCTGACCATTATCTTAGCAATGCTACTTTTGTCCTAGACATAACATACTGAAAATAAATGTTCTTGTTAATGGCCAAGGTGAGTTGTACAAGGCACCAAAGGCACAAATTTTAAGAAGGCATTCATTTTTCTGGGTTCTACAAAGTGTCATTTATATAGCAATGAGTGACTTGTTTCTTTAAGCTGTATGTTTCAGATGACCCATTCACCCCATGGTAGTTCTGACCTAGTACAGCAAAAATAACTAAGCATATAAGGAAACAGGTGGGGAGCCGGGGGCTCGAACCGGGATCCTTATGCAGGTCCTTGTGCTTAGCGCCATGTGTGCTTAACCCGCTACTGCCTGACCCCCCAAAATAAGTCTTTTAAAACAAGTTTATTAGTGATTTAATATGATTTACAAGATTATAAAATAATAATAGGGGTATGGTTCCATACAATTCCCACTCCCACCACCAAAGTTCTTTTTTTTTTTTTTTTTTTTAGTTATTTAATAGTGGTTGACAAGATTTTAGGATAAGAGGGGTACAATTCCACGTAATTCCCACCATCCGAGTTCTGCATCCATCCCCTTCATTGGAAGTTTCCCTATTCTTTACCCCTCTGGGAGCATGGACCAAAGATGTTTATGGATTACAGAAAGTGGAAGGTCTGACTTCTGTAATTGCTTCTCCACTGGACAGGGGCAGTGATAGGCCAATCTATATCCCTAGCCTGTTTCTATCTTTCCCTAGTGGAGCAGGGCTCTGGGAAGGCCACCGCCCAAGTCCTGTGCCCTTGTGCCCTCAAAGATAACCAATGTAGTTCTCTCAAGATCTCAGAGATGAGCTGATGACTTTTTTTTTCAAGTTCATATGTTTCATTTCTCAGATGAGTGATACTATCCAGTAGTTGTCCTTCACTTTCTTACTTGCTTCACTAAGTGTAATCACTTCCAGTTCCATCCATTTTGTCTTGAAGGCCACAATATCATCTCTTTTAATTGCTGAGTAGTACTCCATTGAGTATATGTCATGTCCCATAACTTCTTCATCTAGTCATCTGTCAGTGGGCATTTAGATTGCTTCTTTATATGTTTAAAATATTTTCTGTATGTATTTATTTTCCTTTTTGATGCCCTTGTTTGTTTTTTTTTATCATTGTTGTGGTTATTATTACTGTTATTGATGTTTTTGTTGCCGGATAGGACAGAGAGAAGTGAAAAGAGGAAGGAAGACAGAGAGGGGGAGAGAAAGATAGACACCTGCAGACCTGCTACACTGCTTGTGAAGAGACTCCCCTGCAGGTAGGGAGCCGAGGTGAAATGGGATCCTTACTCTGGTCCTTGTGCTTTGTGCCACGTGTCCTTAACCTGCTGTGCTACTGCCTGACCCCCTGCTTCTATATTTTGGCTACTGTGAAAAATGGTGAATAATGCAGCTATGAATATTGGGATGCATGTGTCCCTTCAAATTAGTATTTTCATGTTCAAAAATAAGTCTTAAAAAGCACGGATATTTTATACTTCATAAAAATATAGCTTTTTCAGAAACAAACCAATGGGACTACATCAAATTGAAAAGCTTCTGCACATCCAAAGAAACTATTAAACAAACAGAGAGACCCCTCACAGAATGGGAGAAGATCTTCACATGCCAGACATCAGACAAGAAACTAATCACCAAAATATATAAAGAGCTCAGCAAACTTAGCCGCAAAAAAGCAAATGACCCCATCCAAAAATGGGCAGAGGAAATGAACAAAACATTCACCACAGAGGAGATCCAAAAGGCTAACAAACATATGAAAAACTGCTCTAGGTCACTGATTATCAGAGAAATGCAAATCAAGACAACACTAAGATACCACCTCACTCCTGTAAGAATGGCATACATCAAAAAGGACAGCAGCAACAAATGCTGGAGAGGATGTGGGGACAGAGGAACCCTTTTACATTGCTGGTGGGAATGTAAATTGGTACAGCCTCTGTGGAGAGCAGTCTGGAAAACTCTCAGAAGGCTAGACATGGACCTTCCATATGACCCAATAATTCCTCTCCTGGGCTTATACCCCAAGGACTCCATAACACCCAACCAAAAAGAGGTGTGTACTCCTATGTTCATAGCAGCACAATTCATAATAGCTAAAACCTGGAGCAACCCAGGTGCCCAACACCAGATGAGTGGCTGAGAAAGCTGTGGTATATATACACAATGGAATACTATGCAGCTATCAAGAACAATGAACCCACCTTCTCTGACCCATCTTGGACAGAGCTAGAAGGAATTATGTTAAGTGAACTAAGTCAGAAAGATAAATATGAGTATGGGATGATCCCACTCATCAACAGAAGCTGACTAAGAAGATCTGAAAGGGAAACTAAAAGCAGGACCTGATCAAATTGTAAGTAGGGCACCAAAGTAAAAACCCAGTGGTGAGGGGTAGGCATGTAGCTTCCTGGGCCAGTGGGGGGTGGGAGTGGGCGGGAGGGATGGGTCACAGTCCTTTGGTGGTGGGAATGGTGTTTATGTACACTCCTAGCAAAATGTAGACATTTAAATCAGTAGTTAATTAATATGAGAGGGGGAAATCAATTGTATGTCTCAAAGTTTCTCAAAAGACAAACTGAATCTTTTTAATATATAGGCTATGTATTTGATATGCGGACTCTCTCAAAAGCCTAGACCAAGTAGATTAGAAGCTTCCAATAGCACAGCTATATACAAGATACTGGGTACTGTCCAGCAAACCATAATAAAGGGACTTTTCAAAGTTAACCCAATTAACAAATAATGTGATGATAATATTAACTATTGATTGTCTTTTTGAACCCTAAGACAGCAGGAACCTCACATCTTCACTATAGAGCCCCTACTTCCCCCAGTCCTGGAACCCTTGGATAGGGCCCACTTTCCCATATGCATCTCCCAATCCAAACCAAATAACATTGCATCTGCCGATCACAACCTAACCAAAGCAACGATTGCTACCTCAACATGCTTCACCTCAGAATGTATCCAGAGACTTCACGTGTGGAATGACAACCCTTCAGCTTCATTACTCGGGTGAGACCTTTCCTTTAATAGTACACTCTAATTTCATCTCAGGTAGTTCACTTTCTAACAAAGTCCCATAACCTAGATATACACCAGTTTCTGTGAGAGAGAGCTTATGTGCACACGTATCCATAAACTACTACAAAATATATACCTGAAAGCAGGACTACACTAGAGTTTGCAGTGAGTACCTCCCTAACACTTCCTCTCCACTATTCCAAGCTTGGGATCCATGATTGCTCAACAAATTGTTTGGCTTCATATGTTAACTCTCTTTTCAATCACCAGGTTCCAGATGCCACCAGGATGCTGGCTAGGCTTCCCTGGATTGAAGACCCCACCAATGTGTCCTGGAGCTCAGCTTCCCCAGAGTCACACCCTACTAGGGAAAGAGAGAGGCAGACTGGGGGTATGGACCGACCAGTCAACGCCCATGTTCAGCGGGGAAGCAATTACAGAAGCCAGACCTTCTACCTTCTGCAACCCTCAACGACCCTGGGTCCATGCTCCCAGAGGGATAGAGAATGGGAAAGCTACCATGGGAGGGGGTGGGTTATGGGGATTGGGTGGTGGGAATTTTGTGGAGTTGTACCCCTCCTACCTTATGCTTTTGTTCACTAATCCTTTCTTAAATAAAAAATTTAAAAATATCTCTTAAATTAAAAATTTAAATAAAAAAAAAAAAATTTAAAAATATATATAGCTTTTTAAAACTCTAAAAAGATCAGTTTAAAACAAAAGAAAGAAACCCTAATGAATTATAGTTAAGACAGCCATGAATCAGAACTTGCAGAACATTTGGATTAAATATTGGTGTCTCTGATTAAAAGTTTTTCTTTTATCCAGCACTGAGGAATTAGTTCAGGGCCTCTTGCACTGGTTATACTGCTGAGTGATCTCATAGACCCAATTTTTTCAATCTTTTTTTTTTTTTATTGAGAAAGTAAAACACAGAAAAGAAAGACACCTTAGGATTGCTCTTTTCTTCCATCCATGGACTTCCAGACCCAGGACTTCATATATAACAAGGTAAGCACTCTTCTGGGTGAGCTATCTCCTGACACCATAGACTAGTTTTTAACACATACTTTGGTTGCAGTTACCAGGAAGAATATAAAATATTGCAATACTTTGAAAACCGAAAGTTTTACTATTAAACTGGTGGTGCACCCAGTTGAGTACACACGTTACCATGTGCAAGGACCTTGGTTTGAGCTCCCCACCTGCAAGGGTGAGTGGTGAAGCAAGTCCTTCATGAGTGAGCAAGTTCTCCAGGTTTCTATCTTTCTATCTCCTCCTCTCCTCTCATTTTTTCCCTCTCTGTCCTAGAAAATAAAATAAAAATAAAAAAAAAAAAAAAAGGAAAATGGCCACCAGGAATGGTGTTTGTATTAAATCCATTGACTAATAATTCATACTGTTTCAAGAAAGCCCAATTCAAGGGAAATCCTATAATCCTTTATTTTCTAAAAACTAAAAGAAATCATAATAACAAAGATAAAATAGACATTAGACTGAGTCACAAAGCTTTTAGAAACTCCTCTCCAGCATTCTGACCTCCATTTGTCAGTGATGTCATAATGGTAATATGTGTACTCAACCAGATGTGCCACTACCCAGCCCCCTCTTATGTCATAAAGTATAGCTAGTTATAGGACCTGGGCAACAGAAAGGAAACTTGTGGAGACATTGTAGGTTACTGGATAAATGACATAATTTTCCAATGACTCTCATGTTGTTTATTTTTTTATCTGGAGTTTTAACCTCAAAAATTACTAATTTGACTATTCTTCAAGATGGTGAGTAAGCATTTAAAATGTTCACAAAAATAGCCAATAAGATAACTCATTATTCTAGAAAATGGCATTTCTACAGCATAATATTTCTTTATGGAAATAATGTATAATTAGATTTTCACTTTTACTTATTATAATAAGACTTAATGACTTATATTTTAAATTTCAGCTTCAATCCTTTGTGGAGAAAATGCAATTTTAAAAAGAGCAATAAAAGAAAGAAACATATGAAAAATAAATAAATAAAAAGAAAGAAAGAAACATATGTATGATTTATATTGTATCATATTTTCTAGAGTCTGATGTGATGCCATATATTCCTGGAGAAGTAGGTAATGAGCAGACACATGCAAGTGAACAAGCATCAGGTCAAGATCAAGTACAAAAAGAAAAACAAGTGGCAAGTGAGGAAAGTGAACCTAAAGCAGAAACAGCACAAAGTCAGGAAGTAACACAAGATCCAGAGGAAGGAGAAAGGGATGATAATTTTGATGAGAAAAATGGTCATTCTTACAAAGATGTCAAACACTGTAAGTCTGAAGTTAATAGCAGTCCATTTGTAGGGGTAACTATAGCAGTCTGACTCTTTTTATACCTCCTACCACCTTTTTTATTTTACATTTACATAACATATTTTAGTGTATAAAATGCCTTTTACTCTTCAACTTTTTAAAAAATGAGATACTATTAAGTTTAATGTTCTTTTGGTGACTGTTTAAAACTAATAGAGGGGCCATCTTGGCATTGTGGTTACTTATTTACATTGTTAGTCAGTACTAGTTAGAAGGGAGCAGACCATAATTTGGAGTAGGGAATGTTGTTCACTAAGGAAGCCAAGATGGTGGAAACCATGTGACAAACCAATGCAAAGGCCACACAAAATAATTCAGCTAGGAAACAATATGGTTGACTCTTGTCTGACTTAACAGCTAATTCCATGGTGAATGAAGCAAAATTTGTCTAGTGGTGATATTCCATATTTATGCTCTGTCTTATTAAAGAATTAGGGGCCTGGGAGAAAATTCAGAGGTAGAACATGCAACTTGCATATGTGAGGCCTTGAGTTTGATTCCCAGCATTGCTTTGTTTACTTGTTTGTTTGTTTATTGACTCCAACGTTATTGCTGGGGTTTGGTGCCTGCATTGCTCCTGCAGTCATTTTTTTTCCCATTTTATTGGATAGGACAGAGAGAAATTGAGAGAATAGCAGGAGATAGAGAAAAAGATACCTGCAGACCTGCTTTACCACTTGTGAAGAGACCAGTTGGGGAGCCTGGGGCTGTAACTGGGATCCTTGCGTGGGTCCTTGCACTTTGTACTAAGAGTGCTTAACCTTGTGCTCCACCAACCGTCCCCTCCCCTCAGCATTATCTCAAAATTTTGATTATAAGGTGATATTGAAGTTGGAAACATATATATTTGATAATGTGTTCCTTTTTACATGTACACATTTATTTTTTAATTTATTTTTATATTACAGAATTACATGTCATAATTCTGGGTTTGAATTCAAGGGTTTGAATCCACACCATTCCCACCACCAGAGTTCTCAATCTTCATTCTCCCCACTGCAATCCACCATAGTTCCCCTAAAGTTGTATATATGGGCCAACCATCTTCTCTACAACTATCTGTCCACATTTATACATAGCTGCCCCTTCTTTTTCTGATTCAATCCTCTCTTCCCCTCTAAGCCACTCATAACATTGTAGCTACCTCCCTATGTCCCTCTCTTTTTCCTTCTCTCTCTCTCTCTGGGTGCTGTTGGAGCTGGAGTTCAGAGCCCACTTATCTTCATCCTTTCACTTCTCCCCCACTGGGAGTATGGATCAGGGTTGTTTTGGGGGAGCAGAAGGTAGAAGTTCTGGCTTCTGTAGCTGCTTCTCTGCTGAGCTGGGCATTGACAGATCGATCCATATCCCCAGTCTGTTTCTATCCTTCCTAGCAGACCAGAGCTCTGGAGATGAGAGAGTCCAGGACACATTGGTGAGATTGTCTGCCCAGAGAAGTCCGGATGGAGTCATAGTAACATCTGTAACTTGGCATCTGGAAGATGGCATGACCTAAGTTGAGACAAGATGGTTAATGAACAGGAACCAAAAAGTAGGATTAGAGCAGATGAGATTAGGGATTTTAGGGTAGAAGAAAACTAGGAGAACCATTTTAGACATTTACAACTATGGTAGTTTTTTGCTTAAGTTTGGTAACTATCCTGAGGTTGGATAAGAATATTGTCTGAGAGAATGGTGTCAAAGTAGAGAAGAGGGCTAGAAAGTTGGATTAGGGCAAGGAGTAGCTCCCATTCTTACAGAAAAAAAGTTCTGTGGCTAAAATTAACTTTTCACCTCCATCCACCTGCTCCAGGACATATATAACATATATATATATGTTCAGCACCAGAGCCTGTGTAAGCTCTCAGTCCCTATTGGTCACATCTGAGGAACATTGCAGGCTGCACTCATTTCAGATCCAGTCTTTTTCGAGTGGTAGGGCAGGATAACCCCAGCCTCCTTTTGGAGACTGAGGCTATCCCTACCATCGTTGCTTTATGGTAGAGCCAAGGTCCTAGGAGAGCCCACAAGATGCTGTTCCTTATGGAAGCAACCAGTGGTAGTGGAGAGAGGGACCCTTTAAAGGTCAACGCCCATTATATGTGTATGAGAATTCAAGGATTCCCTAACTAGGGTCCCAGATGATCAGTTGGTATGATATTGACCAAGCAGGCCATTATTAAGTAGGCCAGTCTCCTGCCCTTATCCAACTTTTATAGTACTCTCTTTATCTGATTATCTTAGGTTTTATAAGTTGTTTAGGCATTGAGTAACATTTATTGAGTCCAATACAGTTAAGTTTTGGGGATCTGTCTTCTTTGGACCTTTTTGCTAGGCTGTCCTGCTAATTTGGTCTAAGTTCAACCAATTAGAGAATTTATGATGCCTTCTTTAGGCACTTCAAGCATTATTGAGCACTTTGACTTTGAGTTATATAATTGCCCCTTGTTTATGGATATGTGTACACCTGTATCCAGTGCCCTACACCCTAGCCTAATCTTGTATCTGTTACTAAGCTAAATGATGTGCCATCTAACTTGCATATAAGTAGTCCCATGTGTTATGAAAGATCTCACCAGATTTGAAGAGTTGTGAGGTTGACTTCTCAGGCTGGTATCTCTGGTTACAGTCCACAGTAGGATTTCAGTAGCAGCATAATGTGGGGTGCATGTACACATTTCTTATTTGCACTTGGGTGGGTGTAGCTGTTTTTTAATTAAGATCAACTACCAGAATTGATGAATAAAGGATAAGTCTCAGGGTTGGGCAGTGGCACACCTTGTTGAGCAACATGTTATGATGCACAAGGACACACACAGTTTCAATCTCCTGGCCCCCACCTTCAAAGCTTCATGAGTGGTGAAGCAGTGCTGCAGGTCTGTGTGTGTCTCTCTCTCCACTCCTTGTCAATTTCTGTTTCTATCCAATAAATAAAATATTAAAAAAGAGTAAGTCTTTAATATTGATTGATACCACATTACCCTCTAACATGTATCAATTTATATCCTATAAAAATGCTTCAAAAGCTCACTTACAGTGTATAAATTATTGTATTTTACTGTTGACTGTCAACCATTAATCTCCCAATAAAGAAATGAAAAAAAAAGTAAAGTTCCTAGAAGTGATATAATTAACTGCTAAAAACTTATTATCTTATGTTTTTAGATACATTTACAACAAAAAATTCGAATGGTACTGATTCTGAAGTATCAGTGAGAGCAACAACTGATCTGAGATTTGCTTTCAAAAACTGTGAGTATTGAGAGGTGTTTTTAACTATAAAAATCACTTGAGTGTATTGGCTAGGAAGTAGGTCTTAGTGGAGCTAAAGTCAGGAAATCTTAGTTCCTAAATAAAATTAAGAACTTCCCTGTAGGCCTCCTGGGAGGTGGTGCAGTGGATAAAGTC
Organism: Erinaceus europaeus; assembly: GCF_950295315.1. Taxonomy (NCBI): domain Eukaryota; kingdom Metazoa; phylum Chordata; class Mammalia; order Eulipotyphla; family Erinaceidae; genus Erinaceus; species Erinaceus europaeus. Next base: position 62,403,991 of record NC_080171.1, on the reverse strand, counting down.
TTAGACTTTACCTGTGACAAAGTAATGCTGTGATTATCTATCTAATCTATCTATCTATCTATCTATCTATCTATCTATCTATCTATCTATCTATCTATCTATCTCTTGCCTCCAGTGTTATCTTTGGGGCTTGGTGCTGGCACTATGAGTCCACTACTCCTGGCAGCCATTCTTGATTGAGAGAGGAGAGGAAGATAGAGAGAGAGAGAGAGAGAAAGATAGAAAGACACCTGCAGACCTGCCTCACAACTTGTGAAGCAACCCCCCCTGCAGGTGGGGAGCTGGGGGCTCAAAGCAGGATCCTTGCATGGGTCCTTGTTCTTTGTACTATGTGTGCTTAACCTGGTGCGCCACCCCCCCTTGATTATTTTTCTAGTCTCTCTTCTTTAATCTTATAAATAAAAAAAATAAATATTTTTAAGAGTAATTTCTCGGTGGGGGTAGGTAGCATAATGCATATGCAAAGAGACTGACGGCTGAGGCTCCAAAGTTCCAGCTTCAATTTCCAACACCACCATAAGCCAGAGCTAATCAGTACTTTGGTAAAAAAAAAAAAAAAGAATTTAAGTAATAATAATAATTTAAGTAATAATAATAATTTCTAGTCCTCTGGGATCTGAGTTCTGTATCATCTCCTATGTTATCATGACACTTCTGCAACTGTAATATAGTATTTGAGACTTCATGATTATTGCACTGGAACATTAGAGATAGTAAGGAGGCTCTTACATTTCCTAGTCTCATAGTTTTGGTTTACATGAAAATAAAAATCAGATAATAAATTAATTTAGGGCTTGATGGGATCCAGGTTTTCATCACAAACTGTGATTAAGTAAATTACTTCAAGCAGAATCAGCAGTGAGAGAAGAGTCTGGAGGTAGACACACACAAAACATCCTGTGATGGGACTGTGCTGAGTGCAATCCCAACCAGAACTCTGTTACAGTATTTATTGACCAAATTATGCATTACATCAAAGAGGAATGAAGAATATCAAAGTGTACACACACACACACACACACACACACACACACATACACACGAGAGGAACTGAAAGGGGAGGGAGAGCTAGAGAGTGTGAAAGTAAGACAACCTGCAGACCTGCTTAACCACTTGTGAAACATCCCCCTTGCACATGGGGAGCGGGATCTTGCAAAGTATATTTGAAGAATAGGAAGGTTAATGTCAGAGTACATGGAAAAGGGTAATTAATGTCTGACCATCCAGGGAATTGTTCTAAATGTCATCCATGCACAAGCCTTCTGGCATCATATGAAATATCATATCTAGCCTCAGGTCCACTTTTGTACTGTCCAGAGTCTGAGAGGTGATCTGGTTTCCATGTCAGAGTATTTGAATTAAAGTTTATGATTTCTGTTGACCGTTATTTGTTAACTCATGACCTCCATCAGACATCCTTATGTCAGAGAGAGGGAACTGTAACAGGAAAAACATGAGCTGTTGCATATAGAACACGGATCTTGGGGGCCAGACAGTAGCACAGCAGGTTAAGTGCTCATGGCACAAAGCGCAAGGACTGGTGTAAGGATCCTGGTTCTAGCCCCCAGCTCCCCACCTGCAGGGTGGTCACTTCACAAGCGGTGAAGATGTGCAGGTGTTTATTTTTCTCTCCCTCTCCCCCCTCCTCTCTCAATTTCTCTCTGTCCTATCCAACAACAATAATAATAACAACGATAAACAACAAGGGCAACACAAGGGAAAAGGTAGCCTCCAAGAGCAGTGGATTCCTAGTACAGGCACTGAGCCCCAGCAATAACCCTGGAGGCAAAAAACAAAAACAAAACAAACCAACAAAAAAAACCCACAGAACTTAATATAGGAAGTGGAACAGCAGGGGAAAAAAAAAGTGCAAGCAGGGACCAACAAGCTACAGACATCATGAAAATTAGAGGGTCTCCACCATGGATTCTAGAAAATTATGTTTTTCTTAGACTGACATTTTTCTGCTTTATTCCCTCTTTACATTGTTCTACCATACATAAGTATTTGATAGGTAGTAGTTGCCACCATGTGACTTTGGTGGTCATTAAAATATCTCTAAGGCACATATACTGTACATGTTTTTTTTTTTTCCCTACAGGGTTATCGTTGGGGCTTGGTGCTATGATTCCACTGCTTCTGGTGGCTTTTTTTTTCACTTTCATTTGATAAGACAGAAGGGGGGGGGAGATAAAGAAGGAGAGAAGATAGACACCTGCAGACCTGCTTCAATACTTATGAAATAGCACCCCCCCACTGTCACAGATGGAGAGCAGGGGCTCAAACCCAGGTCCTTGTGCATATTCTTGCACATAGTACTATGTGTGCTTAACTAGGTGCACCTGGGCTACTATAACGCATTCTTTACTCAGATGTGTCAACAGTTCATCTGTATGAAACACAGACAGAAAACAGTACAAGAAAAAGAAAGTTAAGGTTCTGGAAAAGAGGGACTCTGACTACGGCAATTTTACTATTGGGAAAAGCCAAATTTGGTAATGCCTAAGTACCAATATTTAACAATAATGAACTATTTTGAGCAATTCCAAACTATGGGATTTAAATTAAATAGAGACAATTTTAGTGTACGTGTTGATTAGACAAATCATTCCTGGAAATTTTGCTTGAACAACATCTTGAGTTGTTTGGGACAAGACCCTAGACAGCCAACTCTTAAATGGACCAGAGACCTCAAATTTCCTTAAGAGATGCATCATTGAGGAACATGGAATTCTGTGAAAGAGATTCCAGTACAATAACTGCTATTTTCCCAAGCTAGATTCCCAAAGAATTATCAAAGAAAATTAGACTGGAATAAGAAATTATTGCTATCTTAAATAGGATTCTGATAGAGGGTGATAAGTTGATGTATTGCAGATATTCTGAAGAAGCATAGCTCTTAAGAGAATGGAAATCTCCAGAATGATTTTGACTAATGATTCATTATCTATAGTCCCTAAAACTCTGGGGCAAGAGGTATATCCTCAGAAAAGTTACCTAAAATAGAGAAGAATAATTGTAAGGTAGATTTAAGTTTTAATTACCCTGCCCCAAATCAGGAATGACTATCAACTCCATTGTTTCTTACCAACAAGATGCCTGGAATGCTACTAGTTGTAGTCTCAGTTTGAATTAATTCTACCTCTTTGTCAAATGCCTCCTATAGTGAGAGTACTCAGGGAACTTTATTTTTTCTTATAGCAAAGTGAACTGAAATGACAAACTTCATGGGATGAAAAAAAAAATTGAGAGTTGGGCGGTAACGCAGCGGGTTAAGCGCACGTGACACAAAGCGCAAGGACCTGAGTAAGGACCGGAGTTGCAGCCCCCGGCTCCCCACTTGCAGAGCAGTCACTTCACAAGCAGTGAAGCAGGTCTGCAGGTCTCTCCCCCTCACTGTCTTCCCCAGGTCTCTCCCCCTCTCTGTCTTCCCCTCCTCTCTCCATTTCTCTCTGTCCTATCCAACAACGATGACAACAATAATAACTACAGCAACAATAAGACAACAAGGGCAACAAAAGGGAATAAATAGCTGTACAACCTCTCCCTCTTCCTTATATTCTAAAAGAAACTGTGGACCCACACTCCTGCTTTGCATCTTCCTTACAAATTATAGGTTCATCAGTTCCACCCAGACAGCTTCTGACCACACAATCTTTATCCTTCCACACCTTCATCTTGCTACTCTGAAGATATCTCAGGAAAATCAACTCCTGTCTCTCTGTTCTGTATTTTAGCTTTAAAATATGCCTGATTGTAGATGCTGAATCAACATTTCTACATGCTGATAATCCATTATTCATTTTCCTAGATAAATCCATCAATGGATCTCAACTTTCTGGACAACACAATCCTAAAGAAAATCCTAAAGAATCCCCTGAAAATAATCTTCCAAGTATTAAAATTAATACACTGTATTAATACCTGAAGCATATCATTATGTGACTTTAAAATTAAGTTTTAACACTCAGTATGTCATAAAGTAATAGCATATTTAAAGACTTTGTGCTGCTATAACTTAAAGATGATACAAAAATCTTTTAAATGGTAAAAAAAAACTTAAATTTTAGATTATATGACAAAGAATAGGAAATAAGCTCTCTTAAAATATTTTGTTTTACTAAAATGTATCAGATTTTTATTAAATATACAAGTATAATTATATATTAAAATATATTTAATACAGCTAGTGTATTAAATATATTTATATACTATCAGTAAAGCAATGACAAATGTTTCTTCCTAGATAAGGAAATTAACAGATCTGCTTAGTGTCAATTATTAGCACTTCCTAAGATTGTTGTGCTGGGGGGAGATTGAAAATCAAAATCATCATTTCATTTTCCTGCTAAGAATATTATTCCTAATGATGTATTTGTGAAATCGTAGCAAACCAAGGATAGCTTTCTTCTAAGGTCTTGAATGAATGGTCTAATTGAAGGCACTGGACTTGTCATAATATAAAACCCTATCTTCTCCAGTTCATATTATCCAAATATATTTCTAAATATGGTTACTCTAAATTCATTTGCATTGTTGACACTACTAAAATTTTAATTCCTTTTTGATAAAACTTAAAAATAGAAATTGGATTATCCTGGTCTCTCCCCTTTCCTTCTTAAAAGCCTTTATTATTTACTACCACATTTGGGGTCATGTTCTAACCTTTTAACCAGGCATTCAATTTTGAATAATGTTGACCACCGAAGAACTTTGCAGTTTATCTTTGGTCACATGCTGTATCCACATTCTTCCCTCCAGACTCCTGAAGTTCCCAGAGCTTACGGAACCTGCTCACAACTCAAGTTTGCTCAGATGGAATGACCTCTCCCTCACCTTGCTTGCCTGTCAAACAATTCCTAGTTCTCTAAGCCTATATTGGATCATCCTCCCTTATGAAGGTTTTTACCTTTTGCAAGTTGAATTAGGTCCATCTGGGCATGCCACCTGTTCATGCCTATGAACGTTCTTATCATCCTGCTCTGTAATAATAATGATCATTACCTCCAAAATTCAATGAGTTCCTTGAGCATAAGGTCTGTGTCTTACTCATTTATGTAAATCTAATGTGAAACACAGGGTCTGGCATATGGTACAAACTCAAGGTATAACTGTTAGGCGACAAATCTAACAAATGAATGAATATTCTGTCACAAATTTATTAAAACCAAGTGACCTTATTTGTTATTCTCTTCTTTTTCTTTCTTTCTTTTTTTTTTTTAAACAGAGTCAACCCAGCGTCCAAGTGAGTCTGACTTTTGGACCAAGTTAGCTCAAGGTAAACTAGTCAGGTAGCTGGGGACAATGATTTGGTTTCCTAAAGTCTCTAGGAGGAAAACCAAGATCAGTATCAAGTGTTAGTATTAAGAATAAGTTAATATTGTGCGTTGGTGGTATAGTGGTGAGCATAGCTGCCTTCCAAGAATAAGTTAATATTACGCTGCTGTCACCTTATAGACAAGAACAGGAGAAACCCAGAAAACTAGTTAAGTGTATTATATTTTTATTCTCTTATAAATGTAACCTAGTTATTAAATTTAATCTATGCTACATTTTAAAAATAAGACTTTTATCCAATATCATCCCTCTGTGGTTTGAAGCAGCATGCACTTAAACATATGAAATACATAAAAAAAAAACAAAGTATTTATCAAAATCTATGCCTACATAAAATAATGGCAATGTATGTCATACGTATATAAATATGCATTATGATTGTACTCAGCATATCGTAAGTATGTATGTTTTATGTAGAGATGTACACATATATACATGTAAATTTACATTTATATACCACACACAGATATGTGCCTATTATAAATGTGAACTACATAATCTATCACTTGATCATTATTATTTGCAGATTCTATATTTATGAATTTATTTGCATGTTAAGTTTCATGTGGTACCCCCCAAACATCTGTGTTGCTTTCATGATTGTTTACAGACATGCACAGAGTAGAAAAATCTTGAGTGGGGCCGGGTGGTGGCGCACCTGGTTGAGCGACATGTTACAGTGGAAAAGGACCCAGGTTCAAGTCCCTGGCCCCCACCTGCAGGGGGAAAGCTTTGCGAATGGTAAAGCAGGGCTGCAGGCGTCTCTCTGTCTATCTCCTCCTTCCCTCTTGATTTCTGGCTGTTTCTATCCAATAAATAAAGATAATAAAAAAATTAAAAAAAAAAAAAGAAAAATCTTGAGTGGCCTGGTGTTTATGTTCCTCACTGAGATATAACAAGGCAATACTATATCCTCCCTTTTTTTTTCCAGCTCTCATACTGTGGTGTCTTTTGACAATTACATGTGTGTGTTTTTGTACTTTCCGTTGGTGATTTTATTATTTAAATGTCCCTCTGTAGTATTACAGTGCATTTCCATGTTCCTGTGCATGAGAAGGTTATTGTGTGCTTTATGGTGATGTATTAGATAAGCTTTTCTTCAGCATGAATTAAAGTGCCAATAAGTGTAAGTTCAATGCTATTGAATCAGTGATATAAAATTAATTATTTTTTTGTCCCACTACCTCCTGGAAATGTAGTAAATGGTAGGGGCTGTGGTCTCTCTGTTTGTCTCCCTCTTATTCTATGTCTTTTCCTTCCTATCTGTCTCTATCTTAAAAGGAAAAAAAATCTGTGGAAAGTGGTGAAATCACACAGGCAAGAAGCATCCAGAACACCACAAAATAAATAAATAGGGGAGTCGGGCTGTAGCACAGCGGGTTAAGCGCAGGTGGTGCAAAGTGCAAGGACCGGCTGCGTAAGGATCCCGGTTCGAGCCCTGACTCCCCACCTGCAGGAGAGTCGCTTCACAGTCGGTGAAGCAGGTCTGCAGGTGTCTATCTTTCTCTCCCCCTCTGTCTTCCCCTCCTCTCTCCGTTTCTCTCTGTCCTATGCAACAACGATGACAACAATAATAAAACAAGGGCAACAAAAAGGAATAAATAAATAAAATAAAAATAAAATATATTTAAAAAAATAAATAACAAAGTGAACTATAAATGCAATCTACTCTATTTTTAGAAATGTTTCCACAAATTCAATTTTGCCTATGAGATTATAGCTCTCAAAAAGGTTAGGTGGCTTCACTCCTTTATTTGGTTTGCAGACAATTATATACATTCACCCACGCAGCTTAGCATTCTTTCTTACTGTTAAAATCATCATCATGAAAATTCCAAGACTGACTTTCTGAGCTGGGTGAATGTATAAGCTTAAACATTTTTTAAAATAAAAGAAGGCTATGTATTGACTGGCTGATGAAAGTGTGGCCACCGGAACCTGGATTGTGTCTCCCATTGGAGCAGTAGCTTACTATTTACTCATTTCGTTTTCATGTTAATGATGTAGCACAGAACTACTGTAGATAATGAGAATTAAGTATGCATGCACACAATGAATTTAGTAGGTGGATTTTTGTTTACCATAACAATAACTACTTGTTTTAACAGCTTTTAATCAAACAACCCAGGATACTGCGAATGAAAGAAATGAATTATTTCAACCAATTCCAAGTAAGACCAAAATACTTCAATTAAATGAATACATAAATTTGCATATTTTAGTGTCTCTACTTTTTTCCCTAGTAAGGTGTAGTGTATGTCAGAAGTTGCTAACATCACATCAGAAAAGAGATTTACCATTCTAGGAAGTTCATAATTCCTAAGCTTTGTTCACCAGTTACCATCTTGCCAGTGACTGTTTTCATCTTTCTGTTTTATAACTTCTATTCCTGAAATAAATAAACCAAGTAGAGAAGGAATAGGTAAGGGAATAATGTAAAGAATTACAAGGATTTTTTTTAAGTCTATAGATTTTCATTTTCAAACATCTTTAGGTTTAATGGAACGTTGCAGTAAAAGAGAGTTCTAACATACTTCTTTATTCAATTTCCCCTCTTCATACTCTAGTTTTTCTGCAGAGTATATAAATATTTTGCATTTCACAATCTCCTTTATTATTTACATTATGCACTGGTGTGGTGCATTTTCACAGTTTATAAACCAACACTGATGCATTACTATTGACTAAAGGCCAACTATTAGCTAAATTTCATAATTAACATTAGGATCCTTTCTTTGTGTTATATAATTTTTTGATTTTTGAGAAATGTATAATGTCATGTTCATCAAAGAATCATCGAATCTTCTCACTGCCTGAAAATTTTCTATCCACCTCTTTTTTTTTCCCCACTCTTTGACAACCATTGATCTTTTTACTGTCCAATAGTTCTGTCTTTCTAGAATGTCATATGGCTGGAAATATTTAGTATGTATCCTCCTACGACTGGCTTCTTTAGTCTAATAATATGCATATAAGATTTTCCTATATTTTTTCATGACTTGATAGTTCAGTTATTTTTTACTATTTAATAGTATTCCATAGTATGGATATAGATGATTATCTATTCACCCATCAAATGACAAATGCTGGACATAGCTGCTGTCTCCATTGTATTTTATTTCTGTTTCCTCAGGCTCTGATGTGACTTCTGCAGCCACAGGAAACCCAGAGAAGCTAGAGAATACCAAATTAAAATTAATGCTGGGAATTTCATTGATGAGTCTCTTACTTTTTGTCATTCTCTTAGCAATCTGTAGTGCAGTTTTGTACAAAATGAAGACAGCAGAGTAAGTCTATAGACCTCTGGGGTCTTTCTTTATATAACATACATCATGTGGAGCTCTGTCCCTTCTCTTTTGTCTCCCCCTTCTCTACCTCCTCCACCTGTTCTTCCTCCTCCTCTTTCTTCTTTAGCAAATTGATATGAATAGGTGACAAATTCATAGCACATCTACTTGGGATCTAACTTTGTCTTTTTGTTTACTTATATAGCATTACCAAAGTATCTAAAACAATAGACTTCATATATTGTTTAAACTTTTGAGTTGCTTTTGTAAGTTGGATTGAACTGCAATGCACACAAGCTATATTGATATTTATTTTTCCATTTCAGTTTGCAAAAGCCGAGTCATAGTGAATACTCCATCAATCCTGAGCTGGCTGCTATGTCATACTTTCATCCAGCAGAAGGTGTATCAGATACCTCCTTTTCTAAGAGTGCTGAGAGCAGCACATACTGGGCCACCACTTCTACAGAAGTGAGAAACTCAGGCACAGGAGAGTCGAAGTCTAAAACAGATATGATTTCCACAGCCTCAGATGAAATATGCGTGGCTGATGAGGCAGACTTACCTCAGAGTGAAGATCCTTGTGCGGACTTTCAAACAGAGGAATAGACAACTTATTTTGTTATAGAAGAAACATTTGTGACTCTTATTAATGTCACTATTTGGAGACTGCAGAGGTGTTTAAATTTTCTAGTGTCTTAAGAGGAAAGCAGTCAATAAAATACAGCTAGCAACACTTCATAGAAAAAAATACAAGGAAATGATTTAAGGTATCGAAAATTCATCAAGTAAAAATTACCCTTCAGAGTGATTTGTGGAAAACATTCACCCTGTGTTGACTCTTTTGTTTTTAATTTTTATAGACAAACTACTAGCTTATAACATCAATTTCTGTGCTAAGTGAATAAAGTCAGGTGAAGAAAGAAAACATGACTTCACTCATGAGGAAGATAAAACAAATAAAAAATCAGTCTTAGATTATAAGCTGGTTTATTTGTTATTTGTACACAGATATTTAAAATATATTTATGTGATATGACAGAGAGAAACTGAGAGGAGAAGGGGAGGGACACATACACACACACACACACACACACACACACAGAGAGAGAGAGAGAGAGAGAGAGCTCCAGCACTGCTTCACTGTTTGTGAAGCTTCCCCCCCTGCAGGGAGACCAAGGATATGAACCCATGTCTTTGCACATTGTAATACATGTGCTCAACCAGGTGCACCACTACCTAGCCCCTAAACTCTTACATTTTAAGTGAGGGCAATTAAATTCTCATTTCATGTGGTGGCATTTTGAGAAGTTTCAGGGTAATCAGCACTACCTTTGCACTTCCCCACCATCAGGATAAAGTTCATGCTTTCCTGCAAAACAGTTGTGCCCTATCAAAGGATGAAGCCAAATTAATACCAGACAGGTATGATTTTCTTCAGTTGTTTAAAAGTGATGGAACTGCTGTCACAGAACAGTAAGGATGTCCGTCCAAAACTCCCTCCCTCCCTCACCCATTTCTAAAGTATCTGCAACAACTAAAGGTAACATGTTTCCGAAGAAGAGAAAGGAAAAAGGAATCCCAGCATGCAACAAGGGTTCGTGGACCCTTAATCTCTTAGATCTGAAGACCCATCTCCCTCTGTCTTCTCCAAAGCATCCAGACTTAATATCAGCTACTGGAAGAAAACAAAGAATCCCAAAGACTAACTCAGATTAATCACTGATGAGTGATCTCCTTTTTAACTACCTTTTCAAGGAACACTTCAGTTTACAAAGAGGACAGAATAAGGGTAGTGTACCCTTTCTAGGAATTAATTTCAAGTGGAATGATTTTAGGGACACATATCAGGTCTTATGTGAATGTGTGTGGATGGGGGGTGGGGGTGAGAACTTAGGACAGGACAAGTTTCATTTTCACTTTACTTTGTTAGGTACTTTGGTGCATTATAACACACATTGTGTTCTTTTCCCTGATGAAACACAAGGGTTTTTTTTAAATATTTATTTCCTTTTGTTGCTCTTTCTTTTTTTAAATTGCAGTTATTATTGTTGTCGTTGTTGAATAGGACAGAGAGAAATCAAGACAGGAGGAGAAGAGAGAGGGAGAGAAAGACAGATACCTGCAGACCTGCTTCACCGCTTGTGAATGACTCCCCTTCAGGTGGGGAGCTGGGGGCTCAAACCGGGATCCTTAAACCGGTCCTTTTGCTTCATGCCATGGTGCGCTTAACCCACTGAGCTACTGCCCAACTCCCAACACAAGTTTGTTTTTTTTTTTTTTTTAAGATATCAAGATACAAAAACTCAGTTATCAGCTGCTAGAGAGGAGCAAAACGAAAATGTTCTTCCAAAGTCAGATTTCCTCCATGATTCATGAAAGTTAATAGCCAAGCTGAAAACAACAGCCAATATTTAGGAGCAGAGTAGTTTCTAGACCCAGAAGGCAGGTTTCTAAAATAAGGTCTCTACAAACTTTCTTCTCCAGGGAAGACAGGCTGACACTTTGCATCTGTTTCCCAGAGTCCTTCACGCATTCCCCATTTACTCCCCAGACTCCAGTGCCAGCCTTGGAAAAGCTACCAAGCTCTCCTCTGACTAGCTAAGGAATATGCAAACTACCCTATTTAATGATTATGTAAGGAATATATAAGGACTTGAGGAAAAAGAAGTGACAGGGCAGGTGCTGACGTTGCTAATGGTGTGGGTATTTTCTGGTCTTAAACTGTAGCCCACATTACCTCCTGCTAGTTACTCTGGCATTTGCCATGCCCCAAGGGACAGCGCCAGTATTTATACTTCCCGTGCAGACACCAGGAAATGCTGTAGGAGCTAAGTGAAGTTGATGACTGCAGCTGCATGGAGATATGCCAGGTGTGGAAGAGGCACATTGACTTGAAAAGCGAGCCTGTGGGAAGAATGTCCCAGGTGGACTTGGGGAGGGATTGATGCCACTTCTCTCCACCCATCCACACAAGGGAGCTGGATTTTTCTTGATTATAAATTAGTATAAGAATCACCTTTGAATCATCTAACTTGCCTCCAGTAGTAAAGTGTTAAAGTCAATCAGTGCATACTGATTTTTGTGTATACTTCTGCCCCTATTCCGACCAAAAAGACCAAAATAAACAATGTAATTGTGTATTAAAAATTGGCTTCTCCCTCTTAACGTGGCATAACTTGTAGACAGCATTGTGACAGTATAGTCAAGGCCTTGGCGTGGGGAACATGAAGGGAGTCAGCCCTTTCTGGTGTGTACTATCTCCCTCTCCTCCTTTCCCAGTCTAGAAAGGAGGAGAGGATCAGAAAGCTGAGGCTAGTCAGGGTAGATCCACTATTTGTCCCTAGTTGACCTCTCTGTTGTATTCAGCCATGAGGATTATTGCTGGACCAGCATGAGTCCACTGTGCCAGCATGATCCCACTGCTCTCATAGCTAGAATGTGTGTGTGTGTGTGTGTGTGTGTGTGTGTGTGTGTGTGTGTGTGTGTGTGTGTGAGAGAGAGAGAGAGAGAGAAGCGATACTGGAACACCACTCGTGAAACTTCCCCAAGTTCTCCCACGTGGTGGCTGGGTGCTTAAATCCAGGTTCTGGTGCATAAGAGTGTGTGCTCTACCAGGTGAGCTATCTCTCATCATCTAGTTCATTTCTTAACAGTTGTTTACTTCTTTTTTACTCTATGACCTCTAGTCTGAAACACCCTCCTATTTCCTTGCTCTGGTGCCCATATCCTGTCTCTTCCTCTGTCCTTTACACTCTCTCCCTCCCTCCCTCCCTCCCTCTCTCTCTCTCTCTCTCTCTCTCTCTGTCTCTCTCTCTCTCTATATATATATATATATATATCCTCCAGTATTATCTCTTGGGTTCAGTGCCAGTACTATGAATCCATGGCTCCTAGAGACTATCCCCTCCCCCCCTTTTTTTGGCTGTTGTTGCCCTAGTTGTGGTTGTTATTGTTGTTATAGCTGTTGTTGTTGGATAGGACAGAGAGAAATTGAGAGAGGTGGGGAAGACAAAAGAGGAAAGAAAGACACCTGCAGACCTGCTTCACCACCTGTGAAGTGACCCCACCCCCCTGCGAGTAGGGAACTAGGGGCTTGAACCAGGATCCTTACTCCAGTCCTTGAGCTCCACTCCTTGTATGATTAATTCGCTGCACTACTACCCAACCCCCCTTCCTGTACTTATCTGTAGTGTTTTTATTTATTTATTTATTTTAGCAAAGCACTGCCTAGCTCTGGCTTATGGTGGTGTGGGGGATTCAGTGTGGGATTTTGGGGCCTCAAGCACGAAAGTCTGTTTGTATAACCATAGGCTATCTACCCTCCATGCTTTATCTGTAGTTTTTTTATATCTTTATTTATTGTATGGAGAACCAGAAATCAATGGGAAGGGGGATACAGGGAGAGGGACAGAAAAACACCTGCAACCCTGCTTCACTATTTGTGAAGCTTTCCCTCTGCAAGTGGGGGCTGGGGGCTTGAACCCAGGACCTTGTGCACTGTAATGTGTGCTCAACCAGGTGCGCCACCACACAACCCCTTTTCTTCAGTCCTAATGAAAGCCTTTAATCTATTTATCTCTCTGTGTAGTAAGTCCATTTCTTACAAAGTGGTTATTACCTCCAAGAGAATAACCCAGCACTTAGTTTAGACCCAGTTGTCAAGTTGTTCCAGAATTCAAGCTACATCTTCCCATAGTATACACCCTCTCAGAAAGTTTTAGTGATCGTCCTTAATCCCTTTCTTCCTCTAAATTTGTTTTAAATATTTTTCTTTATTATTGGATAGAGACAGAGAGCAATTGAGAGGGGAAGGGGAAAGAAAGATACAGAGAGAGACAGACACCTGCAACCCTGCTTTACCACTTTTTAAGCTTTCCCCCTGCAGGTGGGGATCAGGGGCTTGAACTCCAGTCCTTGTTCTCTGTAACATGAGCACTTAACCAGGTGCATCACCACCTGGCCCCTCTTCCTCTAATTTTTTATCTCTAAATCAGTTTTGAAATTTGCTCAAAAGTTAGAACGTGGGAGTTGGGCGGTAGCGCTGCGGGTTAAGCTTCTTCTTCTAGCGTTTGCCCTTCTTCCGTAGCCAGTCAACAGCATCAGGTTGAGCCTGATGTAAAGTTTTGAGACCTCCTTTGAATCTGGAGAGGTGGCAGTCGTTGACTATGTGGGTCATAGTCTGTTTGTAGCCACAGGGGCAGTTCGGGTCGTCTCTGGCTCCCCAGCGATGGAACATAGCGGCGCACCGGCCATGGCCTGTTCGATAGCGATTGAGGAGGGCCCAATCATAACGTGCTAGGTCAAAGCCGGGTTGACGCTTGCAGGGGTCTGTGATGAGGTGTTCGTTCTTTACCTCAGCTGACTGCGAGCTTTGTTTCCAAGAGTCTGGAACAGAGAAGTTCAGTGTAGGTGTAGGGGACCAGATTGGGTGACAAGACGTCAAGCGTTGGACAGGGTGGGCGAAGATATCCGCGTATACTGGCAGGTCCGGTTGAGCGTAGACGTGGGAAATGATCTTAGATGATGCCGCATCCCAACGAATATCTGGCGGGGTGATGTTGCTAAGAACTGGCAGCCATGGAACCGGGGTGGAACGGATGGTTCCAGAAATTATCCTCATGCTCAGGTGGTGCAAAGCACAAGGACCGTGGAAGAATCCCGGTTTGAGCCCCCGCCTCCCCACCTGCAGGGGAGTCACTTCACAGGCGGTAAAGCAGGTCTGCAGGTGTCTGTCTCTCCTCCTCTCTGTCTTCCCCTCCTCTCTCCATTTCTCTCTGTCCTAACAATGATGACATTAGAGATAACAAACTACAACAAAAATAGATAACTACCACAAAAATAAAAAACAAGGGCAACAAAAGGGAAAATAAATAAATATAAAAAATTTAAAAAAAGAACGTATGGAGGCGAATGTTTTGCAGGCACGAAGGGGGTGATCTAGCTAGTAGTGTTTGGGGCAATGATGGGGGGCGGGGGGGGCGGTAGGGAGGGACTTGGTGGGGAAGAGAGCTCTGCTTCCCCCACCCATCCCGGTGCTCAGCCAGGGGCGGGACCAAGGTCATGTGACTAAGGAGTTGGAGGAGGAGGAGGCCAAGGGGCGAGCAGTGGGTTGAGTGGTCTCCTGGCGGTACCTGGCGCGGGAATGGCGATTATTATGCGGAGGTATGTTAGTTAAAAAGATGTGCGTCTAAGGTCTTGTTTGATTTTAAACCTTGATTATTTCCACTCATTCCTCCTCCCTGTCATCCCAGTATGAAATAATTGCTAAGTTTTCTCTGTTGAAAATTGGTGGGGCAAGATAAAGAGCTCCGTGAGGAGGGACGTGCTGAAATGGCTGGTGGGGCTGCAGAACTGAGCGCAGAACTCTGATGGCTCTCACTCGTGGCAAGTCCTAGAACTGCCAGCTTGTCCTAGATGTCTGTCTGTCCTCCTACCAACTAAATGCCAACAAGAACATACAGTTTCAGAAACAAATATCTCTATTCTGCAGACAGTTGTAGAATTTAAAAAAAAAAAAAAAAAGGCTATTGTTGGGCCAAATAGAACTTACAAATCAAGAAATGCTGTTCCTGGTGATCATCTACCTGAGTGGGAGATTTTCGTTTCTTTGTTTATGCCACTAGAAAGGCCCTGGGGCTTTGTACCTAAGCTATGCTACTTGTTCTTGAACTTTTTTTCCCCTGCCTAAATAGAGGGGGACAGAAAGAGGAGAGACACCAGTGCCTCGCTCCACAGCTTGTGAAGTCTCCACTTTGCGTGGCGTCCTCTTGTGGTTGTGGAAACTGGAACCTGGGTCCTGGCGTGTGCACTCTTATCTCCTGTTCCTGAAGTTTGATTTAATGTTACCTTCAGACTTCAAAATCGCCTTGTCCAAGTCTAGCTTCTAATGAAGTCAACTTTAAATTTGTGACATGGAAGGGAAAGTATAATATTTTTTTTGCAATTGCACCTATTAGTACAGTTTAAAAAGCAGGTACTAAAACATAAAAACCTGATAAAACCAGGTTTATGCCACAGTAAATTCTGGTTGGTTATTTAAATTTGGAGACAGGTGGTGGTCTACTTGGTAGAACTTACACATTATCATGAGCAAGAGGACCCAGGTTCAAGCACCCAGTTACTAGTTGTGGGGTGTGGAGGCAGGGGGGCTTTTTAAGTAGAGAAGCAGTGCTGCAATTGTCTTTTCTCTCTTTTTCTCACCTCTGCCTCCCTCTGCTAAAAAGGGAAATAATGGCTGCTGGGAATAGTGGTGTAGTCGTGCATGCAGCCAGCCCCGAGCCCCAGTAATAACCCTTGTGGCAAGAAAAAAGAAATTTGCTCCAGGAATTTATATTTGGCTCCTAGGATGATTTTATCTTGTGTTTCTAACCGTTTCCCCATAAAATGTCACACATTTTTGCTACACATATTGTTTTGGATTTCAACAGAGATGATTGCTTAATAGAAAATGACGGGGTTGGGTGGGGGGTTGGGGCGGGCGGTGGCACACCAGGTTAAGAACACATAGTATGAAGTGCAAGGATCCAGATTGGGGTCCCCAGCTCCCTACCTGCAGTGGGGACACTACACAAGCAGAGAAACAGGTCTGCAGATGTCTTTCTCCTTTTCTATCTCCTCCTCCCCTCTCAATTTCTCTCTGTCCTATCCAATAACAATAAAAAAAAAAAAAAAAGAAAGAAAAAAATGTCATGGAGAGCAGTGAATTTGTAGTGCAGCACCAAGACCCAGCAATAAACCTAGGGGGAAAAAAAAGTGGTAAGTTGATTGAAAGGCTGAGCCAAGCAAGGCCATAAACAAGAAGCCTGTGTGTTATCAAAGCATAAGTTACCTGAAATAAATTCAGAATTTTGAAAGGCATTGTTTGGATCACATCTCAGATCTGAAATCTCTTTGGGAAAAAGGGAAAGTATGCAAGTTACCCCATAACTGACATAGAAAAGTATGTCTTGGAAAGAGAAACAGCATCCTTTAGAGCATCAGGAAGGAGGTGTCAGGTGCCTGCTTTACAAACCTTATCTCGTCACTGACGGAACTTCCTTAGGACTGTGAATCCAACCGTTCTGGAATTTTGTTTTATTTGTTCATTAGATAGGTTGAATAGGGGAATGACTCAAGAGACTCACATGGCTGATACTGCTGAATGTCTTTCCTTGACCCAATTTTGTCACATTTCTTTTTGAGAAGTAAGTCAGGGAGAGACGAGAGAGAGAGAGAGAGAGAGATCCTAGAGTTCCATTGAATTGTCCATAGAGCTCTCCTCATACTGTTCTGGTGTTCCCTGTGACTTTCCAGGAAGCATGCCAAAATTTCCTCACTAAGCTGAAATTGCTAATTCTTACTTATTCCCCACCACCACTAAGTTTTAGGAGAACAGGTAGAATCAGGTTGCATTACCAAAACATTTGTGGACCCCCCCCCCAAAAAAATAACCCGAGTTGCACACAGTGCCAAATTTGGTGTGATTTAGTTCTTCTCTTGTGATAAATTTATTTACAGATGATAGTGATTAATTTTCTTATTAGTGACTTAGCAATAGTTCACAACATCATAAGATAATGGGGTATAGTTCCACATTGCAGCCAGCACCACCGTTCTGTGTTCTGTGTCCTCCCTTCTCCCAATGCCTACATATTTTGACAAGCACATTTCTTCTCATTTTGAATTTTAAATCTATTCTCTTGCTGTCTCTCTTGTTATCCACTAGAGGGCAGAAAAGGGCAGTCTGTGGTGATACTTGTAAGTTTTTAATGTGCCCTTTGCTTTTCCCCATTATGTGACATTTTCAACAAAAATAGTTTTATTGTCATTGTGTCCTTTTGTTTGCAGGTTCTTGCATTTGTGAATTTGACTATTCACTAAAGATAATTTTTAACTTTAAAGTCAAGACTCCCTGTGCTTTTGTGTCTCATTGTAAACAAGTGCAGTGGCAAAATAAATAAATAAAAAATAAGATAAAGTAAGTCTCTGCTATGTGCCTGCATAGTCAGCATAATCAGGTCGGATGCCTTCAACATATGTTCTTAGTCTACTTAGTATCATGCTTTTTGCATTGTGTGTGTGTGTGTGTTTGTGTATTTTTTTGGTTGGTAATTTCACCATTTGAAATGGATTTCAAGGATAGTTGCTGTTCCTAAGAGCTCTAGGACTGTGCTGTCCCTTACAGAGAAGTATAGGGGCAGGCGGTGCACCTGGTTAAGCCCAAACTCTACAGTGCATGAGGACACAGGTTCAAGCCCCTGTTCCCAACTTGTAGGGGGGAAAGCTTCACAAGAGGTGAAGTAGGGCTGCAGGTATCTCTTTGTCTCTCTCCCTCTCTGTCTTCCCTTCCCCTCTCAATTTCTCTCTGTCTCTATCCAATAATAAGTTTATAAAATAAAAAAAAATAAGTGATAAATTATATGTTAGGTAAGTTTTGTTCAGGCATGGGTCATAGTATGTTTAATCATAGAAAAGCATAGTGATTATGCAAACCAACTTAATTCCTGAGGCTCCAAGATCCCAGGTTCAATTCCCAGCCAGATATGAACAGTGCTCTGGTTAAAAAGGAAAAGAAAGGGAAAACAGGTTGTGACCAGGACTTACGTGTACCTAATTCAATATTTGTTTTAGGATCCATGGTTGATTTTTCTCTTAATTCAGTGTTTATGAGATGCTGTGGAACAGGGGTGGGGACTGTCCAGCCCCAAAATGATTTAGTCCGGCACTGCCGAGGGAACTGTATGTGTGTGACTAAACAGTTAACAAATCTGCTTTTCCTCATAGCAATATTAAATGCTACTTTTTAAGATGATAATTTTGGATGGCCCTTGAATTATGTTATAAATACCCAGATAGCCTTTGGCTGAAAGAATGTTTCCCACCCCTGCTCTAGTAGGTAAATAGTACTATGAATAGAGAGAATTGATTAGTTTGTTTTATAATGCAGGGCCTCAGGCACGCTTCCTCTCACCGCTCCTGGGTGGCTTTTTCATGGAGGTGGGCACACACATACCACAGCACCAGAGCTGCCTACTCCCGAGTGCTGTGGTATTCTAGTGCTGGGTCATGCATATAGGAGGGAGGCCCTCTACCCAGTAAGCTATTCTTCCAATCTTTGACTATACTTTTTCTTTTCCTAAACTCTGGCTTTATTGTTTACCTTTTTAAGACGAATTTGTTATATTATTAATGATTTAATAGTGATTTACAAGATAACAGGGTAAAGTTCTCCCCTGACTGTACCTTCCTCTCCCTGGAGGGTAACCACCATAGTTATCACAGTCACAGAGATTGTATTTCTTTCTTTCTTTCTCCCCTTCTTTCTTTCTTTCTTTCTCTCCTCCTCCTCCTTTTTTTAAAAATTTTTCCTTTTTGACAAGTTCATGTGTTTCAGTTCTCTAGATTCCACATATGGCTGGCCGAAACCATCTGGCAGTAGTTTTTCATTAAGCATAATGACCTCCAGTTCCATCCATTTATTTACTGATATATTAATTCAGTTTTATTATTTCAATTTATTTCTGGAAATACTTGAATTGCGTGTGTATTGGGTTTTATCTTGTATTATAAATGTAGTCAGTTCTAAAGAGCCTCTCCGACAAAAGGAAGATACAATAAGTTTTATCATATTTTCAGTCATTTTTTAAGATTTTTTTTTGCATTGATGTTCTACTGGTTCCAACCAGTAAAGAGGGCTTTGGTCTCTGAAGGGGACCAGTCCTCTCACTAGGTAGTCCCACTAGAATCCTCTGGACCTGCAGCAGGCAGTGCACATACTGGCTGGCATTAGAGTGGGTAGGCATCAGTAGGTACTAAGAAAAAAAAATTGGGGGTCGGATGGTAGTGGTGGGTTAAGTGTACATGGAGCAAAACGCAAGGACCTGAGTAAGGATCCCGGTTCGAGCCCTTGGCTCCCCACCTGCAGGGGAACAGTCAGTGAAGCAGGTCTACAGGTGTCTTTCTCTCCCCCTCTCAGTCTCCCCTCTTCCCTTGATTTCTCTTTATCCTATCCAACAACAACAGCAATGACAATAATAATAATGACGACAACAACAAGGGTAACAGCAATGGCAACAAAATGGAAAAAATGGCCTCCAGGAGCAGTGGATTCATAATGCAGGCACTGAGCCCCAGCAACAACCCTGGAGGCAAAAAAGGGGAAAAAAAACATTTTTTAAAAAATCACTTAAGAAAGTGAGTGGAGGGACCAGGCGGTGGTGCACCGGGTTAAGCACACATAGTACAAAGCGCAGGGACTCACGTAAAGATCCCAGTTCAAGCCTTGGCTCTACACCTGCAGGAGGGTTTCTTCACAAATGGTGAAGCAGGTCTGCAGGTGCCTCTGTCTTTCTGGTTTTCTGTCACTCTCTCTCCCTCTCAATTTCTCTCTGTCCTATCCAATAAAAATGGAAAATGGCTGCCAGGAGCAGTGGATTTGTAGTGCAGGCACCAAGCCCCAGCGATAACCCTGCAGTGGAAAATAAATAAATAAATAAATAAACAAACGGAGTGGAATGGAGAGGGGCTAGATAGTGGGTGTGGCTTATGTCTTGCCATGTGCACAAGCTCCAGGCGGCCATTTTTCCCATTTTGTTGTCATTGTTAGATAAGACAGAAATCGAGAGACGAGGGGAAGACAGGGGGAGCGAAAGATAGACACCTGCAGACCTGCTTCACTGCCTGTGACGCAACCCCTACACCCAGGCGACCCCCGCCCCAATCCTTATGCCTGGTACTTGTGCTTTGCACCATGTGCACTTAATGCGCTGTGCTACCCGTCAGGCTGCTGACCATGACTTCCCCCTCCCCTGTAACCAGGCATTCATTAGCAGAAAACTATTTGTAAGTTTTAGTTTTTACCCTCCCTAAAATTTCTTTGTGCTACAAGAACACAGAGAGCAACTGAGAAGTATAACATTGATTTTTTTTTTTTTTTTGTCAAAAAGTGAAGCCATTTTTTTTTTCACCAATGAATTGTTCAGCTCTGGCTCATGGTGATGCTGGAGATTAAATCTGGGATGTCTAAAAGCCTTTTTGCTTAACCATTGTGCTATCTCTTGAGCACTGAATACTTCTCTTTTTAAATCTTTCAGAAGAAATTATAAAGTAGATTATATTTAGCATCATTTTAGTACTGAGTAGGCAAATGATCTCTCAACATTGTACATCCAGATAACAGCACTGAGTCAGCAATCTCACTTCTCCCTTATCTAGATGTAAATAATTTTTCTATGTGTATTTGGTTTACTTTTAATAAATTTGAGACTTGAAATGATTTTTTAAATTTTGACATAGAAATTACCTAGTTTTTTTTTTTTTTTTTTTGCCTCCAGGGTTATTACTGGGGCTCAGTGCCTGCACCATGAATCCACTGCTCCTGAAGGCCATTTTTCCCCTTTTGTTGTCCTTGTTGTTGTAGCCTTGTTGTGGTTATTATTGCTGTTGTTTCTGTCGTTCGTTGTTGGATAGGACAGAGAGAAGTGGAGAGAGGGGAAGACAGAGAGTGGGAGAGAAAGATAGACACCTGCAGACCTGCTTCACTACCTGTGAAGCAACTTCCCTGCAGGTGGGGAGCCAAGGGCTCGAACCAGGATGCTTGGGCTTTGCGCCACGTGCACTTAACCAGCTATGTTACCGCTCAACCCCGATTTTTTTTTTTTACTTCATCTAGTAGGAATGTTAAGCAGAAACACATGTTCTTTTTATATTTTTTTAATTTTTATTTATAAAAAGGAAACACTGACAGAAACCATAGGATAAGAGAGGTAAAACTCCACACAGTTCCCACCATCAGAACTCTGTATCCCATCCCTTCCCCTGATAGCTTTCCTATTCTTTATCCCTTTGGGAGTATGAACCCAGGGTCATTATGGGGTGCAGAAGGTGGAAGGTCTGGCTTTTGTAATTGCCTACTCGCTCAACATGGGTATTGACAGGTGGATCCATACTCCCAGCCTGCCTCTCTCTTTCCCTAGTGGGGCAGGGCTCTGGGGAAGCAGGGCTCCAGGGCACATGGTGGGGTCATCTGCCCAGGGAAGTCTGGTTGGCATCTTGGTAGCATCTGGTGGCTGAAAGAAGAGTTAACATATAAAGCCAAACAAATTGTTGACTAATCATTAACCTAAAGGCTGGAATAGTGCAGATGAAGATTTGGGTTCTCCGTATTGTAGATAGTTAGTAGGCATATTTTAGTTATATTCCAAAGGGCCCATGACTATACTAGTATTTTTTTTTTTCTTTCTGAGCCTGACATCTGATATGCAAGTGGGCCCAAGTTATTGTCTGGAGAGATGATGTCATGGCTGCAAAAAGGACCAGAAAGCTTGATCAAGGAAGAGAGTAGCTCCCAAATATGGGAGAGGTGTATAAATATTGTTGACTGTAAACCCCATTGATTTAATCTGATCCAGGGCCCATATTCAACTTAGGAGCCTATGTGACCTCTGCATCCCTGTAGATCTGAGCTCACATTCTGTGGTCATGAGTAGGAACATTCCAAGCTGCCCCAATTTCAGGACCCACCTTCCTCAGGTGGAACATAGAATATGTTATCTAGTCTCCCTTCGGAGGATGAAACATTCTCTACCATTGTTGATCCACATTGAGAGCAAGGTCCTATGGAGGGCCCACAAAGGGGTCTATTGTATTGTTTCTGATAGAGACGACCAGTAACAATGTCCACCCTGTCCAACGCTTGACGTCTCGTCACCCAATCTGGTCCCCTATGCCTACACTGAACTTCTCTGTTCCAGACTCTTGGAAACAGGGTTGGCAGTCAGCTGAGGTCAAGAACAAACACCTCATCACAGACCCCTGCAAGCGTCAACCCGGCTTTGACCTAGCACGTTATGATTGGGCCCTCCTCAATCGCTATTGAACAGGCCATGGCCGGTGCGCCGCTATGTTCCATCGCTGGGGAGCCAGAGACGACCCGAACTGTCCCTGCGGCTACAGACAGACTGTGACCCACATAGTCAACGACTGCCACCTCTCCAGATTCAAAGGAGGTCTCAAAACTTTACATCAGGCTCAACCTGACGCTGTTGACTGGCTACGGAAGAAGGGCAAACGCTAGAAGAAGAAGAAGAAGGAGAAGGAGAAGGAGAAGGAGAAGGAGAAGGAGAAGGAGAAGGAGAAGGAGAAGGAGAAGGAGAAGGAGAAGGAGAAGGAGAAGGAGAAGGAGAAGGAGAAGGAGAAGAAGAAGAAGAAGAAGAAGAAGAAAAAGAAGAAGAAGAAGAAGAATGGAAAGAGGGATTTATTTGAGGTCTAGGCCCATCATGTCTGTTTGGAAATCTCACGACTCCCCAACTAGGGCCCCAGCGTATGGAATGGCCTGATAGTGACTAAAGAGTCATCGTTGAAGTATGCCAGTCTCTTGCCCTTATTCAGTTTTTGTAGTCCTTACTTTGATAAGGTTAGCTTTGGAGTGACTGAGGGAAGTGTAATAGGAAGTAGGTGAGGAGATTATCTAAGTCTAAATAGAAATGATTTATTTGGGAACTTTATGGTGCCTTTTATAGGTCTTTCTACTTGCTTGCTGCATATAGTGACTCACTGCAGACTATTGTGTACTTTTGCTTTCAGGTGTCTATTTTGCCCTAATTTATGGATACATGTGAACATATGCCCTATCTCATGGGACCTGGTCTATATCTGTTTTGGGACTTTGTTAAGAAGTGAACCACCCGAAATGGAATTAGAGAATCCTATGAGAAAGGAAAGGTCTCATCCAAGTAATGAGGCTGAAGGGCTGACATTTCATGCTTGACGTCCCAGGACACAGTCTGAATCATGCCTAGGTGGTACTCCTTGCACTGATTAGATTGTGATCATCTGATGCAATATCATTTGGTATGAATTGAGAGATGCATGCAGGAAAGTGAGCCCCACCCTATAGGTTCCGGGGCTGGAGGGGAATATAGGCTCTGTAGAGGAAGCAAGAGGTTCCTGCTGTCTTAGTTTTATATATATATATATATATTTTTTTTAATTTATTTATTCCTTTTTGTTGCCCTTGTTGTTTTATTGTTGTAGTTATTATTGCTGTTGTTGATGTCATTGTTGTTGGATAGGACAGAGAGAAATGGAGAGAGGAGAGGAAGACAGAGAGGGGGAGAGAAAGATAGACACCTGCAGACCTGCTTCACCGCCTGTGAAGCCACTCCTCTGCAGGTGGGGAGCTGGGGCTCGAACCGGGATCCTTACGCCAGTCCTTGCGCTTTGCGCCACCTGCGCTTAACCCACTGCGCTACCGCCCGACTCCAGGTTTTGTTTTGTTTTTAATGTTTCTTTTTTAAAATATTTTATTTATTTTACTTTTGAGGGGCAAGGAGGGAGAGAAGGAGAGAGAGAGAAAGAAAGAGAAAGGGAAGAGAAACAGAGAAACACCAGAGCATTACTCAGTTCTATTTTATAGTGGTGTGGGGGATTGAACCTGGGACTTGGAAGCCTCAGGCATGAAAGTCTGTTTGCATGACCATTATGCTATCTCTCCTGCCCTGTTTTAGGATTTAAGAAGGCAATAGATAGTTATTGCTATAGTCAGATTATTTGGCAACTGGGTTAACTTTGAAAATCTTATTGTAAGGATTTGCTGTATCATACACAACATCACCATAATTTATGTCCTTTGACATTATTTGTATATAGCTGTGTCTTACAGAGTAACGTCACTGGTTGTTTCTGTTCTCCCTAGTCTAAGCTTTTAGGAGAGTCAGTATTTCAAAGACTCAGCCTATGGTCTGTGCATTAAAAAGTTTGAGACATGCAATCAATTTTCCCCTCATATTGATTAAATAGTGATTTATGTGACTACAAATTAATAGGAGTATACATAGACACCATTCCCACCACCAGAAGACTGTGTCCCATCCCATTATCCCACCCCCCACCCCCACTAGTGATGCTGAGCATCCACCCTCACGCTCCTCCCAGAGATTTTTACTTTGGTGCCCTACTCCAAACTCAGTCAGATCCTGCTTTGAGTTTCCCTGACTGTTCTTCTTTCTCAACTTCTGTTTATGAGTGGGGTCATCTTTATCTTTCTGACTTAGCTCACTTAACAAAATTCCTTCTAGCTCCATCCAAGATGGGTCAGAGAAGGTGGGTTCATTGTGCTTGATAGCTGCATAGTATTCCATTGTGTATATATACGACAGCTTTCTCAGCCACTCATCTGTTGTTGGGTACCTGGGTTGCTTCCAGGTTTTAGCTATTATGAATTATGCTGCTATTATTATAGGTATACACATATCTTTTTGGTTGGGTGTTATGGAGTCCTTGGGGTATATCCCCAGGAGAGGAATTACTGGATCATATGGAAGGTCCATGTCTAGCCTTGTGAGAGTTCTCCAGACTGCCCTCCACAGAGGTTGGACCAATTTACATACCCACCAGCATACAGGAGGGTTTCTTTGTCCCCACAACCTCTCCAGCATTTGTTGCTGCTGTCCTTTTTGATGTATGCCATTCTCACAGGGGTGAGGTGGTATCTCAATGTTGTCTTTAATTGCATTTCTCTGACAATCAGTGACCTGGAGCAATTTTTCATGTGTTTGTTAGCCTTTTGGATCTCTTCTGTAGTAAATATTCTGTTCATATCCTCTGTCCAGTTTTGGATGAGGTTATTTGATTTTTTTTTCCTTTTTTTTTTTTTTCCTTCAGGGTTATTCCTGGGCTCGGTGCCTGCACCATGAATCCACCACTCCTGTAGGCCATTTTTCCCCCTTTTTGTTGCCCTTGTTGTTGTAGCCTCGTTGTGGTTATTATTATTGCTATTGTTTATATTGTTCATTGTTGGATAGGACAGAGAGAAATGGAGAGAGGAGGGGAAGACAGAGAGGGAGAGAGAAAGATAGACACCTGCAGACCTGCTTCACCACCTGTGAATTGACTCCCCTGCAGGTAGGGAGCCAGGGGTTCGAACCGGTTATTTGCTTTTTTTGTTGCTAAGTTTGCTGAGTTCTTTGTATATGTTGGTTATTAGTCTCTTGTCTAATGAATGGCATGTGAAGATCTTCTCCCATTCTGTGAGGGGTCTCTTGGTTTGTGTGATGGTTTCTTTGGCTATGCGGAAGCTTTTCAATTTAATGTAGTCCCATTGATTTGTTTTTGTTTTAGTCTTCCTTGCAATTGGGTTTGTATCATCAAAGATGTCCTTGAGGTTTTTGTGGGAAAGTGTTCCACCAATGTTTTCCTCCAAGTATTTCATAGTTTCTGGTCTAATATCCAGGTCCTTGATCCATTTGGAGTTGATTTTTGTTTCTGGTGAGATAAAGTGGTTTGGTTTCATTCTTCTGCATGTTTCAATCTAGTTTCCCCAGTACCATTTATTGAAGAGAGAGCTTCCTTCCTCCATTTAATACTTTGGGCCCCCTTGTCAAATATATGTCCATAGGAGTGGATGTTTAGTTCTGGGCTTTCAGTTCTGTTCCACTGGTCTGTATGTCTATTTTTGTTCCAATACCAGACTGTTTTGATTATGATGGCCTTATACTATAGTTTGAGATCTGGGAGAAACACATGTTCTTTATTCCAGTCAAATTCTCTACTTAACAAGGTGCCAAAATATTGATGCTAGAAGCTGTCCATAGTAACATCTGAATCCTGGTTTGATGTATTTGATGGAGTAAGACAAAACCCTGCCAGTCTTTTCATTGAGAAGTATTTAATTTATAATATGTAAGAGAGGTTCTTAACAGGGTAGTGCTGGATAATGCCATTTACCTGAAGACACACTTAAAAACAATTACATTGGAACACAGTAAACAGTTATTCACTTTTCACTGATTTTCCAAGCCAACGGTGGGACTGGTTCTTTTCTTCCCTGGTCTTCTTAAGCTTCAATAGTATCCTGACTACTGCTAGTGAAAGAAAAAAAATTAAATGCCTTGATTTCAATGTAAGGCCAGTAATATATTAATCTGAGTAGTATCTCCCTCCTCTATATGCTACCTAGTAAGCCATGACCTCTGCCACTCCCTCCTACACCTGCTTATGCTTATTTGTGCATCATATCTAGTCTCTTGGAGAAATAAGCCTTTTCTTTAAATTGAAACTTCTCAAATCAGTGTTAGTAGCTATAGTTCCCACCTCATGCTTATCTTCAAGAAGCCATGCGGACTGAGTGAAGGGGAGTGTAGGGCCCAATGGCTCACTTAACAGAGTATGTCTGATATAAAGCAGGTTGGGCACTATTGAGCTTTATCTGGCTGTTGCAATTTAGAAATTCAAGTTCAGTACTGAAGAGTTATAATCTTTCAGGGATTATGTTTAATGTTTTGATTTAAAACACTATCAGATGTTTCATTTATATGTGGAATCTAGAGAACTACATAACCCTAAAAAACAAACAAAACAGAAACAAACTGTCAGTAAGACTTTATAAGAATTATTGTCATTACTGTTGGAAGGTTAAGGGCACAGAATTCTGTAATGAGTATTTCTTTCTTTTGTGTTAAATAGATATTTTCTAGTGTACCATTTCACTGCTCATGTAATTTCTTTGACATGATCCCTATAAGCATGGTATGATTTATTTTTGTCTTTTTTAATTCAACAAGGTCTAATTATATAGCAGGTTCAGTATGGTATCTTAGAGCAACATATGGTTATTTGAATAGAAATGAATTAAAATTAAAGTTAGAAATACTAAGATAATCCCAGATATTATAAGAAAAATGTTTACACACTGTGACATATAAATGAATTATTTTTTCCTTTCAAGTGTTGTACAGCCAAAAGTTTGGAACTTAACTTAAATGACAGTGGTTGATCTTAGTTTCAAGATGATCAATGATATATTTGTGAAACCGAATAAAGAAGTCACTGACTGTGTGTTAGCTAGGCCTTATATATTAAAGGGGTGTGTTTTTGAGACTATAGAACATTCAACGTACAGTTTATGTGAAGTTTAAATGTTTTTTTTTTTTGAAATAATGGTTTGTAAGACAGATGGGTACATTTTCTTGTCTCCCCATGATAGGTGTCTACACACCACTCCCACCACCAAGCCTCTTCACCATCATAAACTGGGTACTGGATACATAGTGCCCACCCCTCAGACTCTCTGTAGTCCAGAGTCCTTTGCTTTGCTTCAACACACCACATCTAGTCCAAACTTCACCATGTTTCCCTTTTCTTGCCTTGCTTCTTATAGTAGCACCCATGAGATCATCCATCATTCATCCTTCTTCCTCTGACTTACCTCATTTGATTCCTTCAAGTTACACCCAAGATAAGGAAAAAGAATATCTCATCATTTCTTATAGCTGAGTAGTATATCATGACTTTCCACAACCCATTATAGTATTATTTTTTCTTTAAATCTATTATTATTAGATGGAGACAAATTGAGAGGGGGGAGGGGAGATAGAAAGGCACCTGCTGATCTGCTTCATCACTTCTAAAAGCTGGTAGTCAAAGCATGATATATATATATATATATATTGCAAATAATAATATTATCTTTGCATGTGGCAGATAACACATTCAGACCCTACGAAACAGAGAAAAAAGGGCTGGAGATGTAAGCTTGCTTTCTTCTTTTTTTAATTTTTATTTATAAAAAGGAAACACTGACAAAAACCATAGGATAAGAGGGGCACAACTTCACAATTCCCACCACCAGAACTCCATATCCCATCCCATCCCGATAGCTTTCCTATTATTTTATTTTTTTAAATATTTATTCCCTTTCGTTGCCCTTGTTTTATTGTTGTAGTTATTGTTATTGATGTTGTCGTTGTTGGATAGGACAGAGAGAAATGGAGAGAGGAGGGGAAGACGGGGAGAGAAAGACACTTGCAGATCTGCTTCACTGATTGTGAAGCGACTCCCCTGCAGGTGGGGAGCTGGGGGGGCCTCAAACTTGGATCCTTACGCACTTTGTGCCATGTGCGCTTAACCCGCTGTGCTAACCACCCGACTCCCGCTTTCCTATTCTTTATCCCTCTGGGAGTATGGACCCAGGGTCATTATGGGGTGCAGAAGGTGGAAGGTCTGGCTTCTGTAATTGCTTCTCCACATTCCCAGCCTGCCTCTCTCTTTCCCTAGTGGGGCAGGGCTCTGGGGAAGCTGGGCTCCAGGACACATTGGTGGGGTTGTCTGTCCAGGGAATTCTGGTTGGCATCATGTTAGCATCTGGAACCTGGTTGCTGAAAAAAGAGTTAACATATAGAGTCAAACAAATTTTTGACTAATCATGAACCTAAATTTAGGCTGGATAAGTTCAGATGAAGAGTTGGGGGGTCTCCACTTTGTAGATAATTAGTAGGACTATTTTAGTTATATTCCAAAGGGCCCATGACCATACTAGTTTTTTTTCCTCATTCCATTGTCACCGGTCATCTCTATCTGTAACAACACAATAGAACCCTTTGTGGACCCCCATAGGACCTTGCTCTCAATGTGGATCAACAATGGTAGAGAATGTTTCATCCTCCGAAGGGAGACTGGACAACATATTCTATGTTCCACCTGAGGAAGATGGGTCCTAAAATTGGGGCAGCTTGGAATGTTCCTACTCATGACCACAGAATATGAGCTCAGATCTACAGGGATGCAGAGGTCACATAGGCTCCTAAGTTGAATATGGGCCCTGGATCAGATCAAATCAATGGGGTTTACAGTCAACAATATTTATACACCTTTCCCATATTTAGGAGTTACTCTCTTCCCTAATCCAGCTTCCTGGTCTTTTTTGCAGCCATGACATCATCTCCCCATACAATAACTTGGATCCACCAGCATATCAGATGTCAGATTCAGGAAGAAAAAAAAAAAAAGCTGTAAGCTTTCTATTGGAAAGCTCATCACAGGGATGTCCTCCTGTCACCTCAGAGACATCACCTCCTAAAATGACTTCTTATTGTGACTTTCCTGACCTTCATTTTCCAGGGACCATTATCTTCCTCTTTTTTTTTCCATATCCCAAAATTTCAAGCCACCAAGGTTTTTTCTTCATCCTTCATAATCATCCTGTGGTTCCATCTCAATAACTCATGGATTTTCCTTCTTTCTTTCCTTCCTTCTTTCTTTCTTTCTTCCTTCCTTTCTTTCTTTCTTTCTCTTTCTTTTCTTTCACATGTAAGCACAGGGCCTTTGTGTCTAGATGGGACTGAGCCCTTGTCCATACTCCCTCTCCCAGACAGATAAATAAACTGCTGAAATGTGATAGGTCAGGTGAACTGACTCCTGATATGCCTTCTGCAACTAAGTTATGTTAAAAATATTTTTATTATTGAATAGAGAAAGAGAGAAATTGAGAGGGGGCACAGGAAAAGAGACAAAGAGACACCTGCTGCCCTGCTTCACCACCACTTGTGAAGCTTTCCCCCTGCAGGTGAGGACCAGGGGCTTGCTCAGCTAAGTTCAAAGGAGAGAAGTCTGGCTGCCATCTGTCTCACTTCATTGTGGACCCTCTCTCTACTCATGCTGCCCCCACCCCCCACCCCCCATTCTCATATTTGAGGAAAGTGGACCTAAAAGTGAGAATACTTGTATTTGTTCCTTTTTTACTATACTTGTGAAACTTTGTTAACCTTTTTGAAATTTTGGTTTCCTTGACTGTGTAAAACAATAAAATACCTACTTCATCACCTTCCACCTTCTGCACCCCATAAAGATCTTTGGTCCATGCTCCCAGAGGGATAAAGAATAGGGAAGCTTCCAATGGAGGGGGTGGGATTCAGAACTCTGGTGGGGGAAGTTGTTTGGAATTGCACCCCTCTTACCCCATAATCTTTTCAATCATTATTAAATCACTGATTAAAAAAAAGTTTAAAAATACCCACTTCATTAGGCTACTGTACAAACTGTAGTGTAATAATCCACAGAAAGCTCTGAGTGAGTGTTCCATGACCTGCTGTTGCAGAACAGTTTTGCTCCTATGATTACTGTGGCTGTTACACTGTTCTTATTCCTTGAGTGTAGCTTCTGTTAAGCTTTTCTGGTTTGGTAGCTAATTATTACTTCAGTTGTGAGCACAACAGTTGTTTCCTCTACAACTAGGCTTGCCTCACAAACATTCTTGAAGAGTCTAGTGCCTGTGGTGAATCATTCAGAATGATGAATGTGTTTGCTCCTGGCTAATATAAATATCCTAAATCTTGTATGACTGAACAAAGGTATGGTTTCTCTGCTAGGGTTGAGAGTCCTAAAGTCTACTGCTCAGATCAGTAGTTACAGTGAGACTGTTAATAAATAATTGCTCAGCAAGATGTCTAGACTTATTTATTCCCTTTTGTTGCCCTTGTTGTTACTAATGTCATTGTGGGACAAGACAGAGAGAAATGGATAGGGGGAAGGGGAGATAGAGAGAGACAACTGCAGACCTGCTTCACCATCTGTGAAGCGACTCCTCTGCAGGTGGGGTGTCTAGTCTTTGTATTCATGGGCCAGACTTCAGTTGGTGTGAAGATTTTCTCCCATTCTGTTTTTTTTTTTTTTTCTGTGTACCTCCTTACTATTTTTTTTTTCTTTTTAATCAGAGCACTGTTCAGCTCTGGCTTATAGTGGTGTGGGCGATTGAACCTGGGACTTTGGAGCCTCAGGCATGAGAGTCTGTTTGCATAACCATTATGCTATCTACCCTCCACAATATTTTTTTAAGTCACCTTGTTTTACAAGACTATTACAGAAGTACAGTTTGACACACTTCTTCAAACTATGTTGCTATATACCACACCCACCACCAAAATAGTATTCTCCCTCCATCAAAGTGCATTGAACTCACCCCATCTGGCAGCCCACACCACCCCAAATTTCCTTTTGGCGGCCTCTGTTCAGCAGTCTGAATTCAAAGATTTGTCTTTACTTGATTTTGCTTGTTTCCATTGATTTGCTTCCTTATATATTCCATATGAGTGAGACCATTTGGTATTGTTACTTTTAAGTAAGCCCTTTACTATTTCTTGTAGGGTTAGTTTGATGGTAATGAATATGTATTAGTAGTTGAACTGAGTATTCTTGGGTAGAGATCTTAGTTCTGTTTATAAGTTTGAATGTATTATATAAGTCTTTTCTGGGGTTTAAAAATCAGCTGATAGTCATGGCAGTTTCTTGGTAGGTGGCAGGAATTAGTAACATTGTGTGCTGTATTGAATTGCTGTTTAACATTTTAACAATTAAAATAGGTCCCAATTCTAAGTCCTTAACTCACATTGGAATGGTGTGATAGGTGTCCTCCCTTGATACAAGAGAATGTACTAGAATTAGTTTGTTTCTTGGAGATTTCTGTTTTTGTGAGCTTGAGATTCCATGGATAGTATATAGTCATATATATATGTGTATATATATGTATGTATATATATATATATATATACATACATATATATACACACACACACACACACATACACACATATATATATGTCTAGTATATAGAAGTATAGTCACCAGCTGGTCTGTATGCATAGTGCCGAGAAGTTAGGGATTGCTATTTTAAGGCATTTCTCTTTAAGTTATAATAGACATTTGACAATATCTACAAGACACACTCCTGGACAAAAAGTAAGTATTCAAGACATTTATTCATTTCTAAATGACCTCAGTGAAATATGTGCCTGCAGTATAAATGGTAAACTCACAAATAATCAGATCTAAAACTTTTTACAAAGTGCAATACCTATAGGGATGTGAATTTGATACAATTAACTCCAGGCCTTCTATTTTTATTTCTTTAAACACACAAATCAATGTTATTAAAAAAAACCTAAAACTAAATCTCACAAATTTCCTGATTAAACTTATTTATACTTTTCTGAACATCCTGAGGTTTCTAAGAAATGATATGTAAGTCTGTGTTCGGTGCTAGCATTCTGGACTGACTTGTGGGCTCATGAAAGAGTTGCCAGGTAATTAAGTTGTCGTGGCCTTTATGGATGTGGGAAGATTTTTAGAGACAGAAGAATCTTATTTCACTTGGACTTTTCAGTCTCAAATACTAACATATGTCCTGTTAGAATTCATACATTTACTTCACCTGTAGTGTAAGGATATTGTTAGATTTATTAACAATATTTTACTTTTACACAGAAAAACATTTTGTAGCATTGAATACAAAAGTAAATATAAAAATATCTAGAATGAGTTATGTATTTCAAGAATTGTACTCTCACACCTTCCTAGGAAGTCCACACTTAAGAAAAAAATATATATATTATTGCATATAAAACCACAAAACAGGCATTCTGATCCACCTCATTCTTTCTCAAAAGCAGTATATACAGTCCCATTAGAATCACTGTGTGTACAAGATGCACACTTGTGGGGGGGAGAGTTCCTGTGTGTGTGTGAAGGTTCCAGACATACAGAAATATATTTACATGTCTATATCACATCTCTTGGCAGAGTCTTGCTGGCTTTCTTTGCATCAATAGATAAAAGGGTCTCTCATGAAGGGGAAGCAGTGTACAGATGAAGACGGCCTGTTCTAGGCTGCCTCTTCAGCAGAGCAGTCAATTCCCGCATAGGTAAACTTCTCATAAAGGGTGGTGTTCACGTAGGTCTAGAAGAGCAAGTAAGTGATTCAGAGACATAGGCTGCCTCAGTTCTGCCTCTACTGGAGCAATTATAGCAATGCCCTGGGCTTCTTTAGGTGGGAGACACTTTTCAGTCCATAATCCCTCTGTTGTGTTTGAGGGGCCCCTCCCTACCTGAAATGCAAAGTTTGGTATCTGCAAGCCACCAAGTGATCCCTCTTCTTGTTTCCTTGCTGCACACACATGCGCCTTCTTCTCTAAGGCTCCATTTTCCCACTTCTCATCACCCCCACTTCCTGTATAATCTCACCCACATCTCTGCTGTAACCATCACTTGGGTTTTGATGACTTTCAGAATCTTATTTCCCTGCCTTAGTCTTGCTGTTTGAATTACAGGTCCATACAAAGACCTAAAATTTTTCTCCCTAACAACCTGTAGACCAGATTCTGTTGTGATCTTCCTGTGTGTCTTGGGTCTTTCACCTATGAAAGTGAATAGGGAGGCTATTTACCTGATGAGATTTCAGCTTGAATAGGCTAATTCTCTAGTGTTATAACATGTGTAACTATTTATGGAGAATCTGCAGACAATTTGCGCAAAGTTTGAGGATGATATCCCTTGGGAAGTTTCTGCAAGACCCATGGTTAGGCCCAGAAAAACGCACTGAATTGTAGAAACTGTTTTGTATGGACCATAGTGGTCACAGGAGCACCTAAGAAAGTGCAGCTAAATACCTCTGCTCCAAACCTTATACTCACCTTGCGTTCTTCTAACATCCTATTTAAGGACACCAGTATCTGAGCAAATGAGGGCCTCTCATAAGGCTTCTCCCGCCAGCATTGTCTCATTAGATCATACCTTTGGAAATAAAAAGGTAAAGGATTAACTTGTGCAATTATATTCAGTCGTAGACATAGTCATTGTTGGGTATGGGGCAAAAGGAAAAAAAAAACTGTAACCACTCAATATATAATTACTAGGCATATCCATCAGTAGACAAATACAGCACCTCACAAGTTTTTATTAGACTTCCACCTCCTTACTCAGGTCTCCTTCATCTCCCCATAAATAGCACATCTGCGTTGGGTACTGTTCTTACAGAATCATGATTTCACCTATTCTAATTATCCAGAAAAAGATGAGTTATTTTCCCCTTGGAAAATGATATCCCTAAAAATATTAGTGTTTTATTTTTAAATGAATTTAGACTTAAATAAATGTGCAAAATGCTACATGTTATATACTGTATTCTTATTAATTAGCATAGTAAAAACACTAGGAAGTCATGCCACTTAAAAGCCCTGTCTAACCAGGTTTTCAAAATAGCATTTGAGGTAATATTATTGGTTTATAACATGAGTCAGGCCTCCATCACTGTAATTCCATCTGTATAAAAACTGTATCATGATCACCACCTAAGCCTTGTTTCCTTATATAGCTATATATTTGACACACTTTCCTCATCTACCTACCTCCAACCTCATTACCACAAGTGTGTTCTTTATATTTAAGGATTTGTTTGCTTTATTTGTGCCACAAATGAGTGAATTTATAGTATTTTTTCTATTTCCATTTAACACATTTCACTTAGAATATTACCATCCATCCATCTTGTTTCAAAATGACGATTTTCTTTC
Organism: Erinaceus europaeus; assembly: GCF_950295315.1. Classification (NCBI taxonomy): domain Eukaryota; kingdom Metazoa; phylum Chordata; class Mammalia; order Eulipotyphla; family Erinaceidae; genus Erinaceus; species Erinaceus europaeus. The sequence continues at coordinate 62,369,268 of NC_080171.1, read as the reverse complement.
TTTCCTTTTTTTATAGCTGAGTAGTATTTCCTCATGTGTATACTGCATCCTCTTTATCCAGTCATCTATTGACGGACACTTAGGTTGTTCATGTCTTAGTATTGTAAATAATACTGCATAAATATTTGAAGTGGTATATCTGGGTCATGTAGTTATTTTTTAATTTTTATTTATAAAATGGAAATATTGACAAGACCATAGGATAAGAGGGGTTACATATAGTAGTTCTATTTTGTTTGTTATTGAGGGACCATTTAACAGTATTTACTAATGACTGTGCCAATTCATAGCCACCAACAGTATAGAAGAGTTGCCTTCTCCCCATCGCCAACTTAAATCCTCTCTAACCATCGTGCACTGGGTCCCTAACACCCTTTTCCTTCCCTACCTAGACTTACATATTCTTGACTCCTTTGTCATAAATTATTTGTCAATAAAAATATAGTGGTGGATTTTCTTTCTTAGCAGAATTGCTCTCTTTGGAGTCTGGGTGGCTTCATAAAAATTTTAAGACTTTTTATCCTATAAAAACATAATGGGGGGGCAGCCGGTAGCACAGTAGGTTAAGCACACATGGTGCCCCCGGCTCCCCACCTGCAGGTGTCTTTTTTCTCCCCCTCTGTCTTATCCAACAACAAGGGCAACAAAAGGGAAAAGAATAACCTCCAGGAGCAGTGGATTCATAATGCAGCACTGAGCCCCCTGTGATAACCCTGGAAGCAAAAAAAAAAAAAAAAAAAGGGTGTTTTATATGGATTACATTGAATATTTATATTGCCTTAAGCAAAACAGTCATTTTATGCATCAATTCTTCCAGTCCAGGGACATAGAATATCTATTTGTTTCTTTCTAGAATGTCTTCATTTTTGGTGTACAGACCTTTCATCTCTTTGGTTAGACTTAAGGAAGGCAGTGATAAGGAGGGATAGAGACAGTGAGACACCTGCAGCACTGCTTCCCTACTTGCAAAGCTTTCCCCCTGCAGATGGGAACTGGGGGCTTGAACCTGAGTTCTTGTGCATTAAAACATGTGCACTCAACCAGCTGTGCCACCACCCGACATTTAATTATTTATGCGATTATAAATAGGATTTTCTTTTGAGGTCTGTTTCTGATAGGTCATTGAGTATAAAATGCAACATCTTTTTTTAAATATTAACTTTGTAAGCTGCAACTTTACTATGTATTACTTCTACTAGAGTACTTTGCTTACTTGTTTGGTTTTGTCATCACCAGGGCCTCATAGCTGTAGGCCAGCTTAAGACAGACAGAGAGAGCACAGCAGTGAAGCTTTATCCAGTGTTCTGGGAGTCTGGTTTGAACCTAGTTGCAAGCATGGCGGAGCAGGCTCTCTAGCCAAGTGACTTACCTTGCTGGTTCTCTAATGGGTTTTTCATTGGAATCTTCAGGAATTTTATATATAGTATCATGTCATCTGCAAGTAGTATATGCCTTTCCAGATTTTCTATTTCTCTTAGATCAGCCAATTTGTTAGCATATAGGTAGTACTAGTACTCTTTTAGGATACTCTTGGTATTTTTGTAGTACGTGCTGTTACTTTCTGATTATGTGTTTGGTTTGTGACTTTGGCTAAAGAGCTGCCATTTTGCTTATTTCTTAAAAGAGTCAGCTTGTTTTCATTGACCTTCTGAATTGTTTTGATTTTTTTGCCCTAATTATTATTTTTTAAAAATATTTATTTATTTATTACTTAGTCCCTTTTGTCGCCCTTGTTTTATTGTTGTAGTTATGATTGATGTTGTTGGATAGGACAGAGAGGGGGGAGAGAAAGATAGACACCTGCAGACCTGCTTCACCGCTTGTGAAGCGACTCCCCTGCAGGTGGGGAGCCGGGGGCTCGAACCGGGATCCTTATGCTGGTCCTTGCGCCACCGCCCAACTCCCTGCCCTAATTATTATTTTCTTACTATTACTTCTGAATTTTTTCTTCTTTTTCTTGTCAATTTAGGTGTAGCTTAAAATCCTTTGTGAGTTATCTTTTTTCCTTAGGTATGCCTGTTTTGCTATGACCTTTTCTCTTAGTAATGCCTATATTGCATCCCATAGTTTTTAAAAAAAACATTTTTTTAATATCTTTATTTATTGGGGAGAGACAGAGACCCCTACAACACCACTTCACCACTCATGAAGCTCTCCCCCTGCAGGTGGGGACTGGGAGCTTGAACCTGGTTCCTTGCGCATTGTAATGTGCACTCAATCAGGTGCCTCACCACCTGGCCCCCCATAGTTTTTTTTAAAATAAATGTCTGCATGGACATATCCTTTTGGTTCTCCTTTGCTTTCCTCCTAGAAACAATTGTTGTGGGAGTCGGGCGGTGGCACAGTGGGTGAAGCGCACGTGGCGCAAAGCGCAGGGACCAGCGTAAAGATCCCGGTTCGAGCCCCCGGCTCCCCACCTGCAGGAGAGTCGCTTCACGGGCGGTGAAGCAGGTCTGCAGGTGTCTATCTTTCTCTCCCCTCTCTCTCTGTCTTCCCCTCCTCTCTCCATTTCTCTCTGTCCTATCCAACAACAAAGCAACGTCAACAATGGCAATAATAACCGCAACAAGGCTGCAACAACTAGGGCAACAAAAAGGGGGAAAAATGGCCTCCAGGAGCGGTGGATTCATGGTGCAGGCACCGAGCCCAGCAATAAAAAAAAAGGAACAAAAAAAGAAAAAAAAAAGAAACAATTGTTGTGTTCAGTCTCCTCTTATTTGTGGTTTCCCACTCTCTGTGACTGAGCTTCATGCCAGTGTGATCCAAAACGATAATTAATAGGGTTTCAACCATGAATTTATAGTGATTTTTTCACCTCCCAACATATGTTCTATTTCATGAGTACTTGAAAAAAATATATAGTTGTGTTGGGGTAGACTTCTTTGTTAAGTCCATCTCATCTAATCTTGTTAGTTTTGTTTTTTTTTCTACTTTGATAAGACAGAAAAATTGAGAGGGGAGGTGAAGCTACAGAGCGAGAGGAAGACACCTGTAGACCTGCTTCACCACTCATGAAGCAAGGTTAACCTTGCAGGTGGGGAACGGAAGCTTGAAACCAGGTCCTTCTGCATGATGTTGTGTGTGCTCCAGCAGGTGCACCACCTGGCCCCTCTAGTTTGTCATTTAAGGCTATTATTTTCCTTGATTTCCTGTCCATGGCTCCCTGCCAGTGGGTTGTCAGTGTCTCCCCTATAGGGAGCTATATGTCTGTTTATATTTCCTTTATATATTTGGGCACTCATATATTGGATATATATGTGTGTGTATATACTTTTTAAAATATATATTTTACTTAATGTTAGTGATACAGATATAAAACACTGCTTAGCTCTGGCCTATGGTGGTGTCGGGATTGAACCTGGGACTTTGGAGCCTCTGGCGTGAGTCTTTTTGTGTAACTATTATGCTGTCTTCCTCACCTTGGGCATATGATTATTAATAAGAATTCTCTCTTCCTGTTTTGATTCTTCGATCTTTTTTGGGTATAAATATTCTGTCTTTCTGTTGTTTCAATCTTTTTTTAAATTCCCTTTTGTTGCCCTGTTGTTTTATTGTTGTTGTTGGATAGGACAGAGAGGAGAGGAAGACAGACACCTGCAGACCTGCTTCACCGCTTGTGAAGCGACTCCCCTGCAGGTGGGGAGCCGAGGGTTCAAACCGGGATCCTTAGGCTGGTCCTTGCACTTTGCGCCACCTGCGCTTAACCCGCTGAACTACCGCCCGACTCCCTGTTTTGATCTTTTTATGTGGTACCCATTATTGTTCCTTACTACGCCCCCCTTTTTTTCTTTACTCTGGAAGTCTATTTTATGTCAGTTAATTGTAGAGGTGCCTGCTTTTTAAAATTTTCCATTCCCTACAATCTATGTCTTTAGTCTCTCTTTTTGGAAGCATAGGGTTGTATTTTTCTTTTTCTTTTTCTTTTTTTAAAGATTTTATTTATTCACGAGAAAGACAGGAGGAGAGAAAGAACTAGACATCACTCTGGCACATGTGCTGCCGGTGACTGAACTCGGGACCTCATGCTCGAGAGTCCATTGCTTTATCTACTGTGCCACCTTCCAGATTTTTTTTTTTTCTAACCCATTCAGCCACTCTCTTCCTTACAATTGGTGAGTTCATCTCATTTAGGGCAATTATTGATATGAGAGATACTATTTGCATTTGGTCTTTTGCTTTCTGATTCTGCTGATTTCCTTAGTCAAGTTTTTCTGATATTTCTTTAGGTAGAGGAGCACCTTTCAATTCTTTATTAGTAAGTAAGATCAGTTTTGTTTGTATGGGAAAGACTTTCTTCCTCATATCTGTGGGATAGATATATGTGTGTGTGTGTGTGTGTGTGTGTGTGTGTGTGTGTGTGTGTGTATTTATTTTATTATTTATTATTGGGTTGAGAAGTTGAAAGTGGGGTGCCTGGGTCCTTGAGCACTGTAATGTGAGCACTTAACCAGGTGTGCCACTGCCTGGTCCCATGAAGTATGAATGGTCAGTTTTTATCTTTGAATGCTGAGAAAATATCATTTCCACTCAGATTTGTATAAGTTCTACTGAGAATTGTGATTTCTAGATGGGGTTTCTTTATGTATTACCTGCTTTTCTCCTTTAGAAATTTTCTTGAACTTTTTTTTTTTTCAGCACTTAAGCCTCACATAAGTGTGATTCTACCACTCCTAGGCTGACAGTTCGATTTGTTTTTATTTCAGAGAGAAGGACTGGTATCACAGCACCATCTGTGGAGCTTCCCCTCATGCCATTGTCCTCCCTGGGTTTCATCCTGGAGGCTTGTGGTCTGAGTAAGTCATCTTCTGGCCTGTATGTCAAATTCTTGACATTTTCCCTACTTTGTGTCTTGGGTAGGATTCTCTGCATTAGAGACAATCAGGTGTTCTGTTAGCTTCGTGGACTTAAAAATTCCTTCCACCTTCTAGAGTACAAACAGCCATTATATTGCCTTTCCTAATGGAAGAGGTTAGTTCTTACAGTATTTCTTCAATATTCAATTGATACAATATTTTAAAAATAATAAATAAATATTTTTCTTCCACTTGGATCATTGTGAGGTTGTATTTTTGGGCTATCTGATTAATTCCTCCATTACATTTATTCTATCGTCATAGCTTTCTTTAACACCCCTGATCTCATCATTTGAGTTCTTGGATCTGCATATTATAAAAGTTCAACAATATCTACCTTATGTTGATTTTATTCCTGAGCTTCTTGTATTACTGTTCCAGGCTTCTCTATAATAGCTACTTTGTATTCTCTGCCCGTTAGAGAGATACCATATCTTCCGAGTTTGATCTTCCTTTTATTACCTTGAGGTCTCAGATTGTTTGGTATTATCTCCTTTTAAATTATCCTGAATTTTGTTTAAAATCTGGATATGCACCTTAGAAATGAGCGGCTTATCTTTTGTTTTTCTAGCAGGTGGTGCTGAAACTTTATTCTCTTATTTTTGGTTACTATTTGTGCCTCATGCAAATGGGGTGGTTGTAGAAGGCTTATTCCATAGCTATATCTCTGTATATATATTGCCTCCAGGGTTATCACTGGGGCTTAGTGTTGACACTACAAATTCACTGCTCCCAGAGGCCTTTTTTTTTTTTTCCATTTTGTTGGATAGGACACAGAGAGTGTGCTTTTGCCACACCACCATAAGCCAGAGCTGAGCAGTACTCTGGTAAAAAATAAAAAATGACTTCTTATGGATTGAACTTTAAAAGATGGAATTCTTTTGTCCAGCAATGGTTCTTATTCCAGTTACACAGTTAATAGTACCACCCCCTTAGAAATGTTTTAGATATTAACCTATTTGCTCAAGCCAAAGCCTTTCATTTTCCATAGAGTGCCATTCGTAGCTTCCACCTAAACTAATTCTGGGGATGGTTAGGTCACTAAAGCATTCTCTTCTGAACAGTTTATACTCTTAATCCTGTGAAGAAAAGTCTATCTTCCTTAATATAGGTTTTGAAATCACTACATTCCCAAAGTCAGTTTCATTATTCATGAATAATAAATGTAGAAAAAAGGCTCCCGTTATAGTGTGCAAGGACCCAGGTTCCAGCAGGGGGTGGGGGAAGCTTTACAGGTGGTGAAGCATTGCTGCAGGTGTCTCTCTCCATCCAGTCAATAAAGGTTTTTTTAAAAATCAAAAAAAAAAAAAAAAAAAAGTAAGATAAAATGCCCATGGGGTGAGGCACTACTTACACCTCATCGTCACAATTTAGGGGTTTCTCCAGTCGGTAGCCCTGGGGCAGCTTCTCGTAGAGTTCAGCGCATGTCATCCCACAGTATGGGGTCCCGCCTGGAAGACAGGAAACCACATTATCCCAAGCTCCTCTGGTGTGGGAGGCTCTGTGTCCTGGGACTCCAGAGACTGGGAGAAAGATGGGTGAACACCCAGTGCATGTCAAAACTAGACTGGGGCTCCATTCCTTCAGTGGAAAGAGCCACCACAGGGCACCTTTCCTCTTCCTCATGTCTGTCTACACATAGCGCATCTCTACTACCAAGGAGATGACTTTTTGCCATAACTGAAAATATAACTCAGGGGCCAGGCGGTGGCGCACCTGGTTAAGCGCACACATTCAGTGCACAAGGACATGGGTTTAAGCCCCTGGTCCCCACTTGCAGGGGGAAGGCTTCACAAGTGGTGAAGCAGGTGTCTCCCCTCCACTCTCCATTTCTGTCTCTGTCTAAAAAGTAAATATTTAAAAAAAATAAAATATAACTCGTGTTTTATACATAACTCGTATTTTATACATGTTATTTGAATATGTGTGTAAATATGTAATACACACACATATTTGGTGCTGGGGCTCTAGCCCAGAACCTCATCTACTGAAGCCTGTCTCTACCAATGAGCTACACCTGAATTTAACTATAGAAACAATGCATGCTTATTGTAGAAAACTTGGAAAACATACACACACGTAGGAAAAAAAAAATAACAGCTTTCCTATGCTTTCCAGTTTTGGTTTTGTAATAGTTATAAAACTTTGAAAACTGACTTTTCATGGTGGGACAGACATAAACTGAAGCTAGTTCTATAATATATTTGCATTTGCAGAAGTGATGAACTTATAATGAAGGTCCTGGCCACCGGATTGTAAGCAGTAAATATAGCATCAAATAGGGGCCTTTTGAAAAGAAATAATGAGAATAAGTACATTATTATGTGGCAACTCAGAAGGTTCTAAGTCCTCTCTGGTGGCAGCATCTATAGATAATACAGTGGCGGAGGGGCTGGAGTCTCACATGTAGATGAATGTGTGTACTCACCTAAGCTGACTATCTCCCACAGCAACACGCCGTAAGACCACCTGAAGAATGAACAGAAAAACAATCACTTATAGTTCAGCCACGTTTCTGCCCCAGAATCCAGATAACTCACTATTTGTTATTAAAAAGAACAAAGGTAGATTCATTCATCCTACTTCCTAGACTGGGCCTTGCACACAACAGATCATTTTTCTCTTCAGAGGCTGATAGAAGGATTGTAACAGAAAGTTGAGTTTTGCCAGACACCCCCCAAGTCACTGAAGGCAGAGAATGTGAGGTGGTGCTGTGGAGAGCAGGTGAAATTTTTCAAACTGGACAGATCTGAATTACCTTTGTGTCTGCCACCTAAGACTTGCAAGACCTGGTTAATAAACCCCTTGAGGCTTCTTACTGTATTTTGATCCAAGTAGGGATCCGTTATACAGAGATGTGAATGAACTTTTTATGCAGTGGGAGTATGATAATCAATAGTGACCTCCCCATCCCTAGGAATAAGTAAAATCCTTGGACAAGTTACCTCACTCTTTGGGCCTGACTGTTCCATCCATAGACCTTCTGTTTGTGGGGTCGACCTGGCACTCAGCACAGCCCTTCCTTTCACTGCAAGCTACAGCAGAGATGGTCCCTGAGCCCACCACCAGTCATTTTATATCTGAAAATAGTCTGCTCTGTGGTGGGACATAAACACATTTCTCTCTTTTGGTGACACCAAGACCTTGTGCTTATGTGATTCTACTGTTCTCAGGCCTTCGTTTTCATGCTTCTCCCCCACCCCCTTTTCATTGCTCTGAGCTGACTTTTTGAGGGAGAGGGAAAGAGACTATTGCTTCCTCCAATGCAGTAGGGGGTTGGGCTTGAACCTGAGTCTCATGCATGGCCAGTAGGTTCACTATCCAGATGAGCTATTTTGTTGATCTATTTCATTCTCCATCTTTGAGGATGGGAGAAAGAAAGTGAGAGGCATCACCAAACTGTTGCACTATTTGTGAAGCTTCTGCTGGTGTTGTACTAGGGCTCAACTCCAGGGCCTCTTGCATGGTAAATCACATGCTCTATAAGGGTGAGTGACCTCCCACTACCTCCACCCCTCTCCTCACTCTTTAAAACCTCTGACAAAGTGAGGGGCTACTCACACATCACTGTTGGTTGTGTAGACACTGTAATTGAGTGACTCGATGGCCATCCAGCGCACTGGGAGCCTTCCCTAGAGAGAACAAGGTGAGACGTCACTTAGGCAGGAGGAGACCTTTTCCAATGTTCACAGCTTACCTGAAGTAAGCTCAAGCCCACAGACATAGGTGTGACCTATTTGAATTGCTGGTGAACCCTGTAGAGGTGGCTCCCAGGGATTTGGCCAAGCTCTGACAGTGGCATTTCAACTTGTGTTAGCCAGGGAGTGGGGCAAAATCAGGACTATCTGGGGGAGCTGTCTGAGCACCACTGGAGCTGGCTTTCTCTCGGACCATGCTTTAGTGGACCCTCCCGACCCTGTTATTTGCGTCTGCAGTTCTGTTTGTTGTGAAGTAATATTCTAAAGTTCTTTCTCACATATGCACTGTGTCCACCCTGCCCCTTGCCTCAGCTACAACTCAAGCTCCCTTCCCTTTCACAGGTAAGGAATGCAATTTGTCTGCTGCTTCTGATCTCAGACATCCTAATTGCTAATTTCCAGAAGTCTCTAATATGCACCATTTTGTGAACACTCTTGGGCCTACCCAGTTCCACTATTCCCAACCATTTTCCTTCCAAATTCATTAAGAAAAATTCGGGGGGTTAGGGAGAGGAAAGATACCACCTTCACCATTTGTGGAATCTTCCCTTGGTGCTGTGTTTTCCATGGTCTTGGGGGCTCAAACCTGGGTCCTCACAGTAAAGTTTTTACCCTGTGAACTATGTCTTGGCCCTCATTTTTTTCTTTTAAAATATTTTTTTGGGGCTAAGTGGTGGCATACGTGTAACACTTGCAAGGATCTGGGTTCAAGCCCCCAGCCCCCACCTACAGGGTGAAAGCTTCTTAAGCAGTGAAACAGTTCTGCAGGTGTCTCCTTCTCTCCCACTTCCATTTCAGTTTCTCTCTGTACCCAATAAATAAAATATTATAGTTTATTTCATGAGAGTGGGAGAGAGCAAAACACCACTCATCTCTGGTATGTGGTGATATTGGAGATTGGCCCTGTGACTGTGGCCATACAAGTCCTGCTTAAATGCTGGATTATCTCTCCAGACCTCAGTTTCCTCTTAAAAAAAAAAACAACAACTTTTTTCATACCTACTTCTATCCGTCCCTACTGCTGTCAATTTTATTCAGGCCATAAGCATCATCTCCTGTCTAATGACCATAATTTAATCTCTGATCCCCCTCACAATTTATACCACAATCATTGTGGCCACTAAATATGACAAATATAACCACATATTTTTTTTGCAACCAGTGTTATCATTGGGATTCTCTGCCTGCACAATTCCACCATTCCTAGCAGACTTTTTAAAGATAAAATGTTGGAGAAAGGGAGACACGAGTGCCCCATCACTCATGAAGCTTCACTTGTGCAGGTGCTCAAGCTCACGGTAAAACATACACTCTACCGGTGAGCCCTTTCTTGGGTCCTTTCAAATTTCCTAATCCCTCTATTATTCCAAGACCCCAAGTCCTGTGCTAAAATTTAAATCTCGTCAATAAGATCTTATCTCTGTTTTATCCTCCAACCTTGAGTTCTAAATTCTTCTGCAGTATACCTTAGCCAAATTGAATTAATCTCAAAGGCTTCACTCTGAGCTTTTGTTTATACTGTAGCCTCCATGTAGTCAGTGTCTGATTCATGAGTTTGCCTCCTCCAGGATGCCCTTCATGACTGCCTCAGGTTTAGTTCAGTGTATGTTCTCATATACACTGTTAAAAATTTCCCCCCATTTTGTGTCTGACTTACAGTACACCAGAACTGAGCACAAGCATGACCTATTTGCTATAATAAACACTAGGACAGGGTAGATACATTCACTTATCAATGATCCCAAGTCCTAGTACATTAGCCTGCAACACTTCCACTATTAAATTAGAAAAAGTGGCAGGAGTCAGCTTGTGTATTTTTTTTTTTTAAAGCTCCCCAGGTGAATCTGAGATGCAAAGTTGAAATTTTCCTATTTTAAAAAATAGGACTATGAGGTGGCCACTCTGCCCTCTGGTGGTACCTTAGTAACACTGCGCCCTTCTTGCAGGGGCCTTGCTCCTTCAATCCTTTTCTCTCTTCCTATACACTGTCTTTTTAAGGCCTCCTTGTGATGTAGAGTCTCATTATGTCATCCTTTTTTTAAAGTGTAGTAAATGTCTTTTCATGAGTGAATGGATATTGTGTGAACTTCTCAGAGGTGTTTGGGTCTGGAAGTGTACAGACCTTGAGCCTCCTTAGCACCCCTAGACTTGCAAGTGCAAGTATCTGGCCACATGAGGCATCCTTCTTCACTGGTCAAGACAGGCGCTACAGTTATTTTAGGAATCAAAACTTTGAATGTTTTCTGGGCTAGAGCAGTATCTACTGGGATGCTCAGTCAGATGCCTCAAACACCAGAGAACAATGGTATTTGCGCAGAGAAGTGACCTCAGGAGATGTTATCAGTGTCCGTTCTGAACTTACCATTGTCTTTTTCACATATACTTCTTGACCTCGAGACAATCCAAAATCTGCTATTTTGGCTACATAGTTTTCACCAACTAAAATATTCCTGGCAGCCAGATCCCTGTGGATAAACTGAAATAAAAAAAAAAACAAACATGTATTTTCATTATATTTGCCTTTCATTTTATTTTTGCTGCCGGGGTTGGAAGTTTGCATAGGGAGTTGAAAAGATACCAAAATCCAGTTCCCTTCAAGTTTCTTTATAAAATCAGTGAATTCTGCTCAATAACTTATTAATGTCTTGGGGAAAAGTGTTTCAAGAAAAACACTAGCTCATTACATTTTGTGGTTGCAATGTAAGGCTTCTGTTATGCATTTAAAATTTTTTTATTTATGAAGTGGAAATATTGACAAGACCATAGAATAAGAGGGGTACAATTCCTACCACCAGACTCAGTATCCCATTCCCTTCCTTGATAGCATCCCTATTCTTTATCCCTCTGGGAGTATGGACCCAGGATCATTATTGGGTGCTGAAGGTGAAAGGTCTGGCTTCTGTAATTGCTTCCTTGCTGAACATGGGTGTTGACAGATTGATGTTGGTACAGGAGATTGAACCTGGGACTAAAGATCCTCAGGCATCAGAGTCTCTACCATAACCATTATGCTATCTAACCTTCACCATGCATTCTTTACAGTCCAATGAAACTAATATCCAGGAACTTTAAATACATATGTGTTGGGAAATTGTGAGGATGTAGTTGAGCTTGGCAGGGCTTGACTTGAGGGGACATCCATCCTGTCAGTCTCTCTCTCTACTCAGAGGTCAAGTAAGGAGGGACAAAAGCCTCCAAGGTTTGCCTGGTCTTATCAGACTCCCTGCCTCACAAAGCACCCTGCATTCCTGATACTATGGCCTGCTCCCTTATTAACTACATAATCATTGTTTTGCCTGAAAGATCCCCACCTATTCCATTCCTTTAATCTATCTTCTTTCTACCCTCAAGACCCTCCCTGCCCCCAGGGTATTATTAATGCTACCAGTTAAAACCCTCTCAACAGTTGCTAAGGAAGTTCCTACCTTTCCCAGTCCCTTTTGCCTTTCTCCGCCCATTTCCATTTCCGACTTGCCACTTCGCCTGGACTCTCTGATCAATAAAGAATTGAATTGCCTCGCCACCAGGAGCTCAGTCCATGAGTCATCTCCCTCAAGTCACTGAGTGAGTAGCAGCCCAGGCTGGCTCCCGTAGCATTCTCTTCAACCCAGAGAATACGTGCCCGAGAAGAGGCATACCCATGCTAGCCCGGCACATATAAAGTTGACTAGACAAATCTATTGTCAACCTGGAATAGTAACTTCTGTTGAGTTTTCAAAAGAGCATAGAAAAAAATACACCAGGACTTTTCCTGCAACCCATTATATAGAGAGGGCATATTAACAAAGATAATGAAGATTATAAAAAGGAATTGAGTGGCTGAAGAAAAAAAAAAAGACTTGAGCCTTGATTCTAGAGAGAATTTCAGAAGACAGTGAAGCAAGATCCTCAGAACAAACCTGCTTTTGACTCAAGTAGTCCATGCCCCGGGCCACATCTGCTGCAAAATGAAGCAGCTGCTGGGAGGACAGTGTGGAGGCGGTGCTATTGGCGATGGCAAAGGCAGGGTCAGTCTCTAGCACTCTGCTCTTGCGCAGGAAGTCCAGGAGGTTTCCATGTGGGGCATATTCGATGGCCAGGTACAAGTACCCTTTGGGGAATGGGACAGAACACCCATTTAAGCATGGACCCTAGTCAGCTGTGAGATTTCTGAGTTGTGCTGAGGCCTAGATAAATGCTATAAACTCCATTTTTGTTAAAGCAACATCTAGTAGCATCAACCTGTGTGTGGTGGGAGGAAGAAGGAAGGTACTTAACATGGCCCTGCAGTACTGACAGGGGTCATGTGTGGACCCAGAGTTCCTCTCCCTCTCATACACAGACGTGCACCCTGCCCCATCCTCAGCAACTGGGGACTAACACAGAAGGTTTCTTGGGGAGCAATGGGGAAGTGAAATCAAAGCATTTGCTTCCAGAAGGTCTAGGGCAATTAGCTCACATCACATTTTATCCCTGACTCAATGTTAACTTAAGCACCTAAAATAATCCAGACATGTTATTCTTATTCCACTCTGCCTTTTCTTCAAGTTACTAAAATAAAACAAAATATTGATAGTGAAAGGATCCCCAACAAATAACTTTATTCCTGCCTTCTCCTCATCCCCAAAACCAGTAGCCTGGAGTATTGTACTCACTAAGCACAGAAATTAGAAAATGCAAACTTAGGAAAAAATAGTTTTCAAAGGAAAAGATCTGTTTTAAGCTTTTTCCTCTTTTTAAACTCAAAAGTAATCTGTCTTAAAACATTATTCTACACGTGGTGTAAAGCGCAAGGACTGGCATAAGGATCCCAGTTCAAGTCCCTGGCTCCCCACCTGCAGGGGCGTCACTTCACAGGCAGTGAAGCAGGTCTGCAGGTGTCTACCTTTCTCTCCCCCTCTTTCCATTTCTCTCTGTCCTATCCAACAAAGATGACATCAATAACAATAATAACTACAACAATAAAAAAACATTTTTCTAAAAAGCCAGTGAAATAGAAATTGCTTTGTAACGAGGGCACAGCTCAGCTCTGACTTATGGTGATGCTGAGGGGTGGGGCCTTGTGGCCTCAGGCAAGAGAGTTGTTTGCATAGTCACTGTGCTACCTCTCCACCCCATGTGGTGTTATCATTTTTAAAAGTGTTAAAATAATTTGAGTTTTAAAGGTATCCTAAGAAACTGAGACAAGGTAACATCTAGCATGACATTCTATTATACTAGGAGGAAAGGTATACACCTAAAATCTGGTGTCAATGTGCTTTCTCACTTAGCTAGAGTAAGTCAAACAATTACGTGCCAAGGTGATGATAGAACAAACATTTTTAAAGCTATATTTTTCTGCTGGTATTGTTGTTGTTTTTTGTTTTTTCTTTAATAGGGTAAGTGAAAGAGACCAAAGTCTCCTTTAATGCAGTGGCTGTTGGGCTGCTCACATGGGAAAGTAGCCCATTATGCAAGTGAGCTGCCTTGGTGGTCATTTAACTTCTTACTGCTGTCCTACTGTGATCATTATTTTCAAGAAATCACTTAAAAAAAAAGTCATTGGTGCCAGGCAGTAGCACATATAGTTAAGCGTCCACATTGCAGTGTGTAAGACACTGGTTCAAACCCCAAGGCCCCACCTGCAGGGAGAAAGCTTCAGGAATGGTGAAGCAGTGCTTCAGGTGTCTCTACCCAATAATAAATAAAAACATTTTTTAAAAAGCCATGACTTTCAGAATTACACTACTACTAGATCAGAGTGGTATCTTGTTTGAAGTGCTAGTATTTTTAGTTTAATAAATTGAGGAAAAGGAAATAGTCTCTTTCTATTGTTGCTGTGTGTGCTGCAAAGTCAACAAGAGGTTGTCAAGTTTGTAAATAATTAGTGTTTTTTTTTTGTGGGAGCAAACTTTTCCATAGGTCACTAAGCCCAAATAAAAATTAAACCCACTATATAATATTTTTTTACTCAGTCATTCACATCTAGTTACACAAATTACAACAGAAACTGCTCAGTAAATACTTGAATTAACAGCATAAATGTAGGAGGTAGTTCCCTGGGTAGAGGATACTCCTTACTGTGTGTTAGGCCCTGGGTTTGAGACCAAGCACTCCATGGGAACAGAGCTACTATAGTGTCTTTCCTCTCTCAAAAAATATTACTTGCAAATACATTGTGTTAAAGTCCAGTTATCTCATAGTTAAAGAAGTTACAAAGAAGGAAAGAGTTCAAATGGAAATGAATGTTATCTTATTATGGCAGCCCAGGAGGTCGCACAGTGGTTAGAGCTGGCATCCCATGCAGTAGAGTGGTGCAGATTCTCTCTCCATCAGTAATAAATCTAAAGAACAATGAAAGACTGGTCCAGAGAATTCACTCAGCAGTAGTTTGGCACATGTGCAAACTGATGGGCTCACTCCCTGGCACCACATTAAAAAATATATAGTAATGTAAATTTTGAGATCATGTGTAACAGTGTCATTATAAAGTTCCAACTTAACCGTCCAGGTAATTGTTTTAGATAAAAATTAAGTATGATATAAGCTTATTGTTATTATTTCAACTAGAGCATCACTAATACTTTCACATGACAATAAATCGTTGATATTCACAGATTCTGCATGTCTTGTCTTTTCTTGGATTAGAAGGGAAAAGGATAGTAGGCAATTCAGAAGAACCAATGCACTTCATTCTTCCTGGTGCTGAAGTCTCTTCCCGTTCACCTCATACAGTAGCTTAAAAAAAGGTTTGGATTGACAAGGATGAGGGCATCCCAGAGCCATGGCTACCTTCAGGCAGAAATGGCTGAGCCTGCATTGCCACTTACATCTCTAAAAGACCAATCCATGGCAATCTGTATATGGAACTAACATTCTTAAGACTATGATCTTTCCGAGTTGCAGTATTCAGTGTGCCTGCAGGAAAGACAGGAAGAAGCATCTTACCACGATGTTCACATGCTCCCAGAAGATTGATGATGTTTGGGTGGTGTCCAAGTTTACAGAGGACCTCCAGTTCCCCTGCAAAGTCCCTGTGGTCATCTTTGGAAGCATATTCTGGAAAGAAAGTCAAGAGTTGTGATTCCCTGTCCACTACACCTTCTCAGAAAGAGGTCCCTTCCTGTTTCCCAGGACATTCAGGGGAACCCAGTCACTGTCAGGTCTGGAAAAGTATAGAGAGTTAAAAAAAAGAGAGAGAGTTCTCTTAACTACTGCCATTCCCAATGGAGGGAATGGGGACACAGATCTGGTGATGGGAATGGTGTGAAATTATACCCGTTATATTACAATATTGTAGATAAGTATCAGATCACTAATATTTTTTTTAAGTCTCTTAATGCAGGCTATGTAACAAGAGTGACTTTTTTTTCCCCTTTGTCTCCCTGCCAGCTTGGCAGGCTTCACCTCTCCAGGTTTTTTGTTTGTTTGTTTTTTAATAAAGGGAGGGATAGAGAAGCAAAAGAGATAAAGTAGACACCTCACCTGTAGCCCTGCTTCACCATTCATGAAGCTTACCCCCTTCAGATGGGAACTGAAAGACTTGAACCCAGGTCCTTGCACACCGTAATGTGTGTGCTCAACCAGATGCACCACCACCTGCTGCATCCCCCCCCCCCCCCAGCTGATAGTTTCTTAGACACACCATGGGCCAGCAAGATTGCTCTCTTGGATAGTGTGCCTGGTTTGCCATATGTAAGACCCAGATTCATGTCTCCACTGCATTAGAGGAATCTTTGCTCTTTTTTCCACTCTCCCTCCTTCTCTCTCTGCACCCATCTGAAAAATGCCAGCTCAGGGCAGTGAAGCCCAGTGACAAAAGATCAGCTGGACAGTGGTATACCTGATACCATGCACAGGGACCTGGGTTCAAGCCCCTAGTCCCCACCTGCAAGGGGAAAACTTCACAAGCAGCAAAGCATTGCTGTAGGTATCTCTATCTGCCACTCTCTCTACCTCTTTCCTGTCAAGCAAAATAATTTTTTAAAAGGGGAGGGGTGACAGAATGGTAGATAGCTGGAGTAGACACTGAGCTCTAATAATAAACCTGGAAGCAATAAAAAAAAATTAATTAAAAAGAATGTGACGGGGTCAGGCGGTAGCACAGCAGGTTAAGCCCACATGGCGCAAAGTGCAAGGACCGGCATGAGGCTCCCAGTTTGAGCCCCCAACTCTCCACCTGCAGAGGAATCACTTCACAAGCAGTGATGGAGGTCTGCAGGTGTCTATCTTTCTCTCCCCCTCTATCTTCTCCTCTTCTCTTGATTTCTCTCTGTGCTATCTGACAGCAATAACAACCACAATAACAGCAACGATTAGCAACAAGGGCAACAAAAGGGGAAAAAACAGCCACCAGGAGCAGTGGATTTATGGTGCAGGCACTGAGCCCCAGCAATAACCCTGGAGGCAAAAAAGAAAAAAAAGAATGTGACAGATAAAGACACCAGAGTACCAAAGCTTCCCCAGGCAGTAGTATCCCACGTGGTGTGCATAATACAGCTGGTACTGTCCCCTGGGCTAATCCTGATTGCAGGGCGCCTGTGCCATGTGTACGAGGATACTTAGCTTCTCGGAGCTCTACTCACTAGATGGCACTAGCTTAACCAAAAGCTTTCTGTAGACATTGCCCAATCCACCCCTGGCTGAAAACTCCCGCTCTAATGCTTTCTTGTTTAAACTCTTAGCCATGCAGGGACATAACTGGGCAGGGTTGGTGCTGCCTTCACCTCCAGATTTTCTCTCTTCCCTCTAAGTGTACCTTCCAGAAACAAATAGGCTGAGGAATAGAACACTGATAATGCTAGCAGCTCATTTCAAGTTTAATTTTTAACTTGATGCTTCAATCCTGCTTAAAACAGAAGTGTTCAAAATTTCAAGTGACCTTTAGGTAGCAAGTGCTCCCCAGTCAGCAAACTTGAGTTATCTCTCCTCTTTTCATCCCATCTCTCCAGCAGCATTTTGGTCAAGGGGCACACCTCCAGGAAGCCAGCCAGCATGACAAAGCATTTGGGTTGATAAGCAAACTGATGATCCTTGAATCTGGTGACAGTATACTATTTTTGCTTTTTGAAAAAATGAGGGAAGGGTAGAAGGGCTGCTGGTGGTCACGTGTGTGCCTGAACGTGCGGGGAAAGCCATGGGAGTGCTAGTCAAAGTGAAC
The DNA here is from genome assembly GCF_950295315.1 of Erinaceus europaeus. NCBI lineage: Eukaryota > Metazoa > Chordata > Mammalia > Eulipotyphla > Erinaceidae > Erinaceus > Erinaceus europaeus. The sequence goes on along the minus strand of NC_080171.1, from coordinate 62,351,599 downwards.
AGCACTCACCACACTGACTGGCAGGTGATTCCAAGTTGAGCGCCTTGTTCATAAACAAGGACAGTGGGGAGCCAATTCCTGGATGCCATTTTAAATGAATCTTTTTTTATAAATAAGGATGTCTCCCTACTTCAGTAACTGTCCTCCTTTGGTAATGCCAGTCTCCCTATGAACATTTTCCGCTTTGGCATCCTACTAAAACTGTTTTACCTCATCATAAGGCCATGAAGTAGACAAACAGGCTGAATAAGGTAACAAACAGCTAATAAGGTACTTACCTTATTAGCTGATCAAGCTCAACATTACAGCCAAGAAGAAGGAAAATCTATCCGTGAACCTAGAAGGCCATCCTATAGAGAATCCAACAGTAATAATTTTCTAATACTACACTTCCCAAGTCTATACACTGTAAAGGCAATGGTGTTGTTTTGAAGCCTCTTCACACAGAAGAAAAGAGAGCATTGCTAACAAATTAGTCATCAGGTTCTGAAGATGGTTCTTGACCATCTTGTTAAATAGGTAGTCAAGCTGACTTTACATGAATACTATTGGAAAAGATTTAATTCTTGTGACTTTAGGTGAGTGGTTTTAAAACTTGAATGTGCATAAAATCTCTAAGAAGGCTTGTTGAAAATTAAGAAAAAAAAGATTCTTAATGTTCCATCTCAGGTGTTCAAATACAGTAGAAATGGCTGTGGGAGAAGCCTAGATAAATACACTTATAACAATGTCTCCAGAAATTCTGATGCAGAAACTCTACCAAGACAGTGGTTCACAAGCATAGTCTCTAAGCCTTCAACATTGGCATCATTTGGGCACTAATTAGAGAAATAAACTCTGGCGCCCCACCCCACACTTAAACTGAATCAAAGCGATAATGGTGGCAATTTATTAATTATTTTATTAACAATTCTTCCAGGTGATTCTGATACTTTTATGAGGCCATTGAATTAAAAAAAAAAACTGCTCCCCACAAGTTATTGTGTGGCAGTTTTGTATTCTCACATCCCAAGGAATCAAGGCATGGTGCCTTCATGTTTACTTCCTGACCTAGCACAGGCTCCACCTCAGAGGAAACATCATCTTCAGCTCTGACATCATGCCAGTTTTTTGTTTAAAGAATGTAAGACCGTAGAGGAAAGATTCGACAGGAAGTCAGATTTTCTTCCCATTCCGGTCAAATGCTGACACCCTTGGCCCCACACTGACCTTTCATTCTCTTAATGGCAGCATCCATCCGTAGCCCGTCCTTCTTGATGCGTGCCTTGAGAACCTGGCCAAAGTTACCCTCCCCAATCACATCTTGAAATTTGATGTCATTCCAGTCAAGCACTGGATAAATGGTAGGATCCGGGTTCTTGGCCTTCCTGTTCAGGGCCAGAGTTCCCGAGTTGAACTGTACAGCTGGCTCTTCCCTCTGGGAAAAAAAAAAATGTATATATATTTCTTTTTCATGGTTTTATGTCAGGATTTTTCAAAATTCTGAGGAGTTTTGTTGCTACCTCCTTGCCATTGCCCCCCACACAGGCAAAGAAAGGATCTCTATCTGATTCTAGAATGGAGGTGAAAATGGTTTCATTGAGCACGTGAATTGGCTGCCTCCAGAGATGCTGCAGGCACCATTCTCAGCCTGGGCGAAACCACTTCCCAGACCATTCGCATTGTCGCAGAGTGAGGTGGGAGCGAGGACAGCACAGCATTTCCTCGAGTGAGTCCCATGAGTTTCTGCTCTGCTGAGGAATGAACTGGTATTCATTTCTGCTTTGAGACCCCATCTGGGCGGCCACAGGAGTGAGCACTTGCCTAGCTTCATCTTGGTCTATTCTTGGTTTCTACTCTCTCCAGCTTGTCCTAAAGGGCTCAATCTCTCACACCCACCCTGGAATAGCCTCTGGTTCCAGGATGACTAAGATTTAGAGCAAAATCCAACACCTGCTTCACTTTCTTGTGTGTTTCAGTGACTACGGATCTGTCACATCAAAACCTTTTGTGTTCCCAGCCCTCTTGCTGGTCATTCCTCCTCAGTGGCAGACTGAACTGAGCCAGCTATCTCGTGGAATCATGACAGAGTCCCCTTCTGCTCTACTGAGGGGAACTTTGAAGATTCACATGATTAATAAAACTTTAAAAATTAATTTATACCCAACATCAGTTGAGTACAATTAGAGTCTAAATCCAAAAACTAGAGACATTTAAACTTAAAAAAAAACTTCAACGTGGTGATACTTATAAACCTTTGCTATCTATCACTCAAACTTTCAAGATGAAAGAGATGGTGCCATATGCCCAAATTTTAGACTGAAGGGCACAGAGGAATAGGAGATACACAGCTGTATATGTAACTCCTTATTTATATGTGAGGAATAGGATAGGACTGACAGCAATTTTAGAAGTGGGAAATCAGCACTGGAAATAGGAAAGTCTGTTTAACATCATTTGCCATCACACTAATCTCTGGTTATCCTTATGTCCTATGTCCTTCCTCAACAAAAATTATTCACTTGATTTATTATTATTTTTAAGAAGAGCATGGCTTGTGGTGGTATGGGGGATTGAACCTGGGACTTTGGAGCCTTAGGCATGAAAGTCTCTTTGCATAAGCATTATGCTGTCTCCCCCCACAAAAATCATTCACTTGATATTGCAAGATTACTCATTCTGGTAACTCTTTACTAAGATAATTGTATATCTTGTTTTTGAGGGGGCAATGGTCCTGTCATGAGTTTGGCTTCCTGCAAAATTAAAAACAAGCTTTTTATTCCAAAAACTTCAGTTTGGACAACATAATTGTATCCTTGGGTTTCTTCATCTCCCAGTATTCTTCTGCATACTGGGAGTCAAATTTAAATGAGACTTGCCTAAAGAAAGTATTTGCTTTACAAGGGAAGTTCCTGATCCACGTCTTTTAAAGTGAAAGTTGTGCATGTATGTGGATTTGCCCTAATTACGTAGTAGGAAGAGGAGACACTACCACATTCTGGAAGGCCTGGGCCATTCTCCTCTGGATGTTCGCCCTCTTCAGTTGCAACATGATCAGAAAGGCCAATAGCACTGTCAGGCAGGTCATTCCTGCAGAGCCGAGGATGGCTATGAGCAGTAGCTTTCCACTTCCTAGGTCCCCTGACACTGCAGAACAGAGAGAACCAGTGGAGCCAGTTGAGGTTAGATATAAACCAACACTACGTATGACACAAGTTACAGCATAGTGGGAAGGTAATGACAGCCCCAATCCTGCTACCTAGTGGCTAGGTGACCTTGAGTTACTTTTATTTGCTTCAATTCAATGGAGATGAGTCTAACTAGATCTATTTTGTTATTATCTTTATTTATTTATTGGATAGAGACAGCCAGAAATCGAGAGGGAAGGGGATGATAGAGAGGGAGAGAGACAGAGAGACACCTGCAGCCCTGCTTCACCACTCGCAATTCTTTCCCCTTGCAGGTGGGGGCCCAGGGCTCGAACCCGGATCCCTGTGCATTGTAATATGTGCACTCAACCAGGTGTGCCACCACCCAGCCCCAGTCTATTTTTTCACATGCAAGGAGCATTTTTTAAAATGGCAACATTTTTACCACCAGGTGTCATTTGTTCAACTTTGACTTTTTTTTTTCAACTTTGACTTCTAAGTAGAGGGACATGTTCATTTTAACCACGTTGGAGACAGTAAAGCCTATTAGGACAAATGAATAGTAATATATAACATGGATATGGGGTAAACTTTTTTTTTTTTTACTACAGCACTGCTCAACTTTGGTTTATGGTGTTGTGGGAGATTGAACCTAAGACTTTGGAGCCTCAGGCATGAGAGAGTCCCTTTGCATAACCATTATACTATCTACCCCCTTCCCCCCCACACACACTCCTAGGTAAACATTAAGTCAGTAGGTCCTTTTATTTATACTCTCTGAAGTATAAATATACCCAAGGAAATGCCTATCTCCTCTGCTAACCTTGAGATCTGGAGAGAGTTGTCAGCTCATGAGTAAAGGTTGGGTTGCTAGGTCCTATGTTGTTCTCTGCAAAAATGTCCACCAGGTAATCTGTTTCAGGTTCGAGACCCTTGAGCTGGTATTGGGTAATGGTGGCATTCTTAATCTTCACATCAATGTGCTGGTCTTCACTCTTGCCCTGCACCTTGTAACGGATGGTAATAGAAGAAATAGAAAAGCCATCCAAGATGGTCCAAGTAATCATGGCTGAAGAATCTGTAATGTTAGAAATCTTGACGTTTTTTGGTTGAGGAGGGAGAACTAGAAATAACAAATAAATAAATAAATAAATAAATAAATAAATAAATAAATAACATTTCATCAAGATACTACCACTTTTTCAATTATGCTTTCTATTATTATGGTTTTTGAAACAGTTTTAGTCTATAGATATTTTCTTAGATGATAATTTCAGTCAATTGGTAGAAACCTTGTATACTTAACAGAATGGCACAGACAGCAACACCTATTATATATTTGCTTCTGTATACTAAGTTAAGGACTCAGGACTCTGGTACTCCAAAAACATGTGTTACATTCTTCTTGATGCTGAGGAGAATAGACATAATGAGAGCTGATACTTATATAGATCCTTCTGTTCAGTAACTCATCTCCTCTTCATGGTAGTTTCACCACAGGTATTAGAATTCAGAGAGTTTAAGTGACTTCGTAGAAGAAAGATTCAATTCCTGTCAGTCTTACTCGCCATCCCTAGTTGCTTATGTTTTCCCTAATGTACTTATCAAGTAGTAGCATCTTAATGTACACAGAACAAGATAGTAAAAAAACCAAAAACCCATATTCCAAGCTAAACAAATTAGCATATAGATAAAAATCATAGTGTTTAAAAAGTCAGAAGAGGAATAAAATGTATAAAGTATACACTTATGGGTGCATGTACTGTATTAAAATAATACAACACTAAATGGAAAAATACAGGGAGGCAGGTGGTGGCACACTGGATTAAACGCACATAGTCTGAAGTGCAAGGACCAGCACAGGTATCCCAGTTCAAGCCCCCGGGCCCTCCTCCAAGGGGGTCGGTCCACAAGTGGTGAAGCAGGTGTCTATCTTTTTCAATTTCTCTCTGTCCAATGGAAAAAAAAAACTGAAAAAAATGGCCACAGGAGCAGTGGATTCATAGTGCAGGCACTGAACCTCAACAATATTCCTGGAGGCAAATAAGTGGGAAAAAATCGAACAAACTCAAATTTGGGTTGTCTCTGCAGGAAGAATTTTGAGTATAGGTGATGACCAGAGGGGGGTTTTGATGCATACCTACAGTTTTCTATAAATCAGTTTTAAAAAGGTGAAATCAAATGTGAAAGTTAACTGACATTAATTCTGGATGGTAGAAATGTGCTTACTGTAATAACCTACACTATTTTGTAACCTTTACTTTTCACAGAATTTTTTTTTTTTTTGGCCTCCAGGGTTATCACTGGGGCTCAGTGCCAGCACTATGAATCCACTGCTCCTAGCAGTTTTTTTTTTTTCATTTTACTGGATATGACAGAGAAAAGTAGAGAGGAGGAGGAAACAGAGATGGAGAGAGACAGACACTTGCAGACCTGCTTTACCATTCATGAAGCAGCTCCCCACCCCTGCAGGTGAGGAGCTAGAAACTCGAACCTGGATGCTTGTGTGAGTCCTTGTGCTTAGTACTATGTGCACTTAACCAGATGCACCATCTCCCAGACCCTCACAGGATTCTCTTTAATAATGAGTAATCTGAGTACTAGCCAAGCAGTTCAGATGTGCACTTGTCAATGACAGATGAAGAGAGTGATGGGAGAATCGTTGCACTAGTTCCAACTGTGCTGAGAAAGGGGTGGCCCAGCTGCCCAGGATAACCTCTGACTTTGGAAGCTCAGACCACATAATCTTGACTTCAGTGGTTATTGATGTGGTCAAGATAGACCTCCTCTTCCCAAGGGCCCCAAAATATCAATAATGCACTGAATCAAAATGGAACTCTACTGATGGAAAAGCTTTCAATACAATAAAGAAATTCAGAAGTCCCAGCTGATTTAAAATAGTCACTCTGAAAAATAAATAAAATAAAATGGTCACTCTGTAATAGAAGTTTGAACTACTGAAAGAAAAATGGTTGTACTTCTCTCAACTACATACTGTAACTCTAAGAGTTGTAGATTATAAAGGGTTTTTAAAAATTATTTATTTGATAGAGAGGGAGAGTTTCCCCCTGCAGGTGGGACTGGGGGTTTGAATTTGGGCCCATGTGCATTGTAACATGTGCTGTCTACAAGGTGCAACACCAGCCTGGCTGCTATAGAGGTTTGTTTTTTTGTTTTTGTTTTTGTTTTTTTGTTTTAAAGCAAAGGTATATTGCTTCCTCATTTTATTTACTTATTATTTGCCTCAAGAGTTATCACTGGAGCTCAGTGCCTGTACACAATGATTCCACAATTCCTAGCAGTTTTTTTTAATCTGATAGAGATGTGGGGGCTGGTGGGGGGGAGATAAACACTGGGAGCCTCCTTCCTGCAGGTGGGACTGGGAACTTGAACTGGAGTCCTTGCACATGGCAATGTATGCACTCTACCAGGTGTGACACCACTCAGCGCCAGGTATTCTGCTTTTAAGGATAAAAAATAACGAAGAGTTGGGAAATGGTGTACTAGGTAAAGCTTCCACTCATAGCCAATTACTTCATTTATTAAAAAAGAAAAAAAGGGGAGTCGGGCGGTAGCACAGCAAGCTAAGTGCACATGGCGCATAGCACAAGGACCGGCGTAAGGAGCCCGGTTCGAGCCCCTGGCTCCCCACCTGCAGGGGAGTCTCTTCACAGGCGGTGAAGCAGGTGTCTGTCTTTCTCTCCCCCTCTCTGTCTTCCCCTTCCTCTCTCCATTTCTCTCTGTCCTATCCAACAACGACAACAACAATGACATCAATAACAATAATAATAACTACAACAATAAAACAAAAAGGGCAACAAAAGGAAATAAATAAATATAAAAATATTTAAAAAAAAAAAAAAAGAAAAAAAGTCCTCCAGGTTCCAGATGCTACCATGACGCCAATCAGACTTCCCAGGACAGACAACCCTACCATGTGTCCTAGAGCGCCACCTCCCCAGAGCCCCACCCCATTAGGGAAAGAAAGAGACAGGTTGGGAGTGTAGATCAACCTGCCAACACTGTGTTCAACGGGGAGGCAATTACAGAAGCCAGACCTTCCACCTTCTGTACCCCATAATGACCTTGGGTCCACACTCCCAGAGCGATAAAGAATAGGAAAGCTATCAGGGGAGGGGATGGGATATGGTGTTCCAGTGATGGAACTGTGTGGAATTGTACCCCTCTTATCCTATGGTTTTTGCCAGTGTTCCCATTTTATAAATTAAAAAATAAAAATAAATAAAATAAATGGAAAGAAAATTTTTTAAAAGTCTTGAATTATTGGTAACTAGGACCTGATGCCCAGTCATTTGGGCAAGACTGGGATAGTGTGTGTTACTTACCATCACTAAGAGTCCAGGCTGTGAGGTCCTCACTCCATTCTCCTTGGGATTTTGTGTTGACTCTGGCTCGAACCACATACTGCTCCCTGGCACGTAGATTGTTAAGCAGCACTGAGGTCAGGTTGCCCGGCACTTTGATATTTTGCTGATCACTATTCACTTGCACAGACCTCCTCTCGACTTCAACGTAAAAGTCATCATCTGAGCTTGAAAATACTGGTTGCCAGGTTAAGTTTAGAGCTGTCTGACTTTTTGGCAGGAGACTAAGACCTCTTGGAGGTGGGAGACCTAGATGAGACCAGAAAGATCATTATGTTTACAGAGTGTTAAAGTAACACTAGCTCTAAAAGGCAGTTTTACAAGTTAACTCTGGCTTTTAGAATAACACACAACTTTATAAGCTACCAAAGATATACAAGGGACGGGTGAGACCTTTCCTTTCATAGTATTTTCTAATTCCATTCCAGGTGTTCCACTCCCCAATAAAGTCCCCAAACCTAGATATATTCCAGGTCCCCTGAGATAGAGCATAGGTTCACCCGTGCCCATAAACTAGGGGAAAAATATATACCTGAAAGCAGAAGTACACAAGAGCATGCAGGGAATACCCCTAACACTTCATCTGCACTATTCCAGTCTTTAGGTCCATGATTGTTCAACAATTTGTTTGGCTTTGTATGTTAACTCTCTTTTCAGCCACCAGGTTCCATATGCTGACCAGACTTCCCTGGACAGACGACCCCATCAATGTTTACTGGAGCGCCACTTCCTCAGAGCCCCACCCTACTAGGGAAAGAGAGAGGCAGACTGGGAGTATGGACCGACAAGTCAACGCCCATGTTCAGCGGGGAAGCAATTACAGAAGCCAGACCTTCCACCCTCTGCAACCCACAACGACCCTGGATCCATGCTCCCAGAGAGACAGAGAATGGGAAGGATATCAGGGGAGGGGGTGGGATGTGGAGATCGGGTTATGAGAATTGTGCGGAATTGTACCCCTCTCATTCTATGGTTTTGTTAATGTCTCCTTTCTTAAATAAATAAATAAATAAATAAATAAATAAATAAATAAATAATAAAAATATAATAAAATAAAAGATATACAAGGGAGCAGCAGATTTTTTTTTCCTATCAAAAGTCTTTAGACTCATTCTAATATGTAATGTGTGTAACTGAAACACAGGGGCACTATCCCTATAAAGAACAGTTAGAGAATATTTTTTGAGTCCTGGAATGACTTTATATTTTGACCCTATAATCTGACTTCCAGGGTTTTATCTTGAAAATATTATCCAAGGATGTAATATTTAGCCATTTTGGTAATAAAAAAAAGGACTAATCCAAAGAGACAAAGCTATGTGATTAAAGATGTGTATTACTGTAACAGCAAGCAATTGGAAGTTACCTAAATGCTCTAGATAAATAAATGCTTTAAAATTATGATACAATCATTCTATGAATTAGAATAGATAACTGGACAATGTATGGAATCCCAATAAAATATTATACATGAGAAAAAAACTGATTGCTACTTAGTAGAAATCATGTCTATAATTGGTCAAGGCAGGAAGGAACCATAAAAAATGAAAATAGATTTGCCAAAGATGTGGAATTGTGCTTTGGGCAACAGGTTTTAAAGATATTTCAAGGTTACCACTTGTACAAAAGAGAATTCCAGATATCACACTGTGTTGGCAGGACCAAGCCAAATTCTGTTCTGATTATCAAAGTATCAGCCAATAATTGTTTTTTTTCAGATGATCATTACCATTTATTTTACCATATTATTCAGCACTTCTATTCATGAGAAAGTAGGCAGAGAGAGAAAAGAACCAGACATCACTCTGGTACATGTGCTGCCAGGGATTGAACTTGGGACCTCATGGTTGAGAATCTAGTGCTTTATTCACTGTACCACCGCCCCAGACCACTTCAGTACTTTTATATCTAGCATGATAAGAGTTTTTTTTTTTTTACTTTTTAAATATTTACTTACTCTCTTTCTGTTGCCCTTGTTGTTTTATTGTTGTAGTTATTGATGTCGTTTTTGTTGGATAGGACAGAGAGAAATGTAGAGAGGAGGGGAAGACAGAGAGGGGAAGAGAAAGAGAGACACCTGCAGACCTGCTTCACCACTTGTGAAGCGACTCCCCTGCAGGTAGGGAACTGGGGGCTCAAACCAGGATCTTTAGGCCAGTCCTTGTGCTTTGCGCCAAGTGCGCTTAACCCGCTGCACTACCGCCTGTCTCCCGCATGATAAGAGTATTGATTAATACATATGACTGATATTTACAATTAAATTTTTAAAAGTATTTCTGCATAAAATACTTTCATCATAAAGACTTTTAACATTAAAAAGATTATATATTTGACTTAGCAACACTGTTAGAAAAATCATGTTTTGGAGGGGAGTACCCCTGGTTAAATGCAGTACACATTACCCTGTGCAAGGACCTGGGTTCAAGCCCCCACTCCCCAGCTGCAGAGGGGAAGCTTCACAAGCAGTGAAGTAAGCGCCTACAGGTATCTCTCTCCCTCTCTATCTTCCCCTCCCCTCTCAATTTCTCTGTCCTATCAAATAAAAAAAGGGAAAAAATGCCCACTGGGAGCAGTGGATTCTTAGTGCCAGCACTGAGCATACTGGTGGCAAAAGCAAAGATGGGGGGGGAGAGAAAAACTGAAGAAATGCTGCTCTAATTCTTGATTAATGGCAAGAAAAAGGATCTGTTTCCATCCTCCAAGAGTGACCTTCACAGGCCTATTTTTTTTATCACTTTTTTCTAGAGAGAACCACCAAACAGAGCTTGCTGGACATTATGTAAGGTCTTACTGGTCCTTTCTCTGTAACCATTGTAAACTGAGGGAGGTGGCTGTCAACTCCCTTTGTTTATCTTTTATATTTAAATTCCAAACTAGATCACGAGAGAGTTCAGGCCTTCTTACAGCAGCAGAACAGAGGCCTGAAGTTTTGGAGCATCTGTGACAATCTTCTAAAGCTATGCCTAGTTTAGAGGAGGAATTCAGTCAATGGTCATTCCCTTTCTCCTCCCATATCCCCTTCCTAACCTGCCTTCTGTATGTCCTGTGTTCAGAGTATGTTCTCTCCTCCACCACTCATCAGCACACTTAAAAACAGTGCAACTGCCAGGCAAATTTTAAAAAAACAAACATCAGCAAAATTCAAATGAGAAGCCTTAAGAATTCCCTTCCTACCCACCCCTGAGAACTACTTTGAAATATTCCAAAAGACTTCTCAACACATCCTGCTGGAACATATTCTGAGAGCTAAAGACAGTTATAGTGTGGGTCTGTGAAGTTTTTTATGTTCTGTTCCATAAATACTTTCCATTTGAGTCAGATCATGACATTTCCCTTTGATTTATCAACACTGGCCTGAGAAGTAACTACTGTTTGCATTTTAACAACAACTTGATGACATGAGACACCACTTTGATCATAATCACAGCATCTCTTTACCTCCTAACATACATTGTTCTGTATCACAACCTGGTGGGTTCCCAGAAAGCTGTCTGTTACTTGTGCAATATTTCCACAAGCAACAGGCTAGTGCTTGGATACTGTTTGACTTAAGGAAGCTGCTGGCCAGAAAACCCAGGTAGGTGGCCTGGAGGAGTAAAGTGTCTCTCCCCTGCACAAGAGCTCAGGAGAGCTAGGTTGTGCTTTCTTGTTTATGCCATTCCATATTCTTATGTCTTCGTAAATGGGCTAAAGGATTTGGATAAGGAAGTGGTGTCTTTGGGCTCTTAGCAAAAATAGAAAAGCAAGAGGATGGATGTATGAAGATTAAATGTGACGATGCATGAGACCTATCACATGGACAAGTTGGTAACAGTACTCCAAGATGCTACTTCCTAACTATATGATGAAGGAGATGATAATTCTTATCCTCCAAGGTAATATAAATTAAATGATGTGAATTTGCATTGGTCAGGAGACAGTAACGGGTTGATTACACACAGTGAACATTAGAAGGTAATGTGACAAGAAATCAGTCCAGCATTTCAGAGGAAGACACCTGGGTAGCAGAAAGCTAAATCCAAATGAGAATCAGGGAAACTTGCAGATTGATCAATCTAAATTGATCAATCAAAACATATTGTCTAGGAAGACAGATAGCATAACAGTTATACAAAAGATTTTGATGCCCGAGGCTCCAAGATCCTGGTCCCAGGTTCATGCCCAAGCACCACCATAAACCAGAGCTGAGCAGTGCTCTGGTAAAAACCAAAGAGGAGGCCAGACAGTGGGATACCTCATTAAGTGCACATAGCATGAAGCCCAAGGCCCCACTCAAGGATCCAGGTTTGAGCCCCCTGCAAGCATATCTGCAGGTGTTTGTTTTTCTCTTTCCCGTTCTATCTCCCTATCCTCAATTTCTCTCTTGTACTATCCAATAAAATGGAAAAAATTGGCTGCCAGGAGCAGTGGATTCATAGTGCCCCAGAGGCAAAAAAGAACGATATAATAAACCATTAAAACAATGAATGCCATGTCTAATCTTTTTTTTTTTTTTTGCCATATCTAACTTTCTGTCTGGTCTCTGAGTCCATTTGTTCAAGAAACGCATTCCATTAAAATATTACCAAATATATGTATATATTTTACTGCATATTTTATTAGGAAAATTCCATAACCACCAGCATCAGGCGTCTCTTAGGAACTTTTAGAAACACAAATTCTTATTTAAAAAAAATAAGAAATGTCTGTCATGGTCTGGGAGGTGGCACAGTGATAAAGCTTTGGACTCTCAAGCATGATGTCCTCAGTTTGATCCCCAGCAGCACATGTGCCAGAGTGATGTCTGGTTCTTTTTCTCTCCTCCTGTCTTTCTCATAAATAAATAAAATCTTTAAAAAATTTTATATTTATTTTCCCGTTTGTTGCCCTTGTTTTTTATTATTGTTGTAGTTATTGTTGTTGTTAATTTCGTCATTATAGGACAGAGAGAAATGGAGAGAGGAGGGGACGACAGAGAGGGGGAGAGAAAGATAGACACCTGCAGACCTGCTTCACTGCTTGTGAAGCAACTCCCCTGCAGGTGGGGAGACAAGGGCTTGAACTGGGATCTTTACGCTGGTCCTTGTGCTTCGCGCCACATGCGCTTAACCCACTGGCTACCGCCTGACTCCCACAAATCCTTACTTTTTTAAACAACAACAAAAAGTGTTGTTCAAAATACTCAGACTCTACAGAACTTATTCTTCTGGGGGGGGGGTTGTTGTGCACATGATCTGTGGTGACTGATACTGACACTCTGGCAGCAGGCATAACAGCAACACATTTTGAGGAGGTGTAAAAGTGTACCCCTAAAACATGTAGTCCTGTAAATCAGTAAGACTTCAATTTTTTTAAAGAATTGTAATTGAGAAATGGTTAAGACTAAGAACAAACCTGACAGATAAATACAACTATGTAAGTACATTTGTTTTCAAACAGGATTATCCTAAACCAGTTATTCTTGGACTTTTTCTTTTCCTTTTTTTTTTTGTTGGTACTTTATATTCTTAAGAATTATTGAGACTGGTAAAGAACTATTGTTTACATAATAATTTGAAAGATATTAAAACTGATAAACTTTGAGGCTGGGTGGTAGCTCATCTGGTTAAGCATATACATTACCATGCACAAGGACCCAGGTTTGAGCCCCTGCTCCCCACCTGCAGGGGGGATGCTTCATGAGCGGTGAAGCAGGTCTGCAGGTGTCTATTTTCTCTCTCTCTCCCTCCCACTTTCTCTTTATCCTATTCAATAAAATAAAAAGGAAAAAAATGGCCACAGGGACCAGTGGATTGCCGTACCTTCACTAAGTCCTAGAAACAACCCTGGTGGAAATTAAAAACTTAAATTAATAAAGGTTTATAAACTTATGAAGGTTTGGGAGTCAGGGTAGTGCAGCGGGTTAAGTGCACGTGGCGCGAAGCACAAGGACTGGTGTAAGGATCCCGGTTCAAGCCCCTGGCTCCCCATCTGCAAGAGAGTCGCTTCACAAGTGGTGAAGCAGATCTGCAGGTGTCTATTTTTCTCTCCCCCTCTGTCTTCCCCTCCTCTCTCCATTTCTCTCTGTCCTACCTAATAACGACACATCAATAACAACAACAATAATAACTACAGCAATAAAACAGCAAGGGCAACAAAAGGGAGTAAATAAATATTAATTTTTTTTAATTATGAAGGTTTCAGGTGCATAACATTACAAATCAATGTGTATATGGTACATTAAGTATATCACTAAAATTAATTCTGTCTATAAGTATACTCCTTTTGCTTGACTTACCTCTTTCCTCTTCCCTATTGGTAACCACTAATTTGGTTTTATAAAGTCAAGTATGTTTCCTCTCATTTAATTCATTTACTTGTTTTATCCTTTATATACTATATGTAAGCAAAGAGATACGGTGTTTTGTCTTCCTCCATCTGACTTCAAAACGCAAATTCTTGAGCCCCAATCCCATCTCAAACACAACTGAATCATGGAGATGAGGTCCAGAAATTAGTCATTTTTAAAAAAGATTAAAAATTTTTTAAAATATTTTTATTTATTACTGGACAGAGGCAGAGAGACTGAGAGGGCAAGTAGAGACAGAGAGGGAAAGAGACAGAGAGACACTTGCAGACCTGCTTCACCACTCATCAAGCTTTCTGCTTGCAGGTAGGGACCTTGGTCTTTGCACACTGTTATGTGTGCAATTAATCAGGTGTACCACTACCTGCCCACCGCCCCCTGAAATCAGTCTTAACACACTTTCCAAGCGACACTAATGTTTGATAATTACTGATTTAAAAATAAAGCACATATTATAAGAAACAGCTTAAGGAGATGCAAGTGGCAAATCGGTAGCAGAACTGGAAGGTCAGAGACTAGAGCAGGAAACTGCTGTTCTGTAGATAAATGCTTCTCAAATTTATTTGTCGTTTGTTGTTTTTGGTCACTTCCTAGGGCTTCACCACTCCAGGACAAATTTTTAATGAGATATTAAGAGCAACACAGAGGCTGTGAGAGATTAAAAGAGAACACAACATCAAAGTTTCCTTCAGTGTGATGGGCTCAAACCTAGACATGGCAAGCAGCACACTAGGAAAGTGAACTATTTTGCTGGCCCTTTATTAATGCATTAACTGTGTTCATGGATTATTTTGAGACATTAGAAGTTTTTTTTTAAGTAAATGAAGTAGGGTTTCTGAAGTGTAAATGCAGCAACAACCTGACCCAGGCCTTGAGATGGAAACAGGAAGCTGGTGGAAGCCAAGGCCCAACAAAGCTGCTACTAAGTAAACCCCATCTCCTAAGGGCTGTCCTGCCTTCCTGAAGGCTCATCTGCTTCCTTCTCTGTCCCTGTGGATTGCTGCAGACACTCTCCCCCAGGGAGATAGACCAGGAGTGCAGCCCAAATAAAGGACTGGTTTGGCTCACAGTTGCTAACCTTCCTGTCACTTTCCCACCCACTGAAAAGCAAACTCCTTCCACCTCCATCCCCACCCACCCACTCACCCACCACCACCCTTCCTGGTCTTCCTTCCTCTTTCCCCTTCCTCCCCCTCCCACCCAGCTCATGAATAAAAGCTGTTTGCTTCCACTGAGCACTGACCGATAGAAGCTGTTGTGAACCGCCTCACAGGTCCAGGATGCCCTTCCCCGCCCGCTCCACGCCGCACCAGCTGCACACAAAGCTCGTAGTCTGTGCGAGGTTCCAGATAGTTGAGTGTAACAATCTCATTTGTCACTAAGAAGAGAGAAAGTCCAGGAAACTTAAGTTGGCCTTCTTTTTACATTCTTTACACTGGAATGTTGTTATTGTGAGATGAACTTTTTTTTAAATATAGTATCTTAGAAGAGACACAATTCATCTTCAGGATCTTACTCTCACTACCAGATGATTAAAAAAGATGTTCCAATGGTCCGATGTGTAAACTATTTCTGTGCCACTTAAGGTGAAAGTCTGTTAAGTGAGAGAAAGGCTGAGAGTATGGATCAACCTGTCAATGCCCATATTCAGCAGGGAAGCAACTACAGAAGCCAGACCTTCAACCTTCTGTATCCCACAATGATCTTGGGTCCATACTCCCAGAGGGTTAAAGAATAGGAAAGCTATCAGGGAAGGGGGTGGGATACGGAGGTCTGGTGGTGGGAACTGTGCAAAGTTGTACCCCTCTTATCCTATAGTTTTGTCAATGTTTCCTTTTTTTTTTTTTTAAATAAAAAATTAAAAAAGAAATCCCAGCAGGATGACCTGGAAAAAAAAATCTGTTGGGTAAAATCCATGAGTCCCACTTAATGAAAAACCAATCAGATGTGGGGAAATTTCAATTAGAACAGAAAAAATAATTTGTCTTCAGGTATAGTGATTACAATCAGGCTATAGAGAGAAGGACTTCTCTGAGAACTTGCTTACAATAATGAGTTAGCATATTTAACGGTCACATAAAAGAAGGGTTTAGAAGTACTTGAAAATACATTCCATGAACAAATAGCATATTTTTATTTTCTTCTTAGTTATTTGTTTTAGCTAGTCTCTCTGTCTCCCCCTAGATATTGCAATGATGGGATTTCATCCTTCTGTATGATAAATTCTCCATAAGAAAAATTTAGATGATGGGGGGGGGGGTTAAGCGCACATGGCACAAAGCACAAGGACCAGTGTAAGGATCTGGGTTCGAGCCCCAGGCACCCCACCTTCAGGGGAGGATCGAAGATCTGCAGGTGTCTATCTTTCTCTCCCCCTCTGTCTTCCCCTCCTCTCTCGATTTCTCTCTACCCTATCCAACAACAATGACGGCAATAACAATAATAATAACAACAAGGGCAACAAAAGAGGAAAAAACTGGCCTCCAGGAGCAGTGGATTTGTAGTGCAGGCAAAGTGGATTTGTAGTGAGCCCCAGCAATAACCCTGGAGGCAAAAAATAAAGAAAGAAAAATAAAAGAAAGAAAAATTTAGATTGGGGTTGAGAGTTCTTCAGCAACACTTTGTGGCTGTTCACTTATAGAAAGAAACTGTGGGTTCTGACTATCATGTAAATAAAAAAAGATGCTTCTTACTATGATTCTGAATTTTGGCTTATTCTACAATAGAATGTAAAAAGCCCAATGGTATAATAGCATGACATTATTCAATGCGCTCAGGTCTATTAGCATTATTAAATCCCAAACCCGCCTCTTCTCTTTTCTTGTAACTTTCTTTTTTCTTTATAGGAGGTGGGTAGGGGCCCCTTTTCAGAAGACTGCAGCTGTAGCGAGACTGAAGCATCAGTGGAGGGGAGCGTGGGATAGACAAGCCGGTTGTGGGAGATCGCTCTACCAGGTAGGTGGAGCAATAAAACACAGTCAGCTGACAATTGTTTATAATTTTACGTCATCATGCAACAAAAAGAACTTTGATTTATGCTTCAAAATAAATTTAACTTGTAAAGAAATAAAAGCTCTTGTGTAAACTTTATCACGTGTCGTTGACTTGTTCTTCCAGGAGGCCGGAAAAGGACCATGCTCTCTCTGCCTATATCTCCTCCCCAGCGCGGTTCAAATTCCTCTCAAAAATATCTGTGCATTTGGCTTGCAGGACTCTTAATGAGAAAAGCAAATCAGTACAGCAGCAACAGTCGCCTCTCTGATTACATCTTTGCTTCTCCAGCAGACCATGAACTTTCCTGTTTCTACTACTCCTGGCATAGCAGCCAAATTGGAGAGTCAAGAGAAGCCTGGAAAGGAAAGACTGATATCAACAGTAATTCCTGATGCAGGCTGGTTCCATGTCTGTGGCACAGCATGACTTCCAAAAAGTCACCTCTAGAAAGCCTATTGGATTTCACACACTTTCTTAAATACTCAGAAACAGAATTCTCTGCTACAGTCACTGCCTTGGGACAGAGGATTGAGAGAGGAAGTCATTTCTCTATTTGGATGGTGCTATATTTCTAACAAGAATTTTCCAGTCCAACACTTACCTTGAATAGTCTGCCAAACCTCATAATGATTAACACGTTTATATAGAAGCTTCTTAGATTTGATTGGCCCATCTCCAAAGTAAGGCTCAGAGCTGATGTTGATGACAGCAAAGTTATGTCCAATGTCGATCATATTGGGGGCGTTCAGAGGCTTTGGGAGAACTAAATGGAATTGTGGTAAACAAGTTAGTGTTTATCGATTTTTGTGACTTTTATCATTGTTCCTAAGTGGGTGTAAAAAGGAATAGCCTTTAACATTCCTAGCAAAGCCCCCTTAGAGTTCTTTGCTCTTTTCAATGTTCTGTATTCCCTTGGCTTTGCTCTTGCTCCTTCAACCAACCCATTGACCACAATAAAATTTTGTTCATAAAATAAGAGTATGGGGGGGCATGCAGTGGTGCATCTGGTTAAGTACACATATTACCACACACAGGGGTCCAGGGTTCGAGCCCTGGATCCTCACCTGCAGGGGGTCTGCTTCACAAGCAGTGGAGCAAGTCTTCAGGTGTCTATCTTTCTCTCTATCTCCCCATCCTCTCTCAATATCTCTTTCCTATCTAATAAATAGAAAGAAAAAAAAAAACTCAGGCCCTTTTCTTGTATTCCCATTTCATTTAGCATACAATCCAATTCATACTACGACTTCCTCTGTCTCACTGACCTTAGTTAATCCAACTACTGAATACACCAAGCTGCTTTCTTTTCCTTTTTTTTTCTTTTTTTTTGTTTTGTTTAAAGTTGTTGTTATGTGGAGATGTTGCATTCTATCACTCCCCGATCAACACTCTCATTCTTTTTAGTTGTAAGAGAAACAAAGAGGCATCATAGCCCACTCCACCATCTGTGCAGCTTTCCTTGTTGGTACCTTGTTGGTATGCTACTCCCATATGCTATTAGGGCTTGAACCTGGACCCCTGCACATGGTAAGACATAGACTTTACTGTGTAAGCTATAACCTTGCTCTCCCAAGCCAGAGTCCAATAGGTGAGACTAGATTCTTTTTATTTATTTATTTATTTTTTACTTATTATATTTTTATTTGACATAACAGAAATTGAAAGGCAGTGGAGATACAGGCACCTGAAGCACTGTTCCAGAACTTGCTTGTGAAGCAGCCTCCCTGTAGGAAGGGACTGAGCGCTTGAACCCTGGTCTTTGTGCATGGTAACTGGTAACATGTGCTCAATCAGGTGTGCCACTGCCCAGCCCTCTAAGACAGGACACATTTTAATCATGTCAATTTCTTTAGCCAGGGCACTACTGTAAACAAAGTCCTCCTTCCTCTGTATGATCAAATTAAGACCACCTAGTTGCTTAGTCTCTCAAATGTACATTTTATTACAGGTGTTAATATTTCTCTCATAAGAGATTCTTTTAAAAATGTGACACTCTTTGCTTCCAAAAAACCTCCTTTGGCTAGTCAATTATTATTTTGCCTTTCAGTAATCTTTTAATAATATTTTAGTGAGATATCCATATTATAAAGTATATTTAGTTCAAGGAACTTTGCCTATTAACATTCCCATGTAAACATCCAGACCAAGATAGAGACATGCTCACTCTCAGAAGGCATTCTTGTGGCATCAAAAGGAATTTACTATTCTAATTCTGTCAATATTGATTTGTTTCATCTGTCCTTTAGATTCATATGACTGGAATTATAAAGTATGTGCTTTTTTTGCCCACCAGGATTACCTCTAGGACTCAGTGCCTGTGTGATGATTCTGTAAGTCCCAGCAGCCTTTCCCCCCTTTTCCTTTCTTTTCTGATAGAGACTGAGAGAAACAGAGGTGTGGAGAGGGGAGACAGAGAGGAAGAAAGAGAAAATGCTTGCATCCCTGCTCCATCTATCATAAAACTCCTCCCCTGCAGGTGGTTACCAGGAGCTTGAACCCAGATCCTTGTACATGGTAACATGTGTCCTTAACTGCTACTACTTGGCAGTGTATTTTCTTTTGCTCATTATGATCTGTGAGATTCATTAGTAATTGGAATTCTTTTTTAATTACTGCTATTTCATGAGCTTACTATGAGAAATCACTTTCAGAATTTACTATCAGAACATGAACATACAATTATGAACTTAATGATCAGAGTAAAAATTGGTACAGCTTTGGAAAGCTGGCAACATATATTAAAATTAAGCATATATTTACCCTTAGTAACTCAGCAGTTCAGTCAATATGATGACAAAGAGTCATCAATGGGGTGGGGGCATGGGCAGCAGATGGCTCACCCAGTAAACACACATTTAACTATGCACGAGGACCTGGGTTCAAGCCCCTGGCCACCACATGGGAAAACTGTGTAAAGGGGACAAGTCACAAGTGGTGAAGCAATGCTGTGATGTCTCTCTTCCTTATGTCTCTCTCTTATTTTTCCTTCTCTATTTTTCTACCTTCTGTGGTGGTGGGGGGGAGAAAGATACTCCTCCAGGATCAGTGGTATCATGATTACATGAAGCCCTGGTATCAAGGAAAAAAAGAAAAGAAAGAAGAGGAGGAGGAGGAGGAGTAAGAAGAAGAGGAAGAAGAAGAAGGAGAAGGAGGAGAAGGAGAAGAAGAAGAAGAAGAAGAAGAAGAAGAAGAAGAAGAAGAAGAAGAAGAAGAAGAAGAAGAAGAAGAAGAAGAAGAAGAAGAAGAAGGAGAAGAAGAAGGAGAAGAAGAAGAAGAGAAGGAGGAGGAGGAGGAGGAAGGAGAAGGAGAAGGAGAAGAAGAAAGAGAAGAAGCAGTGGCAGAGAAGGAGAAGGAGCATCGGTGGCCTAGAACTAGAAATGCTTCTGTACATTGATGCTGTGGGCTGTGTCTTTCATTACTTAATAAAAAATGAGAAGCAGGGACTGTGACTCTCCTGAATCTTAGCAGCATGGTTTAGTTTTTGAGTCACTATGTATTTTCTAAGGGCAGCAAGCATCCCCAGGAGCTTAAAAATAAGATAATTTGTCTTATCTATACATCATTTCCTTTCTCTGAAGTACATGCAAGATGAAAGAAACTATTTTGATCATGGAACTGTTCTGCAGCATAAAGAAGATAAGGACCTTTTCCAGCAATAAAAAAGTGACGAATTTGAAGTGGTTACATGGTTTCTCAGAACAGAAAAATCTAAATTACTAAGGCTATATTTAAGAGACTACTATTGTTATTGACATTTTAAAAAACATCTAATTTCTAGAAAGTGCCTCTCAGATGACCCATAGCAATAAAGTGGGTTAAAAAACAAATCAACTTTGGTTGTCTTGCCTACTCACCTGTAACACGAAAGGATCAGAAAATAAAATTGTTTAGAAGAGAGAGAGAGGAGTCAGGAGACTCAATTCAGAGGTAGAGTTTTCTGTTTACCAGGTGTGCTACATCTAAGGCAAGTGAACTAGACCTTCTGAACTTGTTTCTTAACTGGGAAGTGAGGGTGGGGTGGGGTAATGATAAGATCAATTACATGTGATTTTTATAATGATTAAATGCAGTGGTATATATTAAGCACTGATTGCAGTCCCTTTTCTAAAATTTATTCAGAGAAGTATCAGTTGTCTATATCTAAGTGGGTCATTTGTAACCTTCAAATATAAAATCTTTTCTTGGGGACTGGTGGTGGCACACCTGGTTAAGTGCACACACTAGAGTGTGCAAAGGCCTGGGTTTAAGCCCTTGGTCCCCACCTGCAGGGGGAAAGCTTCACGAGTGGTAAAGCAAGGATGCAGGTGTCTCTCTATCTCTCTCTCCCTCTCTACCTCCCCCAACCTTCTTGATTTCTGGCTGTCTCTATACAATAAAGATAATTAAAATATTAAACTAAAATGAAATTTCTTCTTATATCTAGGTATACCAGCCAAACTAACTTGAATTTAATCTTAAGTTACTTCTTATCCTCAGCAACAGCTGCTTTTGAAATACTAAATGATAGCAGTAAGAATGATCACAATTTTCTATATCTAAAGAATCATTCATATTAGTTATACAGTATAGCCTGGGATTTAAATTGATTGAGCAATCATCAAAGATTCTCCAGATTATTCTCTACAATAATGAGTAAGAAGTTGAAATAATGATGAAGCTAAACTGTTCATAAAATACAAACACTAACAGACATGTTACATCAGGCAAAATTTCAAATGCTTTATACATAGAAGAATTATTCACAGAAACTCTCAGATGTAGATAAACCAAACTTCTTTTACAAATGAGAGAAGGCTCAGAGAGCTTAAATTTATTTGCTAAGGCCACATACAGGTTAGTAGCTGTTAAGGACAAAAATCAAACTCAGAGCTAGGTGACGTCAAAGATGATGTATCCAAAAGGCACTTTAGTAGGCTGACAGTATTTGTATCTAGAAACCACACACACACACACACACACACACACACACACACACACACACACACACACACACACACACATACAGTCCATCAAGAATACAAGCTCTTTCTGGAAAATGGAGTTTACCTTTAACTGAAATGTTGAAGGGCTTTTCTACCATCCCAGCCACTGTGTTCACACTGCAGACCCAGACTCCTGTGTCAGTAGGGAGGATCCGGCTGAGGGTGAATTGAGCCACAGAAAGGTGACCTGTATGGTTAAAGTGTTCTGGCTGCAAAGGTCAAATACAAACACAATAAAAACTTTTAGGGAGGTATAAACACAAAGGTCCATAACACTGACCCCATCTCATTGTTTAATACGTTTTCTAAGAGCGATTAAGAAGCTAAATGCAATGCTAATGTAATCATTGGCTTATTTCCAGAGCTATTGTAGTAGCTCTGAAAATTTATATTGGATTGACGCCCTTGCAGATCCTGCTGTTGTGTTTGTGTATTTGGGAGTATACGGTAAACACTTGCAAGCAAGGAGTCTAATATCTTTTAAACTGCTTCTGGCAACACTGGTTTCTTTCCAGTCAGATAGAGATGGCTGGGTGAGAGGACAAAATGGCTTCCTAATGTGAACATTCTTGGAAAAAGCTAGAACTCTGAAGACACAGGGACATGACTTCACTCCCAGGCTTTGCTACTTTTGAATGATTTCTTAGTTCACTCACCCAGGTACTTTCCACTGCTACAGAAAGTATACTAAGTCAGATGTGTGTATACAGCTAGATGGTGGCTGTTACTTCTGTTAACTCATGAAAAAGCCAACAAGCTTTGGATGTTGTCAACTAGCTTCTACTACCTAGTAGGTTGAGAGGAATCAACATCATCTAATGTGTGAATGCTAGTAGTGTGGCACATTCTACACATCCTGCCCTCAAAAAAGCAAGCTTGAATTATCTCTGGTCAAGTTGATTTTTAGTCATCTTTGAAAGAAAAGTGAGAACTATTTCAAAATTTTTAGATGTCACAACATGTCAACTTTTTGGGAATCAATTGTGACATAGAAATCTGAAGTGGAGCAGAGAGTGTGGTAGGGATAAGAGAGAATAAGTGTGTGTGTATGTGTGTGATGTGTGTGTAGAGGGGAGGGAGAGGGCATGGGAGAGGGAGAGAAAGAGAAAGAAAAAGAAAAGGGAAACATATCACAAAGGTAACAGTTTCTTCTGGCAAAGAAGTTCTGCTGTAACAGTGCTCTAAACAGTGGCTTATGAGAACCAAGTGAAATGACAGGGGTGCCAAAGAGTAGATTCAGAACTGGAGGTGTTCATGGATCAAGCTTCCTGAATTGGAAATGTAAAAGCAGGCCTATCTAGCGTCACATGAATCAAACTGAGCTCTCCCCTTGTGTATTCCACTAACGGCTGCTCCACAAAGCATGGTTAGACTTGACCAGTCATCAAAGTTTCATGTCCTAGTAACATCTATGAGGGAGCCCATGAATTTCATGCAGATTTGTGGTTTACAACAGCCCTTCATGACCACTGGACCACCTCACTCTTCCTGATATAAAGTAGTAAAAAGACACAGGGATACGGCAGAGGCAGCACCATATGGGCATGGTTCTGACAAGTACTTTTCACCACACTTAGCTGGACAGTACTGAAGAATGAATGCATCCCTGGCGCTCAGCCCCATTTAATTTACTGAGTGGTGAATTTCCAACCTGGCACCACAGCACTGGCCATACAGAGGAAACCAGGCTGCAGGGGGAGTCTGCTCTGCTTCCCCCAGGAATATGGCATTTTGCCAAAGCAAACAGTATCCTGGCTTGGGAGGACGCAGGCCCTAAGCGGAGTCTATTTTGATTTGAGTGGGATGGCTACTACACCAAAAGCACCAAGTAGTATCAGATGAGCAAATTATGAATAAATCTTACACGAAGCACTATCCCATCTGGCTTCACCAAGGTCATTTCTTCCTTAGCAGGTAGTGGCCAGCCAGATGCTTTGCAGAGGGGATTAAATATACCACTGTTCACTTCTATGTGCTCTGGCAAATCCTCTATTTTTGGAGTCATCCTTGGCATACCTGAATGAAAGAAAAAAAAAAAGCACTGTGTAATCTTAAACTTTCACACAGCAATAGTCATGCACTGGGTAAGAACTTCACAAGGGATATAAACTCATCATCACATAATAAAGTTATGAAGTGGCTGCTTGTATGAGGCCCATTTTATAGATGAGGAGGATAAAATTCAGAGCCCAGATTCAGCCTCAGATGTTCATGAATCCGTATTTCCACATTTCACCATAATACTCTACTTTCTCAGTAGGCCTGGGACATACAATCTAAATAGAAAAATAATCATTATCACTGCATCTCCTCTAACCTTAATGTTCAGTCTCTCATTTGCTATTTAAGAGAATTATCAGAAAAGTAAAAAAATCAATGACAAGTTCTTCCACTAAAAGAAAACAAAAGATATTGCTCATCAAGAACATGATGCTTAATTTACGTCTCATCAGCGGGGAAGTCTGAGAGAAGCAGAAGGTTTATATGTCTTAGATCAGTGGAATAAAGTGGATCACAAGTTCCCCAAAATGAGTTTGTCAGTAGCCAAATCAAATGTTGCTACTAGGCCAGGGAAAGGCAAAAGACTTTCATGTCTCAGACTCCAAGATCCTACTTTCAATTCCTGGCACCACCACAAACCAGAGAGCTAAGGAGTGTTATGGCTATATATATATATATATATATGTGTGTGTGTGTGTGTGTGTGTGTGTGTGTGTGTGTGTGTGTGTTCATGTTACAGCCAATATTGAAGAATAAACATCTTTGGTATTAACATGAACTTTTTGCTTATCTGCATAGTAGAAAATGAATAGCTCAGAAACCACTTTATTCTTAACTGAACTATCTTAAAGATCTTTAGCTCAAATGTGAGATGTGGTTGAAAACAGGCAGACTATATACATTAGCAGGCTCGATTCCCTGGTCCCCACCAGCAGAAAGAGAAGTTTTATGAGTAGTGAAGCAGTGCTGCAGGTGTCTTCCTCTCTCCCTGTCTTCCCTCTCAATTTTCCAAAGAAAGGGAAGAAAGAAAGAAAGAAAAAAAGAAAGAAAGAAAGAAAGGAAGAAAGGAAGGAAAGAGGGAGGGAAGGAAAGAAGGAAAGTAGGGAGGGAGGAAGGAAGGAAAGATAGAAGGTAGGGAGAAAGGAAGGAAGGAAGGAAGGAAAGAAGGAAGGAAGGAAGGAAGGAGGAGGGAGTGGGAAAGAGGGAGAAAGAGAAAGGGAGAAAGGGGGAAATGGAAAAAAATAAAAAGGCTGCTGGAAGTGATAGATTCCTCATGTAGCACTAAATAAGCTCCAGTAATAACCCCAGTGGCAAAAAAAAAATAAGCAAACACACACAGAGAGACACACACAAACGCACACCTTGGCACATAGTAAATGTGGGATATAGAAGTGTCCAAGAGCAGTCAATGGTGGTAGGGTAGTGGTAAACACATCATTACTGACGTTTTAAACTGATAACCTTTTTCTTGGGCCTAAAATAAAATGAGTGCAGTGTAGAGTGAGGGTGGCAGAAAGTCAATAATTACATAGGTAATTTCTTCTTCTTTTTTTTACTATCTTTATTTATTACAGGTAATTTCTTAATAGCTAAATCTATAGACTTAGATCGTGAATTTAAAAGTTTGCAAACTTTCAACCTTACATAAGGATTTGGAGGGGGTGGTGATGGGAGTGGATTCTGACCCATTTAAGCCACTTCTTTCCCTTATTGTCTCTTTTTGTTTGTTTGTTTGTTTGTTTGTTTTTGCTTTTCCTTTAAACCACTGCTCAGCTCTGCTTTATGGTGGTACTAGGGATTGAAAATTTGGGACCTTTGGTGCCTCAGGCATCAAAGTCTCTTCACATAACCATCATGCTGTCTCCCCAGACTGTCACAGCCTGTCCCCAGCCTGTGTGCACAGAGGCAAAGGAGGATCTGCAAGTGGGGACTGGACTTGTGGTTGGGGAAGGGGACTGTTGATAAAAACCCAGGGCTGGATGTAGATCTGTGATTTCTTTTTTAATTTTTTGTATTATTTTTATTGGATAGAGACAGCTAGAAATCAAGAGGGGTGGGGGAGACAGAGAGAGAAAGAGAGAGATAGTCCTGCTTCACCACTTGCAAAGCTTCCCCCCTGCAGGTGGGGATTGGGGGTTCGAATCCAGGTTTTTGCACAGTGTAACATGTGCACTAACCAGGTGCACCACCACCTGGCCCCTGATCTGTGATTTCTTACAGCTTTGCAACCCAGGGATTTAGAACACAGAGGTGGAGTAAATATTACTCAAATCTTTGGGTTTGTTAGTTGCCTTTGTTCAATCCAAATCTCTGGTAGCCCTAAAACATATTTTCCCTTCTTAGACCTTAAAGTCCAAATGCTGAAGTAAAAAAAATACTGAGGAGTTAAAGCATTTAAGAAAACAACTGTAGCAACTCCTCTCTCTTTGAAAACTCTAGAGGCTCCTGGTAGACGCCCACTTTTATATTCCAGCGTCTGAGTGGCTGGCTCTGATGGTAGCCTATCTACTCTCACCTTTATTCTCAGCACTTTGATAGACATTGGTTCTAACCAATGAGCTTGTGTCACGCCCAGTTTGAAACTGATAAAAGCTACATGCTGGGGACAAGTCTGCAAGTGTGTGCAGGTCTGGTGGCAATCTATATACCTGTGACCCGTTAACGTAAAATAAAGGTAACTCCTTGTCCTCCATGTGGCCTCAGGTCTTATTCTTTGGTTACTCTAGAGCTATATTACAGAATTTTTTATTACATCTCCACCTGATGTCAATAACAAAGGAAGAGTATCGGTATAAATTTCACTGGATACACTGCTTTCTCTAATATGTACATTTGACTGGGGAAGCATGTATATTTGTTATTTTGCAAAGTCTAAAATATGTAAAAGTATGTTTTGTCTAACTTCACACAGCATATTCTAGGGCAACTGCTAGCAGACATTTTTTTTTTTTGTAATGAAGTAGACATATTTTCAGCTTTGCAAGACAAGAGTTCCCTCTTGTAACTATTTTGCTTTGTCCTATAGTTCAAAAGCAATCATAAAAGGTGTATATTGCCCATGAATAGGGGTAGCATTGTTTCACAAAGTTTTTTTTTTTTTGTAACAAACAATGGCAGAGCAATACAAAGAATGTCATACCAGTCTGCTACATTATTAATAAGCCTAAAAACAGCACAGTTTTTTAAAACCAGAGCAAAAACCCACATAGAACATGATACCATATACAATATAAATAGAAAGAAAACCTATACAGACAGAAAGTGAACCAGTGGGCACCAAGAGGGAAGAATGGAAGTCAGTAATAGTAATAATGGGTATAAATTATGTTCTGACATTGTGGAAATATTCTAAAAGATTATGGTAATGGTGGTACAACTCTGTAGATATATTTAAAAATCATTCGATTGTACATTGTAAAGGGATGTACTTCATCAAACTAAAATTACATTTTAATAAACCTTTGTCTTTGAAGTAAATTTTCAGAAATTTTATTTAGAAAATAAAGGTTTTTTTGAATTTTTTATTTAAGAAAGGATCAATGAACAAAACCATAAGGTAGGAGGGGTACAACTCCACACAATTCCCACCACCCAATCTCCATAACCCACCCCCTCCCCTGATAGCTTTCCCATTCTCTATCCCTCTGGGAGCATGGACCCAGGGTCATTGAGGGTTGCAGAAGGTAGAAGGTCTGGCTTCTGTAATTGCTTCCCCGCTGAACATGGGCGTTGACTGGTCGGTCCATACTCCCAGTCTGTCTCTCTCTTTCCCTAGTAGGGTGTGTCTCTGGGGAAGCTGAGCTCCAGGACACATTGGTGGGGGAAAATAAAGTTTTTAAAAGCAAAAGGGATAGTGGGTTGGAGCTGGTCCGTGGATAAGTGGGCTGATTCTTGCTCAAGGTTATTTTTTTTTCTTTTCAAGGTTAATTTCTGCACCAGAATTTATTTATTTATTGGCACTAAGATTATCACTGGGACTCTGTGCCTGCACAGTTCCACTGCTTGTAGTAGCTTTTATTTACACATAGAAGGTGAAAACAGCAGAAGAGACAGGAAAGATATCTGTAGACTTGCTCCACTTCTCATGAAGCCTCACTCCCCTCAGGTGGGGCTGGGGACTTGAACCTGGGACATTAGCATGTGCTCTCTTCCAAGAGAGCCACCACCTGGCCCCTGAACTAAAAAATTTTAAATGTCATCATGAAGGTAATCTTGTCTGGTTTTTATCTTTGAATAATCTTGTCTGGTTTTTGTCTTGTCTTTTTAATCAAATACTTTGTCCAATGTCTTCTGCAGTCATTCTCTTTCTTGTATTTAGCCAAAGCAAAGAATGACACTAAAGAAGGGAATAAAAGAAGTAAGCAGAGCTCACAAGTGTTCATCCACACTCCCAAAGAACATATGTGTAATTTCTGGTGGAGAGAAAAATGAAGTCCATCATGAAGGTCTATAGAAAAGAATTAGAGGGAGTTGGGAAGTGGCACACCTGATGAGGTGCACATGTTACAAGGTGCAAGGATCAGGGTTCAAGTCCCTGATCCCCACCTGCAGGGAGAAGTTTTTTTTTTTTTACTTGGGAAGATTAATAGTTTACAGTAGATACACTTGATGACACATGTATAAAAAATTTCTCAGTATTCTGTAGAACACTCTCACCCCCAGCCCAGGTCCTTCTCCACCATCATGCACCAGGATCTGAAAGCCTTCCCTTCCCTGCACCCCAGAGTCCTTTACTTTGGTGCAATACACTAAACCCAGTGCAAATTCTACTTTGTGCTTCCCCTTTCTGTTCTTATTTCTCAACTTCCATCCATGAGTGAGACCATCCATATTCATTCTTCTCTTTCTGGCTTATCTCAACATGATTCCATTAAACTCCATCCAAGATGAGGTAAAGAAAGTGAATACATCATTCTTTTTTTTTAAAAAAAATTTATTTATCCCCTTTTGTTACCCTTGTTGTTTTATTGTTTTAGTTATTATTGCTATTGTTATTGATGTCATCATTGTTGGATAGGACAGAGAAATGGAAAGAGGAAGGGAAGACGGGGGAGAGAAAAATAGACACCTGCAGACCTGCTTCACTGCTTGTGAGACAACTCCCCTGAAGGTGGGGAGCTTGAGGCTCGAACAGGATCCTTACGCTGGTCCTTGCGCTTTGTGCCACCTGCACTTAATCCCATTTGCTACCGCCCATCTCCCAATGCATCATTATTAATAGCTGAGTAGTATTCTACTGTATATATACCACAATTTTCTTAGTCACTCATGTGTTGTTGGACACCTGGATTACTTCCAGGTTTTACAAACTGTGCTGCCATGAAAACAGGTATACACAGATCTTTTTGGATGGGTGTATTTGATTCTTTTGGATATATGCCCAGGAGAGGAATTGCCATGTCATATTGTAAGTCCATTTCTGGCCTTCTGAGAGTTCTTCAGACTACTCTGCACAGAGGTTGGACCAATTTACATTCACAGTGGGGGAGTTTCATGAGTAGTGAATCAGTACTGCAGGTGTCTCTCTCTTCTTCCTACCTCTGCTTTCCCACTCTCAATTTCCCTCTGTCCTAGCAAATAAGTAAATATAAATATTTCTAAAAGAATTAGAGTATTGTTTAACACACACATTCCAATTTCCAGGTGGAAGGAAAAGTGGCTTGAGGATCTTGATGATGGTGACAACTGTACTAGCAAAGCTGAGTTTGGGCAATACTGACCACGGCCCTAACTACAGTGTTACCTTGCTTTACCTTCTCTCTCACACTGAAGTCCTTGACGTCCTGGAGAGCAGAGGCATCCTTGGAAACGATCACACACCTCCCCATTAGTACACCTGCACTTCAGTTTACAGTCTGGCCCATAGTAACCAGGCTGGCATGCTGTAAACAAAGATAGCAAAACCAGTGTTCATACAAGGCAAGGGAGAAAATTAAGACTCTAAATGGTTAGTTTAATTTTCTTTCCAACCTAGCAACCTTGCTGATTCATATAAGGTAGTATGTGGTTTACCTGCATCATTTACTTGGATTACCAGGAATAGTTCCTACTTGGCCAATTTTTTTCATAGATCGCGATTAGCGACAATAAAAAAAAATTGCCTGAAAGCACCAGAAAGCAACTGAAGCAGGCAGGTCCTGAAAGGGATTTGACATTTGGAAAATGGCAATTATGTCCTTCCCGTTTTCAGCTTTTGTTCTGATAGCTGGGTGCAAGTGACATTATGTGGACAAGCTAAAAATACACAGAAACCTGCAATCATCTTATTGTCCCAGAGGACAGTAAAGGTAACAACAGTTAAGTGGGAGACGAGAGGAAAAATCTAGAAAGGGAGAGTCAGAAAAAGGAAGTTCCAAATATTTGGTTGGTTCCTGAGCTACACATGATAAGTATAGGCCTAAAGGCCTCCCAGCTAAGAATAAAGAGCTCCTGTTGCAAGTGTGTTAGATTTTTTCATGTTGTCCCGTGAGTGAAGTCCCTGAGGTTCGAATTGTTTTTTCAAACTTTCCCCCTACCTTTCTTCTTCAGACTGAATGAATATCTGTTAATCTAGCTAACTTCTCATAACCATATGTGGTACCAGGGCTTAAAGCCATGGCCTCACATAGTGCAGGGTGTGTGCTCTACCAGATGAGCTATCTCTCAGGCTGCCTTTTTTTATTTTTATTTTTTTAATTTTTTTTTTCCCTCCAGGTTTATTGCTGGGCTTGGTGCCTGCACCATGAATCCACCGCTCCTGGAGGCCATTTTTCCCCCTTTTTGTTGCCCTAGTTGTTGCAGCCTCGTTGCGGTTATTATTGCCATTGTTGACGTTGCTTTTTTTTGTTGTTGGATAGGACAGAGAGAAATGGAGAGAGGAGGGGAAGACAGAGAGAGAGGGGAGAGAAAGACAGACACCTGCAGACCTGCTTCACCGCCCGTGAAGCGACTCCCCTGCAGGTGGGGAGCCGGGGGCTCGAACCGGGATCCTTACGCCGGTCCCTGCGCTTTGCGCCACGTGCGCTTAACCCACTGTGCCACCGCCCGACTCCCTAAGGCTGCCTTTTTTAATGCTGGCAAATGAACCCAGGACCTTGAACATGCCTGTTGGTCCAATTTTATCATATATTTTGAGAGAGAGAGACACATAGAGAAAAAAATAGGAAGGCAGCAGTCCATCACCCATGGAGCTCCCTTAGTGCTATGCATGTAGTACCACAGATCAAACCCAGGGCATGTGCCCAAGAAACACTTTCTTTGAGGTTTAGCATATTCATATGAAAACAGAGCTCTGGGTGGAAACATTTTGACTTAAATCCTGTAGTTCAGCAAATGGTATTTGGCTGAATTGACTAGGTAGATCCTACATTATGATTTCCAGAAAAGACAAATTCCTTAGTCTACTTGCTAGAACTTCTTCTATTCGGGGGGGGCTGGTGCCTACCTTCATTGCACTGCAGACCATTCCAGCCTGTGGCACAAGAACAGCCGTAAGGATCTGGGAGACAGAACACATAGGACTTGCATCCCTCTGGTCCGCTACACCTTTCTTTACAAGTTCTTCCAAATGTATGCAGTTCACAGGCTTGAGAGAAAAAAGTGATGGTTCAGAGTCAGGTATGAAACACCTTGAAATGCCTAATTATTCTTCCCAAAGGGTCTCTCTTAG
The DNA here is from genome assembly GCF_950295315.1 of Erinaceus europaeus. Taxonomy (NCBI): domain Eukaryota; kingdom Metazoa; phylum Chordata; class Mammalia; order Eulipotyphla; family Erinaceidae; genus Erinaceus; species Erinaceus europaeus. The sequence goes on along the minus strand of NC_080171.1, from coordinate 62,320,139 downwards.
ACCAGTGAACATGGAAAACTATCCAAGCTTAGTTATGACAGGTGTTGAGTGAACATACACCCTCAGAGCACATGGTACAGATAATGATACTACTCCATGAGCAGACCTCAAGGGCCCCGGCCACAGCTGTGTAGGCTGTGCAATGCACAAAATGGACATTTGCATGATAGATAGACATCACAGTTTCATATACTCATCACAACTTCTATTGGCTGGCAATAAACAGCCTTTAGAAAAGGGCATGTCTTTTTCTAATTCACCATATGTCCTGGTAAGGTTCATTTTAGCTTCCATTGCCAACTGTCCCCAGATCTAAAATTCAAGTTCCAGTAATGATCATCTTTCTCTCTGTGTTTGCTTTTTCTTTCTTTCATTCTTTCTTCCTCTCATTCTCTAAGTCAAACTGTCTACAAACTTTTTTAAAAAATATTATTTACTTATTATTGGATAGAAACAGAGATTTAGATGGGGAGGGGAAGGCATGTAGGGGAAGAAACAGAGAGAGACCTGCAGCCCTGCTTCACCACATATGAAGCTTTCTCCCTGCAGGTGGTGATCAGAGGCTTGAGCCTGAGTCCTTGCCAACTGTAATGTGTGTGCTTAACTAGGTGCATGACCACCTGGTCCCCATAATGATCACTTTTCTATCCACAGTTTAGTCATCAGGCACTACTGACTTACCCTTCTCACATGTTCTCCCCATAAACCCAGGAGGGCAAATGCATTCTCCAGTATCTTCATGGCAGACACCATTGTTCATGCAGACTGTGCAGGCAAGGTTACATTCAGGTCCCCACTTCTGAGCTTCACATCCTTTTATTAAGGAAAACAAGGTTATTGTGAGTAGAGCACAGTCACTCAACAACCTTTATCAAACACCTACTATGTGTCAGTCAGTTTAGTAGATATCTGTGACTAAAGATAAAATACAATCTCTAAACTATTAATTCACTAATTATCTAATATGAGGAACAGAGGAACAAACCGGAAATAATGATTAAAAGAAAGACAAGAGGGAGTCAGGTGGTAGTGCAGTGGGTTAAACGTACGTGGCGCAAAGCGCAAGGACCAGCATAAAGATCCCAGTTTGAGCCCCCAGCTCCCCACCTGCAGGGGAGTCGCATCACGGGCGGTGAAGCAGTTCTGCAGGTGTTTATCTCTCCCCTTCTCTGTCTTCCCCTCCTCTCTCCATTTCTCTCTATCCGATCCAGCAATGACGACATCAATAACAACAACAATAACTACAATAAAACAACAAGGATGACGAAAGGGAATCAATAAATAAATATTTTTTAAAATCTAAAAAAAAAAAAAAGAAAGACAAGGAGGACCTAGTCCTGTTCAAGGATAGAGGAGAGCAAGAAGGAAGGCATCTCAGAGAAGCTGGTAGGGAAACTGAGTCTACAGGGCCACCTAGGTAACAGAGAAGGATACAGAATGTATTCTAGGCGAAGGCAAGGTGGGGGAGGCAAGCATAGTATATAGACAAGGAGCTGCAAGTATGGCTAGAGACTAGGGCAGTGGACTTTCTAGCTAGATTCCCCACCTCGTAGCACTTCCAGTGTTTAGCTGTCTGTTCCAAATGCAAATCTCAGGGCTGGAGGGAGAGGGGGGATAGCTCACCTAGAAGTGTGCCTGCTTTTTTTTTTTATTATTTAATTTTATTTATTCCCTTTTGTTGCCCTTGTTGTGTGTGCCTGCTTTGTTGTACGTATGACCCAGGTTCTAGTCTGTCCCTCATTATACTGGAGGAAGCTTTGGGGATGTGATATCTGTCCCTCTCTCCCTCTGACTCTTATCTCTCCTTTTCTATCTTTTTCAGATGGAGCAATGAAGCCCCAGTGATGACTAGGAAAAAAGAAAGAAATGCAAATGTAAGATTATCCATCAACAATCTACTAAATGGCAAGCTCTGGGGAGCCAAGTGGTGGCACAGCGAATTAAGCGCACATGGCGTGAAGTGCAAGGACTGGCATCAGGATCCCGGTTCGAGCCCTGGCTCCCCACCTTCAGGAGGTTCGCTTCACAGGCAGTCTCTCTCCCCCTTTCTGTCTTCCCCTCCTCTCTCCATTCCTCTCTGTCCTATTGAACAACAATGGCAGTAATAAACAACAACAGCAACGATAAGGGCAACAAAAGGGAAAAAATAAAATGGCAAACTCTGGAGGTATTCTAACAGTCTGTGCTTAATAAGTCATCCTGAAGTCCCTGAGGAATACCAGTTTGAGACCCTCTTGCCTATAATGTGCAGAAGTGGGATGCCCAGTAGAAGGGGAGAGGGATAGCAGGAACTAGACACATTCTACTATTTTCCAGGTAGAAACCATGTAAGAAGTGGAACAAAATTCAAAAAGTCTGAAGTACAGGGTGGTACAATAACAAAAGTGTGGAAGCATCCTAAATGCCCATGAGCAGGTGACTGCCTAAAGAAGTTATGGGATATATATTCCACAGAATACTACTCTGCAGTCAAAACAGATGATACTGTGTCCTTTGGGACAAAATGGATGGAAGCAGAGGTGATTATGCTTAGCAAAATAAGTAAAGAGATGAAAGACAACTACCAGATGGTTTCACTCCTATGTGGAATCTAGAGATCTGATTTACATGAACCTGTCTCCTCCCCCCCAGAAATACAAACAAAACAGAAGCAAGCAAACTAAGATTTGTGAGAACTATGGTGGTTAACTTTGGGAAGGTGGGAGCACAGAACTTTGGTGGTGGGTGTGGTGTGGAACTATACACTGTAATCTTACAATTTTTTAACATATTAACAACAAATAAATTATTTTTAAAAATGCAGAGTGGTAAAATGCTTGTTGGTTTGTGTTTTCCTGGTTTCTCGCCAGCACTTGATGATTTTAGATTGTTAATTAGGTTCAAGGATGTTTTTGGATATAAGGAAAATGCAAGAGGACTGGAATAACAGTGTCCCATGCTACTAAATTTGGGCCTCGGCAGATAGCTGATATAACCTTATAATTTCTCTGGCAAGAGCTCTTGGCTATCTTGGTATTTTCTCTAAAGTAATCAGAAAGTCAACACAGACATATCTTATAGGTTTCCATATAATAAAGCTACAAAAATATATCTAAAAGCTAGTATTTACATGCCTTCACATATAAAAGAAAAATGTTTCTGCAAAATTAGTGATTTTTTTGAGAGACAGACCACAGTCCATTTGTACATGCTGAAAATTAATCATGACAGACTGGACATGAAAATGTATTTTCTATTACATTAAATATTGTCTCCATTTCTGTCATCTCTAGACTGTCCCATCTTTATCTTTAATGTTGGGAAGGAGGAAAGAATAAGTTTCAGAAAATACTAAGGAAGATTTCCTAGGGGTGAGAAAGAGCCTGTTGGTAAACAATAAGCATATGATTAGGCTTCTGTTATTTTTTTTTTTTACACTCATGAACCTGTACCCAAAATATAGTAAAATAAAAGTAAATTACACCTGCTCAAATGTGAACCACTTCTATGTCTATGTCTACTATTGATTAATTTCTAAAAGATTTGTTTATTAACATGAGATTGAAGGGAGAGAGAATCAGAGCATCAAACTGGCACATGAGATGCTGGGGACTGAACTTGGAACCTCATGTGTGAGTCCCCCACACTCTAGCCACTGTGCCACCTCCTGGACAACTACTAGTTAATTTACTATAAAAACTATGGATTAAAGTTATTCCTCACTTGGATAATTATAATGGGATAATTTTAATGAGTTTTAACTCATGTTTTTCAAACCTAAAAAGTAGAAATCACATTCGAGAGTTAAATGATCCAATAAGTATAGGATTTATAGAACACATAGTGTTTAGCTAGTTGTTTAGTCAAGCCAGAAGTCTAACTCATCCTTTTGTAGCAGACAACTTTCAGGTGTCTATTCAACCCACAGACCCCCTCACCCCCCCCCCACATTCCTTCTTTTTTAAAAAAAAATTTATATTTATGTATTTATTCCCTTTTTTGTTGCCCTTGTTTTATTGTCTGTAGTTATTATTATTGTTGTTATTTATGTCATTGTCATTGGATAGGACAGAGAGAAATGGAGAGAGGAGGGGAAGACAGAGAGGGGGAGAGAAAGACAGACACCTGCAGACCTGCTTCACCACTTGTGAAGTGACTCCCCTGCAAGTGAAGAGCCGGGGGCTTGCACCAGGATCCTTATGCTGGTCCTGGCACTTGGCGCCACTTGTGCTTAACCCGCTGCACTACCACCAGACTCCCATTATCTGTTTTTTGAATTCTCAGTACCCTTCCAGCCAATCTCTGAGTTTTGCTAACATAGCCAAGCAACTTAGATTTCACTGCTTCTTATAACAAAAAATGCTAGTTAACTACACCATCCCCAAATGGTGGTCTCTCAGTCACTTACTGCGCACTATGAGCCTCGTGAAGGCTGAGGTGAAGAGGTTTCCTCCTATGTACCTGGCTGAATATACTCCAGCATCTTGGGGCTGAGCATGAGGCAGATGCACTTCTAAAATATCAGGTACTTCATGCCGGGGCACTGAGTGGATGAAGGAACCTAGTAAGAAAGAAGAGTGAAGAATAGTGGACCAGACTCAAACACTGCCATTTCCTTGTCTGGCCTCTCCACTCAATGAGTTTTCCCAACTTAATATAAAAAAAAAATTGCTATAATATTCACTGAGTCATTCAATAGTCTGCCAGCAGTTGACAAAGTGATAGTGACAAAGAAGTGATACGGGGATAGGATAGGTTTTTGTATGGGCTTGACCAACTAAAGTTCTTATCTTCTACAAAGGGATGTGAACTCAAAAGAGAAGGCAAAGTTGGGCTGAAAATGTCAGCAAATGCTGACAATTTATAAATACTGAGAATTATGACTCTAATCTGAAACCTACACAAAATTCAAAATGTAGTAATCATCAATTTTCACATGGATCAGAAAACTGCTGTGAGGTGTTGCCAAGCCCTGATTAGACCTAAACAGAATAATACTGTACAATTAGAAGCCCCCCTAATTAATCAGTTCAATACTCAGGTTTACTCTGATCATTTAGTAAATCTTTCAGTCAAACAACATTAATGGTATTTCAATCAACATATGTGACAGTGAGCCCAAGAGGCTGTTCTGTGATGCCTAGAGTTGTAGTGGGTTATATCATCTTGTATTATAATTATACTTGTATAGGCTTGTATTATAATTATACTCTGTGATGATGTCCACCTAATGACAATCTCTGAACTATGTTTTTTTTTTCAAATGGTGTCCTCATTATTAAGTGATGGATGACTATACAATGTATGTATATTAGTTTACAAATTTGGGCCTCCAACTTAAATTTACTTGCTAACCACATACTAATCAAACTAGGTAATTAAACTAGGAGGACTTTTTTTTCCCTTTCTGTTGCCTTTGTTGTGGTTATTATTGTTATTGTTGTTATTGATGTTGTTGTTGGATAGGACAGAGAGAAATGAAGAAAGGAGGGGAAGACAGAGAGGGGGGAAGAGAAAGACACCTGCAGACCTGATTCACTGCTTGTGAAGTGAACCACCCTGCTGGTGGGGAGCTGGGGGTTCGAACCAGGATCCTTATGCCGGTCCTTGAGCTTTGTGCCACATGCGCATAACCTGCTGCACTACTGCCTGGCCCCCACTAGGAGGACTTCTATTAGAGAATCTGACTAGCTTGCATGACAGTAGCTTTTAAGCATCTGTTCCAAGGATTGTAGTAGGATAGTAACCTGTTATGGATCGACCTGCCAACATTCATGTTCAGCAGAGAAACAATTATAGAAGCCAGACCTTCCACCTTCTGCACCCCATAAAGAATTTTGGTCCATACTCCCAAAGGGATAAAGTATAGGAAAGTTTCCAGTAAAGGGGATGGAATACAGAACTTTGGTGGTAGGAACTTTGTGGAATTGTACCCCTGTTATCTTACAATCTGGTTAATCAGTATTACATCACTAATAAAAATTTAACAAAAAAGGATAGTAATGCAATGATTTCTTCTGGTATCTCACAGTGTGGACAGTGTGGTTCTTAAGGAAACAAAACACATACTCACCATTTTTGTAAATTACTGCATCTTCTTCTTTCATCAAGACCTTTTTGAAAGATATATTTACATTATCTCCCTTGTCCACAGTCATAGTCAAAGTAGCTGGTAGGAAGGAAGCTTTTAAAAAGAGAGAGGAAAATATGTCAAAAATAAAGTCACACGTTTTCTCTAGGAGCAATTAAATATTGAACTTCAGAACATGAAGACTCCAACTTGCCAGGTCTTGGCTGTTTTATGCTATGAAAATAAATGATAATTCATGAGGTTTTTCTTTTTATTTATTTAAGAAAGGATTAGTGAACAAAAACATAAGGTAGGAGGGGTACAACTCCACACAATTCCCACCACCCAATCCCCATAACCCACCCCCTCCCATGATAGCTTTCCCATTCTCTAGCCCCCTGGGAGCATGGACCCAGGGTCGAGGTTTTTTTTTTTTTTAACTCTCATTTAGAATATTCATTTCAAAGAATCTAACAAAAGGCATTGCCATTTTCTCTGTAAGAATATAGATACATTCATGGGATTCCCACACAGACATGATGGGCCTAGACCTCTACAGATCCCTCTCAACACTGTCACTGGTCATCTCCATCAAGAACAACATAATGGACCCCTTTGTGAGCCCCTATAGGACCTGGCCCTCAATATGGATCAATAATGGTAGGGAAGCTTCATGAGTGGTGAAATAGTGCTGTAGGTATCTTTCTGTCTCTCTCCCTCATGTCTCCCCCCACCCCTCACAGTTTGTTTCTATAAACAAAAAATCTTAAAAATAACAATCAACACATTAAACATAATGACACATAAGGTTGAGAATTAGAGGGATAGAAAAATGCATGCCAGACGAATACTAACAAAAAGAAGCTGATATTCCAATACTTTTATCAGAAAATCTTCATTTTATAGCCCCAGACTATCTTTATATAGATGAACTTTACATGATGACAAAAAGAAATCATCTACCAGGAAAAGATAGTAACCCTGAACTTGTGAATATGCACCTAACAACAGCAGTTCGAAAACCTTGAAAAAAAACTGATGGATTTTTTTTAAGCCTGATAAATATGCAAGCATTATTAAAGTTATCAAAGCTGATTAAACAGACAAAAATTACTAAAGAATAAACAGTGGATTCAGACAACACAATTAAAGATCCATTTGATATCCATAGACCTCTGTGCCTACCTATGTAAGCAGAAGTGGTTTTTAAATATGCCATCCCCCTGTTAAGCCATAAATACAGCTCCATGAATTAGAAAAAAACAGGTAGTGGTCTGGGAGGTGACACAGTGGATAAAGCATTGGATTCTCAACCATGAGGTCTCAAGTTCAATCAATACCCAGCAGTACATGTACCAGAGTGATGTCTGGTTCTTTCTCTTCTCTGATCTTTCTCACAAATAAATAAATTCTTTAAAATAATAATAATAAAATAAAACAGTTTCTTAAAAAGAAAAAGACAGGTAACCTGCATAAAAACTCTGACCAGAATAAACCTAAATAAGGAATCAAGGTGGCTGGGGAGTAGTGCAGTGGATTAAGTGCACATAATACAAAGTGCAAGGACCCACATAAGGATACCAATTCGAGTCCCCGGCTCCCCACTTGCAGGGGTGGAGGTCGCCTCACAAATGGTGAAGCAGGTCTACAGGTGTCTTTCTTTCCCCCTCTCCCCTCTCAATTTCTCTCTTCTCTATCCAAAAAAATAAAAAGAATGGCTCCAGGAGCAGTGGATTCGTAGTGCAGACACCGAGCCCCAGTGATAACCCTGGAAGAGAAAGAAAGAAAACGAAGGAAGGGAGGGATGGAGGGAGGAAGAAGGAAGGAAGGAAGGAAGGAAGGAAGGAAGGAAGGAAGGAAGGAAGAGAAGAAAGAAAGAAAGAAAGAAAGAAAGAAAGAAAGAAAGAAAGAAAGAAAGAAAGAAAGAAAGAAAGGGGGAGTAGGGCTGTAGCGCAGCAGGTTAAGCGCAGGTGGCACAAAGCACAAGGACCGGCATAAGGATCCCGGTACGAACCCCGGCTCCCCACCTGCAGAGGAGTCGCTTCACAGGTGGTGAAGCAGGTCTGCAGGTGTCTGTCTTTCTCTCCTCCTCTCTGTCTTCCCCTCCTCTCTCCATTTCTCTCTGTCCTATCCAACAATGACAACAACAATAATAACTACAACAATAAAACAACAAGGGCAACAAAAGGGAATAAATAAATAAATAAAATATTTAAAAAAAAATTTTTTTAATAATAAAAATAAAAAAAGAAAGAATGAAAGAAAGAAAGAAAACCAATAGCAAAACACCCTATAGCCCAAGATCTGAGTCCCTAAAGAATTTCAATTAGGATGAAGACTGAAGACCAGAGAGACTCATGCTGAAGACTTCAAGGTTACTTAGCATGTTGTTGTGCCTTTTTCCCCATGTGGCTCTCAGGATGGGTCACTTGAAAAGGCTAATCAAGGGACCAGAGTGTGGTGCACCTGGTTGAGCATTCACATTACAATGAGCAAAGACCTGTGTTCAAGTCCTTGGTCCCCACCTGTAGGGGGAAAGCTTCACAAGTGGTGAAGCGGGGCTGCAGGTGTCTCTTTGTTTTTCTCTCTCTCTACCTCCCCATCCCTTCTCAGTTTGTCTCTATCTCTATCCAGTAATAAATTTTAAAATGACATATATATATATATATTAAAGGCTAATCTAGTGCTGTGTGCACCAGTGGTTTAGGAGTTGCCCCATTCGGCCAAAAGTTGGGTTGAATCATGGACCTGAAATTTAGGCTTGTCTGCCTATTCTCCTCTGAGCCAGGCACTCTTGAGTGTCCAGATTCCCACAAATGTGCCTTTTCTGCAGACAGTGATATTGGGCAAACGGGGAGAATGGTGTGGGCCAAAGGGCACTGTGAGTGCTGGAGTCATAAGGTATGCAATAGAGGCCATTTAGGCCACTGGTTGACCCTTTTTGGGAGCTTACCCACGTACCTCTTGGCTTCCTTGTGAAAGTGTCTGCCTTAGGAGGTTGTTAGGCACATTCAGTGATGCCAGGCACTTGGAAGAGGTCCAGTGTGCTTTCCAAATATGAACGGCTTTTATCCTGGACATGAGCATGTCTCAACAGTACTAACCTAAACCAGGCATAGTGGGATGGTAGGCAGAGACTTGAGGGGCAGGTGGGGAGCCCTTGGCTCTGACTAGAGGCTTTATTCAACAGTCCTAATGTGTGTAGAGCGTACTCCCTCTGACATGCCCCTTGGCTCCTGTGAGAATTTCTTCTCTCATCTGCTGTTCCTCTCTGATCGGTTTGTTTATATTTTCTGTCCCTTTGTGTGAAGATTGTTTAGCTGACCATGGGACTTCTTGCTCAGCATTGTGTTCTGAAAAGGAACCAAGATTCCCCACTAGGCTCAAATCCAATATAGCTTTTCTGTTTTCCCCAATCCATTACTCTTTATTATTTCAGCCACTGTGCTTTTTAAGTTCCCTGTTTTCTTAGGGAGGAAGACAGCCACACCAGCATCTCATTGCTGCCCAGCCTGCCAGCTCCTGTACTGATCACTCCGAGCTGGTTATTCTCTGCTGAGTTATTCCTACTGAAACCTATGTGCTACACTGCAGGGCTGCCTGATGCCATCAGAGCCCAGTTAGTTCACATTACACACAGATTGATGCCATGTGACTCAGTCAGTCACATCATGAAAACAGTAAGTACCAAGGAGATGGGCAGTGTCACATGCAGTAGAGTACACACATTACAGTGTTCAAAGACCCAGGTTCAAGACCCTGCCCCTCTATTTGCAGGGAAAAAGCTTCTTGAGTGATGAAGCAGAGCTGTAGGTGTTTCTCTTTCCTCCCCAATCTCTCCCTTCTCTCTCAATTTATCTCTGTCTTTAGAAAATGAAAATGGTGGGGGGAGGATAGTCATAGGAAGTAATGGATTTGTTGTGCAGAGTGATGGCAAAAATAGAAAAAAGTAAGTACTATCTAACAATGCCTGCTATGAACAAGGTATTTTAGACATGTCATACATGTTTAATTTTCACAATATTGGTATGAGACAGGTGCTACAATTACTCAGTTCTACAAATGACAAAATTAAGGTACAGAAAGGGTTAAGTAACCTGTCCAAGATCACAATGATGTATGAGAGCCAGGATTTGAAGCAGGACACTTCGTTCTAGAAATCTTTCACTGGTTACATAATCTTGACACTCAGAGGTCTCTCCTAGGACATTAAAGTGCTTCCAATTCATATTTTATATAAGGAGACTTACAATGTGGGTGGGCTAAGTAATCTACAAACCTCCTCTGACAACACAATTCACTATTTCTTAAGGAATGGAAGAGAAAATAGATGGTTTAAAAAGCCATAGAGAAGTTTCTCATGGATTAAAAAAAAAATGGTTGAGCTACATTCAGCTGTCTGTTTTAATGATATGGACCGAGGCTAATAAAATAAAGTATGCTTTTACAACAGCACTGTGAAAAGACAGTGTTCAGATAGCCTATGGATGCAGGGGATAAAGTCAAGGGTCTCTTAGTCTCTAACTCAAGACCTCCTAACAATGAGTAAGTGTGAAAGTTGAGCCACAACTCCAGACATCCAAACTTGTTTCACACCAGCTGTCCAGATTCTCTGTATTTTTAGGGGCTCAATCCCTGTCATTTTAAACTATATTCTGGTTTTGAAAAAGACTATATGCTCACTCCTGCCCTAAACATGAACTTCCTCCCTTCTCCATGGCTCCAATTTTCCCCCTATGATTCACAATTATTGCTCATTTATAGGTCTCCATTTCAATGTCACTTCCTCTAGGAACCTTACACAGACCCCCAGAATCCAAGTTAGGTGCCTTCACAATTGCTTTCCAGTGCCTTTCCTGTGCTCATTACTATCCTTCTCACAATGTATTTCCTTTACTAGATCAAACATTCTAGTAGGGTATGTTTATATCTGTTGTCAATGGCAGTACAGGGTGGTGGTCAGTGCCTGATCTCTGGAATGAGTCTTAACTTTTCCTTCCCAGGCCCAACAGTGGGAACTGGGTGTGTATATGCATCTGAGTTCCAATAACTGTAAGCCTCGTCAAATCAGATGGGGTCATAGTATTCTGTACGAGATTTCCATGTGGCAAAGACTAACTTTAGATGGGTCAAAACATACTAGGTGAATATCAGGCATGTGATAGGTATTAAAGAAATGTTCGCCTCCAGTGTGTGGCACAAACAGAGGTCTAACAATTCCTGTGGAATGAAAGAATAACTGAATGAATAAGAATAACTGAATGAAAATTTTCTTCCTACTTTTCTTCAGGCTTTTAATATTTAGATACAAATGATCCCTCTCTATCAATTTCACAAATAATGCTTGGAAAGCATGATGTTATTAAACTTATTTCTCAAAGGAAAACAGAAAAAAGTAACCTATGCTTTCTCTTTTTTTATTTATTTACTCCCTTTTGTTGTCCTTGTTGTTTTATTGTTGTTGTTGGAAAGGACAGGGAGAAATGGAGAGAGGAGGGGAAGACAGAGAGGGGAAGAGAAAGATAGACACCTGCAGACCTGCTTCACCACCTGTGAAGCGACTCCCCTGCAGGTGGGGAGCCAGGGCTCGAATAGGGATACTTATGCCGGTTCTTGCGCTTTGCACCATGTGCGCTTAACCCACTGCACTACCACCTGACTCCCGACCTATGCTTGCTTTTATAGAACATCTGAAACAGGTTTTTGGGATATGAAAATCTTTCAATCTTCATTTATAAATAAACCCCTGGGTCCAAATAAGATCGTCAGTGAGATTTAACAAGCTGCTGCTCACTTTTTTTGGATGATGCCATTGATAATAATAATAATAATAATAAAACAGTATGTAAGCCAACTTAAACCATGTTTTGGCATATCTCAAATGGATTTTCCACTTCCTCTCTCCAGATGCACAAGTCAGCCTGAGTCAGCGGCAAGTAGGAATATACTGATATTTGTCCTGTGCTGTGGTGTCTCTGGGAAGGCACTCCTGAGTTCCCATGAGGCTTTACTAGGAAATTAATATTGACATGAAGACAGTTTTGGAGGTTTTGCTGATCTATCATAAAGGTTTTCCTACCACATTTCAGCAGTTAAAAGTCGCAAGCAGTTGGACGACATGACATTTGTTAGTATAAACATACAGGAAGAGGTAAGGCAGTGATGCACTCAGTAGAGTGCACAAGTTACTATATGCCCACTGACCTGGGTTCAAGTGCCTGGTTTCCACATGCAGGTGTGTGTGTGTGGGGGGGGGCTTCACAAGCAATGGGACAGTGCTACATATGTCTATTTTTTCTCAATGTCTCTCTAGTTCTCATCCTCTATCAAAAAAAGGGGGGGGAGAAGGAAGGAAAAGAGGAAGGGGTCCTTGTGCTTAGTACTATGTGCACTTAACCAGCGTAGTACCAACCATCCCCCAAAGCCATTTTCTCTCCATTGCAGCTTACTATGAAAGCCTGCCTTTGCCTCTGTTAACTGAATTTAAGTTGTACTTTACCTGTGCTAACCCAGACTTTCATTTGGAGCAATCAATGCAGTTGAACTTTGACTCCTGATTTCTCTTTTAATGTGTTCCACAGGGTCTTATTTATATAATAGCAGTGCCACCCAGAAAGGGCACTGTGGCACTTCCCATTGCATTCCCATGGAACCACTGGGCATAAATCTCAGAGAGTCTTCACTGAAGGTGTAGAAATATCAGCAGGACATAATTTTATTCAACTCAATTTCCAAATGACACACGTAAAAAATAACAGAGCTGACTTTTCTGCCATGATAGCTTTGGCACACCTCACATCCCTTTGTCCAACCTCTCTTCCTTCGCTGGAGAGCTGCATTCCTGGGAATTTCTGTTATGCGTTTTTCCCACTCGCCCTAGTGTCACTCAAAGGTGAGCATCACAGTTTCACTAAGAAAATCCTTCCCCTCATGAGTAATGCCTAGTCATTTGAGTCACTTTTGATGTTCAGATATGACTGCTGTCTTTAAATCTTTTTACGACCACATAAAATTCAAAGAAATGTTTTCGGTTGAGCCCTAACAAGAGACTGGTTCTAAGCTCTTGCTACTGAAAGTGTGGACCATGGCTCAAGCTGTACCACATCATCTAGAACCTTGTTAGAAATGTAGATTCTTGGCGGTTGGGTGGTAGTGCAGCGGGTTAAGCGCATGTGGCTAAGCACAAGGACCAGACTAAGGATTCTGGTTGGATCCCCTGGCTCCCCACCTGCAGAGGGGTCGCTCCACAGACAGTGAAGCAGGTCTGCAGGTGTCTATCTTTCTCTCCCCCTCTGTCTTCCTCTCCTCTCTCCATTTCTCTCTGTCCTATCCAACAACGATGACATCAACAACAATAGTAACTACAACAATAAAAACAACAAGGGCAACAAAAGGGGGGAAAAAAAAAGAAATGTAGATTCTCAAGACTTTTTCAAAATTAACCCAGTTGGCAAATAATTTTATTATAGCAATAACTTATCTATTGCTTTCTTAAGCCCTAAGACAGCAGGAATTTCCCACTTCCTCTATAGAGCCTATATTTCCCCCATTCCTGGAACCTCTAGGATGGGGCTCACTTTCCTGCATGCTTCTCTCAATTCATACCAAATAATATTGCATCTGCTGATCCCAACCTAATCGACACAATGAGTACCACCTCAGCATGCATCACTTCAGACTGTGTCCAGAGATGTCAGGCATGGAATGTCAACCCTTCACCCTCATTACTCGGGTGAGACCTTTCCTTTCATAGGACTCTCTAATTCCATTTCAGGTGGTTCACTTCCTAAAAAAGCCCCCAAACCTAGATATAGACCAGGTCCCATGAGATAGGGCATAGCAAAAGTACACAATAATCTGCATTGAATCAGTATAAAGTTCTTAATGAAATAGTGTCTACTTAGACTTAGATACCCTCCTCACCTATTTCCTATTACACTTCTCTCACTCACTCCAAAGCCAACCTTATCAAAGCAAGGACTGCAAAAGCTGAATAAGGGCAAGAGACTGGCGGCCTACCTTAACAGTGACTCTTTAGTCACTCTCAGGCCACCCCATCAGGTGGAGCCTGAGTCGGGAGTGCTGAGATTCCAAACATGGAATGATGGGCCTAGACTTCAAATAAATCCCTCTCCCCAATGTGACCAGTCATCTCTATCAGAAACAACAAAATAGACCCCTCTGTGGGCCCCCATAGGACCTTGCCCTCAACTTGTATCAACAATGGTAGAGAATGTTCCATCCTCCGAGAGGAGAGAAATAACCTACTAGATTTCTGGGATCGATCTTAAAAAGTCACCTGTTATATACCTACCATAGAGAGATAAGAAATTGTACCATTGTGGTAGAGAATGTTCCATCCTCTGAAGGGAGATTGGATAACATACTCTATCTACCACCTGAGGAAGATGAGTCCTGAAATGGGGCAGCTTGGAATGTCCCCTACTCATGACCACAGAATGTTCAGACCTATAGGGATGCAGAGGTTACATGGGCCCCTATGCCCCAGATCACATCAAATTGATGGGGTTTACAGTCAACAATATTTATACACCTTCCCCATATTTGGGAGCTACTCTCTTCCCTGATCTAGCTTTTTGGTCCTTTTTCCAGCCATGACATAATCTCCCCAGATAATAACTTGGATCCACCTGCATATCAGATTTTAGACTCGGGAAAAAAAGCTAGTATAGCCACAGGCCCTTTGGAAAATAACTAAAATATGCCTACTAGCTATCTACAAAATGGAGACCCCCCCCCAACTTTTCATCTGCACTATTCCAACCTTTAGGTTCATGATTAGTCAACAACTTATTTGGCTTTATATGTTAGATCTCTTTTCAGCCACCAGGTTCCAGATGCTACCATAATGTCAACCAGACTTCCTTGGTCAGACAACCCCACCAATGTGTCCTAGAGCTCCCAGTCCCCAGAACCCCATCCCACTAGGGAAAGAGAGAGACAGGCTGGGAGTATGGATCCACCTGTCAACGCTCATGTTCAGTGGGGAACTAATTACAGAAGCCAGACCTTCCACCTTCTGCACCCCATGATGATCCTGGGTCCATACTCCCAGAGGGATAAAGAATAGGAAAGCTATCAGGGGAGGGGATGGGGTAGGAATTGTGTGGAGTTGTTCCCCTCTTATCCTATGGTTTTGTCAATGTTTCCTTTTTATAAATAAAAAATTTTTAAAAAGAAATGTAGATTCTCAAGACTTTCCCCAAGAACTGAATCATTCAATGTTTATTTTCCCCCTTTTATATTTATTTAACTAATTTGATAGTACAACGAGAAAATGAGAGCCGAACGGGAGATACAGAGGGAGAGAGAAAGAGAAACACCTGTAATAGTGCGTCACCAATTGTGAAGCTTCTCCCTTGCAGGTGAGGACTGGGGAGTTTGAACCTGCATCCTTGTGCTTAATAATGTGTGAGTTCAATCTCCTCCACCTGTGCCCAGTCCTTAATAATCCCTTGAGACTCCGGGTTGTTTTTTTCTTTCTTTTTTTAAACCAGAAAACAGCTCCGCTTAGGCATATGGTGATGCTGGGGGTTGAACCCTAGACTTTGGAACTACAGGCTTGAGAGTCTCTTTACATAACCATTATGCTATCACCCCCATCCATCAGTGTTCATTTTAGTGAGAACCACAGGTGATTTACAAACAGTTCCAATTTTGGGAAACACTGATCCCAAAAATTATACATGTGTGTATGAAAACCTACCAAGTAGAACAATATGCAGAGGTGTGCTTCTTATCTGGTTCAGCTTTATAAGTAAAATTTCAGCTCTATAGGGGGCCGGGTGGTAGCGCAGCAGGTTAAGCTCACATGGTACGAAGCACAGGGATGGATGAAAAGATTCCAGTTTGAGCCCCAGCTCCCCACCTGCAGGGGAGTTGCTTCAAAGGCGGTGAAGCCAAGCGGTAAAGCAGGTCTGCAGGTATCTATCTTTCTCTTCCCCTCTCTGTCTTCCCCTCCTCTCTCAATTTCTCTCTGTCCTGTCCAACAACAACAGCAATAATAAAAACTACAAGGGCAACAAAATGGGAAAAATGGCCTCCAGGAGCAGTGGATTCATAGTGCATGCACTAAGCCCCAGCAATAATCCTGGAGACAAAAAATAAAATAAAAAATAAAAATTTCAACTCCACAGAGTTCACAATGTCATTATCTCATAAAGTGACTCAGTTTCCCTTCTAGTCATGATGATATTAATTTGGTAATGGTTTCTTTGCTTTAGGTATGAGCAGACTAGAGAAAGAAGCTAATGGGTGAAGCGCCAGGTTACTCCAGTGAGAACCAGTAAAGGTCATCTCTACTGAAATCTGTAGCTTCCTCTCAGCAGACAACATCAAGAGCACCTGTCCATACCTGAGAGCCTTAAGTAAAACCAGAGCCATTAAATAATATTTGTAGACTGGAAAAATAGCTTACTTGGATAGTGTACTGTTGTGCCATGGGTGTGATCCAGGTTCAAGAGCAACCTTCATCTCACTGAATGAAGTTTTGGTGCTATAGTCAGAGTCTCAGTCTCTCTCTCTCTCTCTCTCTCTCTCTCATTATCTCCCCCCTCCTCCTCCCTCATATATAAATAAATAAATATTTGCAACTCATTCTCCTTAAACTGCTATCAATTGGAACATTTTTTTTAAACTAAAGATTTAGCTTTCGACTCATTTCTATTTGGGGAAAAGAGCTCCATTCCACTGCTGGTCCAAGATGGTAACTAAATGAACAACACTTATTCCTTGCAGAAAACTTTCTACATCCCCTTCAGAGTTCTGTGAGCTAGGCCTGGCTACTTGACTACAAAAATTAAATCTCAGCCTCTTTCCAAGAACAGTAACCTTCAATAGTCTCAATTCTTCCTCACCATTCGACACCCCCTTCATATTCACATGCTGCTATTTAACTTCCTACACATTCTGACAGGGCATCAATTTATCTAAACAGGCTCAGCTATTTGACTTGCTTTGGAACAATAAAATGAAGCCGATGCCCAACACTTTAACAACTGGGAGAAAGACTAAACTCATCAGATAAAGTAAGAACTACAAAAGCTGGAAAAGGGCAAGAGACTGGATTGCTTAATGATGAACCTTTTGGTCAATAGCAGGCCATCCCATCCTCTAGGGCCCTAATCAGTGAATCCTGAAGACTGGTTCTGAAATGATCGAAGCCTAGAATGTTCTTAGCTGTGACCATGGACTTCCAGCTCAGACTGACAAGGACTCAGAGATTACACAGGTTCTTATACATACAGGCAACATATTCATATGTCCCCAAGAGACATAGAACCCTTAGTAGAACATATGATGTATTTCGTTTTAGGACTCAGGCCCAACACCTAGTGAAGGGGTTGATAAGAATTGAATTATATGGTCTGTTTAATCACTGTGTTCTATCTATTAGTGGCAGTAAGGCTTGGGAAGAGGCAAAAAAAAAAAAATTCTTCAAGTTCTACACACAGTGAGCAGCCCCCAAAACAATACCAAAAAAGGTGCATTCACACCTCAGTGGTCTTAACTACTTAGTAACTAAAGTACATTTTACCTTGTTGGCGCATCTTCATGGTTCGTATCCTTATTATATCTCCTCGGACTCTTCCTTCACAGAAGTAAGCACCATTGATTTTACTAGCCTTTTCTCTCTTCCAGACAACTTTTTTGGCCCATTCTCTGGTTGCATCTTGAGTCACTTCCAGTGGATCTTGGTGTTGATTCATTAAGGCTTCAAAGTCCCTTCCAATAGTGATGGGTTCATGGGGGTGCCAGCCAGAAGCAATGCAGGTGAGGGATGTTTCAGCATCAGACACAAGAGGTAGGGAGTTGATCAAGATCAGGTCCATGGCACCATCCACTGTTCCTAAAAGGAAAAAAGGAGCATATTATACTACTGAGGTTATTGATGTGTTCCTAGAGGTAAACTGGTGCTTACAAAACTTAGTCTAAAAATAACTGTATAAATTGTCTTGTGGGCTCGGGTAGATAATATAATGGTTATGCAAAGAGACTCTAATTCATGCCTGAGGCTCCAAAGTCCCAGGTTCAATCCCTGATACCCACCATAAGTCAGAGTGGAGCAGTGCTCTAGTAAAAAAATAAAATAAGATATTAAACTGTCTTTCAGTACTAAGACTGTGATCAGACTGGGGAGATAATGATCATACAGACAACTTTTCATGTCCAAGGCTCAGAGCTTCCAGGTTCTATCTGTGTGGTATCACCATAAGCTAGAGCTAAGCAGTACTGATGAAAAAACTAATTAAGAGATAATATTAATAAAATGAAATTAACTGTAAATACAATGATATGCTTATCTTTCAAATATTAAGATATAAAGCTCTTACTCATGACATCAAAATCCGTATAGCTCCTGGACTTTGCTAAGCCATCCCTGCTCCACTGCACCCCCTACCTGCAGGGGACTATCAGTTATTCTATGTAATCAAACCAAACTGGGCACTACTCATCTCTACCCACTATAGTGTCTGAGAAGAGGTCTTTCTTCTTCTTCTTCTTCTTCTTCTTCTCCTTCTCCTTCTCCTTCTCCTTCTCCTTCTCCTTCTCCTTCTCCTTCTCCTTCTCCTTCTCCTTCTCCTTCTCCTTCTCCTTCTTCTTCTTCTTCTTCTTCTTCTTCTTCTTCTTCTTCTTCTTCTTCTTCTTGTTATTAACCAAAGCATTGTTCAACTCTGGCTTATGGTGGTACAAGGGGTTGGACTTGGGACTTTGGAGCCTCAAGGATGAGAGTCTCTTTGCATAACCATTATGCTATCTACCCCAGTCCCCACTACAGTGCTTGAGACATAGCTTGGCATCCAGAAAATGCATTTGGCTCAAAATCAACTTATGATAATGAATTATTAGTAACAAATAGTAATCAGTAACTTCCATTATATCCTAATCATTAATAAATTAATGGCAATGTGGTTCTACCACAATATGGTATTCTGAAGAAATTTATCAACTGCATACACTGTGCTAACTTTATAAACTCTTAATTTCCAAAGAATTACCAGTTCTCTATTATGATCCATTAAATGAGAAAAGGGTTGAGTAAATCCTACATTTCCCTCTGAGCTTTTTCATCTTTGAATTAGTCTTAAAGAATTATTGTGAGGATTAAATAAGATAAGACATATGGGGCCAGGCAGTGGTGCACACATTCCAGTGCACAAGAACCCGGGTTCAAGTCCCTGCTCTCCACCTGCAGGGGGAAAGCTTCACAAGTGGTAAGGCAGGGCTGCAGGTGTCTCTTTATCTCTCTCCCTCTCTATTTCCCCCTCCTCTCTCAATTTCTCACTCTCTGATAAATAAAAATAAAATATTAAAAAATAAATAATTTTTTAAAAACATAAGATATATAACCTGCTAAGCACTGTGTCTGCTCTGTATGGGCTCATACATTGTGTATTGTATGATACACAATGATCATTATTTCCTTTTATTCTGCTTCCTAAACACCTAGTCCCAAACCTTAGTCATCTCCACAAGTCAAAACATAATCAATCCTCCCTGATCTTTAAAATGTATTCTGTCGACTTATTCTGTGTATTATAAAGTACATTCTAAAAAGAACGCCCTCTTGTTTTACTCCCAGTGTTTCTTTTCTCCTTTGATTGTCAAAGTCACTAAAATGAGAAAATGGACTCTGTGCTTATTCTCTTTTAGTGTTTAAGTAGAAGCAGAAGAGAGGGAATATGTTCTCTCACTCCAGCTCCCACATCTACTTGATTAGGAAATCAGACAGGTTGAGCATACTCAGGAATGAGACCTTTGTAAGGAAGTTATATATCATTTAATTACCATTAACTCCTCTCAAAAGTCCTATGAGATATGTGTCATATCTTGCATTTAAATAAGAAGAATGAAGACTCAAAAAATGTAGTGGCTTCTATCTGCCTCTCATTGATATTAAAAATCAAAGCTAGATTTCAAATGCATGCTTGCCTTTCAGTTATTTAGATGCATCCCGATTTTTCCTACCTCAGATCAGTACATGCTGATCTCTGAGCTGAAATACTCTTCTCCACTCCTTGCATAGCTGATTTCTACTCATCCTTTGGGTTTCAAATGCCTTTCTCAGAGATGGTTTCTCTAATCACTTATCTGCAATGTCTATTGGGTTGCTGGAAAAAAAAAGTCATGACTTTTCCAACAACCCAGTATATGCTTTTATGCTATTACTGCTTAATTCAACTTCCTGATTATTCCCTTCATAAATACTACTGCGAGGGTCAGATGGTAGTGAACCTAGTAGAGTGCACATGTTATAGTGTGCAAGGTGCTGGGTCTCCACCTGCAGGGGGGACACTTCAAAGCAGTGAGAAAGTACTGCAGGTCTCTATCTCTCTCTCTGTCTCTCTCTCACTCTCTCTCTATCTCTCCTTCACTCTCAATTTGTTTCTATTCAAAACAAATAAAAATAACAAAATATTTTTTTGAAAAGATTACTACATTCTCTGCTCTTCTACTCTCTCTTCTTCCTAGATGGTAAAGTCCATGATAACTGAAATAGTTCTTTTAACATTGATTTATATAAACCATTACTCCACAATAAAATAATCTTTAAAGCAGATGTGTTTCTCTCCTCTCCTGGGTCAACCAGGAATACCAAAGAAGATCATCTGGGTCTGCAACAATGCAGGACTAGAACAACTTCAGGAACCCTCCAAATCACTGGTGAATTCAAATACATGTGACACATGGACAGAGAGAAGCCTAGGGAGAGATTCAGTGGCTGGTAACAGTCCAGCAGTTTACCGGTAAGGCACCACCTCCAGTCTGTTTTACCAACAAAAAGACTGATGAAGGGAGGAGATGACTGCCCTAAGACTCACCAAATGTAACTGTGAGTCTCCAGTGCTACTACTATCAGAGGCTGGAGCAGCAGGGGGAGGCCCTGTGCTGACACCAGGGAACAGAGAACTGACTAGGAAACTCAGGAGAAGATCTACAGCTTGGTGGCCTAGCAGTGGGGCTGTGTGGTAGGAGACTTTCCATGTTGTTCTGCTGATGAGAACATAGTGAATAGTTGCCTCAGAAGCTACAGACTATAAACAGGACTTGTTTAGAAACTAATAGGGCCCAGCAGTGCTGCCTGGCATGGCAAAGAAGCTGAATTGAGCCCAGAGCTTTGTGGTCTTACAGTGTGACAGTCTCTTTGCATAACCACTGGATTATTTCTCCCCCACCCTGATTTATCTCTTGGTTAGGAGTGAGGGTGACTTATAGTTTAAAAGTCCTCAGGCTCTCATAGCCTACAGGGAAGAAAAAGAACAAAAGAAGCTTTAAACCACTGTACTCCAACTCAGGAATTAAAATAATATTGAAACAACTGTCAATTTCCACAACTGTGAACCCTTTAATTACCTTACTTAGACACAACTCAATCCAGGCAAGATGATAAATAATTTCAAAAGTACTGAGAGAGGGACCTCATAACATACTATATAGAATGGGTAAACCAACAAGAATAAGTATTGGAGAAATGAACCAGGACAAGAAACCAGATAAAAGCCCCCCAAAAGTTGAAGCACAAAATAATGAGGTCAACATCCAAACACTAGTTAAAAATAATAATCACAGTAGTGAGTAGAGAGTTTGAAAGAATTGTCATCAAAAATGCAGAAACAACAAATGAGACACTGGAAGAAAACCCTAATTATCTCAAGGTTATTAGAGAGCTGAAAGCTGAAATAGCTGAACTAAGAACACAACTAGCTGAACAAGCTAAAATAGTATCAGAAAAGGGTAACAAAATAGATGAAATCCAGAAAACAGTAGAGGAGAGAGAGAATAGAATCAATGAGGCTGAAGACAGAATTAGCAAGATCGAGAACAAATTAGAAGTAAGAGATCTAAAAAAGAAGTAAGAGATCTCAAAAAGAGATACTGAAGAAAGCAACAGAGAACTATGGGATGACTTCAAGAGAAATAATATATGCATTATTGGCTTACCAGAGGAAGAAAGAGCGGGAGAGGAAGAAAGCATTCTTCAGGACATAATAGCTGGAAATTTCTCTAGTTTAGACAACACCAAAGACATAAAGGTTCAAGAAGCCCAGAGGGTTCCAAACAGAATTAACCCAGACTTAAAGACACATCATATTTAGAATGAAAAGGAATAAGGATAAAGAAAGGATCCTGAAGGCTGCAAGAGAAAAACAAAGAGTCACCTACAGAGGAAAACCCATAAGACTAGCAGCAGACTTCTCCACACAAAAACTAAAGGCCAGAGGAGAATGGCCTATCAAGTGATCAATGAGAAAGGCTTTCAATCAAGAATACTGTGTCCTGCTAGACTGTCATTCAGACTAGATGGAGGCATAAAAACCTTCTCAGAGAACCAACAGTTGAAGGAATCAACTATCACCAAGCCTGCCCTGAAAGAAGTTCTGAAAGGTCGCCTATAAACAGTCAGACCACCATAAATATGCCATATATCAGAACACTTAAAAACTCTACAGGAATGGCGTTAAAATATCTTCAGTCTTTGATATCAATAAATGTCAATGGCCTGGATTCACCTATTAAAAGACACAGAGTCGGGGTCGGGCGGTGGCGCAGTGGGTTAAGCGCATGTGGCGCAAAGCACAGGGACCGGCGTAAGGATCCCGGTTCGAGCCAACGGCTCCCCACCTGCAGAGGAGTCGCTTCACAGGCGGTGAAGCAGGTCTGCAGGTGTCTATCTTTCTCTCCCCTTCTCTGTCTTCCCCTCCTCTCTCCATTTCTCTCTGTCCTATCCAACAATGAATTGCATCAACAAGGGCAATAATAATAACCACAACGAAGCTACAACAAGGGCAACAAAAGGGGGGAAAAAATGGCCTCCAGGAGCGGTGGATTCATGGTACAGGCACCGAGCCCAGCAATAACGCTGGAGGAGGAAAAATAAATAAATAAATAAATAAATAAAAGACACAGAGTAGGAAGATGGATCAGAAACACACCCCAACAATATGCTCTCTACAGGAAACCCACCTACCTCAACAAGGCAAACACAGAAAGAAAGAAATCAATAAACCTTTATCCAGGCTTACAAAACAGAAAAGGGAGAAGACCCAAATAAATTGGATAGTAAATGAAAGAAGAGATGTCACAACAGACACCGCAGAAATTCAACATATCATGCGAGGCTTCTATGAACAACTATATGCCACCAAGCTAGAGAACCCGGAAGAAATGGATGATTTCCTAGATACCTACCAACTTCCAAAACTAAGTAAAGAGGAACTAGATAACATGAACAGGCCCATCACAGCTAATGAAATTGAAACAGTTATCAAAAATCTTCCCAAAAATAAAAGTCCTGAACCAGATGGTTTTACAAATGAATTCTACAAAAGCTTCAAAGAAGAACTAATATCTCTACTTTTTAAAGTCTTCCAGAAGATTGAAGACACTGGAATACTCCCTTCCAGCTTCTATGAAGCCAACATCACGCTGATACCAAAAGCAGACAGGGACACAACCAAAAAAGAAAACTACAGACCAATATCTCTGATGAACATAGATGCGAAAATACTGAACAAAATTCTAGCCAACCGGATACAGCAGTATATCAAAAAGATTGTTCATCATGACCAAGTGGGGTTTATCCCAGGCATGCAAGGTTGGTTTAGTATACGTAAATCAATCAATGTGATCCACCACATCAACAAAAGCAAGACCAAAAACCACATGGTCATATCAACAGATGCAGAGAAAGCCTTTGACAAAATACAACATCCCTTTATGATCAAAACACTACAAAAAATGGGAATAGATGGAAAATTCCTCAAGATAGTGGAGTCTATATATAGCAAACCTACAGCCAACATCATACTCAATGGTGAAAAACTGGAAGCATTTCCCCTCAGATCAGGTACTAGACAGGGCTGCCCACTATCACCATTACTATTCAACATAGTGTTGGAAGTTCTTGCCATAACAATCAGGCAGGAGCAAGGAATTAAAGGCATACAGATTGGAAGAGAAGAAGTCAAACTCTCCTTATTTGCAGATGACATGATAGTATACATGGAAAAACCTAAGGAATCCAGCAAGAAGCTTTTGGAAATCATCATACAATACAGTAAGGTGTCAAGCTACAAAATTAACATTCAAAAATCAGTGGCATACATCTATGCAAACAGTAGGCTAGAAGAAGTTGAAATCCAGAAATCAATTCCTTTTACTATAGCAACAAAAACAATAAAACATCTATGAATAAACCTAACCAAAGAAGTGAATACTGTATACTGGAAATTATGAGTATACTGGAAAATTATGTATATTGTATAATTATGTATAAAATTATGTATATATGTATAATTATGTATAAAATTATGTATGCTGGAAATTATGAGTCAATACTCAAGGAAATAGAAAAATACACAAAGAAGTGGAAAGATGTTCCATGTTCATGGATTGGAAGAATTAACATCATTAAAATGAATATATTACCCAGAGTCATCTACAAACTTAATGCTATCCCCATCAAGATCCCAAGCACATTTTTAGGAGAATACAACAAATGCTAAAATGTTTATCTGGAACCAGAAAAAACCTAGAATTGACAAAACAATCTTGAGAAGAAAGAACAGAACCAGAGGCATCACATTCCCAGATCTCAAATTGTGTTATAGGGCCATTGTCATCAAAACTGCTTGATACTGGAACATGAATCGACACACTGACCAGTGGAATAAAATTGAGAGCCCAGAACTAAGCCCCCACACCTATGGACATCTAATCATTGACAATGTTGCCCAGGCTCTTAAATGGGGAAAGGGAAGTCTCTTTAAAAACTGTGTTGGAGGGAGTCGGGCTGTAGCGCAGCGGGTTAAGCGCAGGTGGTGCAAAGCACAAGGACCGGCATAAGGATCTCGGTTTGAACCCTGGCTCCCCACCTGCAGGGGAGTCGCTTCACAGGCGGTGAAGCAGGTCTGCAGGTGTCTATCTTTCTCTCCCCCTCTCTGTCTTCCCCTCCTCTCTCCGTTTCTCTCTGTCCTATCCAACAACAACGACAACAACAATAATAACTACAACAATAAAACAACAAGGGCAACAAAAGGGAATAAAATTAAAATTTAAAAAAAAATTTTTTTTTAATAAACTGTGTTGGAAAAAATGAAACATGCAGGAGAATGAAACTGAAACACTATATTTCACCAAACACAAAAGTAAATTCCAAGTGGATCAAGGACTTGGATGTTAGACTAGAAACTATCAGATACTTAGAGGAAAATATTGGCAGAACTCCTTTCCGCATAAATTTTAAAGACATTTTCAATGAAACGAATCAAATTACAAAGAAGACTAAGGCAAGCATAAACCAGTGGGACTACATCAAATTAAAAAGCTTCTGCATGGGCAGGGGAGACAGCATAATGGTTATGCAAACAGACTCTCATGCCTGAGGCTCCTAAATCCCAGGTTCAATCCCCCGTACCACAATAAGCCAGAGCTGAGCAGTAATAAGCCAGAGCTGAGCAGTGCTCTGGTGTTTCTCTCTCTCTCTCTCTGTATCTCTCTCAAAAATAAAATTAATTTAATTTAATTTAATTTTAATTAAAATAATTAAATTTTTTAAATTTAATTATATTTTTTTAAAGCTTCTGCACAGTAAAAGAAACCACTACTCAAACCAAGAGACCTCTCACAGAATGGGAGAATATCTTTACATGCCATACATCAGATAAGAGGCTAATAACCAAAATATATAAAGAGCTTGCCAAACTCAACAAGTAAACAAATGACCCCATCCAAAAATGGGAGAGGACATGGACAGAATATTCACTACAGGAGAGATATAAAAGACTGAGAACTACATGATAAAATGTTCCAAGTCATTGATTATAAGATAAATGCAAATAAAGACAACAATGAGATACCACTTCACTCCTGTGAGAATGTCATACACCCTAAAAGATAGCAGCAACAAATTCTGGAGAAGTTGTGGGGACAAAGGAACCCTCTGGCACTGCTGGTGAGAATGTAAATTGGTCCAACCCCTGTGGAGAGCCATCTGGCGAACTCTCAGAAGGCTAGAAATGGGCCTAACCTATGATCCTGCAATTCTTCTCCTGGGGATATATCCAACACACCTATCTAAAAAGATTTGTAATAGCCAAAACCTGGAAACAACCCAGGTGTCCAACAACAGATGAGTGGCTGAGCAAGTTGTGGTATATATACACAATGGAATACTACTCAGCTGTAAAAAATGGTGACTTCACCGTTTTCAAGGTGAAGTCCGTTTTCAAGGTCCATCTTGGATGGACCTTGAAAAAATCATGTTGAGTGAAATAAGTCAGAAACAGAAGGATGAATATGGAATGATCTCACTCTCAGGCCGAAGTTGAAAAACAAGATTAGAAAAGAAAACACAAGTCGAACCTGAAATGGAATTGGAGTATTACACCAAAGTAAAAGACTCTGGGGTGGGTGGGTGGGTGGGGAGAATACAGGTCCATGAAAAATGATGAATGAAATAGTGGGGGTTGTATTGCTAAATGGGAATCTGGGGAATGTTATGCATGTAAAAAAAAAAAAAAGAATTAGAAACGCAAAGCAGAAATTGACTGAGTTTGGAGTATGGCACCAAAGTAAGAAAGCAGAAGTATACTAGAGTTTGCAGTGAGTACCTCCCTAATACTTCCTCTCCACTTTTCCAAGCTTTGGGTCCATGATTGCTCAACAATTTGTTTGGCTTTGTATGTTAACTCTCTTTTCAGTCATCAGGTTCCAGGTGTCATCAGGATGCCGGCCAGACTTCCCTGGATTGAAGACACCACCAATGTGTCCTGGAGCTCAGCTTCCCCAGAGACCCATTCTACTAGGGAAAGAGAGAGGCAGACTGGGAGTATGGACCGACCAGTCAACGCCCATGTTCAGCGAGGAAGCAATTACAGAAGCCAGACCTTCTACCTTCTGCAACCCTCAATGACCCTGGGTCCATGCTCCCAGAGGGATAGAGAATGGGAAAGCTATCGGGGGAGGGGGTGGGATATGGAGATTGGGCGGTGGGAATTGTGTGGAGTTGTACCCCTCCTACCCTATGGTTTTGTTAATTAATCCTTTCTTAAATAAAAAATAAATTAAAAAAAAAAAGATTTGTATATACCCATATCATAGCAGCACAATTTGTAATAGCCAAAACCTGGAAGCAACCCAGGTGTGCAACAACAGAGGAGTGGCTGAACAAGCTGTGAGATATACACAACGGAATACCACTCAGCTATTAAAAATGGTGACTTCATCGTTTTCAGCCCATCCTGGATGGAACTTGTAGAAATCATGTTAAGTGAAATAAGTCAGAAACAGAAGGATGAGTATGGGATGATCTCACTCTCAGGTAGAAGTTGAAAAACAAGATCAGAAAACATTAAGCAGAACTGAGACTGAGTTGGTTGGGTGGAGGAGGGAGTTCAGGTCCTAGAAAAGGATGACAGAGAACCTAGAGGGGGTTGTATTGTTATGTGGAAAACTGAGAAATATTATGTATGTACGAATGATTGTATTTACTGTCAAATGTAAAAAATTAATCCCCCAATAAAGGAAAATAAAACTTAAAAAAAAAAAGACCTAAGTTGGGGGAGAGAATTTTCTACAAAGACCTTTCACAGGATAGTGGAAAATTGTACACGTCACTAACTGTACTGTAAACTATTAACCCCCAATAAAAATGATTTTTAAAAATATCAAATCAAACAAATAAAAATAAAGTTACCAGTCAAAAAAAAATGTCACAGAAAGGCAATAAATGACTGTTGAGTGTGTGAAACGAATGGGTATTCATTCACAGATATCTTGGAGCCCTTTCCATGCCAACTATTTTGCCTACCGCAACATTTTTACACCTTTGTTTTAGTGTTGGAAAGAGTTAACATATAAAGTCAAACAAATTGTTGACTAATCATGGGCCTAGACCTCAAATAAATCCCTCTGTCCATTGTTACAGGTCATCTATATCAGGAACAACACAATAGACCCCTTTGTGACCCCCCCACCCCCAACTCTTCATCTGAACTATTTCAGCCTTTAGGTTCATGATTAGTCAAAATTTTAATTGGCTTTATATGCTAACTCTCTTTTCAGCCACTTGGTTCCAGATGCTACCATGAAAGTCAATTCTTAATATAAGTGAGAACTAGCCTTGTGCTTCTGTTATTAATGTTAATTATATATATGGGACTGAGGGAAGGAATCTTGATTAGGATGGGTTCCCCCCCACCATCCACCACCCCCCCATCCTGATTCTGAAGCATCTGTCTTGCTTCTAGTTAAGGTCTGGAGAGAAGCCAGAGACTTGGGTAAGAAAAACACTGTGAGAGAAATGAGAGAGGAAAATTAACAGTGGAATTAGAGACTCTACAAATTGCACCAGAGCACAGCTCCCCTTTATATGACCACCCAGCCCTGCCCTTGAGTGACAGCAGCTCATCTCTCTCACTCATTCCTGGCATGTTTCCACAGAGAATCATCTAAAGGAAGGAAGCATTGAAATTCTTCCAGCTGGGGTGTGATTCAGTTCCATTTCTAGGGCCAGTTGAGAAATTTGCCAAAACCAAGGACTCTGTTCTGAAACTGAACTAACTATATTCATATTGGCCAAGGTTTTACTTAGTGACCTTGGGAAATAATTTTTAAAAGCAATTAAATGCGCATTGACAGATAACTGGATAAAGAAATCATGGGGTGTATATTTCCATGGATGATATTGTGTCCTTTGGGACAAAGTGGATGGAACTGGAAGTGATTATACTTATCAAAATAAGAAAAGATATGAAAGACAACTAACTACAAGATTACAAGATGGTTTCTCTCATGTGTGGAATCTAGAGAAATGAAACACATAAACTTGAAAAAAAAAAACAGAAGCAAACAGTCTTTAAGACTTTGTGAGAACTATGATTATCTTTGGGTGGTGGGAGGGTTGAGGACACAGAACTTTGCTGGTAGGTGCAATGTGGAGCGATATCCTGTAATCTTACAATATCATAAACCACTTTCACTAATAAATATATAAAAAAATAAAACAAAGAAATACACTAAATAAAATGCACAACCCTTCAAATCTGCCAAGGGGAGCAAAAAAGGTTACTCAATATCTAGTCATACTAAAAACAATTTGTATTAAGAAAAAAGAATGAAGAGAAGAACAGATACATATTCAGTGATTTTATGAGATTTTTCATGAGAATGTGAAAAATATCAGAAAATATAAATCCTGCGAAGACAAAACAATAGCTTTAAAAGGATAGCTATACTTTGTGAACTGTTTCTAAGCATGATTGTTTCTCCCTTTGTTCCTATCCTGTTCTCTCCCTTTACTTTAAGTGATTGAAAGGGGAGCTATATGTTCTAAGCATCTAACTTTCACTATACTGTGCTACCCTACTCATAATGCCAGCTACAGCTTTCTGTCTTTTTGTAATATCCTTTACAATAAAATATCAGATTTTGTATGAAGAGAAATACCTACTAGATTTCTAGGATTGATCTTAAAAAGCACCTGTTTATATACCTACCATAGAGAGATAAGAAATTGTACCATTGTTGGGGGTCAGATGCAGCGGGTAAGTGCACATGGCACCAAGCGCAAGGACCGGAAAAAGGATCCTGGTTCAAGCCCCAGGCTCCCCCACCTGCAGGGGGTTCGCTTCACAAGCAGTGAAGCAGGTCTGCAAGTGTCTTTCTCTCCCCCGTCTTCCCCTCCTCTCTCGATTTCTCTCTGTCTTATCCAACAACAATGACATCAACAACAACAACAATAATAGTAACCACAAGAACAATAAAACAACAAGGGCAACAAAAAGTGGGGGGGGATTAGCCTCCAGGAGCAATGGATTCATAGTACAGGCACCGAGCCCCAGCAATAACCTTGGAGGAAAAAAAAAAAAGAAAAAGAAAAGAAAAAAGAAAGAAATTGTACCACTGTGGTAGAGAATGTTCCATCCTCCGAAGGGAGGTTGGATAACATACTCTATCTACCACCTGAGGAAGATGAGTCCTGAAATTGGGGCAGCTTGGAACGTCCCTACTCATGACCACAGAATGTGAGTTCAGATCTACAGAGATGCAGAGGTTACATAGACCTCTATGCTGAATATGGGCCCTAGATCAAATTGATGAGGTCTACAGTCAACAATATTTATACACCTTTCCCATACTTGGGAGCTACTCTCTTCTCTGATTCAACTTTCTAGCCCCTTTTCCAGCCATGACATCTCCCCAGATAATAACTTGGGTCCACCTGCACATCAGATGTCAGGCTCAGGAAAAAAACTATAGTCATGGGCCCTTTAGAATATATCTAAAATAGACCTACTAGCTGTCTCGAAAATGGAGACCCCAAATCTTCATTTGCACTATTTCAGCCTTTAGGTTCATGATTAACCAATTGTTAGAATATAATACATCAGAAAGGGTAGAAATACTCTCAGAGGGAGAGAAATGTTAGGAAAACATGATGAAGGATTCTGAAACCCAATTCCATCAGGACCCAGAAAGAGAAGAAGAAAAAAGAAGACATTTGGAAGTAATAGTAGGTATGACTTAGAAAGGAAGAAAAGGCAAAACCATAGGAAAAATAGGCAAAAATATAGAGAAAGATAGACAGACAGACAGATAGACAGATGATAGAAGGACAGTTATTGAACATTCAACCCATATCTAGGACCTTGGGAGAATCACTGTAGTTTCCAATAGAGGGACTAGGGACACAGAACTTTGGTTGTGGGAACAGTGTGAAATTATATTCCTGTTATCTTATAATTTTGTGGACCATTATTAAATCATTAATAAAAAATTCAATACAAAAAAGGCAACCTCAAAGAAAGGAAGGGAAAAAGATGGGTAGAAATTACAAGTATTGGAGAGGATATAGGGGAAAAGGAATACTTCTACATTGCTGGTGGGACTATAAGTTGGTGCAGCCTCTGTGAAATACAGTCTGGAGTTTCCTTAGAACACTAGAAATGAACATATCCTATGATCTAACAATTTCTCTTCTGGGGATTTATCCAAAGGAAACAGAAAACAACTGTCCAAAGGAACTTATGTACATCTATGTTTATAACAGCACAACTCATTGTTAGCTCAAACTTGGATGCAACCCTGACGCCCAACAACAGATCAGCAGCCAAGCAAATTGTGGTATATCTATGTAGTTGAATACTACTCAGCTATTAAAGTGATGAAACCATCCCCTTTGCTTTGCCTTGGATGGAACGTAAAGATGCCATATTAAGTGAGATAAACTAACAAGAGAATATCGGATACCAGATGATTTCACTCATAGATAGAACTTAAAAACAAGGTCAGAAAAGGAAAAAACAAAGTGACACTTGGACTGGTTGTGGTATACTGTACCAAAACAAAGGACTCTGGGGAATGACGGGGAGGGAGATGGTATAGAGGGGGCTAGGGTCCTGGTGCATGATGTTTTAGTAGAA
Source organism: Erinaceus europaeus (assembly GCF_950295315.1). Classification (NCBI taxonomy): domain Eukaryota; kingdom Metazoa; phylum Chordata; class Mammalia; order Eulipotyphla; family Erinaceidae; genus Erinaceus; species Erinaceus europaeus. The sequence goes on along the minus strand of NC_080171.1, from coordinate 62,288,645 downwards.
TGGAGATTCTTATTTGTACTTATTTGTCTATGACCAAGAGATTTCTGGAAGGAACATAAAAACTAAACTAACCTGTTATGGAAGAACTAGGCAGTCAGTGGCAATGATGAAGGAAAGACTTTCTACTGAATAGTTAAGAAAAAACGACTTTTAGACCACTGAGTATCACCTGCATATATGAAAGTAAATGCTATTGCCCTTTCCTTAAAATGGTACCTTTGGAAACAAACCAAATGCTGTAGAAATATAAATGGTGGGGGCTGGGTGGTAGTGCAGCTGGTTAATTGCAGATGGCATGAAGCACAGGGACCAGTGCAAAGATCCCGGTTTAAGCCCCCCCAGCTCCCCACCTCAAAAGCAGTGAAGCAGGTCTGCAAGTGTCTATCTTTCTCTCCCCCCTCTATCTTCCCCTCCTCTCTCAATTTCTCTCTGTCCTATCCAACATCAACAGCAATAACAACAACAACAAGGGCAATAAAGGCAACAAAAATGGGAAAAAATGGCCTCCGGGCGCAGTGGATTCACAGTGCAGGCACCGAGCCACAGAGATAATTCTGGAGGCAAAAAGAAAAGGAAAGAAAAGAAAAAAAAAATAAAAGAAATATAAATGGTATTCATTATTTATTCCTATATCTACTCCAAATGTCCTTAGGTTGCATATAAATAATGCTCTGGTTCTTTCTTCTCTGGACAATAGGATATGCGATCTGATTTTTAAATGCTGGGAAAAAAAAAAACATTGATTATATTACCATTTAAGAAAAGGGTGACAACATAGTTTTTCAAAATATAGAGAGAAAAAGAGGCCCCTCTGTAATAAGTACAAATGTGAAAGTGTTACTGATGCCATGAAAGGAGCATATCTGGGCCACCTGGACAATCTGCAACTGGGGGACATTGTTCTAAGAATAATCATCAGTAAGGCTGGAGATAGCTCACCCGGTAGAATGCCAGCTTTACTGTGTGTGAGAGAGGGCCCAGGTTTGAACCGCTGTGTGATAATCCACACAGGAATATCATGCACTGCACCAGGGGGTGATTCGTGAACAGTGGAATGGTGTTACTGACTCTTTCCCTCTTCCTCTTCCTCTTCCTCTTCCTCTTCCTCTTCCTCTTCCTCTTCTTCTCTATCTCTATTTCTGAGGGGGGAAAATTCTTCTAGGAGTGGTAGATCACAGAAGCAAAACCCTGGCAGGAGGATAAGGGAGAGGAAAGGAGAGAAAGGGATATATTAGAAGAAGGAGGAGGGGAAAGGTAGAGCTCATCTGGGCTTAGACCAATATTAGTCCCTGTGCCCTATACATTTTCTTTTTAAAAAAATATTTATTTATTGGATCAAGACAAAAAGAAATCAAGGGGGAAGGGGAAGAGAGACAGAGAGACATCTGCAGCATGGCTTCACTGCTTGTGAAGCTTTACCCTTGCAGGTGGGGACTGGGGACTGGGGGCTTGAACCTGGGTCCTTATGCATTGTAATATGTGCACTCAACCACATACACCACCGCCCAGCCCCTCCAACACCTTTCCTTACATTATAAATTACATTTTTCAGGTCATGTCGGGTGCTGGTATCGAGCTGTTTCATCATAACCATAATGTGATAAAATGTGTTAATTAGTTAAATTTACACACGATTGTGTGTATCTACTGTGTCCTCTGTGGAAAAAAAAAATGGGTGGAAGTGGAGGTGACAATATTTAGTAAAATAAGAGATGAAAGACTACTACTTTCATTATTTATATCAACCTAAGTAATCTAAAGGACACATGAAATTGGGGGGAAAAAAAAAAAGGAAATAAACTGTCAAGCTGTCTCATGGTCCGGGAGGTGGTGCAGTGATAAAGCTGTGGACTCTCAAGCATGAGGTCCCGAGTTCAATCCCCAGCAGCACATATGCCACAGTGAGGTCTGGTTCTTTCTCTTTCCTCCTGTCTTTCTCATAAATAAATAAATAAAGTCTTAAAAAATTGTCAAGCTGTCTCTAAGACAGATAACTATGTGATAACTATGGGCTTGTCATTGGGAGGGTGGGGACACAGATCTTTGGTGATGGGTGTGGTGTGGAACTATAAATACCCTGTATTTTTTTAAAAAAATAATTATTATCTTTATCTATTTATTGGGTAGAGACATTCAGAAATTGAGAGGGAAGGGGGAGAATGCAAGGGAAAGAGACAAAGAGATATCTGCAGCCCTGCTTCACCACTCACAAGGCTTTCCCCCTGCAGATGGAGATTGGGGGCTTGAACCTGAATATTTACCTTTAGCTGTGTCTTGTTTATATGGAAAAACTTGCCATCGTGGCTTGGCATTCATTGTTTGAAAATGACTTCATCACAAAGCATGAAAAATTTCTAAAATATTGTTTTTCTCATTGTATTGTTACTATGCTATACTGAACACTACAAATCTTTCACAGTAGCATTCACTAAATTTCATTGTTGTGAAATCAGAAAGTTGTTTATATCTTGTTTTTACATTTAGATTTTTTCTTTTTCTTTTTTTAAATTTTTTAAAATTTATTAGATTTTTTTCTTATATTCAGTATTGCTTTGAATAATGAGTCATTAACTAAGACCTGGAAATATCTTACTTTGAAAATAGTCACAGAAACTTTGTAGACCTAAATCAACATCCTTACAATTGAATTAAAAACAAGAGGTCAAACGGTGTTTTTTTTTTCCTAGTTTGTTTGTTTTATACACAGTTAAAAATTAATTTCTTATTTCTAAAAATAGTGCTCCAGGGGCCAGGCAAAGGTAAAGCCCAGTTGAGTGCACATGCTACCATGCATAAGGACCTGGGTTCCACCCCTTGCTCCCTACCTGCAAGGGGAGTTATTTCTCACACTATGAAACTGTTCTGCAGGTATATATCTTTCTCACTCCCTCTTTACCTTCCTCTCACCTCTTAATTTCTTTTTGTCCTATCAAATAGAAAGATAAGAAAAAAAGAAAGAAAGAAAGAAAGAGAAAGAAAGAAAGAAAGACAGACAGACAGACAGACAGACAGACAGAAAGAAAGAAAGAAAGAAAGAAAGAAAGAAAGAAAGAAAGAAAGAAAGAGTAGCCTCTAGGATTCATAGTGCTGGCACCAAGCCCCAGGATAACTCTGGCGGCATTTAAAAAAAAAAAAAAAAAAAAAAAAGGTACTCCAGAAGACTCTGAGAATGGTAGAGATAACATCAACAGAGAGAATTCGAGACATCCTCTTAAATATATGCACTTCAACAACTGTTCAGCCTTCATTTTGGGGGGTATATATTTGGATTTCATGTAAGTTTTATTTGAGGTGCAAATTATCTTGCTAAAAGATATATAAAATCTCAAAATTCATCAATCTTAACTGCGTTTTTACACAGATAAAAAGGTAAAATGTTAAATATGAGTATCAGTGAAAATATATTCACAATAGCACAATAGATTTATTCTGCTTAGCCTGCTGTTTGTTTTTTCACATTCAAGTTAGGCACAAAGAGACACAAAGGACAAAGAGAAATTAAGAGGTGAGAGGGAGGTAAAGAGGGAGTGAGAAAAACAGACACAGGCAGAACTGCTTCATAGTGTGAGAAACAGCATCAAGTTGTGAGTGCAGGGCCTGGCTCCTTGGTCTTCCAAAGTCCTACTAGGCAGATATGTTGGTGGCAAATTGGTGAGCATAGATGCCTTCCAAGTGCTGTCAGGGTAGTCAGTAAAAACAGGGTACATAATAACTACTGAGGCTTTTAGAAAAGAGATTGTCCCTAGTCCTTCTCACCTCAGAATTGTGGAGTTTCACTAATATGTATTTGGAATAAGAACTTCAGAACTGTTATATCTTATCTTCAGAACTGTTATATGACTTCTTAGAAGCCAGGTCAGTAAGGGCTGCATTTAATTTTTTTTAACAGTGTTCTTACTCTTCTCAATTTTATAATAGCAGTAGATAGCTTAAAGTTCTATACATTTGAAATGACAATGAACACCACCTTAGCTAAAAGCATTTTTGAAATTAGGAGATTGGCAAAGTAAACCAAGGCCCTGACAATGAGTCAAAGAAGCAAAACAGCCCCCAAACTATCCAGGATCTTTGATGGGTTGTTTATATTTTAATTTAGTCATTGTTCATGCTGTATTAAAAAGGAAATTTCAATTTAAAAAACTCTCATTGAGAGGATATGAACAGAATGTTCAGCAAAGAATGGATCCAAAAGGCTAACAGACAGGGAAAAAGAATGTTCCACATCACTGATTGTCAGAGAAATGCAAGTAAAGGCAACAGTGAGATACCAATTCACTCTTGTGAAAATGTTGTAAGTCAGAAAGTACAGTAATAAATACTGGAGAGGCTGTAGGGGTAAAGGAATCCTCCAATATTACTGGTGGGAATGTAAATTGGTCCAACCCCTGTGGAGAGCAATCTGGAGAACTCTAGAAGGCTAGAAATGGACCTACCCTATGACCAGGAAATTTCTCTCATAGGGATATAACCTGGAAGCAACCTAGGCATCCAACAATGGATGAGTGGCTGAGAAAGTACTAGTATATATACACAATGGAATACTATTCAGCTATTAATAATAATTAATTCACCTTCACCTCATCTTGGATGAAACTTGAAGGAATTGTGATAAGTGAGATAAGTCAGAAAGAGAAGGATGAATAAGGGATGGTATTACTTCATGGAAAGAAATAGAGAAATAGGAACAGAATGGGGAAGCACAAAGTAGAATTTGGACTAGGTTTGGTGGATTGCACCAAAGTAAAGAACTCTGAGACAGTGGGGAGCTTTCAGGTCCTGGCGCTTTATGTTGGAGGAAGACCTAAGCTAGAGGTAAGAATGTTTTGCAGAAAACTGAGAAATTTTTATATGCACCAACTGTATTTACTGTATTAATCTTCCCAATTAAAGAAAGAAAAAAAACACCTCTATTAAGTCAGTCATAGGCCCATTCATCTGTTTACTAAACAAATTTAGGGGCCAGGAAGTGGCATACCTGATTAAGTGTACACATTACAGTGCTCAAGGACCCAGGTTCAAGTCCTTGGTCCCCACCAGCAGGGGAAGCTTCATAAGTGGTGAAGCAAAACTGCAGGTGTCTCTTTCTCATTCCCTCTCTATCTCCTCCCTTCTCAATTTCTCTCTGTCTCTATAAAATAAATAATAATTTTTTAAAATTGTATTTATTTTTTCCTTTTTGTTGCCCTTGTTTTTTTATTGTTGTTGTTATTGATGTCATCGTTGTTAGATAGGACAGAGAGAAATGGGGAGAGGAGGGGAAGACAGAGAGGGGGAGAGAAAGATACACACCTGCAGACCTGCTTCACCACCTGTGAATCGACCCCCCTGCAGGTGGGGAGCCGGGGGCTTGAACGGGGATCCTTATGCTGGTCCCTGCGCTTTGCGCCATTTGCGCTTAACCCACTGCGCTAGCGCCCGACTCCTAATAAATATAAATTTAAAAAAAATTACTGAGTACCTTGCATGTACTGGTTATTGCAGCTGGCCATAGAGATACAGCAATGAATAAATAGCTATGATCCTAACTTCATGAAATTAATAGACATAAAAACAAATCATATATTATATATATAGTCATCGGATATTATAATAGTGGGCTAAGTCAAAATTAGCTAGAATGGGAGGAGGACCTATAAATCAGGTGAGGCCCCCTGAGGAATTGAAATTTGACCTGAAAGAGATTTGAAATTAACTCAGGCAAAGGAAAAGCAATGATCAATTTGAATAGATCAATATTGAGAAAAGCTTTAAAAAATCAAAAGTGTTTAATAGGACTCACTTCTAGAATGCTATTTTGTTGTTGTTAGTTTATTTCTGTTACTGCTGGGGCTTTCCACTCCATGCTGACTTTTTTTTTTTTTTTAATCTGTTTTCTTATCTTCCTTGAAATCTACATCTTAGGCAAGCATCCAACTCTAATTTTTTTTGTTGTTGTTACTCTTGATGATCTTTTTATGTATACGGTAAAACTGAGCATTAATTTCAAAGTTCCTTTCAAGAAGATATTAGATAATTACAGAGAAGATACCAAAATGCACAAGACAAGAAATAATTAAAGAAAGCTATTATTTCATGGTATAACTGAAAATTGGTGTTTGGAACATCCTCAAAGTGCTAGGTTATATCTCTCTAACAATAAACTCTTCTGACCCAGGATATGTACCAAACCAGTTTGCCACAAGGGGTATGACCTGTTCCGTCCCAGCCTCCCAGTCAAACAGAACCCTTGAGTCTGTCTGATGGAGAGAAAGTATCATCCTCGATTTACCTTCAAACACCAGGAATTTTCCATCCAGGATAATGCATATTCTAGTTAGAATGAGCATCAGTCAGTTGTCAGAACTTTATTTCAAGGGAATAAGCAAAGCATCCATTCACACTGTGATATTTCACTAAATATCAACCACACATCTATCTACACTTCCATGTACATACCATTGTGTAAGGCAGGGGTGGAAAAAGCACTGTACCAACAAAGCAACGGTTGTTTAAACTGGAAGGAAATTTAGAGACTGCCTGGTAGAAGTCTTATACTTTAGAAAGGACAAAGTGAGGCAGATAGAAAAAAAAAGACTGTTCAGTGGTCACAGAAAAGATAGTAAAATCAGTCATCAAATGCTGATCTCTCTTTCTGGGTCCTTTCTATCTCCCTGAGTAGGTAAATAAATAGGCACAACCTTTCTGTGAACGAATTTCGAATGCTTACACATCTGGTATTTGGAGGAGACGGAGTAAGAGAGGATAGCTATTGAGGAGAGAGGGCTGAAAATCCGCAAGTGACAGCAAGCAGAGAGATTGGAAACAGCCAAAAATGTGGTTTGCCCACTTCACATACTCTTCCCTGGCCTTACAATGCTGCCTTATTATATTTTCTATCCTCTTCACCTGAGAGAGGAATGCACTTTAATTGGATATGTACATCCAGTGCCAGGAAATACACTGAGTGTGAGAGGATTATGTATTTGGAACCAGGCCACCTTCTTTTTTTTGTGCTCTTCTCTTCATTCAACTACCTGCCAAGTTTTCATCTGCTCTTATTCTATTCAAAGCATGCATACCACTCCAACTACCAAATAACTCTATTTTCTAAGGCAGAATAAAATAAAAAATGGCTAATTTCTCAGGGCCTTCCTCTTGGGCTCCCTTTGGTGAAGGTAATTTGATTTGCTTTCACCAAAAAAAAAAAAAAAGAAAGAAAGAAAAAGAAAAAAGAATTGCAAGGGATTAATTTAAAATGACAATTTATTGAGAAGAAACTAAAGAAATTAGTTTTAGAAATTAATGAATGAACTTTAGAATCATGACAGCTGTTAAAAGGAGACTAAAAAAGGAAGTTTAGCATCCCTGGCAGACCTTAGATTAATTATACAATGCAAGGAAGAAACCTAACATCTTGTACCAATACAACAAACTGGGTGCTATGATGGTTGCCTTACAAACATCACCCACTTGAATTCTCACAGCAACATTGAAGGGAAACATTCATGTTCCATTTCATAGACTGAAAATTGAGAATCAGGGCATGGGCTGTGGCACACCCAGTTGAATACACACACTACCATGCACAAGGGCCGTGGTTTGTGACCCTGCTCCCCCACCTGCAGGGGTGGATGCTTCACAAATGGGGAAGTAGGTCTGCAGGTGTCTCCCTCGTTATCTATCTCTACCTCCCCTCCCCTTCTCAATTTCTCTCTGTCATATCAAACAAAATATAAAGACAGGAGGAAAGAGAGTATGAAAGAAAGAAAGAAAAAAGAAAAAAAGAGAGAGAAAGAAATTTTTTAAAATGAGATTCAGATAATAATATGTCCAAGGTCACACAAGTAGAAAGATGGGATTTGAGCCTGTGCCTCATTGATATTAAGTTCCATGACTTGCCACTATAGTTATTCTAGGCACAATGAAAGAAGTCTATTTTGCCTCCTATCCAACATTATTTTTTCAGTAATTGTCACTGTGAATAGCACATAATAGGTGTACATTAAGTACCTGATGAATGAGTAAATTTATCCACAGGGCAGAACAGTGTTTTGTGAATTAATTAATTCAAGAACACGTACTTAACAAATGCTGTGAACTGAGCTGTACACTGTATTATGTAGGCTAAAAAAATGAAACTCAATTTCCTGTTGCAAGAAGCTTAGAATCTGGTCATCTAAGCACATAAATATGTTCAAAGCCCTGAAGAAAAATACTTAAGGATTTCACTATAGAAAACACACACACACACACACATACACAAACCATGTGTACAGCAAATAGCTTACAATTTATGAAGTTAGCAATAAATGGACAAGTTGAAAAAAATATTAAGGGGGGTTGGTGGTGGCACATCTGGTTGAATGCACATGTTATAATGCACAAGACCCAGGTTTGAGCCCCTGGTCCCCACCTGCAGGAGGAAAGCTTCACAAGTGGTCTCTCTCCCTATAACCTCTTTTCCTCTTGATTTCTGGATGTCTCTACCCAGTAAAAAAAGTGAAGATAATTTTTTTTAAATCCTGCATGGAAAAAAAATTTTTTAAATAGTGTAAAACTAAGAGTCAATATGTATTGGATTGTTAGAAAAGTCATGACTCATTTTTGCATATAAAAATTCATCATGAAGGGAGTCGGGCGGTAGCGCAGCAGGTTAAGCACACATGACACCAAGGGCAAGGACTGGCATAAGGATCCCGGTTCAAGCCCCCGGCTCCCCACCTGCAGGGTAGTCGCTTCAGAGGCGGTAAAGCAGGTCTGCAGGTGTCTAACTTTCTCCCCCCTCTCTGTCTTCCCCTCTTCTCTCCATTTCTCTCTGTCCTATCTAACAACGATGACATCAATAGCAACAACAATAATAACTACAACAATAAAAAACAACAATGACAATAAAAGGGAAATAAATAAAAATACATATAAAAAATTCATCATGACTTTTCCGACAACCTAATACATATGACATATAAAAACTGCTGTAACTCAACACATCCTTGGCAATTCACAGAGAAAGAAACAAGCATGGACAACTTCAATACACTGGGAGAAAATGTTCACAGTATCGGCATTTCTTCCCATTGAGGATGTAATCAACTTCTCTAATCCTTAAATCTAGATTTAGATCTGGAGTTACCTTGATCAATAAAACATTAACAAGTATGACATAATCAGAAATTTTTAAAGCATGTTTCCACTGGGTTTGCCATCTCCTGCTTCTCTATGGAACCCTGCTACCAAGAGAAGAAGCCCAGAATAACCTGTGTAGAGTAGCCAGGAACTAGTCCAGCTGAGGTTCAATAGACCCACTGCCAGACACATGTATGAACTATCCTAAACTACCCAACCTCAGCCAAGCCATCAACTGTCTATGAAGAACAGCCAATCTAGTCTAGACCCAAAACCTTTCTATGGAACCTACAAAATCATAAGATACAAGAAGTTTTTGTTGTTTTATCATTATGTTTTGCAAAGACTTGTTCCTCAGGAAAAGTTAACTAATACTAGTAGCTAACATGTGAAAAGATGATTAACCTCACTACAAATCCTAAAATACGTACTGAAAATAATCCTTATCTAGCACTCAAATTGACAAAGAGTAAAGAATGTCATAACATATAGTGCTGGCCAATAAACAGAAAGATATAAATTGTTGTGGAATGTAATTAGTAAAACATTTTTTTTTTACAGGACATACTTGTAATGCCTATAGTAATAGTAAAGTTACATAAAAGCTAACCCAGGGGTTTACAGATCAATAGACCTGCCAACATCCATATCCAGCAGAGAAGCAACTACAAAAGCCAGACCTCCTGCCTTCTGCATCCCAAAAAGAATTTTGGTCTATATCCCAGAGAGGGATAAATAACAGGGAAGATTCCAATGGAGGGTATGGGACACAGAATTCTGGTGGTGCGAACTGTATGGAATTGTATCCCTGCTATCTTACAAACTTGTTAATCATTATTAAACCACTATTAAAATTTGGGGGGAAAAAAGCTAACCCAGGGGCCTGGTGGTGGAATGTTGTTAATTAACTTAAAAAGAGGTTAGGAGTTGGGACTGTTGCATAAAAGGATTCACAACAGGAGCTGGGAACTGGTTTAAACAACACGAGGTTTATCAGGGTAAAACAGGTAAAAGGCAAAATAAGCACTTATCATCAAAGGTTAGGAGTACGCTAGGTCCATATGGTCTGAATATAATTATCAAAAGTTTAGTCCTATAAGATAAACAATTATCAGCTCTAGTAAAGGTTGCTCAGGGCTGTAGAGGGGTCTAAAAGATTACTGGCTAGCAGAGTCACACGTGTTCAGTTCCCAGAAGTAGCCATGGCGCATTGTGAGAAGCTTCTGACCAGGAGAATCTGCAGCAGCCAAAGTCCAATAAAGTCCTCAAACCTAGATATAGTCCAGGTCCCCTGAGATAAAGCATAGGTTCACATGTGCCTAAACTAGGGAAAAATATATACCTGAAAGCAGAAGTACACAAGAGCATGTAGGGAACCAACATTTCATCTGCACTATTACAGTCTTTAGGTCCATGATTGTTCAACAATTTGTTTGGCTTTGTATGCTAACTCTCTTTTCAGCCACCAGATTCTGGATGCCAGCATGATGCTGACCAGACTTCCTGGACAGACAACCCCATCAATGTGTACTGGAGCTCCGCTTCCCCAGAGCCCCACCCTACTAGGGAAAGAGAGGCAGACTGGGAGTATTGATCGGCCAGTCAACGCCCATGTTCAGTGGGGAAGCAATTACAGAAGCCAGACCTTCCATCCTCTGCAACCCACAAAGACCCTGGATCCTTACTCCCAGAGAGATAGAGAATGGGAAGGCTACCAGGGGAGGGGATGGGATATGGAGATCGGGTTGTGGGAACTGCGCGGAATTGTACCCTTCTTATTCTATGGTTTTGTTAATGTTTCCTTTCTTAAATAAATAAATAAATAAATAAATAAATAAATAAATAAATAAAAGAACAATTGGTTCAAAAAAAAAAGTGCTCAAGTCCCCAGTCCCTACCTGCAGGAAAGGAAACTTCATGAGTGGTGAATGACTGCTACAGTTCTCTCTCTCAGCAGTCTCTAACATGTAATAATTATGAATTAGGGTCATCTTTTTTTTAACCTTTCATTTTTTCATTTTTTAATTTAATTTATTAGACAGGGCAGAGAGAAATTGAGAGGAAAGAAAGAAAGATAGAGACTGCTGTATTTTATACATAATGTGCCACCCTTAATCCTCATAACAATCTAATGAAGCCATTACCATGACTATCTTCATTTTATAGAAAAGATGACTAAGGTAAAATCCTTGGTCATTGTTACACAGATAATTATGGTAGAACTCAGATTTAAATTTAGGCAGACTGGTTTCAAATATCTATTATCTTAATTAAACTATACTCGTTTTACCAGTTTTATATCGAAACTGTATTTTGTTTACAACATAGTGAAAGAATGTTGAACTTTTCAATAAATTATGTTGGGAAAATTGGACACCCATATACAAACAGGATTTTTAAATCCTGAAATAAAACTTCCAACTATATATAAGAACTAACAGAAAATGTGAGGATATAAAAAAAAATGAGGATATAAAAAAATGTGAGGCTATGGAATAAAATTTCTTACTAGAGCACTGATAATCTGGCTTATGGTACTCAACCTGAACCTGGGACTTTGGAGCCTCAGGCATGAGAGTCTCTTTGCATAACCACTATGCTATCTATCCATGCCCAAATAAAAAATTCAACAATGTTGAATTTAGGCACTGAGTTTTTAGCCTTAACACCAAAAGTTTGATCCATAAAGAAAAACTGACAAATTAGATTTTATCAACATATACACCATTAATTTATGAAAAACACTATGAAAATTTAAAAAGACAAACTACATATTGGGGGAAAATATTTGCAAATTGCATATCTTACAACTTGTATCCAGAATACATATACATACGTATTCTCTCTCCCTCTCCCTCTCTTTCTAAAAGTCTAACAGTAAGAAAACAACTCAGTCTTTTTTAAATAAGAAAAAATATGAGACACCTCACAAAAGAAGATATAAGGAAGGAAATGAATACACAGAAAGATGTTAAATATCACTTACTGATTATAAAACACTAAGTTACTACACACTGATTAAAATGGCTAGAGAAAATATGATAACAAGGAGCTGGGTGGTGGTGCACCTAGTTAAGTGCACACATTATAGTGTGCAAGGACATTGGTTAAAGCCCCTGGTCCCCACCTGCACGGGGAAAGCTTCAGAAATGGTGAAGCAGGTCTGTAGGTGTCTCTCTGTCTCTCTTTTTCCCTATCTCCCTCTTTCCTCTAATTTCTCTCTGTCCTATCATATAAAATAAATTTTAAAAAATTAAAAATAAAACTATAAAAAATTAAAAATATGATAACAAATCCTAGCTAGAATAGATAGCAAAGTAGAACTCTCTTTTCTTACTGGTGACAATGTGAAATGAATGGTCATCACTGTGAAAATGATTGGTTTTTAGCTAAAAAGAGAAAATAAACATCAGTTGATCTAACTTATAGGTGGAACTTAAGAAACAGGCCAGAAAGGTAAGATATGAGGTGAACTTGGAGTGGGTGTGTTGTATTACACAAAAGCAAAAGATTTGGGGTGGGGTGGGGGATGAGGTTTAGAGGGTAGAGAGGGGATTGAGATCCTGGTGCATGATGACCTGAGTTGGGGATTTTTGGCAGACACCTATCACAAGAAATGTTCCCATACTCCAATATCTGTGCATCCCCCCCCCCATAAAATGATCTGGTGAAAAGAAAATAGCCTTTTAAAATAAATTTAAACATTTTACTAAGCCTAATCTCACTCCTATTTATGCTAATTTCTTTCTTTATTTATTAAATAGAGACAGAGAAATTGAGAAGGGAAGAGAGGGGGAGAGACATCTGCAGCATTACTTCACAACTTGTGAAGCTTCCTCCTGCCCCCACCCCCCTCAGGAGGGGACCAGGGGCTTAAACACAGATCCTTAAGCATTATGAACACATGTGTGTTCAAGCAGATGCACCACCACCCAGTCCTTGAAAAAAAAATCTTATACAAGCAATCACTTACAGCAATTTTATTTACTCCCAATTATGCAAAACTGGGTAGATCTGACAATGGAAAACTATGCAGCAATTAAAAGGAATAAACTATTAATAGTTATAACATCATGGCATTATGCTGAGTAAAAAAAAAGCTAGTAACAGAAGACTATAAACTGAACTGTATGACTTCATTTATATGACATTCTGAAAAATGCAAGTCTAAGGAACAAGCAAAAAAAGTGGTTGTCAATGATTAGAAGAGAGATTTGACTGCATAAAATGGACTTCACAAAACATTTTGAAAGGTGATGGAATTGTTCTATGTTCTGATTGTGAGGGTAGACTCGTGACTACATTAAGACTCACCTGTGCACATCACACACAAAGGTCAATTATACTACATATTAAAATTACAACATAATGTGTCTTCCATAATTACTTGTAAAACATGAAAAGATATGGCAAGGATGTTCACTGCAACATAGAGCCACAAATTAGAAAACACACTAATAGAAACACGGATAACAAATGATGGCTCATAAATATAATTTCTATGATGGAACATTGTAAATTTGCATGGAATTATGTCCTTGATAGATTAAGTGCAGAAAACAAGATGCAAAACAGTATGAATGACCTCAATTTTAGCAAAATATAGAGGAAAGTCTAGAAGTCACATAGCAACTGTGTTAGCACTGACTAATGTGATTGCCAGACTTGGGTTATCAAGGTGGGGTCAGAAAGAAGATATTCAGGGTAGGAGAAATAGCATAATGGTTATGCAAACAGACTCTCATGCTTGAGGCTCCTAGGTCCCAGGTTCAATACCCCATACCACCATAAGCCAGAGCTGAGCAGTGCTCTGGTAATAAAGGAAGGGAGGGAGGGAGGGAGGGAGGGAGGGAGGAAGGAAGGAAGGAAAGAAGGAAGGGAGGAAGGAAGGAAGAAAGGAAGGGGAGAAGGGAGGAAGGAAGGAAGGAAGGGAAAAAGAAGGAAGGCGAGAGAGAGAAAAGATATTCACTGTTCTCTATTCTTTGAATTACATTTCTCTTGTAACTCTTAAATAAACATTTCTATTTACAGAAAAAAACAACACAACTGATGGACCTAATGCAGTGTTCTCATTAGTTACTAGCATGCTTGTCGACTTTCTTTGCAAATTTCCTGGTGAAAAGGACTAATTGATTTTTTGCTACTTGCCAGAATCCAGCACTATGTGAGAGTGTTCGTATTTTTTGCATATTTAAGTTTAACTGGAGGAATGCATCAGTAAAGGAAAGTAATACATCTTAACTCCAGGTGACTATTTTATGAATTACTGATTGTCTGGTGCCACCAGTGGGACTGTGGAATAGTTGATAATTTTGGTCTTGAAGTTCTGTCGCATTTTACTGATCTGTAAAATGGAGCAATGACACCTGTATTGTTGGCTTTTATGTAAAGAGCTATTTGTATTAGCATGGCATGAAGTCAGTTTGATGGAGTGAATCTGTACTGTGATCTGTGTCAGCCCCAGAGGAAGGTTTTTGTTTAAGTTGTCTTGGAGCGAGCCGAGCACCACAGAAGGAAGAACTGATAATGGCCTGTGTCCTGCTGTGTATCTTCTCTCCCTCATCCTTCAAGTTTACACAGGCAGGAAACAGGCTGATCACGAGCTAAGGAAGATTCCCTGTGTTTCCTTCCAAAGTCTTTTGATTCTTGCCCCCTTTTTTTAAAGGACTGACCTTAACAGGAAACCAATTCTCTGAAAATGTGACTCTGGAAAAGCAGTTTCACATCAGTTAGGTGGAGTGGTCGCAGCCCTGGGAAGATCAGGGAGGGAGTGTCTCCAAATAAGCAGTAGATTCGTGAGCCTTTGCCAGCTGACCTATAAAGAGACCACTCAGCTAACCCAGAGGCCCCTTTTGTCTATCTCTGGGTCAGAGAACCCTCCTGCAATGACTTTAAAAGTAAGTTTCATAGAGTCTATTTTAAGTACTATCTCTATACTTTATTTCCTTTCGCTCTGGACAACCGTGTAACTCTGCATTCGGAAGTATCAACACTCACCAACAGGATGGAAATCCTTCACTGAGTCATCCAAGAAGGTTTAGGGGACCTCTTGCCTCATGTTATATAGAACAGGAATGTCTTTGCTGAAAATTTTCCTCTATTTCTTACATGAATTGTTTATGTGGTTGGGAGTCATCTACTTGGGGAGATAGTGTGTTTGCCCATATTCCCTCCCTTCTCCCCACCCCACCCCACCCCCCAAAAAAAAAGAAAGAAAAAGAAAGCCTTCCTGTCTGGTTAGTACTTGAATGGGAGAAAAAGAAAGCCTATAGACTTTCAAACCACTAATGCATTTTCACGGGAATTTCAGTTGATCATTATGTCATTATATCAAAATGCAGTTATGAATGTCCCAAGAGGTGTTAATTTATAATATATGTGTTTTCACTAGTAGGTTTTTAGAGAACATTTCTTGCCATGGCAATAATATCAGCCCAAACATGTTGAAAGCTCTTCTTAAGAACTTTTCCTCAATGAAGATGGGACCAGGAGGAAAAAAGTGGGCAAATATACACAAATATAGACAGGTAGTTGTAGAATAAGTTAACCCATATCTGCAACCTTAGGAGAACTGCTGTAGTTTTCCAATGGAGAGAATGGGAACACAGAACCAGAGGGTGATGGGAATGGTGCAGAATTATACCTCTTATCTTGTAATTCTTTTAATAAGTCACTATTAAATCACTAATACAATTTTAAAAAATAAAAGAACTCTTCATCAAAATCTTATGACTTAAACTCCCTACCTGTTTGGCCCTCTTAATACACTTCTCTTTCCACATTCTACTAACTCTGGCTTAGCTTCCTTTGGTTGACTCATGCTCTCACATAATACTGGGAAGTTTTACCCAAGGACTATATCTAAAAACAACAACAACACTAATGGGGGGGCATATGTTGGCTCACCTAATAGAACATACTCTTTACTATGTGCAAGGATCCAGGTTCGAGCCCCTGGCTAGCATATAAGAGTTCCTGCAGTTAGTAGGAAGCCCCAGGAGATTGGAAGGGGGAAGAAGACAGAATGGTTAGGTGTTTATTCTCCCAACTTCCTTCCTGTTGACCATCTGCAGATGCCACACAGCTTTGAGGGTAGTCATCTTTTTCAATTCCTCTACCTTGGTTCAAAGGAAATACTTCTTCCCCTGACATCTTCATTTCATGTAACACTTGGGTTTCAGTTGTGCTGATATTGAAGAAATAAAACCATGTTTCCTGTCGTTTATCAGGAAAATAGGAATTTACCTTTATACACTCCCCCAACCCTGAAGCAATCCCTTGAGTACCAACATAAAGCTCCTATTTCTTTTCCATTATTTATTTATGTTAATATTTTTTAGATAGAGACAAAGAGACGGATATAAAGAGAGCATGGAAGCACCCTTCAGTATGGTGAGGGGCTGCGCTTGAATCTGGGTCACATACATGGCAAAGCAGTGTACCTATCCAAGTGAGCTATTCCGCAGGCTCAAACTGGTATTTCTTCAATGAACACAATTTGCAAACCATTACTATTAAGTTTTCAGTAGCATGGTGTCAATTACACACCTAGTTACTAAGAAGTGTTATAACAACATGACTTATCTTCTACCATTCAGATATTTTAAATGCACTGTTTTACTTAATTCTCACAACAGCCATGTCAATTAGTCATTTGTATTTCCCTATCACAGTTGAGGAAATCAGCTTAGACAAAATAAGCAACAGTAATGACTCAATGGTATCTTAAATGTAAAACATCTGGAACAGTGTTATAATTCATAGCCCTTCATTTTCCCTGGCAGAGAATTTAACACAATAGGTTCTCCATATGTATTGTTTCATTTCGTATCTATGTACCTTAGTCCTTTGCTCATCCCTGTAGAAATACATGAGTTCACTATGTGTAAGACTATGAATCTAAAATAGCAGGTTTCCCTTGGATCTGATTTCCCATTCACCCTCTTTGCCAAAATGCAACAAGTGGCCATGGCCTTCGCCCAGAGATTATGGCTTGACCATTGCTACGGAAGACCCCATTTCCGTTTTCACAATGATCTCACCAGCTCCCAAGGCTTCAGTTATCACCTGTTCCAAAACTAGATCTGTAGTTCTAACCTGTTTTGAACTATAAACATTAGCTGGGCATCTCAAATGCTATATATCTAAAATTCAGTATTTTCTCTAAACCTTTCCTTTCTACCTGTTATTTTCCTCTGTTAAACCTTCACCTTTCCAATTAGAGATACTTCAGAATTCTGAAATATTCTCAACAACCTTCCCTCAATGTTTATATCTAGTCACCATACTCTGCCCATTTCTTTTTTTTTTTTTCATCCAGGGTTATTGCTGGGCTTGGTGTCTGCACCATGAATCCACTGCTCCTGGAGGCCATTCCCCCCCCCCTTTGTTGCCCTTGTTGTTATAGCCTCGTTGTGGTTATTATTATTTCCATTGTTGATGTTGTTCGTTGTTGTCCTGCAGGTGGGGAGCCGGGGGCTTGAACTGGGATCCTTACGCCAGTCCTTTGCGCCACATGCGCTTAACCCACTGCACCACCACCCGACCCCCACGCTGCCCATTTCTAACTTCTTGTTACACTCACTCAATACCTCATACTCTCTCACTTGAACTAATGTAAAATGTTAGCTGTTGACTTTTTTTTAATTACCTTTATTTATTGGCTAGAGACAGCCAGAAATCAAGGGGGAAGGGGTGATAGAGAAAGAGACAGAGAGAGATACCTGCAGCCCTGCTTCACCACTTGCAAAGCTTTCCCCCTGCAGGTGGGGACCAGGTCCTTGTACATTTTAATATGTGCATTCAACCAGGTACACCACCACCCTTCCCCTTTTTGATTTCTTTTTTCCCAAATTTTCTCTTGACCATCGATGACACATTCTCCTTCTGCCAAGGATTCCCATGTATACATAGGAGTATGTACATGGGAGAGAGTCTTATGTATACATGGGAGAGATAGACACACATTGAAGTTCAGTCTCTTCCAAAGTTCAGTTTAAATCTCAAAGCTATCAGGATTCTTATTTTGCATAGTTCACAAAACAGAACTCAAAATTCCAGATTGCTATAACTGAAAACTCAAATGCACTATCAATATTCTCTGAATTAAAATAAACAAAGGATTTTAAGACATATCAAATATGAGGTTGGTCATATTTATTATAACTAATAATATCATGAAATGTAAACAGATTTTCTTATTACTAATATCTGAATCTCAGATGTGAAATGTGGGCTACCTAATACACTGGATGTAGCCTATCTCAACATCCCACTGAAAAAAAAAATTGACAATCCACCTATGTTACTTTTTATATATCAATATATATAATGTATATTGATATTATATATCAATATATATAACTTTATATATAAATATATTTTTCAAAAATTATATTCTTATCACTTAATAATGTCAAAAATTCCTTTCAAAATTATGTGTAATGTAAGAAGTAAGTATGACCTCAAATTCTAAGTTAGCAAAGACTAACAAAGAAGAAGGAAGCATGGAAGAAAGTCAAAATGTGCTGAATTCCTCAGTGACAGACAGATGTTCAAAATATGGTTTCACTAGTTTTACAAATAAAGTATAGATTTAAAGTGTTTTTGAAAATGTAAGCATACGCTGTTAATAAAATAAAAAACAGGATGTATACATCAAAAATGACAAATATAAAGTAAACATAAGCAAAAGACCCACACAAAAGAAAATTCTAAAAGGAAACTGAAAGGAGGTAATAAAAAGAAAGAAAAACCAGCATAAGACAAGTCAGATGTTGTGATTAAAAAAATGTAACTTATGATTTAAAGACAAGTGTTTAAAGGCACCTATATATAGAAGCACTCTCAGAAAAAATAATTGAAAAATAATTTTAAAAAAATTTTTTAATATTTTATTTATTTATTTTCTCTTTTGTTGTCCTTGTTGTTTTTCATTGTTGTTGTAGTTATTATTGTTATTGATGTTGTTGTTGTTAGATAGGACAGAGAGAAATGGAGAGAGGAGAGGAAGACAGAGAGGGGCAGAGAAAGACAGACACCTGCAGACCTGCTTCACCGCTTGTGAAGCGATTCCCCTGCAGGTGGGGAGCCGGGGGCTCAAACCGGGATCCTTATGCCAACCTTGTGCTTTGTGCCACCTGCGCTTAACCCGCTGAGCTACAGCCCGACTCCCGCAAAATAATTTTTATGGGAGAGTCACTTCAAATATTGAGAGATAAAGAAATTATCAAGAAATGAAAGGCACATTCAAATTGAATAAAGCTAAGAAAGTAAGTAATGATATTAGCTTCAAAGCAGGATTCAAGATACAAGACATAAAATGGAGCAAAGCCTAACATGTTATGTTGATAGAAAGTGTGAAATTCACAGTGAAAACATAACGGTTATGTGGTTTTGTTTCATTGTATTCTAAAGCACAGAATTCGGTATATAAAGAAGAAAATAATAAAAGCAAGGAAAAAGTGAGGTCAGCCTAAGAATTTTGTGAGATAAAACTCATGCCACTCTCAAACTTTGACCTAAAAAAGAACTCAACATACAAATAAGTGATGATTATACATATAACTATAAATATGACATGTTACATCATAAATTATGTATTAAATATATAATACAACATAACATGTATAATGCAATGTACTTCAGGTATACATAACTCTACACCTTAAAACAAATAACTTACTTTCCTTTCTTTCTCACTTTCATTTGAGAACTATACTTAACTCAGAGTGAATATTTAGTGGAAAATACATTTAATAAAATTCAGGATTTTGAAGATTAATGGGTAAAATTAAAATTGAGTATAGACAAAAGTATTCTTGATCCTTTGAAATCTTGCATAAAAGATAATGCAGAAATGCATCATCTATAAATGTAACAGCTGGGCTTTCTTCTAGCACTGAAATGGATTACTGCTACTTTAGGTGATGACTACTGATCAGATGTAGTAGTTAGTTGATGTTCAAGAACCAGGTAATAAATAAAAGATAGAAAGAAAGAAAGAAAGAAAGCCACATGGCACAAAAAAAGGACATCAGTCATAACCAGAACTTGAAAAGCAACAGAACACAATCAAATTCAGTTGGGGGCATATGTTCCGGAGTATGGAAAGCAAATGAAATCTGTATTATTTTATATTTGTATGTCTTTTAGACCAAGGCTATGTAGTTGAATTTGTCTAACTTAGTTAATTTTGGGGGGACTTAAGAGATGACACTCAAAATATTTAACCAACAACTAATATTTAACAACCTGGGACAACTAGATTGAAACACTGATCTAAGCCTTAAAAAAGATTCTCAAGGACTCTATAGGGTCAAAACTTCAGTAGCATTTATTTATTTGTTTATTTATTTATTTTTATTTTTATTTTTTTAACCAGAGCACTGCTCAGCTCTGGTTTATGGTGGTATGGGGGACTGAACCTGGGACTTTGGAGCCTCAGGCATGAAAGTCTCTTTGCATAACCATTATGCTATCTACCCCTGCCTGGTAACTATTATATTGCTTATTAATCAGAGGTCAAAAACTCTTAAAGAAGGTGCCAGGGCAAGGTGGGAAGGCAGGAGGTACACAAGACACACAACTAATAGTTTTTAAAAGCTGTTATCTACCAAATGGCACACAATTATTTTACTTGTGTTAACAGCCAGGACAGATGAAACAGTACACAACAGTAAAATATTAGCCTTATTTATTATAATTCATTCTACACACACACACACACACACACACACACACACACCCAAGCCAAAATAAGCTGACATACAAAACAATAAAATTCAGCAATATTTTGTTATAAAAAAAAAAAAAAAGAAAGGAAGAAAGAGAAATGAAGGAAGGAAGGAGAGAGAGAGAAAAAGAGAGAGAAAGAGAGAAAAGAAAGAGAGAAAAGAAAGAAAGAAAACTAGTCCCTTTAAAAATATGAAAAGCTGGGCAGTGGTACAACCAAATGAGTGCACACTATTACCAATTTTTTTTGTTTTATTAAATAAAACTAAGTTCAAAAGATAAAATAAGTAAAAAGGGGGGGAGGATGGGGGTGACAGCATAATGATTATGCAAACAGACTCTCATGCCTGAGGGTCCTAAATCCCCGGTTCAATCCCCTTCACCACTAGAAGCCAGAGCTAAGCAGTGCTCTGGTGTTTCTCTCTCTGTGTGTGTGTGTGTGTGTGTGTGTGTGTGTGTGTGTGTGTGTGTGTGTGTGTGTGTCTGCATCTCTCTCAGAAATAAAATTAATTAATTTTTTTTAAAAGAGGGAAAAAGGGGGGAGGAAAAAAGTGGCCACTGGGAGCAGTAGATTTATTGTGTAATTACTGAGCCCCAGCAATAACCCTAGTTGGGGAAAAAAAAATGAATAGATGAAAAGCAATCTTCTAAATAATTATTTGTTCTCAGAAAAGATCATAGCTAAAATCTCTAAGAAATAAAAGATAAGAATCCTGATTTCAGAACTTCTTTCAGACCAAATTTACAGTTTTAAATACTTTGTTATTGATGTATATAAATAAATCAAGAACTCTCTTCAGAAAGCTTTTTTTGTAATAAGACCAGAAAGACATGAGAAAGAACAATTAAGGGGAGTTGGGCTGTAGTGCAGCGGGTTAAGCGCAGGTGGCGCAAAGCACAAGGACCGGCATAAGGATCCCGGTTTGAACCCCGGCTCCCCACCTGCAGGGGAGTCGCTTCACAGGCGGTGAAGCAGGTCTGCAGGTGTCTATCTTTCTCTCCCCCTCTCTGTCTTCCCCTCCTCTCTCCGTTTCTCTCTGTCCTATCCAACAACGACGACAACAACAATAATAACTACAATAATAAAACAACAAGGGCAACAAAAGGGAATAAATAAATAAAATAAAATATTTTTTAAAAAAAGAACAATTAGGGAGTCGGGCTGTAGCGCAGCGGGTTAAGCGCAGGTGGCGCAAAGCACAAGGACCGGCATAAGGATCCCGGTTCGAACCCCGGCTCCCCACCTGCAGGGGAGTCGCTTCACAGGCGGTGAAGCAGGTCTGCAGGTGTCTGTCTTTCTCTCCTCCTCTCTGTCTTCCCCTCCTCTCTCCGTTTCTCTCTGTCCTATCCAACAACGACGACAACAACAATAATAACTACAACAATAAAAAAAAACAACAAGGGCAACAAAAGGGAATAAATAAATAAAATTAAAAAAATTAAAAAAAAAAAAGAACAATTAAGCTATTACATACATTAATAAACTTAAAAGTAGAAATATGATCATTTCAAAGCAGGTCATTAGTGTGGGTAGAATTTTACGTATTTTATTTTTTAACTTAATTTTTATTTAATAGAACAAAAAATTGATAGGAAAGGAAGATAGAAAGGGAGAGAGACAGAGACACCTGCAGCACTACTTCACCATTCATGAAGCTTTCCCCCCTGCAGGTGGGGGCCAGGGGCTTGAACCTAGGTCCTTATGCATGGTAATACATGCACTTAACCAGGTCTGTCACCAACCGATTGCCCAAAATGGCTTAATTTAAAAACTAAAATTGGTCTAAAATAAGAGGCAAAATTGTCTTATGGAAAAAAATGCTTTAAATTATAATAGAATCCCATACAAATGTCTATTTATAATGAAATTAGTTTATCAGGAACTATAAATATCTAAAGTTAAAATAAAAAAGTCTGGTTAATAGACCAATATGAAATGTATAGAACTTATTAGGAAAGTATCTATAGTTTTACCAAAATATAAATGATTTTATCACATGGAGAGATAAGACTGACACAAAAGGGAGAAGGAAAGAGAAAGTTCAAGAGATATAATGGGAAACTGAAGAACTCTGACCAAAGGCATGCCGAGTAATTCACTTCAAACTTCATCTTCCTTTCATCAGTTGTGATTTACTTCCAGATGTATCATGTGTGTGTTTGTGTTTAAAACTGTATCCATCCATGTGACTTTCTGTATCTATATGCCATTAATATTTTCAAAGTAAATTTCCTTTTTTTAAACTATATTTATTTTATTTATTGGATAGAGACAGCCAAAAATCTAGAGTGAAGGGGATGATAGAGATGGAGAGATAGAGAGACACCTGCAACCTTGCTTTACCACTCGCAAAGCTTTCCCCCTGCAGGTAGGGACTGGGGGCTCAAATCCGGGTCCTTGCGCATTGTCATATGTGCACTCAACCATTCATATTTTTAATTGAGGCAATGAATTGAGCTATACCCCTAAGTTGACACCAAGTTGAGCAGAAACTGAATAGGCTGGAGTGAACAAGGGAGTGTGGGTGTCCAGTGGAAAACAAAAAAAAGGGAGGTGTTGAGGGGAAGGGCTGCTGAAGAGAATGTTGGGTTTCTGATATATGATGGTGAAAATGTGGGTGAAGCTGTGGGTGAAAATGTTCTATAGACACCTTCCCTGGAGAGAAAGTGTACCTATGTATCAGCTATTGGACTGCAAACCATTAATCCCCCCACCAGTAAAATGATAAAAAGATTTTAAGAAATCAACACAGGAACTCACTGTAGAAGGTTACCATGAGAATGTAGGCACCCTGGGAATTCACAGGGGAAACCTGGTGGAAGGCTTTTAAATTCCACAGGGAGGGATAAAAAACTCACTCCTTATCTAGAAAATGTTAACAGTGACTATCTCTGGCTGGTGGCATTGTAACACACAGAATAAAAAGATAAACACTTTTAAAAGATTTATTTCACATGAAGTAGTTTCACATGAGCGAAAGATCCAGACTACTCCAGTCCACGTGACACTGGGGATAGAACTGGGAGCCTCAGTCACGCGCACTATTTCTCAGGCCAAAAGATAAACATTTGCAAATGAATTGTGTGGAAGGAAAGCAAGGGGCTTATGCTCTGTATACTGAACCCAGGATTTATAGCTTTCTGACTGTTTGCTATGTCTGAACTGTCTTCGGTGCCTTCAGGTGTTGATGTGGCACTCTGCCTATCTGAGAACACAATGCATCACAGTGGAATGCTGCGACACTCAGCACTGCCCAACAGGAACACCATGTAGTGTGTGATCAGAAACTAAGGAATCTGGCCATGCTGAGTTTGAAGCCCAGATCTGCTAGCTATTACTTATGTAATACATGACCATTTAAAAGTTCTTTAACTTTCGGGGCCTCAAACTGATCATCTTTGGGATGGAGGTGATACCTCTAAGCATTTTTAATGAGGATAGATAAATGTATTGATCTACATACACATGAAAAAATTTTGTGATTTTTATGAATATTAATAGTATAAGGGGTGGCCCAGGCAGTGACATACCTGGTTAAGCATATAAATCAACAAGCACAAGGACCCAGGTTCGAGCCCCTGCTCCCCACCTACAGGGGATCTGCTTCACGAGTAGTGAAGCAGGTCTGCAGGTGTCTCTTTTTCCTCTCCTTCTCTTTGTCTCCCTCTTGTCCTCTCTCAATTTCTCCCTGTCCTATCTCAAAAAAAAATCAGAAAAAAAATGGCCCCCAGGAGTGGTAGATTCATAACATTAGCACCAAGTCCTAGTGATAACCCTGATGGCAATAAAAAAAATTAAAATTCAAAAAGTATATGGACAATATCACATTGGATAAGCTTATCTCAGTATTGGGAGAAGCTGGGTGCAGACAGTGTTCCAGGCTCTCCTCCCCCTCTCAATTTCTCTCTGTCCTATCCAGTAATAAAAAAGTATATGGCAAAAATAGGAGGCAGTCATTAAATAGTTGAGACTGATGAATTATGACCTAAAGCTGTGAGACCTAGGAAATGAAAATGGGTTTCTCGCTTCTGAAAAATAATCAAAACTAGATGTTCCTGGAGTGTGAGCCTGCCAACATAGCTAGCCAGAAGAAAAAGCTAATATTTATAGGAGGATTATCTAACACCAGGGAAACTGAGGACCAGAAAGGGGAGTTCTGGGAATACTACCCAGAACAACAATAGTGCCCAAGGGTAAAGATTCATTAATATTTACTTTAAACACTTCTAGTACTTTTTTTTAAATTTCATGTAGTAACAACTCAGAAAGCAGTACAAACATTGGCAAGGAATGAGTTCAGTCAGCATATATATTTTTGAAAACCTAAACTGCATTCTAACTCCTGGCATTCTAGGCCATATCTTCTTGTTTAATTAGATCTTCAAAGGATTTTAACTTCAAGCAGAACCCATATTTAATTTGTAGTGTCGATAATGATGAAGTCTGACTCTACTTAAGGATCACAGATATTTATAATCCAAGGTCACAAATGGAAAACAAAAATGTGTTCTATGAATTGAAGTTCACAAATCACCTGGTTTAGAATTTTAAAAGATGACTTGTGTTGACAGCCAGGACAGATGAAACAGTATACAACAGTGAAATAGTAGCCATACTTATGTGTGTTTAACCCAGTGCACCACCACCAACCCCTACAACATTTTTTCTTAGCTTGTTGTTGGATTTTTAACTTTGCTTATTGTTGGATAAACAAATGTTTATCCAACTAGTCAACTGACTTTTTTTATGGTTTCATAAGATAACAGCTCCAATTTTAAAAGCCTTTTTTTTTTATTCATGAAACTGCACTTTGCTAAGCCTGTGACCTACTTCATACCAAGAATCATCCCCACTACCTAGCGTGGGTAACACAACTGTACCCACTTGACAAGAAGGTGAAGTAATTCATACAGAATTATAAGCAATGTAGAGGGGGGGAAAAGAGTACCTCTAATAGAAATTAGCTTGAATCAGTGGTTCTCCCCAACTTTAATGGGAAAACAGTGATGTAATTAATGGTGGTTCCCCCTCACACACACATACACACAGTCACACTGGCAACAATACTATTTTTTTTGTTTGTTTTGTTTGATTCCAGAAGCAGCTGGCAGCACTCATGTATTACTCATGTTAGAATCACACTTTGCTGATGGCTCAGGCACTCTAGAGTCACTCAGTGTCGGGGCTGTGTCCTGGCCTATTAGGAGATTACCACAGGCCTGGATGTGACTGAGCCGCTGCAGCTGTTGTGTATTTCTGGCTCCAATTCCACACTTCTTGGCAGACTGTTTTGTGTGAAAAGCACAGCAGTGTCTGGGTGTGAGATTCACAGGGGCATGGGGGATGGGAGGGCCAGGCAGTACAGAGATAGTCCATCTGTTAGGGGCCTTGAGTCTGTGGACAGTGTGCATTTAGAAGAGAAAGAAAATAATTTACAAGTGAGTGATTTAGGGGCTCTTCAAGGTCACTCCTTTGAGTCCTTCTGCTGGTGGGGAACAGCTGATGCTGCACCAATTTCTGAAATCCAACCTACTGCTCCCACAGTTACTCTGGTGGCAAGGACCACAAGTACCTCCCATCATGTATGGGTGTTAAGGACTATATAGATGAAATTAGTAATGGCAGTGATATTTACTTAATGCTTTCTAGCTTTAAGCATTGTCCAAAATGATTTACATTTCATGCCCTCTCCAAATACTCCATGAGATAAATGTTATTACAAGGTGATATTACAGATGAAGTCAAGGAACCAGAGCCATAACCATAGCAGAAGTTGTAGTAGATCGAATGAATTATTGGCACCAACTCTTTGAACCTTCTTGCTATGGGAGCAACTTGTATGTGTCTTTATTTATGGACATTTGCTCTGGTCACATCAGAGATAAAGTGTTTATACTACCACCCACCTGCTTCCAGACTCTGTGTGTGACACATGACTGTATGATCATTCTGAGCCTAGGCCTTAAGAAGCCAAGTACAAATCAGCTGAACCCTGACTGGCCTAAAGACATGTAAGTAATAATACAGGTTGTTAATCAGAAGAGAAAACACAAGTAGAACCTAAACTGTACTTGGTTTATTGCACCAAAGTAAAAGACTCTGGGGTGGATCGGGGGGAGTACAGGTCCTGGAAAAGGATGACAGAGGACCTAGTGGGGGTTGTATTGTTATGTGGAAAACTGAGAAATGTTATGCATGTACAAACTATTCATTCGCTGTCAAATGTAAAACATTAATCCCCAATAAAGGAAAAAAATAAATTAAATTAAAAAATAATGCAGGTTGGTTCAGTCACTAAGTCTGAGTAGTCTGTTGCACAGCAGTAGTTAACCAATACAAAGGTGAAGCCTCAATGCATGTTCAAGCAGTCAGACTACACAGTACATTTATTAATGTCTAATTTGCATTGCTAGGCCTACACTCCTAAAGTCCAGGCACTTCACTTTTAATGACCTGAGTGAGTTTGAACAATGTAAAACTTCTTTAGTTTGCATTTATAAACTTCTTCAGTGTTCGCATCTATAAAATGAGCAGATTGAATCCTAATATTTCTTAAAGTTCAGAACTTTAGAACCACATGACACTTATTTGTAGGAGGATTCTATCATTCTCCTGGAATGAGCATTCTATGGAAGCACCAGGAAAACTACAGTGGATAATCTTAAGTGTCTCAGTTTTTTTATAGTCTGCTATTTTTGGTCGGTGACAGCAATTAATGTGTAGGCCCTCTCCAAAAACAGTTACCTCCATTACCATATATTTATGAAACTAAAGGTGGGAGTAGATAGCATAATGGTTATGCAAAGAGACTTTCATGCCTGAAGCTCCAAAGTCCCAGGTTTAATCCCCTGCACCATTGTAAGTCAGAGCTGATCAGTGCTCTAGTTAAAAAATATTAATTAGGGTTTACAGTCAACAACATTTATACACCTTTCCCAGATTTGGGAGCTACTCTATTCCCTGATCCATATTTCTGATCCTTTTTCCAGCCACGACAAACTTGGATCCACCTGCATATCAAATTTCAGGCTCAGGGGGAAAAAACAAATAACAACAACAACAACAAACTAGTATAGTTACAGGCCCTTTGGAGTAGAACTAAAATAGGCCTACAAGCTATCTACAAAACAGAGAGGCCCTAACTCTTCATCTGCATTATTTCAGTCTTTAGGCTCATGATTAGTCAACAACTTGTTTGGCTTTATATGTTAACTCTTTTTTCAGCCACCAGGTTCTAGATGCTACCATGATGTCAACCAGAATTCCCTGGTCAGACAACACCGCCATGTGTCCTGGGAGCCCAGCTTCCCCAGACCCCTGCCCTACTAGGGAAAGAGAGAGACAGGCTGGGAATATGGATCAACCTGTCAACGCCCATGTTCAGCGGGGAAGCAATTACAGAAACTTTCTGCATCCCACAGTGACCTTGGGTCCATACTCCCAGAGGGTTAAAGAATAGGAAAGCTATCAGGGGAGGGGATGGGATACGGAGTTCTGATGGTGGTAATTGTGTGGAGTTGTACCCCTCTTATCCTATGGTTTTGTGAATGTTTCCTTTGTATAAATTAAAAAATTAATAAATATATTAATTAATCAACTAATTAACTAAAATTATTCCCTAATTCAGGCAATTTGTGGAGCTTCTTCCCTCAAACTATTTATCTTCCTAACATAAGTCAGTGATGGCAAACAGACCTCACCCCTTCTCTCATTAGATCACCTTAGAATCAGACCCACAAAAAAGCACATGGAGACAGGAACACAGCAGGAAATGAGACATCATTCAGAAAGGGCTCTCTGTTTATCTGCTTCACCTTCCTCACTTCCCACTTCTCCTTGACCCATGCCCTACTCATCTACTAAAACTGCTTTGCAATGGTACCTAATCACTAAATCCACACATCCATTTTCCTTACCCTGCTCCTGCTCTATAATTTTTAATAGGATTGCAACTCTTTCCTCCTCTGTGTTGCCTCTTTGAGTACCTCCATCTCCTTTCCATCTACCCAAACCACCCCCTGGGTACAGGTTTTCCCAGACCCACACCGTGGCTTCTTGGGGAACCTCATTCCCTCATATAACTTCACCCTGCATCCTAACGGCTCCCATAAATGCCTCTGCCCCTGACCACTCAGCAAGTCCCAAACTCAATTATT
Organism: Erinaceus europaeus; assembly: GCF_950295315.1. Lineage (NCBI taxonomy): Eukaryota > Metazoa > Chordata > Mammalia > Eulipotyphla > Erinaceidae > Erinaceus > Erinaceus europaeus. Next base: position 62,259,653 of record NC_080171.1, on the reverse strand, counting down.
TTCTTCCATGTTTAATCCTTGCCACTTCCTTCAGTGTCCCCTCAAATGCAGCTGTGTAAGACTATCACACAAGTCTCTCTTAAACTTTATATTCCTCAGTCTTCATGATTCTCTCTATGCCAACAATTCTTCACCCCTACTCTTGATTTTCTATAACACATCAGCTAACACAAATGTCTCAATTGTCACCTCTTGGTGAAACCCGTTCTCATCTAGAATCATTCACATCATCTCTCATGCTGTCAACATATGCTGTCTTCCTCCACTAGAGCAGAGCTCCCTGCCTTCCAAGTCTGGCAAACTTGGCTTGGGCTCCTCTCTTAGCCACATCTGTAACCATTAGATTTCCAGTAAAGAAGAGCTCCGTAAATATTAACTTGGCTGAGTGTATAAACTGATGTGCTCATTCCTCCTCTGGCCAGTAGACGTGTACATTTGTACAGGCTTTGCTCAAGGCTACTTTTTTTTTTTTTTGGTAATACAGACTAAAGCGTGGTCTGGGAGGTGGAGCAGTGGGTAAAGCATCGGATTCTCAACCATGAGGTCCTGAGTTAGATCCCCGGCAGCACATGTACCAGAGTGATGTCTAAACTAAAACAGGACCCTAATCAATGCAAGGAGGTAAAGGTAGACTTCCTTGAAAGCAGTAACACCTGAGCACCTGAGATAACCCTCAAAAGAATAAATCAAGCAGGTGAAGAGGGGTATGTAAAAAGAGGGAACTCTAAGCAACGGCAATGGCATACAAAAGGCAGGAAAAGCATGTGTTGGAACTCAGAAAAAAGCCTTGAATAATTGGAATCACCATCATAGCAAGAGAGTCCAGAAATCACAAGAGTCTGGAGACAGGTGGACTGACTCCTGAAAAGCTGCTGACCTCAAGACCAGGCAGTGGCACACCTAGTTAAGCTCACACATTACAGTGTGCAAGAATTCCAGTTCAAGCCCTAGGTCCCTACCTGCAGGGGGAAAGCTTTACAAGTGGTGCAGCAGGGCTGTTGGTGTCTGTCTCTGTCTCTTTCCCTCTACCTCCCCATCTCCTCTCAACTTCTCTTCCGTCTATCCAATAATAAAGAAATAAACACACACACACACACACACACACACACACACACACATATTTTAAAAGCTACTGACCATAACCAGAAACCACATACTAAAGTAGTAGCAATGAGTAGTAAACAAGGGAGAGGATGTTCAAATCTTTAGAATAAGTAAGTTAGGCAGTCTAAAAGAATAGCTATACACAATATTTTGACTTTATATGAGTTAAATGTTTGAGTCTCAATTTCTCTATCTATCACATTTAGTGGAGGAGGAAGAAGAGGAGGAAATGACAAATAAGACCTGTTATGCAAGGTGAGATACCAAGATTACATTAAAGCTCTTGGCACAGAGGCTTTAATCTACAGTTGCTGCTTTCATTGCTGCTAATATAGTATTAGTTTTGTGCCTGTTTTTGACACAGGGATAGGAATTTGAAGCCTATCCCAGATCTGCAGATGTCTAAAGCACTCCTGTCCCCAGGGCGGAGTCCCCTCTGTCTCTGCAGCCTGGAGCCTTGCACAACTTAGCCCTTGTGTGCCAAGGTTAAGCTGGTTCACTATCTGAAGGCCGGCTGCAGAGAAGTGAGTGCCTCTCCAACCCCAGCAATGTCAATACTGCCTTCCTGACTCCGCCTATTGTATCTAGAGGAAAGTGGCCCAGCATTGTCTTCCAGCACTCCCCCCAGGAAGCATGATATCACCCTTTAACAAAAGCGGGAAAGCTGACAGATCTGCTGAGATGGGTGTGACCCCCCCACACACACACACCTCCCTGGTCAAGTCCTGGACAAGGGACTGTGACAGGCAGAACATAAATAGCAGCCACCCATGATGCTCTGCAACTGGCTACCCAACGGGCTCCTTTGGCTCAACTTGATATTTTCCCTCCTACTTTAGTAACACCCACAGCATGTCAGACTTGGAACCTCCAGGCAGTGGAAATGCCCACTCTCTGATCAACAGATGTGCTGAAGGGTCAGGACACTGTCCATCTGGCTGCCCCATACCTGCCCCTGTAGCCTCTGGGAAGGAACACCAGGAGGAGGATCAGATTCTTGAAGGGACAAAAAGGAAGTATAGTGCAGGTGGGGTCTAGAAGGAAGCAATGCAGCTCTATCTAAAAAACATTTTGCACATGTATGTCAGGAATAGTCTGGCCAGTCTGGTGGGAATTGGGTTATCGGTTTTAAATTCCAGAAATAGGGAGGCAACTTTAGACATCCCCTTTCCTGAAGGCTGGGAGTGATGCCAACTGATCCTCTCCCATCCCTTCCAGCTCTGTTTATAATGCTATTAGTGCAGCCAACTCTCCGTGAAACAGCACACCTGCAAGCTAGTGTTTCCAACACCAGGAAGAGAGACTGTCACTATGCACCCCATGCCCTATCTCATTGGCTCCTTTTAAAAAGTATCTCCTTCTGGATATATGCACCCCTATGGTCTTAGCTGCATTATTCTCAATACCCAAAGAGTAGAAGGAGCCTAAATGCCCATCGATGAATGACTGGATCAAGAAATCATGGGATAGGGGGCCGGGTGGTCTCACAGAAGGTAAAGCGCATGTGGCGTGAAGCGCAAAGACCGGCATAAGAATCCCAGTTCCAGCCCTAGCTCCGCACCTGTAGGGGGGGTTGCTTCACAAGCAGTGAAGCAGGTCTGCAGGTGTCTATCTTTCTCTCCCCCTCTCTGTCTTCCCCTCCTCTCTTGATTTCTCTCTGTCCTATCCAACAATAACAGTAACAACAAGGGCAATAAAATGAGAAAAAAAGAAGCCATGGGATATATACTCCATGGAATACTACCCTGCAATCAAAAAGATAATAAAAAAGATGATGATGTGTTCTTTGGGACAAAATAGATGGAACTAGAGGTGATAACCCTGCAAAATAAGAGGTAAAAGAAAACTACCAGATGGTTCCACTCACCTGAGGAATTCAGAGAATTGAAATACATGAACTTGAGAGAGAGAGAGAAAGAGAGAGAGAGCAAGAAAATGCACCCTCTCTGGGGCTTTGTCAGAACTATGCTGGTTATAATTGGGAACGAGGGTACAAAGAACTTTGGTACCAGGTGTGGAGTGGAACTATAGCCTATAATCTTATAAACCACTATTAATTACAAATGCAAATGGTTTAAATGTTTTCTTTAGCTACCACAACATCCCATTCTCCATCATCTCAGGAAAATAACTGCTCCTACTATCAACTGCCTGGTTGCTTCTTCACAAAACTCACCTGCTTCTCTTTACTTTAATCATGGTATACATCTATGCCAGTGGTTTCACTTAGTATAAGCCCAAGACTCCTCATGTCTCAAGCACCTTCTTCAGAGCTTCAGACCCAGAGAACCAAAAATTTTGCTAAATATCATCCCCTTTACATAAAATCAATACATGCAAAATATTTATTTACTTCATCTCAGGCCATCTTTCAACCACTTCTGTCATTTTAACTAATACACTGAATGACACTGTCCGTCACTCTGATCAGAACACCAGAGGAGGATCAGATTCTTGAACGGACAAAAAGGAAGTATAGTGCAGGTGGGGTCTGGTCTCCCTTCCCTCCCCTCACTTCTCTCAGCCTCCAACATGGAACCAACTACCAGCTCCTACAGTTTCCTTCCTAAATATTCTCAGGCTCCCACTATATTTAGACCTCTCTACCTTGACTGTTGCAAAGTCAAATCGATCCCAGACCATACAATCAATGCCGTGTCAATTCATCTCTCATACTATTCTGAGTGATTTTCCAAGGCATAAATAAAATATGATAGAATACGCACCATGATAAATTTCTACAGAGGTGCAGATGGCATAAAATGCCCTTATAAAATCCTTCCCAGTCTGAGGTTAACCTTAATTCTCAATTCCTTCCAATAGTCCACCTTACTCAACTTCCTCAAATTGCTTTGTTATTTCATACCACCTGCTCCCTTCAATGAGAAGTTCTTTATTTCCTTTTTCATTATCTTACTTTTCAGTGGGGCCTTGTAGCTCAGCCTATTAATAATACAGAACTTCTGTCTGAGGCACCAGAAGCCAAAAGAGGTTCAATTCTGACATCTTTTACAGAGCTGAACAGTGCTCTGGTGTCTCTCCTTTCTTTCTCCATCTCTCTCTCATAATTAAAATCATTTTGCTATGAGTAACCCATAACTATTTTTATACAGTGTTTGTGTGTGGTGTGTGTGTCTGTGGTATGTGTGTGTGATAAAGAACAGAGCATAATTTAAAGTGTTCTAATTTGCTGTGGTGTTTGTCTTTTTATGGTGCTAGGGATTGAGACCAACACTTCACAAAAGGAAGACAGGTGCTTTACAATAGAACCACTTCCCGGGTCAATACAATATTCACAACTATGTAGGAATTTTTGAAAAATTTAGAGAAATTTACTAATTATTTTCAGACTTCAGAATTTTATTTATACAAATTCTAGCAAGTAATGAAGTTGGCATTACATGTTTTAGACATTTAAATATGAATGCTTAATTTAGGTTGCTGAAGTTTCATTTTGACTATACTAGCATCATACAAATTCTGTAGTTCCTAAAAACTCAGACTTTGTATATGCCCCTACTGTATTATTTATTACAACACTACCTTTATTTTGCCATTTGCCTGTATTCTTCTCTTCTACTAAGATGTTAGTTTAGCAAGAGGGAAAAGATGATTCAACCTCCATATTCCTGATGGAGAGTACTAAACACAAAATAATTATTCAGTATGTCTTCATTGACTAACATGATAGTTGAGTAAATGAATGAATGAATGAATGAATAAAAGGCAAGTAATAACTCAGTAAATAATGAATAAAAAAAACTTGCAGATTTCAGGGTAATGTTCAACAATCTCAAACTATTTAACATTAACTGAAGGCCTAGCTTTTTACATTATTTTTATTGAGGAACTGTTTTATATTATTATTATTATTATTTTGGATAGGACAGAGAGAAATTGAGAGGGGAGGGGAGATAGAGAAGGAGAAAGACACCTGCAGACCTGCTTCACTTCTTGTTAATCAACCTCCTGCAGGTGGGGAGCCGGGGGCTCTAACCCAGATCCTTTTGCTTCTTACTGTGTGTGCTTAACCTAGTACACCACTGCCTGGTCCTCAGGAGAAGTTTCATGAAATTGTTTTTTGTCTTAAAAAAATGTTTTTTTTTTGTCACATCTCCCCCAAGATAGGTGTCAGCAACCTCAGCTATAACCAAACTGTCACCTCCATTCACTGTAGGGTGCTGAGCCCCTAAACTCCCTTTTCACTCCCTCTCCTCCCAGTGAATGCCTGGTTATGGCTGCTTTCATGGGTTACCTTTTATATATCATATTTAAGAGAAGAACAGGATTTTTTTTTTTTTTTTTTTTTTACTTTTCTTTGGCTCCAGATTTATTGCTGGGGCTCAGTGCCTGCACTACGAATCCACTGCTCCTGGAGGCCATTTTCCCCATTTTTGTTGTTGTTATTATTGTTGTTGGATAGGACAGAGAGAAATTGAGAGAGGAGGGGAGACAGAGAGAGGGAGAGAAAGATAGTCACGATCCTTATACCTGTCCTGCGCTTTGTGCCATGTGTGCTTAACCTGAACCCCTTTTACTTTCTTTAGATCAAAAAGTCTTGAGCACAGTAGTGGTGCTCACAATAAGACCACTTGTTTGTTTAAACTAGCTTTATTTTTTAATGCAAATGTGGAGCTTCATGCTAGTGCAATTTTACTGTTTCCAAGCCTCTTTTTCATTCATAGAGAAAGATAGAAGAGGAACACCACAGCATCAACATTTTCCCCAGTGCCAGGTCACTCTTCAGTGGTGCTAGGGCTCAAACCTGGGCCATAGGCAATGACAAGGCATGAACTCTACCTGGTGAACTTTCTCTCCGATCCCTACTAGCTCCATTTATTAAGATTTCTTACCAGTTAAGTAATTTACATGGTTTAATCACAGTTGATGTTTATATCAATTCAAGGCTTAGAGAAATGACTTTTTGATGATCATCAAATCTAAGATTAACCCCAGATCTGTGACTGCATGATTTCTACCTTTATCTCCTCCTGGATTCTTGTTTAGCTCCAACGCAGTTTCATAAAGCAATGACTTTTTTTTCTCTTTGTTGTTGCCAGAGCTGCGCCACTCTGATTTTTTCAGATAGAGAGCGAGAGAGACAGACATAAAGAGGGAATCACACAGGAGAACTGAATTACCTTCTACTTGCAGTGGCAATTGGGATTGAACCTGGGTTGTGTGCAGACCAAAGCAGGCACACTACCTAGGCAAATTATTTCACCAACCCAAACAACTGTTTTATTTTTTTTAATTTTTATTTCATTTTTTAATTTCCACCACACTTATCACTGGGGCTTGGTGCAGGATGAGTCTACCACTCCTGGTGGCCATTTTCTTATTTCTAGAGACAGAGAAATTGAGAGAGGGGGCCAGGTGATGGTGCACCTGGTTGAGCATACATGTTGCAGTGCACAAGGACCCAGGTTCAAGCCCCTGGTCCCCACCTGCAGGGGGAAAGCTTTGTGAGAGGTAAAGCCGGGTTGCAGGTATTTTTCTGTCTCTTTCCCTGTCTCCCCCTTCCTCTCGACTTCTGACTGTCTCTATCCAATAAATAAAATAAAAAACATTTTTTAAAAATAAAATAAATTTTTAAAAAGAGAAATTGAGAGAGGAGAGGGATATAAAGAGGGAGGGAGGGCTCAGAGAGAGAGAAAGAGAGACTAGTAGTACTCTTGGCCACTCATGAAGCTTCCCCCCTGTATGTGGGGACCAGGAGCTTGAACCCAGCTCTTTGTACATGACAACATGTGTGCTTTACCAAATGCACAACCATAAGGCTCCCAAGCAGTGGCTTTAAAAGAGATGCATCACAGCCTGGGGGAACTATAATAGCTAAAGCAATGAATTCATTAGCATGAGGTCCTGAATTTGACTCCCTGCACTGCATGTGCCAGAGTGATGTTCTAGTTCTTTTTCTTTTCTTTTAATGAGAAAGATAGGATGAGAGAGAGAAAGAATGAAAAAAACAGACATTACTCTGGCACATGTGCTGCCAGGAATTAAACTCAGGCCCTCATGTTTAAGAGACCAATGCTCCATCCATTTAGCCACCTCCCAGGCCACTGATGTTCTAGTTCTCACCACTCCCTTCCTTTAATATCAGGCTGTCATAAAAGACACAACATATTTTTGGGGTTTTTTCTATGCAAAATACATCATGACTTTTCCAACAATCCAATAGATAAACCTTTTAAAAACTTTTTACTCCATTGTTACCGGTCATTTCTATCAGGAACAACACAATAGACCCCTTTGTGGGCCCCCATAGGACCTTGCCCTCAACTTGGATCAACAATGGTAGAGAAAGCTCCATCCTCTGAAGTGAGGATGGACAACATACTCTATGCTACACCTGAGGAAGATGGGTTGATATTGGGGCAGCTTGGAATGTTCCTACTCATGACTACAGAATGTGAACTCAGATCTACAGGGATGCAGAGGTCACATAGGCTCCTAAGCTGAATATGGGCCCCAGATCAGATCAAATCGATGGGGTTTACAGTCAACAATATTTATACCCCTTTCCCATATTAGGGAGCCACTTTCTTCCCTGATCCAGCTTTCTGGTCCTTTTTCTAGCCATGACATCATCTCCCCAGACAAAAACTTTTTAAAAAGAGTCATGATAGTACATGTGAATTTGTTTTTCTCATAGGGCATGTTGATCAGGTAAAAATGAAATGAACACATCTGAGTCCACACTCAAGAAACATCCCCAACTTGGTTTCACTGGGTATTAAGATCTCAGTATCTTTTCCACACAGTTGTTCTCATGCTAACTAATCAGTTAAGAGTCACTAATAAGGGCCAGGTGGTGGTACACCTGGTTGAGTGCACATGTTATAATTTGCAAAGGAGTTGGGTAGGTCCAACCCCCTGGTCCCCACCTATAGGGGAAAAGCTTTGTAAATGGTGAAGCTGTATTATGCGTGTCTCTTTCTCCCTCTTTACCTCCTAACTTTTTTTATTTCTGGCTGTCTCTATCCAATAAATAAAGATAATAATTTTTTAAAGTTTGAGACATTCAATCAAGTTTTCAAACTTTTTAATGCACAGACCATAGGCTGAGTCTCCGATATACTGACTCTCTTAAAAGCTTAGACCAGGGAGAACAGAAGCAACTAGTCACACAGCTATATACAAATAATATAAAAATAATAATAATCATAATTTTTAATATAAAATGAGTCACTGATAATTAAATGAACAGAATATTAAAGGAGTATAATCACCATAATCCCTTTTTCATATCCCTAGCAGATGTTCACTCAACCTATGTCTGAATACTCTCTAGTGTGGTGCTCATTCCCTACAGGGCTGGCAATCAGTGTTTAGAAGGATTCCATCTGGAATGCCAAACCATATGCTATCTTCATATTTTCCTTCAGTACTATTTATAGCAAAATACAAGGTTAGCCTACAAGAGATGCTTTTTTTAAAAGATATTGCTCCTTATCTCTTTTTTCTTGGCTAAGTATTCCCATACGACAAGGCACCTACAGTAGTTGCCTCCTTGCTTGTCTACCATGTTTGCTATCAAATTGCAGTGCCTTCATACCCAGTAGATATGTTCTGAGCAGTAGAATGGAGTATTGTTTCTAATCTGGAAGTTAGATTTCTACCAGTACATCACCTATCTAGCAAGCAGAGCATTCTCTGGCTCTTGTGAATTTTTCTATCATCAAATCTTGGATTCTACTGATAAGAACTTTCAACAAGTCAGGACTTTCTCACACTGAAACAACATTATTTTTGGACTCCAAGACATCCTTTTGACATTTATCTACTTTGAAATGGTAGCTTTTGAGTTTGGGCCATCCTTCAAACCTAGAGGAATCTGAATCCTGATTCTATGCTCTAACCAGTAAGTATTCTATGGGTAGCATAATCACACACATTCCTTTTTAGTAGTAGAATCTCAGAAGACAACTTGACATTACAAAAATTTTGAGCCAACTCATCTGAATGTCCCTGGAGTATATAATTCAGACTTCTATGATGGACTCAAAAGGAGAGTGAGAGTGTGTGTGTGTGGTGGGGGGTGTCTGTCCTCACACACTGGAGGTATGTCTCAGAGAAATTATGCTCTAGCATAATTCTGCCAGGGCAGGGCTGAAAGAGAAACACTGTGTCCTCCTAACAGACAATGCTTAACAGGGAGCGTCTGTAAAGAAATGAGAACTTGTTTCTCTGATCTCAGCTTCTAGTGACCATCCTTGATTACTCTGACTTAGTACTAACCATCCAAGAGCAACACTAATGAAGTTCGACCTGGGTCCAATTCCCAGTTCTCCTGTTTAATTTCCTCTGTCACTTCAGAAAACATGGTTGTACTCTTTGAATCCAAGTTATCCAAGTTTGAATTCAAGAGGTATCAAAGCATGAGACTATAGTCTTCCCATTGAATTAGTATCGGTCATATAGTATATACTATGGCACAGCAAAAAATTGTTTGCTTTGTTTCTCTCTATATACAACCAGAGTGACAAACCTGGTTTGATGAGGAAATGGGGAAAACAAAGTATTTACTAGAAATTTGTTTGCAAGCTAAAATTCACTATGATTCTCAATTGGTGTGGGGGGGGCATATCAGAATCTAGGGAAGTTTGGAGAAAGTTTTCTGAAAACTGTATTCCTTCTTCCTCCACACCCCTTATGAGTTAGCATTTGCTACCCAGATTCACCTACACTGATCCAAGTGCAGCAATTTTTTTTTTCTAATTGTTCAGGGAAAAAATGGAGTGAGGCTGGGGAGATAATATAGTAGTTTAGGCAAAAAGAAAGAGAGAGAGAGAGGAAAAACTTTCATACTTGAGGCTCTGATGTCCCAGGTTCAATCCCCAGCATCACAATGAGCCAGAGCTAGGTAGTGCCCTGAAAAAGAAAAGAAAAGAAAAGAAAAGAAAAGAAAAGAAAAGAAAAGGGGAGGGGGAGGGGAGGGGAGAGGGGCGGAGGGAGGGGAGGGAAGAGGGGAGGAGGGAGGGGAGGGGAGAGGGGAGGGGAGAGGGCAGGGGAGAGGGGAGGAGGGAGGGGAGGGAAGAGGGGAGGGGAGAGGGCAGGGGAGAGGGGAGGGGGAGGGGAGGGGGAGGGGAGGGGGAGGGGAGGGGGGAGGGGAGGGAGGGGGGAGGGGAGGGAAGGGGAAGGGGAGGGGAGAGGGGAGGGGAGAGGGGAGGGGAGGGGGAGGGGAGAGGGCAGGGGAGAGGAGAGGAAAGGAGAGGAGAGGAGAGAAAAAGAGGAGGGGAGAGGAAAGGAGAGGAAAGGGGAGGGTGAGGAAAGGGGAGGGGAGGAGAGGAGAGGAACAATTGCATAGATCAGAAAGCCAGTTCAATAGTTCTAGAATCCTAAGACCTTTGCTCTATCACTATAGTCTACCAATAGAGTCTGTCTTGTTAAATGGACTTCTGTGGCTACAGACATGCTCATGCTGAGTTCTTTTGTCAATTACCAAACTGTTCATATTTATGTTAATGGGTACTTAGACTGAGAATGAAAGTTAGGATTCAAAACAACAGACCTACCTCAGAAACATGTCTTCCTAGTGTCTGCCTTCCTCTCCAACAAAACTCTCACCCCCCTCTCCTTGGGCCTCTCCTTGCTGATGTCAGGGGTGTGTTTTCACGGAAGTAGGCAGGGTACAACTATTTTAACCAAATAACTTTTTAAGTTTTATTTTGTCACAGTTCTTCTAAGTGAATATTGTAAAGTGTCATAACATAGTCACTTGAGGGGAAAAAGTGGGAAGAGAGAAAGAGAAAACGTGTATATTTCACCTAATAAGTACCTGAGAACATGTGTAGACTCCTGGGCATTGTATTATAAAGATCCTAGCATTAAAAAATGCAAAATTGTATACAGGTGACAACAACTATTTTGTAAATTATTATATCCCTCAATACAGTGATTTTAAAAAGGAGAATCCTTGGTGTAGAATCAGTTCCAAGGTAGGGGTCGATAGTATAGAGGTTATACAAAGAGTCTACTGCCTGAGGCTTGAAAGTCCCAAGTTCAATCCCCTGCACCCACCCTAAGTCAGAGCTGAGCAGTGCTCTGGTAAAAAAAAAAAAAAATCAGTTCCAGATTTTATGTTACTGACAAAAGTGAAATCACGATAATAACTTAGCTTAAAGGAGCACCTTTAAAATCTGCATTATTTATTTTTTTAATTTGTTTTTTATTTAAGAAAGGATAAATTAACAAAACCATAGGGTAGGAGCATTATTTCTATTTCTATAGTAATATAAGCAATTTACACTTCTAGTAAGTGTATAACACAATCTTAGTCCTTAAAAACGCTAAATCCTCAACAAAATGAATAGCTAAAAGCAATTTTATTATTTTACATGCAATTATGTTACCTCATTGAATTAATTTTTATAATATTATATTTTAATATAGGAAAAATGAAATAATATAGCAAATATTTATGTTAGAATCAAGTTCTATTGCTATATTATAACCTGCACCATTAAGTTTAGTAGTTTTCCAAAATTTACTTCCAATATTGTTTCTATTTTCATTACAATAATTAGAATGTTTTCAACCTAGAGAAGAGATTAATACAAGTATAAGGTAGCTGTGATTTGCATTTCAGATTTTGATACCACCCCCTTTCAATTACTGTCATAAGTGAACTAGAGGCATGACACTATCTAAGAAGACCTCACCAATAAACACAGTGAATCTGAAAACCATTTCAAGCCAAACATTCTTAATTCCTCAGTAAGTTTGAATACACTCCATACTGCTCAATGGTCTTGGTAAGTACCTAAACTTTTATTTCATCGGACTAATAAAAACCATAGTAACTACTATATGTAGCAAGTATCTTTAAATAAAATAAGAATTATGTTAGTCTTAATCTTCCATACTTCAACTACAAGTGGGGGGGGAGGCTAACATATAATTGCATTAATTAAAATAGCATGCAGAAAGAAAAAGCTTTATAGAATGTAGATTTAGTCTCACTTTAAAATGACAAACTGTACATTTGTTTTAAGTGGATCCCTATAATTCTCAGCAAGAGTTTCACTATTTAATTTGTTTGAAACAGCTTAAACCATTTTTTTAAATAATCATGAATAAGTAGCAGTAAAATACTACACCATAAGCAAATTTCTTTTTAAATAAAATTGACCTAATCAGTCCTCACTGTCACAACACAGTAGAGCAATTACCTAGAAGAAAAACTCTAGAAAAAAAGTCAATTCATGACACAAAGACTTTGCGTTTCAACTCATACACATATTAGATGCAGGTCATATAGGAACAGTGCCTATGCCAGAACTTGCCCCTTGTTAACTAGTACCAAGAGTTGATGAGAGAGATCAGAGTCATTAACTGTCTTAAAAAAAAAAAATACTAAAATTGAAAAAAAAAAAGTTAAGTCAAATCTTACCAGAAAGGAGTAAGCTGATTCCACAGAGAACTAAACCAGCTAAAGAGTCCATGCTTCCCCAAATCTCTCCATCCAGTTTCCGCAGAGGTGCATGAGGTCCAAGGATCCTTTCAAACACCCAGTGGTTTGTGACTTTCCACTTGCATGTTCTCCTAGGTCTTGTTTACAAGTCAGAGGCAAGAAGCAACAGCACAGAAGCAGGCTGTAACAGTCTCATTTCTCTCTGAGCACAGGGAGTTTTAAGTTCCTTTTTCCTGTTTCCTTTGTAGATTAGGATGGGAAAGGCTGTATCTTAAAGGCACTTGGTATCAGCAGGACTGGGGGCCACTGCAAGCCCTATCCATCTTGCAATTCATCAAAAACACTTATCTATTGCTGCTGCTTCTACTCTGCTTTTGCTGCTGTTGTAGGAGTAAAGGAATTTTTGTTGGAAGTGTGGGCTCTGGTCAGCATTTTCAGAAACAATAGGGGTATCCTCTCACAGGCGGGAAACAGAATAACAAGTCCTCCACCTATGCATGGTATGCGATGATGACCAACCTTTCTCAAACTGCTCTACAAGGGCTGCCTGAGAGCACCCAACGGAAGGACATGTTGGGCACAGAGCACAACTTTTGCTCCTTTTCTCATTTAGCCCACATGGTTTGAACTGGGGAAAATAGGATGTGTGTGTGACTTGAGAACACAACCTAAATGGCAATTAATTATGGTAATACCAGTGAGGTCACTGCTCATTGTAGCCACTGAGACCAGAGTCCAAAATTGTTAGTCTGTTTTCCTTCACACAGATGGTTAATTTGTTGGTCAGAAGCCAAAGACATCAGCACTGCTGGCTATAGCTTTCATTTTTATTAACAATCCCTTTGAAAGTGATCTAATTTCTTAGAGAACTTGGCATATAATGACATTACTAATGAGAGGGATTCATGATTAGTGGCCAGGGTTGTTTCTGAAGAATTTTTTTACTTAAAAAAACATCAAAATAGCCCTGCATAATAAGCAAACATAATTGATTTGGTTGAGATAACAATATTATTCACAAAAGCAGAGAAATTGGATAGGCCAAAGGGAGAGAAAAAAAAAGTCGTTGAAGTAGTCATAGCTAAAATGACTTCAGAGAGTAATGCTGTATCCATCACCTCCAATCCTGAAAAAAAGAATCACTCCTTTTCTTACTGGTTATGTGAAAAGGCAGATGCTGCTAATCTTACCTAATTTCTGTCCCAGGTTTTATCATTTCAGTGATGAAGCAGCGGAAATCGTCAGTACGCTGTGGTCAAGAATTTGGGGGTTCTAGTTCCAAGCATACCTGGGTTCAAATACTGACTCAGTTATAAGCATAATCTAAGACAAGTTTTTTTTATATATTTATTTTATTTATTTATTCCCTTTTGTTGCCCTTGTTGTTTTATTGTTGTAGTTATTGTTGTTGTTGTCGTTGTTGGATAGGACAGAGAGAAATGGAGAGAGGAGGGGAAGACAGAGAGGAGGATAGAAAGATAGACACCTGCAGACCTGCTTCACCGCCTGTGAAGCGACTCCCCTGCAGGTGGGGAGCCGGGGTTCGAACCGGGATCCTTATGCCGGTCCTTGTGCTTTGCGCCACCTGCGCTTAACCCGCTGCGCTACAGCCCAACTCCCTAAGACAAGTTTTAATTAATCTCAGAGTTTCAGTTTTAACAACTGTAAAAATGGCATAACTCCATGGACTTTTTGACAAGATTAAATGAAGTTTAATAATACGTAAAAACATCTGACACTGTGCCTGGTTCATTGAAGGTTGCTATTAAGTGCTGATAGATTAATTTCCTTTAGACTTGCTATTCTGTCTCTGATTTTGAGTCTAAGAGTATCTGTGTGCCGAAATAGCTCAGTTGGGAGAGCGTCATACTGAAGAAGAGTATCTGTCTTATAAAAAGCCTTTAAATGTAGCATCATAAAGAACCAGTTGAGGAGCGTAGTCCAGGAGGTGGCACAGTGATAAAGCTTTAGACTCTTAAGCAGGATGTCCTGAGTTCAATCCCCAGAAGCAAATGTGCCAGAGTGATGTCTGGTTCTTTCTCTCTCCTATCTTTGTCATTAGTAAATAAGTAAGCACTCCATCATCTGGGGCCCTATTCGGAGAATCATAAGAGTCCCAAACAGACATGATGATGAGCCTAGACCTCAAATAAATCCCTCTCTCCATTGTTACCAGTCATCTCTACCGGGAACAACAAGAAAGACCCCTTTGTAAGCCCCCATAGGACCTTGCCCTCATCAACAACAGTAAAGAATGTTTTATCCTCTGAAGGGAGGATAGACAACATACTGTATGCTACACCTGAGGAAGATGGGTCAATATTGGGGCAGCTTGGAATGTTCCTACTCATGACTACAGAATGTGAGCTCAGATCTACAGGGATGTATAGGTTACATAGGCTTCTAAGCTGAATAAGGGCCCCAGACCAAATCAAATTGATGGTGTTTACAGTCAACAATATGTATGCCCCTTCCCCATATTTGGGAGCTACTCTCTTCCCTGATCCAGCTTTCTGTCCCTTTTCCAGTCATGACATCATCTCCCCAGACAATAACTTGGATCCACCTGCATATCGGATTTCAGGCTGAGAGGGAAAAAAACAAACAAACAAAAAAAACTAGTATAGCTACAGGCCCTTTGAAATATAACTAAAATATGCCTACTAGCTATCTACAAAATGGAGGACCCTCCCAACACTTCATCTGCACTATTCCAGCCTTTAGGCTCATGATTAGTCAACAACTTGTTTGGCTTTATATGTTAACTCTCTTTTCAGCCACCAGGTTCCAGATGCCATCAGGATGCTGGCCAGGCTTCCCTGGACTGAAGACCCCACCAATGTGTCCTGGAGTTCCGCTTCCCCACAGCCCTACCTACTAAGAAAAGAGAGAGGCAAGCTGGGAGTATGGATTGACCAATCAACGCTCATGTTCAGCGGGGAAACAATTACAGAAGCCAGACCTTCCACCTTCTGCATCCCACAATGACCTTGGGTTCATACTCCCAGAGGGTTAAAGAATAGGAAAGCTATCAGGGGAGGGGATGGGAATTGTGTGGAGTTGTACCCCTCTTATCCTATGGTTTTGTTAATGCCTCCTTTTTAAATAAGTAAAATAAATAAATAAATAAATAAATAATTTTTAAAAATTTTTTATTTAAGAAAGGATTAATTAACAAAACCATAGGGTAGGAGGGGTATAACTCCACACAATTCCCACCACCTAATCTCCATATCCCACCCCCTCCCCTGATAGCTTTCCCATTCTCCATCCCTCTGGGAGCATGGACCCAGGGTCATTGTGGGTTGCAGAAGGTAGAAGGTCTGGCTTCTGTAATTGCTTCCCCGCTAAACATGGGCATTGACTGGTCGGTCCATACTCCCAGTCTGCCTCTCTCTTTCCCTAGTAGGGTGGGTCTCTGGGGAAGCTGAGCTCCAGGACACATTGTGGGGTCTTCAATCCAGGGAAGCGTGGCCAGCATCCTGATGGCATCTGGAACCTGGTGACTGAAAAGAGAGTTAACATACAAAGCCAAACAAATTGTTGAGCAATCATGGACCCAAAGCTTGGAATAGTGGAGAGGAAGTGTTAGGGAGGTACTCACTGCAAACTCTAGTGTACTTCTGCTTTCAGGTATATATTTTGCAGTAGTTTATAGATACGTGTAAAGATATGCTCTCTCTCACAGAAACTGGTGTATACCTAGGTTTTGGGACTTTGTTAGAAAGTGAACCACCTGAGATGAAATTAGAGTATAATAAGAAAAGAACCGGTTGAGGGGTTGAGAATTTTGGATTTTAGTCCCAACACTGCTATGATCTGTCTGTGATGTTGGGGACGAATCATTTCCTTAGCCTCAGTTGCCTCAATTGGAAAATAAAAGATTTAGAGGGGATGTGACTAATTTCCTCTCTAATACTAACATCCTAACTCTACATGACTTAGTTGTGCCACTCAGCATTCCCAAGTTGACTCGTAGGTTCTTTCATCCTGAAAGTTCCAAGAAGATACTAGCATTGTGTCTTTGTCAATATGATAGCCCAGGTTGGTCACAAATGTACTCTAGTAAAAAACAAAAAACAAAACTATATATATATATACATATATATTATATATAAATAAATATTTATATATGTAAATATATATAAATATATAAAACTATATATTATATATATATTTGTTGTTGTTATGTATAATGATTGAGACTCTATGAGGGCCAGAAAGACAGCACACTTGTTAGTGTGGTTGCTTTGTCATGGGTACAACCCAGGGTCAAGCCCATCCCCAACCAACCTAGGTTTGAGCCCAGCTCCCACTATAATGAAGGAAGATTTGGTGCTGTCTATCTGTCTGTCTGTCTGCCTGTCTTTCTGTCTCAGTCTCTGTCTTTCCACCTGAAAAAGCCAGCCTGAGAGGGATTGGGGTAAAGCCCCAGTGATGATAAAAAATGAATAAACAAACAAAAAGAGAGACTCTACTGCATCCACTGATCACAGACTTCATGAGCAGTAATGGAAAGGACTGAAAATAAAACAAACTTCAGAGTCCCTATTTCCCCAGGGGCACAAAATTCCTGTTTGTTCTTAACAGAAACATAAGAAAGTCATCATTGCTCACCCTCCCTTCTGGTAGATAAATTCTTTTTCTTTGCCACCAGGGTTATCACTGGGATTCAGTATTTAGACAACTCCATTGCTCCTAGTGACCTTCTTTTTTCTTTCTTTTTTTTTTTTCTTTTAGCTAGATAGTGAAAGACAAGAGAGGGAGAGATAGAAATAGGAGAAACCACAGCACTGCTTCACCTTTTATGACCACACCCATAAGTCCAGGGTTCAAACCTGGTTCCTTGCACACAGTAATGTGTGCTCAGTGGGTAAGCTACTTGCCATCCTCGTGGTATGGACTGAAGGTGCTACCTTACTTCCTTTTCTGTGATGTATCACTGTTATCCAGAAAAGTCACTTCGTTTCATCTTTCCTATTATTCAGAAGTATCTACCATTAGCCAGAATTGTTAATCAAGTTCTTTCTCCCTCCATATGGTTGACTCAGTTTCATTCCTTATCTTTATAAACTAACAATGTTGCTGAGTATATTTCATCTTCCAAGATCCAGAAAGATTATTTTACTCAAACTTTCTCAATACAACCCAGAATATTGATTCCACTTGATAAAGACTGATGGATTTCCTTAGCCTGAGAACTAGTCTGAAGTCAAGTAAAAATTTTGTGGAGTATCTAGATTTTTAGCATGCAAATTCAGTGTAAAGCAAAGATAACTTGTAGGCAGAACTACCCAGGTATTCTCTGCTCTAGTTTTCTGTTCTATGAGTCTTAGAATATGGAAAGCCAATCAAGGAATAATATAGGTGTCAGCATGTCTCAGCAGAGCTGACTGGCAACTGTTTAGGAAGTTGCAACTGGATGGCATTTCCCAGGATTTCCAAGGAAAAGGAAAGACTATTTGCATGTCCGGGTAGGACTTTCCCCAGTATATAATACATTAAGAATATACCACATGTTCACACATGGCCATGACCCTTCTTTAGAAAGCTGTCAATGCTCAGGGTGCCTTCATCTTCTTTCTCTGAGGAACCTAGTTTGCTACCAGTCAGATCAGTTCTCTGTCCTCACCTATTTCATACACCAGGAAACATTGAAATTTTCTTCTCATCCTTATCTGAGTAACTCCTGGTTATCTAGTCTCAAAGATTTGCCATGACTTTCTAGTTCACATTAGATCTCCCCTATTACTCTTCTCTTAACTTGTTCTTTTATAACTGATGGCCAAATATGTATGTATGTATTTGCCTCCAGGGTTACCGCTGGGGCTCAGTGCCTGCACTAGAATCTACTGCTCCTTCAGCCATTTTTATTTATTTACTTTTTATTTTTTTGGATAGGATAGAGAGAAACTGAGAGAGAAGGGTAAGACAGAGACACAGAAAGAAAGATAGACACCTGCAGACCTGCTTAACTGCTTGCGGGGAGCAGGAGGCTCCAACCGGGATCCTTCCAGGGATATGTGCGCTTAACCCAGTATGCTACCACCAAACCACCTTTTTTTTTTTTAAGAGCCTTTCTGATTTTCTTTTTATTTATTTATTTTTACAGAGAGAAACTGAGAGAGGAAGGACGACAGCGGGGGAGGGAGAGAAAGATAGACACATGTAGACCTGCTTCACTGCTTGTGAGGTGATCCCCCTGCAGGTGGGGAGCCGGGACTCGAACTGGGATCTTTAAGCCGGTCCTTGCGCTTTGCACCATGTGCACTTAACTCACTGCCCTACCGCCAACCCCTCCCACCCCTCCTCCCCTTTCTCATTACTTGACTCAACTCACAATTAAATTCCCAGACTTAAGTGTAGTGTCTGGTTATGGTCTTATTTAGTATTTGTTTTAAGGTATAGCTAGATCGTAAATAAACACTTTATATGCCCCTGGTTCTTTTTGCTCTGCCAGGTAGTAATGTTATAGTCTTGGACCTGAGAAGTCCACTGAGTCACTTCTAGGTCCAATTTTCAAAAAAATAATATATTTTTCAGAGATAAGCAGAGAGTTGGAGAGAAAGGAAGTGATAAAGAAACACTAAAGGGAGAGAAACACAGTGATAGATCCAAGCACCTCTCTGGCATATGCAATTCCAGGTTTTGAAACTTAGAGCAGGTCCCCACCTGCAGAAGGAAAGCTTCACAAGTGGTGAAGCAGTGCTGCAGATGTCTCTCTTCTTCTCCCCCTTTATCTCCCCTTTCCCTCTTGATTTCTCTGTCTCTACACAATAAAATAAAAATAAATTAAATTAAAAAAAAACTTAAAGCACAACAAGGGCAACAAAAGGGAATAAATAAATAAAATAAATATTAAAAAAAACTCAAAGCAGAAGGATCTGGAAAGGAACTAAAGAGATGTATCTTTAGCTGCAGAAGAGGCACAGAAGTTTCTTCAAGTATTGACTAGAATGAATCACATGGAATTGTGAAATCAGGTAATTATTCCTTTTTTGGTTCCATTTGGATCCATTTGATTATTTTAGGAAGACAGACTCCATGGGGTCCTGGCATTATTTCCCCCAACATTTTCTAATCTATTTGTTAAAGAGAAAAATGCACTTCAAAAAAAAAGAGAGAGAGAGAGAGCGCAAGGAAGAGAGACACCAAAGCACTACTCCACCATTTGTGGAGTCCCATTGGTGCTGTCCATGCTGCTCTCAGGTGGTACTGGGGATTGAACCCAGGACCTAAGATATGTGCTTTCTTTAACCCATAAAATCCACTTTTATGCTATGTGATAAGTGAAAGATACACCTCAAAATATAAGCATAAGAGCACTATAGAAGTATTGCAGGGGGTTGGGCGGTAGCACAGTAGGTCAAGCACACATGGTGTGAAGTGCAAGGACTGGCATAGGGATCCTCCTTCGACCCCCACCTGCAGGGGGGTCGCTTCATGGGTGGTGAGGCAGGTCTGCAAGTGTCTTTCTCTCCCCCTCTCTGTCTCCCCTCCTCTCTTAATTTCTCTCTGTCCTATCCTACAACAACAGCAGCAATAACAACAATAATAATAATGATGACAACAACAAGGGTAACAACAAGGGCAACAAAATGGGAAAAATGGCCTCCAGGAGCAGTGGATTCGTAGTGCAGGTACAAAGCCCCAGCAATAACCCTAGAAGCAATAATAATAATAATAGTATTGCAATAAGCAGCTGGGCAGTGGGGTACCTGATTCAGTGCACATACTATCTGCCATATGCAAGGACTCAGGCTCAAGTCCCCGCTCCCCTCCTGCAGGGGGGACGCTTCACAAGCAGTGAAGCAGGTCTACAAGTGTCTCTCTCTCTCTCTCTTCCCCTCCCTTCTCAATTTCTCTTTGTCCTACACAATAAAAAAGTAGGAAAAAAAAATGAAATGATGGGTGCCAGAAGCAGTGGATTCATAGTGCCTGCATTAAACCCCAGCAATAACCTTGGTGGCAATTATAAAAAAAATAGAAGTATTGAGATAATAATAAAAACCTAATAATAATAAAAACAATCTAAAAAGCCCTTACTTGGGCCAACAATATAGTTCACCTGGAGAGTGTTCTGCTTTACCTCTTGTGAGACCCAGGCTTGAGCCTAGGCCCCACAGCATTGAAAGAAGCTTAGGTACTATGGTCTCTCTCTCTCTCTCTCCCTTTCTCTTGTTCTTTATATCTGAATAAAGTCAACCCACAGTGGTGAAGCACTGCAGACAAACAAATAATCATGGCACTTAATAAAATATCAGACAAATGTCAAATATGAAAATGTTGTGGTAGAAATATATTGACAATGAAAGATGTAGATATGTTTGTGTTATATTGTTGATTGGAAAATAGTTTGAAAAGCATGGAATTTATATACATACACAAAATTTCAAATATACTCTCTCTATATATATATATATATATATATGGCATAAAATGGATATATACCAAGGAACCTGATCGCAAAAACACTGGAGGACACTTTTTGTGCTATGGTGTGTGTGTATCGAATTTATTATTTAAATTATTATTTCTGGGTTGTTGGAAAACTAACAAGTTTAATTTTCTTTGTAAGTTTGGCATAATGTCACTATTTAAAATATATATATATATAGAGAGAGATGGGTGTATCTTTAATACAGTTGATTCAGAGTAGTGGGAAGTACCTTAAAATACCCACTGGCAAAAGAAAGAATGAAAGAGAGAAAGAAAGAAAAAGAAAGAAAGAGAGAAAGAGGAAAAAATTTTAAAAAAGGAAAAGGAAAGGAAAGGAAAGGAAAGGAAAGGAAAGGAAAGGAAAGGAAAGAAACATAATTCAAGTGAACCTCAGCCTCCAGGAAATGAGGAAACTGATAGGGGGAGTGGAGAGGGAAAGTAGCATAATATTATGCAAAAAGACTTTCATGCCTAAAGTTCCAAGACCCCAGGTCCAATTACCACCAAAAGAAAAAGCTGAAAAGTGCTCTGGCTAGGAAAACAAAAACAAAAACAAAGCAGATTGAGGTGTCTGTTTCCCATGACAAAGCCTTAGAATTTCTTTTGTAGAATCTCCACAGGGCAGTGAACCTTCAGAGCCACCACATCTAGCTTCCTAAAGGCTTTCATGGAAAAAAAAAAATGAAGGTGCATAGGAAGTGGTGCACCTGATTAAACATACCATTACGATATGCAAGGATGCAGGTTCAAGTCCCTGGTCCCAACCTGCAGAGGGAAAGCAGAGCTACAGGTGTCTCTCCTTCTCTATCTCAGCCTCCCCTCTCAATTTCTCTGTCTCTATCCAATAATAAATAAATTAGAAAAGATTTTTAAAAAATGAAAAGGGGGGGTTGGGCAGTGGCGCAGCAGGTTAAGCACACATGGACCAGCATAAGTAACCCGGTTTGAGCCCCCAGCTCCCCACCTGGAGGGAAGTCGCTTCACAAGCGGTGAAGCAGGTCTGCAGGTGTCTATCTTTCTGTCCCCCTCTGTCTTCCCCTCTTCTCTCCATTTCTCTCTGTCCTATCCAACAACAATAACATCAATAACAACAACAATAATAACCACAACAACAATAAAACAACAAGGGCAACAAAAGGGGGAAAAATAGCCTCCAGGAGCAGTGGATTTGTGGTTCAGGCACTGAGACCAAGCAATAACCCTGGAGGCAATAAAAATAAAATAAAATAAAATAAAATAAAATAAAATAAAATAAAATAAAGGGGGGGCCCAGTTGGGTAGTCCTGGGATTCCCACACAAACACAATGAGCCTAGACCTTGAATAAATCTCTCTTCCCATTATCACTGGTCATCTCCACCAGAAACAACATAATGGGCCCCTTTGGGGGTCCCCATAGGACCTTGCCCTCAAGATGGATCAACAATGGTAGAGGATGTTCCATCCTCCAAAGGGGGGTTGGATAACATACTCTATCTACCACCTGAGGAAGATGGGTCCTGAAATTGGTGCAACTTGGAATGTTCCTACTGATAACCACAGAATGCAAGTTCAGACCTACAGGGATGTAGAGATGTAGAGGTTACATAGGCTCCTATGCTGAATAGGGGCCCCAGATCAAATTGATGGGGTTTACAGCCAACAATATTTATACACTTTTCCCATATTTGGGAGCTACTCTCTTCCCTGATCCAGCTTTCCAGCCCTTTTTCCAGCCATGACATCATCTCCCCAGACAATAACCTGGGTCCACCTGCATATCAGATGTCATGGGCCCTTTGAAATATACCTAAAATAGACCTACTAGCTATTTATAAAACAGAGACCCCAAATCTTCATCTGTAATATTCCAGTCTTTAGGTTCATGATTAATAAACATTAATCAAAGCCAATGTGTGGCTTTATATGTTAACTCTTTTTCAGCCACCAGGTTCCAGATGCCAGCATGATGCCAACCAGACTTCCCTGGTCAGACAACCCTGCCAATGTGTCCTGGAGCTCCACTTCCTCAGAGCCCCACCCCATTAGGGAAAGAGGCAGGCTGGGAGTATAGATCCACATGTCAACACCCATGTTCAGCATGAAGCAATTACAGAAGCCAGACCTTCCACCTTCTGCACCCCATGGTGACCCTGGGTCCATACTCCCATTGGGGTTAAAGAACAGGAAAGTTATCAGGGGAGGGGATGGGATATGGAGTTCTGGTGGTAGGAATTGTATCCCTTTTATCCTATGGTTTTCTCAGTGTTTCCATTTTATAAATAGATACATTTTAAAAAATAGAAAAAAGCACTAACAATAAAAACATTAAAATATTTTTTTTAAATGAAAAGGGAAGGGAAAGGGGGAGGGAAAAGGGAAAGGAAGAAACCTGCAACACTTTTT
Source organism: Erinaceus europaeus (assembly GCF_950295315.1). Taxonomy (NCBI): domain Eukaryota; kingdom Metazoa; phylum Chordata; class Mammalia; order Eulipotyphla; family Erinaceidae; genus Erinaceus; species Erinaceus europaeus. Next base: position 62,236,307 of record NC_080171.1, on the reverse strand, counting down.
CACCATTCGTGAACCTTTTTCCCTTCACAGATAGAGAACAGGGGTTGAGGGCTGGGTGGTGACACACTTGGTTGAGTGCACATATTACAATGGACAATGACCCAGTCCTTACCTGAAGGAGGAAAGCTTTTCAAGTGGTGAAGCAGTGCTGCAGGCGTCTCCCTGTCTCTCTCCCTCTCTACCACCCCTTTCCCTCTCAATTTCTGTCTCTATCCAATAAATAAAGATAATAATAACAACAACAACAAAAGTGGGAGAGAACAGGGACTTGATCCCAGATCCTTTCACATTGTAACATGTGTGCTCTTTTAGGTGTGGCAGCATGCCCCACCACAGCCCCAACATTTTTATGTTCACTTTGTGCTTAATAGTGGCCAGAACTATTCTAGAAAATAACGGGTAATTAACAATTAAGTCTTGGTCTTCTGCCAGGACACACAGTTTATGGCAATACCCACACTAGTCTGGAGGGAGCTGATGATCATGGAAAATAACTGACCCTCCCTAAACACCACTTATGCTAACCTTTTTTTTTTCCCATCTAAACAGCAAGCCCTACTTCGACTTTGTAGGAAAAAATAGAAAAGATGCAGTCTTTACTTTTGAAGCTAATAATTACACAATCCCAGCACGGTGACAATGTATCAAAACAGGAAAAGTTAAGTAACAAAATCAGGCATTGTGTGTTAAAATACCAAAGGGTGGTACCGGCAGTAAAAGATTTAGTAGTTTTTGCTTGGGTATCCTTTAGGTCATGAGGTCATGCTTTTTTTTTTCTTCCTGGCATTTCCTTGGCACATCTAGCATCTTTCCAGATACACCATAATCTCCTGAAAGTATGGGTTCTTTACTTCTTTCAGATGACCCTATGTTATTTTCTTAATGACCAATATTTTTTAATTTATTTTTTATTTAAGAAAGGATAAATTAACAAAACCATAGGGTAGGAGGGGTACAACTCCACACAATTCCCACCACCCCATCTCCATATCCCATCCCCTCCCCTGATAGCTTTCCCATTCTCTATCCCTCTGGGAGTATGGACCCAGGGTCGTTGTGGGTTGCAGAAGGTGGAAGGTCTGGCTTCTGTAATTGCTTCCCCGCTGAACACGGACGTTGACTGGTCAAATAACCAATATTTCTACAACCCCTCAAAATTGTTTTAACTTTTAAAAACAATTTTATTTATTTATTTTTATTGAATAGAGACAGAGAGAAGCCAAGAATGAAGGGGGAGATAGCAAGATAGAGAGAAAAATCACCGGTCACACTGCTTCACATGAACCCAGGTTCCTACATGTTCAAACATGTCTGATCTACTGGCTGGGCCACCATTTGGCCCCCTCGATTTTTTTTTAAATAGAAATAATAAAAATAAACTTATCATCCTTTAAAATCCAAATGTCTTTCAATAGAGAGCTAATGATGCCTTAAAATCTACCCCATAGTTAAGCAGATTAATACACAAACATACATTGATAGTTCATGTTTCTGTCCATCAAGAGTTCAGGCTCACCTGGACAATTCTGCTTTTAGCTGAGCTCACTGTGTTTCCACAGTCAAATGTCAACCATGCCGTTCAGCTTCATATATGGGTCATCTGGGGACCAGGTGGTGGCACACCTAGTTAGGTGCTTACACTACAGTGTGCAAGGGCCTAGATTTAAGCCCCCAGTCCCCACCTACAAGGGGAAAACTTCATGAGGAGTAGAGCAGGAGTACAGATATCTCTCTCCCTCCCGATCACCCCCTTCTCTCTCAGTTCCTGTCTGTCTTTATCCAATAAAGAAAGATAATTAAAATTTTTAAAAAATAGATGGGCTATCTGCATTGCAGTGACACTGAAGAAGCTATGTTTTGAGGTTGGTGAGTTAGCTCACCTAACAGAGGACTTGTGTTGTCATGAGCATGATGAGCCAGGTTTGTGCCCCTGGCGTACCCCATGGGAGTATTACAGCCCTGAGGGGAACTTCAGCAGAGTAGTGTTTTTATTTGTTTGTTTGTTTGTTTGCTATTTGAAATATCAGCCCAAAGTGGAGAAATAGTATATGAAAAAGGACTAGCAAGCTGGAAAAGGAAAAAAAAAAAAAAAAAGCAACTCATGTCTAACCTCTGAGTAAGCTAACCTGATTTATTAATAGCAGTACTACAGGTGTTTCTCTTTTCCCTTCTCTATTTTCCCCTTTTCTCAATTTCTGTCCTATCAAATAAAAGAAAGGAAAGAAATGGCCACCAAGGACAGTGGATTCACCATGCAGCCCCAAGCCTCAGCAGTAAGCCTAGTGGATATATATATATATATATATATATATATATATATATAGTCACTAGACTTATGGCTCTTTAATACTCTGGTAGCCCATGTGAACAAACCAAAATCTAAGCTTGTAACAGCCTTAAAGTTACAAAATCAAAACACCAAGGAAAACTAATCACAAACTTCCAACAAGACCTTAAGTTAAGGACAATCAATAATTTCTTGGGGCCAGAGAGATTATTAGCTCACCATGTGTGCAGTTCAGGCTTGAGCCCCATTAGCACATGAGAGACATGTCACTTCACCAGGGAAAGCTCCAGTGCTGTGTTATCTCTTCCTTTCCTCTGGTTCTCTATTTCTCCAGTTGAATAGACAAATGAAAACATCTTGGTCTGGGAACGGTGAAATCACACATGCACAAACAAGGTTGTGATTCCACAAAATAAATAGAATATAGATACAAATTTCCTTACTTGGCTTTCATCTCTCTATAAAATTCTCACCTCTGAACCCCAGTTGTTGGAGCATTTCTTGTCACTTCCAGTTTGGAACTCCCCAATTCAAGTCTATGGCCATACCACCCTGAACACGCCTGATCTCGTCTGGAACTGCCTGATTCAAGTCAGTTTTTATTCGAATAAAATACTTAAATGTTTAATATGATTTGGTTTATCAGTTTTTAAAATTTTTTTAATTTATAAAATAGAAATACTGACAAGACTATAGGATAAGAGGGATACATTTCCATGACTTAGTTTACCTTCAAACAAAGCCAAGGCTTAGAATTGGCATCTTTTCATGTGCCATTGTATATGCCAAATCAAGCCACACAGGTAAGAGTGAATCGAAGAGAGAGGGGTATGAACTTCACTTTTTTTGATAGAAAATCCTATACAAAGGACAAAAATTGTTATTCTTGATTTTTCTGCTACTGGGGCTGCATAACTCTGGGCTGATTTGTTCAGATAAGAGAGAAAAAGACAGAGATGGTGGAGGGCAAGACACCACAGTACCAAAATTTCCTCCAATACAGTAGGGGCCAGTGTTGTTGTTGTGGCCAGGTGTCGGGCTGCACCACGGAGAAGAGAGAGAGAGGAGGTCTGGAACAAGTGGGGTACACAAATCTTTATTATAGAATGGGGGGGTGGCTCAGGCCATGTGGAGTCAGCCGACAATGGCCGTCCCCACTACCTCACCACGCAGAGAGAGAGAGCGCGCGACCCGAAGGAGCAGAGAGAGAGCGCGGAGGGCCCACGGGGGGGGGGGGGGGGGGGGGGGGGGGGAGTGAGGGGGCTTTTATTGTGGGCACTGCAGGGCGTGGTAAAACCTGGGGGCGGAGACTGCATCAGAATAATTCCTCAGCATCAGGCCAGGCTAGATTAAGAATTTTTTAAGGGGGCCAGGTGGTGGCACACCTGGTTGAACGCACATGCTACAGTGTACAAGGACCCAGGTTTGAACCCCTAGTCCCCACCTGCAGGTGGTGAAGCAGTGCTACAGGTATCTCTCTCTCTCTCTCCCTCTTAATCTCCCTTTCCTCTCAATTTCTAGCTATATCTATCTAATAAATAAAGATAATAAAAAGTCTTTAAAAAGAAAGATGTGGTCCAGGAGGTGGCGCAGTGGATAAAGTGTTGTACTCCGAAGCGTGAGGTCCTGAGTGCAACCCCCAGCAGCACATGTACCAGAGTGATATCTGGTTCTTTCTCTCGCTCCTACTTTCTCATTAATAAATAAAATCTTTTAAAAAAAGAAAGAAAGAAAGATCTTGAAAAAAAAGGAATTTTTTTAGTGGGGGCTGGGTGGTAGAGCACTTGGTTAAGCACACATGTTATAGTGCACAAGGACCAGGGTTCAAGCCCCTGGTCCCCACCTGCAAGGGGAAAGCTCTGTGAGTGATGAAGCAGTGCCGCAGGTCACTCTCTCTCTCTCTCTCTCTCTCTCTTTCTCCTCTTCCCTCTCAATTTCTGGCTGTTTCTATCCAATAAGTAAACATAATTAAAAACTTTTTTAAAAGAAAGTTTAGTGAAGATTTTGGGACATATATTAAGTCAAGTTTGTAATTTAGTACACAGTAAAACCCATCTCTTCCCCTTTGGAAACTGTAGTGTAAGGAAATTACCTCAACGGTTTTTAAATTGCTCTATTATTTAGGCTAAACATTTGAAGATATTAAAGTGAAAAAAGCCACAACACTTCTATGCTAAATTTCCCTCCTCAGAAAACAGACTGCCTTAGCAGCTGTTTCCTTCTAATTTCAAGTGTGAAAACTTGAAATTGTTGAATATTTTAAGATGGTGAAAACTGTTATTCTCTTTTCCTCCCTCTACAAAACATATGATTCTTAATACACAAAACATTTTCCAAGTTTGCTTAGTAATCTGAGATTCCTATGGTTTGGCTCTAGGCTAAAAACACAGGGCACTGTGCCAGTATTACTTCCACTTGTAACTGCTTTGTACATTTCTGCTGCTTAAAAATGTTTAAAGTTGGGGGGGGGGGGTTGGATGGTGCCACACTCAGTTAAACCCACTCATTACCAAGTACAAGGACCTGGGTTCCAGCCCCCATCCCTAACCTGCAGGGGTGAACACTTCACCAGCAGTGAAGCAGGTCTGCAGGTGTCTCTCTTCCTCTACTTTACTCCTCCCCTTTCCATTTCTCTCTGTCTTATCTAATAAAAATTAGGGGAAAAAAATAACAGCAGGGAGTGGTGGATTCAATAGTGCCAGCACTGAGCCCCAGCAATAAACTTGATAGCAAAAAAAAAAAAAAAAAAAGGAAAGAAAAGAAAGACAAAAAAAGTTTAAAGTTTGAATTTTAAATGTGTATATAAAATAATTTACAAACTTGAGTTAAGGGAACCATGTTCACTGCATACAAATTATTGCAATACTGTGCTAATTGCAGTGTTATGGCTATTTGTTTATTTGTGAAGGCTTTTATATTTAGAATTAAATATAACCTATGGTTATTTGAAGGTTATATGTTAAGGCTTTTATATTAAGGACTATTATATAACTCTATAAGTTGACTTACACATATTTATTTAATTTTTATTTTTATTTCTGACAATATTTCTTATTTTGAAATCTACTTTGATATTGAGGTAATTTAAATATGTGTGATAGAAATGTAAACTCTCTTTTGCATAATTACTTACTTACTCATGCTTCCAACATAAAAGATCATGTATAAGGGAATCCTGAGCTGGGTACTGAAAGCTAAAAGGTTTACCAGATGAGCCATAATAATGGAAAGAAGGTATATAGGGACCGGGTGGTGGCACACCTGGTTGAGCACATGTTACAGTGCACAAGGACCCAGGTTCAAGCCCCCAGCCCCCATGTGCAGGGGGAAAGCTTCACGAGTGGTGAAGCAGTGTTGTCTCTTTCTCTCTATCACCTCCTTCCCTCTCAATTTCTGGCTGTCTCTATCCAATAAATAAATAAAGATAATTTAAAAATTTAAAGAAAAGACGGTATATAAGACAGACACTTCTGACAAGTAAAGCAGTAGTCTGAGCCAAAGGACTAAGGATGTGAAAAACTAGGGGGAAAACAAGCAATTGATCAAGGGTTAAATAAGAGTGAAATAGGGAGTCCGGTGGTAGCGCAGCGGGTTAAGTGCACGTGGCCCAAAGCACAAAGGACCAGAGTAAGGATCCCGGTTCGAGCCCCCGGCTCCCCACCTGCAGGGGAGTCACTTCACAAGCGGTGAAGCAGGTCTGCAGGTGTCTTTCTCTCCCCCTCTCTCAGGTCTTTCCCTCCTCTCTCCCATTTCTCTCTGTCCTATCCAACAACGACAACAATAAAACAAGGGCAACAAAAGAGAATAAATAAATATTTTTAAAAATAAATAAATAAAAATAAGAGTGAAATAGAATTTGATCAGAAACAAGGTGATTAAACAATCGAAGCCTAGATTTGCTATATCCTACTAAATGTATATAAAGATGAGACATAAATCATTTTAAATCAGAAGATATCCTAATCAAATTTTCATTTTCAAAATACTGAGCAATAGACATGCTAAATTTATAGCCAATCCCTAAAAATTTATGATAGAAGAACACTGTACTGTGATATTTACATATCATATAGGCCAGAACTAACACTATAAAAACATCAGCAGAAGAAAGAAGGACAGTTGTTAAAGGGAGAATAAATCCAAAGTTGACATGAAAGGACCACAATATCTGAAATTTATCAGTGAAGAAATATTAAAGAATTTTAATATAAGATTCATTACAGATAATTAAATTTTGAGTTGGAAATACCATGGACATATCTGGCTGAATGCTCAGTTTGCACTGGATCTACAGCTATGAAATGTGTGAAAGGAACCTGAGTGTTACTGTGGGGATGAGTAAGGTTATTCAAATGGTATGTATAGTTAAAGTTCTCAGAGGACCCCAGGCCATAAAGAGCTGATAGAGAAAGAAAAGAGTAGAGAAGTACAAGAGATGGGGCATTATAATCCCTGCTTTCTCTTCCAGACTATGAATTTTCCAGAGAGAAGGACCAGGTATCTGATCCATTGTTGTATCTCCAAATTTTAGCACAGTGCTTCACTCACATATATTTAATTAAGTTTTCATAAATGAACACAGAAAAACTCTATTCTAAAGACCAATATATAATTATAAAAACAAAAACAAATAAGGAAACAACAACAAAAACACCAAAGCAAATTTCCTTAGCAGGTTGGTTGGTGGTAGTCACAAATTGCCTCTGATTATACAAATTCATCTTTAGCAATTAATTCGTGGAAAAACAGGTGAAACAAGTTTCAGAATCACTGACCTGAGAATTACTGGGGACACACTCATTCACCTTTCACCTTGGGCAAATTCAGTTCTCTGAAGCTTAGCTTCCTCTTCCCGCTGAATGGGGAGAAGAGAGGGGGCTCTATTTGATGCAACCTTTAAGTTTGTGCAAAGCATCTAGCAGAAATGCCCGATAAAGATACTATCATCATCATCATTAAATACATCTATACACATCACAGGATAAAACTATCAATAACATTTAAAATAAAATAACTTATAAATATAGAACAGTAGTTATATAAATAACAACACATTGTATGTAGCGATTTTTTAAAAATTAAGCAAAGCAATAACAAATGTACTCATTACAAAAAGTATTAAAGGGTTCGAGCCCCTCGTCCTCACCTGCAGGGGGAAAGCTTTGCAAGTGGTAGGGCCACAGGTGTCTCCCTGTCTCTCCCCCTCTCTATCTTCCCCCTTCCCTCTCGATTTCTGGCTGTCTCTATCCAATAAATAAATAAATTTTTAAAAAGTTAAAGTATTGAAGGTAATTGGGATTTTTTTTAATTTTTATTTTTGTATGGTTTTTTATTTTATTTTATTTTGAATGAAGACAGAAATTGTGAGGGAAAAGGGAGGTAAGAAAGAGGGAGCAAAGGAGAGATACCTTCAACACCGTCTTACCACTTTTGAAGCTTCCCCGTATGCAGATAGGTAACAGGGACTTGACCCACTGACTTTGCACATTGTAACAGAGGAATTCTACTCAGAGCTCTGGATTGTGAACTCTGCATGGCCTGCAGGGGCCTCCAGGTTCTGCCAACCTCTCCAGCTTTATCTGACACCACCCTCCCCTTGCCCTCTTTGCTTACGCACAATGGGCTCCTCACTGTTCCTGGAACATTCTAAACTCACAGACCACAGAAACCACCTCCACCCCAGGGACCTTTGTAAAAGTTTTCCCTTTGACTTTTAAACTCTTCTGTTAATCACTCCAGTGAAGTGGGTAAGAGATAGAAAAGGAAAATTACAGTCAACAATATTTATACCCCTTTCCCATATTAGGGAGCTACTCTCTTCCCTGATCCAGCTTTCTGGTCCTATTTCCAGCCATTACATCATCTCCCCAGACAATAACTTGGATCCACTGGCATATCAGATTTCAGGCTCAGGGGCAAAAAGAAAAAGGGGGAAAAAAAAACTAGTATAGCCACAGGCCCTTTGGAATATAACTAAAATATGCCTACTAGCTATCTACAAAATGGAGGACCCCCCCAACACACACACACACACACACACACACACACACACACACACACACACACACACGCCTCTTCTTCTGTACTATTCCACCCCTTAGGTCCATGATTGTTCAACAATTTATTTGGCTTTGTATCTTAACTCTCTTATCAACCACTAGGTTCCAGATGCTAGCATCATGCCGACCAGACTTCCCTGGACAGACAACCCCACCAATATGTCTTGGAGCTCTGATTCCCCAGAGCCCTTCCCCACTAGGGAAAGAGAGAGACAGGCTGGGAGTATCAATCGATCTGTCAACGCCCATGTTGAGCGGGGAAGCAATTACAGAAGCCAGACCTTCCACCTTCTGCAACCCACAATGACCTTGCGTCCATACTCCCAGAGGGTTAAAGAATAAGAAAGCTATCACGGGAGGGGATGGGATATGAAGTTCTGATGGTGAGAATTGTGTGGAGTTGTATCCCTCTTATCCTATGTTTTTGTCGATGTTTCCTTTTTATAAGTAATAATAATAACATCTATACTGGTGTAGTCCCTTTGGAAAACTGTATGGAGAATCCTTAAGCAAATAAAACAAAAGTATCTTATGATCCAGCAATATCACTCTTGGACATTTATCCAAAATTCATGAAAACACTGATTCAAAGGGACATATACACCCCCTATGTTCATAGTGCACATGTGCACATGTATCCATAAGTTAGGGAAAAATATATACCTTAAATTAAAAGTGCACAATAGTCTACAATGACTCAATAAGTGCAGCAAGCAAGAAGAAAGACTTAAAAATGACAAATGAAACCACAGGGGGTCCTGCAGTAGCACAGTGGGTTAAGTGCACATGGCACAAAGCGCAAGGACAAGCATAAGGATCCTGGTTCGAGCCCCTGGCTCCCCACCTGCAGGGGAGTCGCTTCACAGGCGGTGAAGCAAGTCTGCAGGTGTCTCTCCCCTATCGTTCTCTCCCCTCTCCTTCTTCCCCTCCTCTCTCGATTTTTCTCTGTCCTATCCAACAATGACATCAATAACAACAGCAATAATAATAACCACAACAATGATAAAACAACAAAGGCAATAAAAGGGAAAAAACAGCCTCCAGGAGCAGTGGATTCTTGGTGCAGTCACCAAGCACCAGCAATAACCCTAGAGGCAAAAAAAAAAAAGACACCATAAAGTACTTAAATATTTTTCACTTAGGCCTAGATACCCTCCTCTCCTACCCCCAGCTTCACTTCCCTCAATCACTTTAAGTCTAACCTTGTCAGATAAAGTAAGGACTACAAAAGCTGGATAAAGGCAAGAGACTGGCACACTTTTTTGATCACTACCAGGGCCCTAGTCAGGAAATCCTTGGATTCCCACATAGATATAATGGGCCTAGACCTCTAATAGATCCCTCTCTCCACCAACACTGGTCACTTCCATTAGGAACATCATCATAAGCCTTCTTTTGGGCTTCTCCATGACCTTGCTTTCACTTCTTCTTCTTCTAGCGTTTGCCCTTCTTCCATAGCCAGTCAACAGCGTCAGGTTGAGCCTGATGTCTGCTTGTTCCTGGCTTTGAAAGTGACTGGGATCCATGTGAATTCAGTCGGCTAGGAAGGATCGTCAGTTTCCCCAATAAATGGGTACTCACAGGATGCACCACGAGAAGGTCGATCCCTATAAAGTAGCAATGGTGGAGACTGCCCCACTCTCTGAAGGAAGGCTGGGTCAGCCTACTCTGCCACTAGAGGAAGAATGATCTTGAAATGAGTGCAGCCTAGAATGTTCTTAGCTGTGACCTTGGTGTGAACTCAGACTGACAGGGACTCTGGTTACACAAACTCCTGTGCTAAATACAGATATGGGCCCTAGGTCAGATCTATGGGGTTTACAGCTAATGGTATTTATATACTTCCCTCATATTTGGGAGTTACTCTCTACCCTAATCCAGCTTTCTAGTCCTATTCTTAACTCTCACACCATCTTCCCAGACAATATTTTTGGCCCACCTGCATGTTAGCTATCAGACTTAGGCAAAAACCACTAAGTCACAGGCCCCTTGAAGCATACCTAAAATAGACTTCCTAGCTGATTTCCCACACAAGGATACTAAGTTCTCTCTGCTCTAGTCTTACCTTTAGGTTCCTGATTATTAAACAATTTGTCCTGCTTTGTGTCTTATCAATTTTCAGCCACCAAGTTGCAGATGGTACCAAGACACCAACCTGACTTCCCCAGGCAGACAACCTCACCAATGTGTCCTGGAACATCATCTCCCCAGAGCTTACCCCACTGTGGAAATATAGAAACAGGCTGGGGGTATGGATCAATCTGTCAATGTCCATGCTCAGTGAAGAAGCAATTACAGAAGCCAGACCTTCCACCTTCTGCACCCCATATTGATGCTGAGTCCATATTCCCAGAGGGATAAAGAATAGGAAAGCTTCCAATGGAGAGGGTAGGATACAGAACTCTGATGGTAGGAATTGTATGGAATTGTACCCCTGTTATCTTATAATCTTGTTAATCATTATTAAATCACTAATTTTAAAAAAGAGGGTGGTCCAGGAGATGGTGCAGTGGATAAAGCATTGGACTTTTGAGCATGAGGTCCCGAGTTCAGTCCCTGGCAGCACATGTACCAGAGTGATGTCTGGTTCTTTCTCTCTCTTCTCCTACCTTTCTCATTGATAAATAAATAAAAATTTTTTTTTAAAAAAAGAGGTAAGACTCTCAACTGAGAATCTTAGGAGACAGATGGTATGTAAGTTTCTGAGAATAGATGGAATTCAACATAAAAGTACAAATAGACAAGAAGATCCATATCCAAGAGCCCTATACTAGTGTGTAAGAGTCAAATAAACAGTGTAAAAGGATCATAAAAAGAGAGTTATGCATGTACAAACTATTGTATTTACTGGCAACTGTAAAACATTAATCCCCCAATAAAGGAAAAATGTTAAAGAGAGAGAAATAAAGGAAGAAAGGGAGAAAGAAAGAGAAAAATATATGAAGGAAGGAAATACCAGTTTGCAAAAGAGAAAATAAAACAGACATTTATGCTACAACACAAGTTGGTGTTATTTAGTCAATATTCTACAGCTTTGCAAGAGGAATTTGAACAGCCTGGGAGGTAGTATAGCCGAAGAGCGCATGACTTACAAGCATGAAGTCCTGAGTTCAAACAGCAGAACTGCATGTGGAAGAGTGATATTCTGCTTTTCTTCCTCACTCTATAAGAAATAAATCTTACAAAGGAAAAGAAAAAAATAGGAATTTACATTGCATATATATTTATTTATTTTACAGGGCTAAGCTGTGGTGTACCTGGTTAAGCACACACATTACAATGTGCAAGGACCCCAGTTAAAGCCCCTGGTCCCTGCCTGCTGGGGGAAAGCTTCATAACTGGTGAAGCAGGATTGCGGGTATCTCTCTGTCACTTCCCCTCACTCTATCTCCACCCTCTCAGTTTTTCTCTGTCTCTATCAAATAGTAAATAAAAGGATTTAATATATATTATATAAATGAAATCCTATATCACAGAATATATGGTAGATTTTCAAAACAGGAAGTACTAAGAATGAATGGCTTAAATGTGTCATAAAATAAATAGTATATTATGCATTGCTAAGGATACTAATACTCATTAAAATTTTAATACTCAGTAAATTTAAGCATCATTTAATAAGAAGATTCAATTATTGATCAGTGTTGACTTAAGTGTTCAGAAAAGACTTCAGGAAATGTGTAAGAATGGTTGGTTGGCTGTGGCATAATGGATAAAGTTTGGGACTGTCAACGTGATGTTCTGAATTCAATCCCTGGCATTGTGTGTGCTCTCTCTCTCTCATCATTAATAAATAAATTATGATTTAAAGAAACATAGAGAGAGAGATGTTGAACTTTGGAGTAGAGATGCAACAGAAAGATAAGGGTAGTCCAGGAGGACATTTCAGGTATAGCAAGTAAGAAGGTTGTCACAAACAAGAACATGATTGTGTAGAGTCAGATGAGGTTTACTGAAGCACTTTCCTGGGTATCTCAGCTAATTATTTTATTATATTATTTATTTATTTTGCCAGAGCACTGCTGCTCAGCTCTGGCTTTTGGTGATGTGGGAGGTTGAACTGGGGACTTTGGAGTTTCCGACACAACAGTGCAATCACTTTGCATAACCATTATGCTATCTACCCCCACCTTTTTATTATTATTCTTTATTTGAGAGAGACAAAGAGAGATGAAAGCACAGTATTACTCCACCATCTATGAAATCCTCTGATACCATCCATTGTGTCCCCATGTGGTGCTGGAGCTTGAACCTAAAGTGTCCCTCAGATAAGGCACAGAATTCTGTCAGGTGAGCTATCTCCGGACACCTCAACTGAAATTTGTTAAGTACATTACCTAGAGGTTCTGTAATCTATACCTATTTAATGGGTATCTCTTAAAGCTAATCTAAAAAAATTATTATGTTTATTTATTAGAGAGAGAGAGCCAGAAATTGAGAGGGGAGGGGAAATAGAAGGGGAGAGAGAGAGACCACTGCAACACTGCTTCACCACTCGCAAAGCTTTCCTCCTGCAGGGGAGAACTGGGGGCTCCAACCTGGGTCCTTGCACATTGTAACATATGTACTCAACCAGGGGCACTACCACCTGGCCCCTCTTTAAAGTTAATATTTAATTTTCTTCAATGTAATAACAGCTATGGAAACATTATCACATAAACCATTAAGTCAAAGACTGTAAGAACAAAGAGGCTGTGCTGAAGGCAGTTAAAATGTTCCAGGTGTTGAGTGGCAGCCTTGAGGAATGAAGAAATAGCTCTGGTTCTATATTCTTTCTACACAGATATTTGATTCCTTGTTTACAAGTGAAGAACTAAAATTCGGAGAAGTTCTACTATATAAAATTTATGAAATAGTTAAATCAGTTGCTTTTCTCACTTTGATCTCTCTAAAACTACAGATAGAATAGCAATACAAAATATAAAGAGAACAACAGACTCAGGATACAAAATCAAGAGTCAGTTAAATCTCCCCTTTGCCACATCTTGGGTGGAAATTGAAGCAATCATGTTAAGTGAGATAAGCCAGGGGAAGAATAAATAAGGATGATCTCACTTATAAATGGAACTTAAGCAACAAGGAAAGAAACAGAAAATCAAGGTGAAACTTAGACTAGGTTGTAGCAAAAGTCAAGGTCTCTGAGTTGGAAAAGGAGGAAGGAATTCAAAGAGCAGGGAAAATTTAGTGCATTATGAAAGGGGAAGACAAACTGGTGATCAGAGTGACACACCAACCACAGAGAGATAGGAAACTGTGGATATGACAGCTGTCTTGTAAATCATTCTAATATAACAATTTGGAAAAGATTCAATTTGGTTTTCATGTAATATTTCTCAGTAGAAAAACTATTTTTCTGGGATGAGAAGATAGCATAATGGTTATGCAAACAACTCTCTTGCCTAAGGTTCCTAAGTTCCAGGTTCAATCCACAGCACTACCATAAGCCAGAGCTAAGCAGTGCTCTGATTCTCATCCTTTCTCTCTTGTTTCCTCTCTCTCTCTCTCTCTCTCTCTCTCTCAAACTCTCTCAATATCTCTCTCTCTCTCTTCTTTAAAATTTTTATGTTAAAATTTTATTTATTTGCCTCCAGGGTTAGCACTGGGACTTGGTACCAGCACTACAGATCCACAGCTCCTGACAACTATGTTTTTTCATTTTTATTGGATAGGACAGAGAGAAATTAGGAGAAGAGGGGGAGATATTGGTAAGAAAGAAAGATAGACACCTGCAAGACCTGCTTCACCACTTGTGAAGTGTCCTCCTGCAGGTGGGGAACCAAGGGTTTGAACCAGGAGCATTGTGCAATACTTGCTTGAGTGCTTAGGTGAGTGCTTGTGCTTTATACTATGTGCGTTAACCTAGGGTGCCACCACGCAGCCCCCTTTATTCATTTATTTTGGTTAGGGATAGAAGTTAAGAGGGAAAGGGTAGATAGGGAGAGAGACCTCTGCAGCCCTGCTTCATCACTTGTGAAACTTCCCCCTGTAGGTGGGAACTGGAGGTTTGAACCTGGACCCTTAAATATTGTAATATGGGTGCTCGACCAGGTACACTACCATATAACTCCTAAATTGAACAGTTTCTAAAAAGATTTTCTCCAAAAGTTATTTTCTAGAAAGAAAATTAATTTTCTTAAGTATTGATGACAAAGTTACTACTTCAGATGTGTATCTTAAAATATTTAAATTTTTTAAATTCTCTTTATCTGCTTATTGGATAGAGACAGCCAGAAATTGAGGTAGAAAGGCAAGATAGAAAGGGAGAGATACAGAAAAACACCTGAAGACCTACTTCACCACTCACAAAGCTTTCCTCCTGCAGGTGGAGATCAGGGGCTCAAATCTGGATCCTTGAACACTCTAATATGTGCACTTAACCAGGTGTGCCACCACCTGGCCCCTCAAAATATTTTTTTAAAGAAATAGTTGAAAGCAGCAAAACAGTTTATGGGAAAAAATGCTTCTGTTTTGTTTGTATTAAAATTGAGTTGCTTTTGTATTTCCCAGACACTTTTCTCAAAAAAAAAAAAAACTCCTAATTTTAGGAAGAATCTTTTCGAATTTGGGCAGATCTTGTACAACTATTTGATTTTTTTTTAACATTAATACCAGATACTCTTTTTCTCCTCCACTTCTGTAGCCAAGTAGTGAACTACCCCTTTGATAGTTAGGTATTAGGTGTGTGCATTTATTTACTTGATTTGATAGTTTAAATGACACTCTAATCATTACCCTCTTTGAAGATACAGACTTAAAAGAAGAGATACAGCACTTCTTAGTCATTTCCAAGCCTAGTTTGTTCCTTCATCTCTTTCTCTTCAATTCAGTTGAAACCTGATAAAGACCAGTCCCAGAACTTGTCCAGAACTAGAGTTCATGAAGAAAGCAGTGTCCAATATTACTGCAGATTACTAAACATCCTGCTCTGACATTTTCTAGGAACTAAGGGGGGGAAAATCTCTCTTTTAAATAGTACATAGCCCACTTAATTTAATATTAAATTAAAAATAACAATAAAATTAAATCTTTCCCCAAAAATGAAAGCTCAATAAATAAAGTAGTTTTGGGAATACTCTCATCTTAAGCATAATTCAAGAAGCAAGAAAAGGAAACTGGTAAATAAGATAGTATTCTCACTACTTAATTTCTCAGAGGGTTGAGAAAGCAAATTAATAATACTTAGAAAAACATGTAAGATGTTTCATATTAATGAAATAATAGTTTGATTTATTGAAATAATCTAAAATTTTACTTACTTTGTTTCAAATTTCATCTTCATATTGTCTTTTTTTACTTTATTTGGCCATAAATTAATCAAGCTCTTTTCCTAGTGCTCTCAGAAGTTCTTATACTTTTAAATTTTTACCATTTGAACCACTAATTTTATCCAAATTTCATCTTTTGCCACATTTTAAAGTTCATGTGCAAAGTACATATGCTAGTATTCTTTATTATATAATAATTCATATTTCCTCATAGAAAATTACTAATGGGTGGGAGTAGATAGCATAATAGTTATGTAAAGAGACTTTCATGCCTGAGACTTCTCTAAGTCCCAGGTTCAATCCCCTACACCACCATAAACTAGATCTAAGAAGTGCTCGGGTAAAAAAGAAAAAAAAAAGAAAAGAAAAGTACTAATGAAAAAAAGTGTTTTTAATGCTAACTAGCTGCTACTAGTGTCCTTCCTATTAACATGAATGGTTTAATAACTTTGTTTTGCTAAGGTGTTTTTTTCATTCCAATCTGTAAACTACAGTATTACATTCTGCTCCCTACAAAAAGGCACTGTAAACTTGGTGAAATTAGCAATTGACTCTGCTAAGATGTCTTTAAGTACTTGTTGAAGAACTTGATAAGATAGCTTTTGTTCTCGGAACATTCTCCTCTACCTCTTTAACTCAAAAATTTATTTAAAAAAAAAATATATATATATATATACACATATATATTTCAGTTGTATGTATCAGAATATTGCACCCTCCCCCTCCAAAAGTCAATGAACTTGGAAAAAAAAAGTGTGTAACAGCCACATGCTTGTGTATTACCAGGATGCTCAGACATCCTGTTTGGGGACAGCACACTTATGGAGGGGAAAGTCACCTACTGCTGAAAGTGAACTTGGAAAGATTTCTATTTCAGTATTCTTTCTTCTTCAAATCTCCTAACCCCTGCTCCACCCCCTCTGCAACAAAGCTTCCTAGTTACAGTAATTAAAAAGAAGGACATATCCCAATGGAATGTGTCTTTGTTCAAAACTTCCTTACCAGAAATTTACTGTTCTTTTTTTTTTAAGATGTACTTTAAAAAAGATTTATTGTTGCCTAACTTTTATTAACAAGTTGTGGCTTCTGTAAAAGTGTTATAGAAGGGTTTTAGACATTTCTGCTAGTGAAAAGTCTTATCAATATCTATCAAAATTTAAAATGTATATAGTTTCCAACCCAGCAATATGATTTTAAGGCATCTAGCAAATAAAGACATAAAAATAAAGGCATATACAGATGTTTAATAAAGCAGCATTTATAGTGTAAAAACTGGAAACAAAATGAATTCTCAACAATTCGTGAGTTGTCAAATATCCAATGTTACCTCTAAATCACGGAATATTGTGTAGCAATGAAAATACAATTTCATGTGGTGCCCAAATAAAGTGGAGGTATTGACTTCCATGTATTGTTTGATGAAAAAAAAAAACATGTTTGAGAATATGGTTCCATTTTTTAAATGAAAGTTTTTAAATTTCCTCTCATTTGCATATATACTGTCATCACAGAATTCAATAATCAAAATAAAAATGGATGGGTACACATTAAACTCTTTGGTTTTGTTTGTTTATTTTGGTTATTGGTAGAACTTCACTGCTACTCAAAATGACTTTGTTTTTAATAATTTCTTTTATTTTTTATTTTTTGCCTCCAGGGTTATTACTGGGGTTCTGTGCCTGCACTATGAATCCACAGCTCCTGGAGGTCATCCCCCCCCCCTTTTTTTGTTGTTGCTCTTTTTGTTGTTATTGTGTTGTTGAATAGCACAAAGAAATAGAGAGAAGATAGGGAAGACAGATGGGGAGGGGGCAGAGAAAGACACCTGCTGACCTGCTTCACCACTACTGAAGCAAAACCCCTGCAGGTGGAGAGCCTGGGCTGGAACCTCCATCCTTAAACCGGTGCTAGCATTGCACTCCATGTGTGCTTAACCCTCTGTGCTACTGCCTGACACTTCCTTCTTTTATTTTTTTTTAAGCTTTGTTTATTTTATCTGATAGGACAGAGAGAGATTTAGAGGGAAGAGGGAAATAGAGAAGGAAGGAGAGAGAGCCCTGCAGACCTGTTTCACCACTTGCAAAGCTTTCCCCTTGCAAGTGGGGACTGGGGGGCCTGAATCTGGGTCCTTGCACATTTCAATGTGTGTGCTTAACCAGATATGCCATCACCTGGCTCCTCAAGTTGACTTTTTCAAATCAAATAGTGAAGTGGAGGGAGAGAGGAAAATATACCACAGCAGCCTCCAGTGCAGCCTGCAGGCTGAACTTGAACTTGGGTTGTGTGCATAACAAAGCAAATGCACTACCCAGGTGAACTATTTTACCAACTGTATATGGGCTGTTATCATGGGATACCATGGGGATAGTGTGTAAAAGAGGCTAAAGTAAGATTTTTTAAAAAGTATTTCACTGGGGGTTGGGCGGTAGCGCAGCGGGTTAAGCGCACGTGGTGCAAACCGCAAGGACCGGCTTAAGAATCCCGGGTCTTTCTCTCCCCCTCTCTGTCTTCCCCTGCTCTCTCCATTTCTCTCTGTCCTATCCAACAACGAACGACATCAACAATAACAATTATAACCACAACAAGGCTACAACAACAAGGGCAACAAAAGGGGGGAAAAATAGCCTCCCAGAGCAGTGGATTCATGGTGCAGGCACTGAGCCCCAGCAATAACCCTGGAGGCAAAGAAAAAAAAAAGTATTTCACTGTAAATGTATTTAAGCACAGTTATACAACATCTAAACTCAGATATAAACGTGTTAATAAAGAACATTTTAAACTAAAATACTATGGGGGCTGAGGCTGGGCAGTGACACACCAGGTACAGTGCACTTGTTACCATCTGCAAGGACTGGGGTTTAAGCTAACAGTCCCCACCTGCAGCCGGTGAGGGACAGACAGGGGAGTGGGAAGCTTCACTAGCACTCAAGCAATGGTGTAGTTATATCTCTTTTTCTCTCCCTCTCTACCCTACTCCCTCTCAATACATATATATATATATATATATATATGCCACTAGGAATAGTGGATTTGTCATTCAGACACCGAGTCCCAGTGATAACCCTGGTGGAAATTAAAAATTAAACAACGAGACTGTAAGATAAAACGATATTTATACAGATTTGTAGTAATTCATTAATGGAAACTACAAGTCAAAATGTGAAATAAATCATCTGAGGAAATGTGTTCTGACACCGAAAAGTATTCTTTAGTATAATATAGCCACACTGTAATCTTAAGATGTCATTAAATTTTTATTGTTTTTTAATTTATTTTATTAGTGATTTAATAATTATCGAAAGACTATGGGATAAGAGGGGCCACAA
Organism: Erinaceus europaeus; assembly: GCF_950295315.1. NCBI lineage: Eukaryota > Metazoa > Chordata > Mammalia > Eulipotyphla > Erinaceidae > Erinaceus > Erinaceus europaeus. The sequence continues at coordinate 62,217,370 of NC_080171.1, read as the reverse complement.
TTCCATACAATTCCCACCACCAGAGTTCCATATCCCATCCCCTCCATTGGAAGCTTCCATATTCTTTATCCCTCTGGGAGTATGGACCAAAGATTTTTATGGGTTGTATAAGGTGGGAGGTCTGGCTTCTGTAATTGCTTCTTCTCTGAACATGGGCATTGACAAATCAATCTATACCCCCAGCCTGTTTCTATCCCTTCCAAGAAATTATTATTATTTTTTTTATTTTTTTAAGTATTTAATTTATTTATTTTGGATAGTGTCAGAGAAAATGACTAAGAGGGAAGGGGAGATAGAGAGACATCTTCAAAACTATCTTACTCTTTTGAAGCTTCTCCACTCACAGATGAGGACCAGGGGTTTGAACCTGGATTTTTACACATTATAACATATGTGCTCTATTTGGTGTGCCATTTATAGTCATTTCAGACATAAAGGTAAATGGTGTTCTCACGTCCTGGGCCCTCTACCCCAAGGAACTGTAAAGGCAGCATGCTAACAGCTTGCTTGATACCTGCCATGTTTCTAGTTATTGGTGCATTCAACATTTTTTAGCTCAGCATTCCCTTCTTTTGGATTAGACCTCCCAGATGACCCTTGACAGTGACTAGATCTTCTGTGACACCCTAGTTAACCTGTCTTAAAGTGGTAGGTAGCCCTAAAGAGTCATTAATGGGAACTTTTTGTTGTTGTTGTTAAATTCCACTCCTTAATCTGTATCGCTTTTCCTGAAATAAGCAATGTACAGTTGCTTTACAAACTGAGCCTTAAAATGAGTTTCCTCACCACACTTTCAACAAAATCACTATCCCCTAAGATCTTCTAATACAGACATTCTGGAGACAACATGATATTCAACAGTCCTGGGTTTTTCCAGGATATTGTCCAGAACATGTCACTTAGATTAGAGGTGGATTATAAAGGCAGAGAGTAGAGAATGACGGTTATATTTACTTGTACCTCTTGTTTGAAAATGTAGTTATGTAGTGCAATTTGAATTGATATGAAATACATAAATTTATTTCTTGTCTTGATAAAACCCAGTAGGTTTTATGTTAATGCCTGAAAAAAGGGTAAACATATTTAAGAGGATAAAGTTACTAGAGGTTTCATGAACTTTGCATTTGGGTTTATAAACGGTCACTTGATTTCATTTTCCAGAACCAGTCGTCATTTTATACTACCAAAAAAAAATGATCATGATATGTAATTATATTGTTGATTTTTCTCTCTATCCCACTTAAATGTAAGTAAGAATTTTGTTGGCCTTGACTACTGTCTTATTCAATAAAGTATTAGGTAAACGAATTTGATAAGTGGAAATAGCCTATTGAACACCATTTACTTTAGGACAGATAGAAGTTTTTCTTTCCCCATATGGTGAACTTCACACCATTAGGAGATTTCATTACTAGCAATACTGTTCAGATAAGCATATTAGTAGAAACTATAGCTGGTAAGAAAAAATTAAAAATAATTTTGACAGAGCTGGCACATACTTCTGCTGTAACAAATTTCCACAAACTTAGTAGTTTACTACAACAACACCATTCTGTGAGTCAGAAGTCTGAGAAGTTTTAAGCTAATATTCTTTTAAAGCATCTGGGGGTATTCCCTTATCTTTCTTTTCCCAGCTTCTAAGAGCTCCTTCCTCCATTTTCAAATGTATCATTCTAGTGCTTGCTTTTAATCCTCACATTTTATTACTTTGGCTTTGGTACTCTTGCTTCCTCATTTTAAAAGAGATATTTCTGACAACATTTAGTCTATCCAGAAAATTCAGAGTAATCTTTCTATTTAAATGTCATACTTTAGTGGGACTGGGGAGACAGCAAAGTGGGCAGAGTATCCAACTTGGAAGCATGGGTTCCCAAATTTGATCCCAAGCATCCAGTGTGGCATTTGTCAGAGTGACGCTCTGGTTTTCTTCCTTCCTTTTTCATTTTTATTTGACTTTTCTTTATTTATTATTGGATAGAGACAGAAAGAAATTGAGATAAAAAGGAGAAATACAGAGGAAAAGAGACAGAGAGACACCTGTAGCCCTGCTTCACGGCTCATGAAGCTTTCCCCTTGCAGGTGGGGACCAGGGAGTTGAACCTGGGTCCTCCTTGTACACTGTAACATGTGCGCTCAACCAGGTGTGCCACCACCCAGCCCCTGCCTGGTCCCCTTCTTTCTCCCTTCTTCTTTTCTTTTCTTTTTAAGTATTTTAATTAGCTAGCTAGTTAATTAATCAATTAATTAATTCTAATAGAGAAATCAAGAGGGAAGGGAGAGATAGGGAGAGAGAGACACCTGCAGCACTGCTTCACCGATTTTGAAGCTTCCCCACTTGCAGGTAGGGACAAGCTGCTTCAAGTGGAGTAGAGAGAAAACCAACAATAGAATTTCATATCATGATAATTTTTCTTGATAGAATAAAATTTTGACTGATTCTGGAAAACGAAATCAAGAGTCCCTTTATAAGCCCAATGACTAGTTCATTACACACTGTAATAAGTTCACTCAGCCAGCTGCACTACTGCCTAGACTCCCTCTGATTCTCTTTTCCTCTCTTCTTCATAAATAAACAGATACTTTTTAAATTGTCACCAGGGTTATCACTGGGGGCTCATTGTTTGCATGAATAATCTACTGTCCCCCGGTGGCCATTTTCATTTTCTTTTCTTTTTAAAGTTCTTCCTTTATTTTACGTTATAGGACACAGAGAAAGTGAGAAGGGAGGGGGCAATAGAGAGAGAGAAAGAAAGAGACATCTGCAGGCCTGCTTCACCACTCATAAAAAATTCCCCTCTAGGTGGGGAGTGAGGGGCTGAACCCAGGTCTTCACGCACTGTGTGCACTCAAGTGAGTGCGCCATTGCTGCCCCCCCAGCCCCTAAAATTATATTTTTAAAAATTATCTTTCCCTTAGTCACATTTGCAAAGCCTCTTTTGTCATGTCAAGTAACATTCACTGGTTTTGCGGACTGGGGTGTGGAAATCTTTAGGAGGCATAGTATTTATCACAGCTATTTAGAAATTCTAACTGCACTGAAGTTTTCACACTGCTTATTCTCTATGATGCTGTTTCAGTGCAAAATATTGAGAAAATTAGAGGCAGAGTTGCAACTTGAATCAACAAAACTATAAGTTGATGTATCTCAACCAAGAAGTCCTGGTTTGATAATAGATGGTAGAAGGTGGAACTACTTCTATCAACTATTTTACAATATTGTAAAAAAGAGTAGTAAGTGATGCACACCCATCCAAAAAGATTTGTGTACACCTATGTTCATAGCAGCGCAATTTGTAATAGCCACAACTTGGAAGCAACCCAGGTGTCCAACAACAGATGAGTGGCTGAGCAAGTTGTGGTATATATTATATATACATAATGGAATACTTCTCAGCTATTAAAAATGGTGATTTTCAGCCCATCTTAGATGGAGCTTGAAAGAATCGTGTTAAGTGAGATAAGTCAGAAACAATACGATGAATTTGGATGATCTCACTCATAGAAGTTGAAAAATAAAATCAGAAGGGAAAACACTAAGCAGAACTTGGACTGGAGTTGATGTACTGCACCAAAGAAAAAGACTCTGGGGCAGAAGGTTGGGGAGGGGGGAATGGAGATGGTTCAGGTCCTGGAACATGATGGCAGAGGAGGACCTAGTGGGGGTTGTATTGTCATGTGGAAAACTGAGAAATATTACGCATGTACAAACTATTGTATTTTACTGTCAACTGTAAACCATTAATCTGCCAAATAAAGAAATAAAAAGGTAATAAATAATGATTTTTCGAGTAGTGAGACCATACTTCCACCACTCTCCTTCCAAACATACTGCAATCTGCTTTTCTGTTACATCCAAATGTGTGCTGAGCTTCAAAGGAACAAAACTGGTAAGACGACTGGTAGAACACCAGCTTTATTCTCAACATTTTACAGATTCTTTCTTCTTTTTTTTTAAGAGTCTTTACAGTTCATCTGACACACAGGAAAGCATAGCTCGTTATTTTAAGGTCACAGGGTCCTTTGCCTACTCTGTCTTCTTCCCTTCCCCATTGTCTAATCCACTTGCCTTCATCCTTACTCCTTCCTCTGCTGAAGTTAGTGCCAGAGCTGTGAGGCTGAGAGGAAGACCTGGGGAAGCAGGGATGGGGGAAGGGCAAGTTTCATGTAGAACTCAAGAGGTAGCAGATTGCAATGTTAAGTGTACATGTGTGTGATACAGTATATTTTAATAGTAAATAACAATATTCGATTTTTTTCATAACTGTCCAGAAATCCTGCTATTAAAACAAATCCCCACTAAGAACTGTCTGTAATTTCATTAAACTTCTCTAAATTCCAAATGTAAATATAATTTTAAATGAAAAAGGTACTTTTAGTCAATGGTATTTTTTTTTTCTTACAGAGAAGCATTGGAGAAGGGGGGGGGGACTCTCTTCTCTATGATTCTTTCCTAAGGAGATATCCACTTAGAGACTTGCTTAGAAAAATCCTATAATTCAAAGCTTTTCAGTTTCCATTCTGATACAGATTATTCTTTAGTAATGGAGAAATAAAGAAAATATTATTGGTAATGACATAGTATAAAATATTTAAAGCATGTAACATAAACTTAAAACATTTTTAAATATCAGACTTATCAAATGTAAGTACAATTCACAAACCTGCTGGCATCTTTAATAACTACATAGGTATTCAGAAAGATAGATTTTTTTATTATTGTAGTTATTATTGTTGTTGTTGTTGTTGTTGGGTAGGACAGAGAGAAATGAAGAGAGGAGGGGAAGACAGAGAGGGGGAGAGGAAGAGAGAAACCTGCAAACCTGTTTCACAGCTGTGAAGTGACTCCCCTGTAGGTGGGAAGCTGGGGGCCTGAACCGGGATCCTTAAACTGGTCCTTGCGCTTTGCACCACCTGCACTTAGCCAGCTAAGCTACTACCCGACTCCCAGAAAGACAGATATTTTTCAAAGGTTCCACTCAGATGAAAGTATATAAACTATTCTTATCTACTGTGTATGTTTTTCTTCTTTGAATCAGTTGAGATTACTCATCAGTGAAATGTGTCTATAATTTAAGAGCAAATGCAAAGTGTCTTGTTTTAGATTATAATCTCACATAGAAATGGTTTTGTCCCTCTAAAGGAAGCCTTCCTCTGTGTAACAAAACTCCCATTTGGCTTCCTCTGTTAACTCATCCCCCTGCTATAAGCAGTTCTAAACACGAAAACTACATCAACCAACTTGTACCTGTTATACATAAGCTATGATCGAGCACTTGAAATACGACTTGTCTAAGTTGAAAACTTTTATAAATGCAAAGTACCCACACAACTGTAAAGACTGAGAATAAAAAATAAGTATCTTGGGTGGGGAGAGGGTTCAGGTCCTGGAACATGATTGGCAGAGGGCCTGGTGGGGGTTGTATTGTTATATGGAAAACTGGGAAATGTTATGCATGAACAAACTACTGTATTTACTGTCGAACGTAAAACATTAAGCCCCCCCCAAAAATTGAAAAAATGATATCTTAATAATTTTAATTATATCATGAATATCAGTTAAATAGAATAATTGTTAAGTCTAATTTTAGCATGCAGAGAAGTGGCCCTCAAGTAAAGCACAAGACTTACATGGACGAACCCTGGGTATGATCTCTGGCACTACATATCCCAGAGCAGTATTCTGGTCTCTCACTCAGTAAGTAAACGGTTTTTGTTCAAAGCTTTTTTTTTTTTTTTTTGGGGGGGGGGTCAGGCGGTAGCGCAGCGGGTTATACACACGTGGCACAAAGTGCAAGGACCGACATAAGGATCCCCATTCGATCCCCCGGCTCCCCACCTGCAGGAGAGTCGCTTCACAGGCAGTGAAGCAGGTCTGCAGGTGTCTGTCTCCCCCTCCTCTCTCCATTTCTCTCTGTCCTATCCAACAACAAATGACATCAAAAAGAACAATAACCACAACAAGGCTACAACAACAAGGGCAACAAAAAGGGGGGGAAAATGGCCTCCAGGAATAGTGGGTTCACGGTGCAGGCACCGAGCCCCAACAATAACCCTGGAGGCAAAAAATAAATAAAGTTTTTTAAGATTTTTTTAATTACTTATTATTTGTAGGACAAAGAGACATTGAAGGAGGAGGGGAGATAGAGACAAAGAGAGAAAGAGAGACACCTGCAGCACTTCTTCACTGCTAGTGAAGCTTCCCCTGCAGGAGGGGACTAGGGACTTAAACCTAGGTACTTGTTCATTGTAACATGTGCACTCAACCAGGTTTGCCACCTACCTGCCCCTAAATACTATTATTTATTTATTTATTTATTGCCTTTAGGGTCAGCTCCCCAGGCCTTCCTCTCAGCCTCACTGCTCTGGGATTATGCTTCTATGCAATACACTAAATCTTCTTTTTCCTTCTGTCCAGATAGAAATGGAAAAACAGAGAGTAAAAAAGAGAGAGAGAGAGAGCATGAATAGACATAATAACTGTTCCACATGTGGTATTCCCATGTGGTGGCTAAGGCACTCAAACCCGGGTTCTTGTGCAGAGTAATATATATGGTTTACCAGGTAATCTGTCTCCAGACCCCAGATAAATACATCTTTAAAAAATGAATTAAAGGACCGGGTGGTAGAACAGTAGATTAAGTGCACATGGTGCAAAGCTCAAAGACAGGTGTCATGATCTCAGTTCAAGTCCCTGGCTTCCCTCCTGCAGGGGGGTCGTTTCACAGGTGGTGAAGCAGGTCTGCAGGTGTCTATCTTTCTCTCCCTCTCTCTGCCTTCCCCTCCTCTCTCCATTTCTCTCTGTCTTATCCAACAACAATGACAGCAATAACAATAATAATAATAATAACTACAATGATAAACAACAAGGGCAACAAAAGGGAAAAAATAGCCTCTAGAAGCAGTGGATTCATAGTACAGGCACTGAGCCCCAGTGATAGCCCTGGAGGCAAAAAAAAAAAAATTTAAAGGAAACATGTTTACTTATACTTTTTAATGTGGGTAATAAAAATTAAAAATGCACATATTTGGGTCATATTTATAGCTCATATATATCTTCACTGAACAGCACTGTTCTAAATCAAGGCAGAATTTCCTCTTGTAGAAGAAGATAGTTTCACTCCTCAATAGACATGTCTGAGTAATACATTGTAGTCTACGGCCATACCACTCTGAACATGCCTGATCTCGCCTGAATAATACACAGTATATTCATGCATTAAAATATCTTTTTATTAATGCCAACACTGTTACCACACTGAATCTATCACTCTCAGTAGCATTTTATCTTTTTTCTTTCTTTTTATTTAATAGGGTAGAGAAAAACTGAGAGGGAAGAGGAACTGGAGAGGGAAAAAAAAAGAGAGACATCACTTGGGAAGCTTCCCCCTCTACTCCCCTCCCTAGCCCCTCCCCCCCACAAGTGGGGACCATAAGCTTGAACCAAGGTCCTTATTCATGGCAACGTGTGCACTAAACTGGGTGTGCCACCACCCAGCCTCTAAAATATAATTAAAAATATTATAGGGGGCCGGGAGGTAGTGCAGCGGGTTAAGCACACTTGGTGCCAAAGTGCAAGGACCAAAGTAAAGATCCCGGTTCAAGCCCCTAACTCCCCACCTGCAGGGGGTCACTTCACAAGTGGTGAAGCAGGTCTGCAGTTGTCTATCTCTCTCTCCCCCTCTGTCGTTCCCTCTCTCAGTTTCTCTCTGCCCTACCCAGCAACAACGACAGCAATAACAACAATAATAAAAACAACGATAAACAAGAAGGGCAACAAAAGGGAAAAAATAGCCTCCAGGAGCAGTGGATTTGTAGTGCAGGCACTGAGCCCCAGCGATAACCCTGGAGGCAAAATAAATAAATAAGTAAAATAAAATAAATATTATAAAAGCTTTCTTCATTGAATCATAAACTGTCTTAAGAAGTAGAAAGCTATACCCCCATTTCCCTAAAATAAGCTCCAGAGATATTCAAATTGACAATGTACAAGATGAACAAGCACTCTCAGTCTGTGTGCAGACTAAGTTACAACGGCTCTGCTTTCACTTTTCTTTGTGTCTATTCCTTTTAATAAATAATAAAATTAAACAAGACATGGTGAGACTATTAAAAGGACATTCAGGGTGGGGATAGATAGCATAAGGGTTATGCAAAGAGACTCTCAGGTCTGAGGATCCAAAGTCCCAGGTTCAATCCCCTGCACCACCAAAAGCCAGAGCTGAGCAGTGCTCTGGTAATATGTGTGTGTGTGTGTGTGTGTGTGTGTGTGTGTGTGTGTGTGTGTGCGCGCGCGCGCGTGTGTGTGTCTCTGTGTGTCTGTGTGTATATTTAATATAATATTTAATACATTAAAATATATAATATTTTATTTACTTATTTATCAACATGAGAGAAAGGAGAGAACTAAAGTATCACTCTTGCAAATGTGATGCTAGGAATCAAACTAAGGAATCCAGGCTTTGAAGTACAACACTCTATAGACACTACACCAACTCCTAGGCTACCTTCGTGTGGTGTCTAGATTTAAAGAACTAAAAGGCCATGGGGGTTGGGCAGTAGTGCAGCAGGTTACGTGAACATGGTGGGAATGGCAAGGACAGCATAAGGATCCAGGTTCAAACCCTCTCCACTACCACCAGCCCCCTCCCCCAATGCCCATGTCCAGCGGAGAAGCAATTAACAGACACCAGACCTTCTACCTTCTGCACTCCATAATGATCTTGGGTCCATGCTCCCAGAGAGATAAAGAATAGGAAAGTTTTGGGGCCGGGTGGTGGTACATTTGCTTGAGTGCTCACACTACAGTACACAAGGACCTGGGTTCGAGCCCCCGGCCCCCACCTGCAGGGGGAAGCTTCACGAGTGGTGAAGCAGGGCTCAGGTGTCTCTCTGTCTCTCTCCTTCCATCTCCCCCCCCCAATTTCTCTCTGTTTCTAATAAATAAAAAGATTTTAAAAAAAAAGAATAGGTGCCCACTATCACCATTACTATTAAACATAGTGTTGGAAGTTCTTGCCATAGCAATCAGGCAGGAGCAAGGAATTAAAGGCATACAGATTGGAAGAGAAGAAGTCGAACTCTCCTTATTTGCAGATGACATGATAGTATACATAGAAAAACCTAAAGAATCCAGCAAGAAGCTTTTGGAAATCATCAGGCAATACAGTAAGGTGTCAGGCTATAAAATTAACATTCAAAAGTCAGTGGCATTCCTCTATGCAAACACTAAGTTAGAAGAAATTGAAATCCAGAAATCAATTCCTTTTACTATAGCAACAAAAATAAAATATCTAGGAGTAAATCTAACCAAGGAAGTGAAAGACTTGTATACTGAAAATTATGAGTCACTACTCAAAGAAATTGAAAAAGACACAAAGAAGTGGAAAGATATTCCATGTTCATGGGTTGGAAGAATTAACATCATCAAAATGAATATATTACCCAGAGCCATCTACAAATTTAATGCTATCCCCATCAAGATCCCAAGCACATTTTTTAGGAGAATAGAAAAAATGCTACAAATGTTTATCTGGAAGCAGAAAAGACCTAGAATTGCCAAAACAATCTTGAGAAAAAAGAACAGAACCGGAGGCATCACACTCCCAGATCTCAAACTATATTATAGGGCCGCTGTCATCAAAACTACTTGGTACAGGAACATGAATAGACACACTGACCAGTGGAATAGAATTGAGAGCCCAGAAATGAGGGACCACACCTATAGACATCTAATCTTTAACAAAGGGGCCCAGACTATTACATGGGGAAAGCAGAGTCTCTTCAACAAATGGTGTTGGAAACAATGGGTTGAAACATGCAGAAGAATGAAACTGAATCACTGTATTTCACCAAATACAAAAGTAAATTCCAAGTGGATCAAGGACTTGGATGTTAGACCACAAACTATCAAATACTTAGGAAAATATTGGCAGAACTCTTTTCTGCATAAATTTTAAAGACATTTTCAATGAAACAAATCCAATTACAAAGAAGACTAAGGCAAGTATAAACCTATGGTACTACATCAAATTAAAAAGCTTCTTCACAGCAAAAGAAACCACTACCCAAACCAAGAGACCCCTCACAGAATGGGAGAAGATCTTTACATGCCATACATCAGATAAGAGTTTAATAACCAACATACATAAAGAGCTTGCCAGACTCAACAACAAGACAACAAATAACCCCATCCAAAAATGGGGGGAGGACTTGGACAGAATATTCACCACAGAAGAGATCCAAAAGGCCGAGAAACACATGAAAAAATGCTCCAAGTCTCTGATTGTCAGAGAAATGCAAATCAAGACAACAATGAGATATCACTTCACTCCTGTGAGAATGTCATACATCAGAAAAGGTAACAGCAGCAAATGCTGGAGAGGGTGTGGGGTCAAAGGAACCCTCCTACACTGCTGGTGGGAATGCAAATTGGTCCAACCTCTGTGGAGAACAGTCTGGAGAACTCTCAGAAGGCTAGAAATGGACCTACCCTATGACCCTGCAATTCCTCTCCTTGGGATATATCCTAAGGAACCCAACATATCCATCCAAAAAGATCTGTGTACACATATGTTTTTGGCAGCACAATTTGTAATAGCCAAAACCTGGAAGCAACCCAGGTGTCCAACAACAGATGAGTGGCTGAGCAAGTTGTGGTCTATAGACCACAATGGAATACTACTCAGCTGTAAAAAATGGTGACTTCATCGTTTTCAGCCGATCTTGGATGGACCTTGAAAAAATCATGTTGAGTGAAATAAGTCAGAAACAGAAGGATGAATATGGGATGATCTCACTCTCAGGCCGAAGTTGAAAAACAAGAGCAGAAAAGAAAACAGAGGTGGAACCTGAAATGGAATTGGCGTATCGCACCAAAGTAAAAGACTCTGGGGTGGGTGGGTGGGGAGAATACAGGTCCATGAAGGATGATAAATGACATAGTGGGGGTTGTATTGTTAAAGGGGAATCTGGGGAATGTTATGCATGTACAAACTATTGTATTTACTGTTGAATGTAAAACATTAATTCCCCAATAAAGAAATAAATTTAAAAAAAAAAAAGAATAGGAAAGTTTTCAGTGGAGGGGGTGGGATATGGAACTCGTGGTGGGAAATGTGTGGAATTTTACCCCTTATCCCATGGTTTTGTCATTATTTTCAATTTTGTATTTTATAAATAAATAAATAAAAACAAAAAATAATGGTCATTTTTGTTTGTTTGTTTGTTTGTTTTACCAGAGCACTGCTCAGCTCTGGTTTATGGTGGTGCAAGAGACTGAACTTAAGACTTTGAAGCCTCAGGCATGAGAGTCACTCTACATAACCATTATGCTCTCTCCCCCACCTTATATTGTAAAACAAAGAAAGAAAATGCTAGAAATAACCAATTTTTTACTTTAAAAAAGGATTGGCAAATGAGAATTTACATGGCAAGTCTCAATAGATGTTCTCTCAACCTCAATAAAAGGCAAGACTAAATCAATTGCATTTGTCAAAAGTATAATTTTAAAACCTCTAATAGCACTAATTCTAATATTCTATGAAAAATAACTTTCACAGGGTTATATGTATACAGTGACAAGTTTTTCCTAACACATATAATATCCATCCATCCATCCACCCACCTCCCTATATACCTATCTCCCTACCATCTTAGCTACCTATCATGACATCCCCTTAGGAATCAAAAACTATCTGTATTCCAATAAGCTTCAAACAGTCTTCCTTGATTAACAGTTGTACTGCTATTAACAACAGAGTTTTAGACAATGCTGAATTCAAGAGAATGTTCAAAGGACATTTGAATAACTGTATCTACAATTCCTATGCCTTGTTCTCTTTTTCTCTTTCTTTCTTCCTTTCTTGCTTAATAGAGTGGTTCTACCTAGGGTCTCTTCCACATTAACTAAAGGTTAATCCTAAATAAACATTGTGCCTTTAGTTATCACCCTCTCAACTATGCCCCTTTCTGTTATTACACAATTGCATAGTTGTCTATCCTGGATATTTCCTACAAAGAGAATCATACTATATGTGTGACTAGCACCTCTTTCATTCAGCATTTGGAAGGTACATCCATGTGTCGCATATATAGTGCTTTACTTTTTTTTTTTTTTTTTGCCATCAGGTTTATGGCTGGGGCTCAATGCTGGCACTACAAATAGCTGATGGCTATTTTCTTTTCTTCCTACTTTATTTGATAAGACAGAGACAAGTTAAGAAGGGATGGGGAAATGGAGAGGAAGAAAGAAAGACACCTGTAGACCTGCTTCACTGCTTATGAAGCTTCCCCGTTCCAGGTGAGGAGTGGGGGGGGGGTTGGAAACTGGGTCCTTGTACATGGTAATTTGTGCACTCAGCTAAGTGCACTACCACCACCCAGACCCTATAGTTCCTTACTTTTTATAGCTGAGTATTGTTCCACTTTGTGTGTACACAGACATATATGTGTGTCATATTTTTTTTTCTTTACCAACATATACAAAAGCCTTTCTTATTACTAGGCCTATATTACAAAGATGGTTGTTTTCTACATAATGATATTGTAAATATTGTCTACCTTTACATTTACACAGTCTCCGTCTATGTTTCTTTTTTTATAATTTATTTCTTTATTGGGGAATTAATGTTTTACATTCAACAGTAAATACAATAGTTTGTACATGCATAACATTCCCCAGATTCCCCTTTAACAATACAACCCCCACTATGTCATTCATCATCTTTCATGGACCTGTATTCACCCCACCCACCCACCCCAGAGTCTTTTACTTTGGTGCAATACGCCAATTCCATTTCAGGTTCGACTTGTGTTTTCTTTTCTGCTCTTGTTTTTCAACTTCGGCCTGAGAGTGAGATCATCCCATATTCATCCTTCTGTTTCTGACTTATTTCACTCAACATGTTTTTTTCATTTATTCACCTATTCATCAACTGACAGACACTTAGAGGTGTTTCTACTTTTAGACCGTTGTGAATAACTATAGACATTTGCATAATATTCTTTATGTGTGAATGTCTTTAACTCTCTTGGATATGTCTATACATGAAAATATTAGAGTACATGGTAACTATGCTTAACTTATTTTCCTTTGGAAGGAAGGAATCTCACACCTGCACTAGGATCTCACACATGCACTATTGTATTGCTGAATGACCTCCTTGAGCCAATATTTAATTCTTTCCTTTTAGAGAGAAAATGAGAGAGAGAAAGGAAGAGAGAGAGACTATAGCACAGCTCTATCATCCACGGAGTTCCTCCAGTACTATCCATGGTAATCCATGTCATGCTGGTTCTTAAATCCAAGGGCTCACAGACTTCAAAACATGTAATCTACCAGGTGAGCTACCTCTCAGCCCCTTCAAGAACTGCCAAACTGCCTTTCAAAGTGGTTCCTGGGGGCCTGGCGGTAGCGCAGCAGTTAAGCGCACAAGGTGCAAAGTGCAAGGATAGGCTAAGGATCCCAGTTCCAGCCCCCGGCTCCCCACCTGCAGGAGGGTCACCTCACAAGTGGTGAAGCAGCCCTTCTGGTGTCTATCTTTCTCTCCCCACATCCATCTTCCCTTCCTCTCTCAATTTCTCTCTGTCCTGTCCAACAACAATGACAGCAATAGCAACAACAACAATAATAATAACAACAACAACGATAACAAGGGCAATAAAAGGGAAAAAATATCCACCAGGAGCAGTGAATTCATAGTACAGGCACTGAGCCCCAGAAATAACCCTGAGGGGAAAAAAAAGTGGCTCCCATATCTTTTTTTATTTAGTTTGGTTTGTTCTACCCAAACAAATTCAGTTCTATGAACTTACAATAAACTTGGCAGAGAGGACACAGGACAAAGCCATCATCCCTGTATGTCCACAGTCTGGTGAACAGTCTCGTTTAATAGAAATGAGTGAGGGGCTCTTACAGTCACTTGGTACCTACCAAAAAGAGAGCAAAAACAATGTAGTTATAGACAAGGATAAGATGCTCAAATAAGCAGGTACTTTACAATGAAATACATAGCATTTAGGAAACAGTAATGGACTTTTTGTCATATTTTATTATTGCTACCATGACCTTTTATATACTTTTGGATGAGGCTTAAAGAAACTTCATACTAGCACAGCTATATACAAATAATATAAAAGGATATAAATTATGGTGATGTTGTTTATGATACAGCAAATCCTAACAAAGAGATTTTTCAAAGTTAAACCAATTGCCAAATAATATGATTATAGCAATAACTATCTATTGCCTTCTTAAGCCCTAAGACAGCAGGAACCTCCAGCTTCCTCTATAGAGCTTATATTTCCCCAGTCCTGGAACCTCTAGAGTGGGGCTCACTTTCCTACATGCTTCTCTCAATTCATACCAAATGATATCACATCTGCTGACCCCAACCTAATAAACGCAATGAGTACCACCTCAGTATGTTTCACTTCAGACTGTTTCCAGAGGCATCAGGCATGGAATGTCAACCCTTCAGCCTCATTACTTGGGTGAGACCTTTCCTTTCATAGGATTCTCTAATTCCATTCCAGGTGGTTCACTTCCCAACAGTCTCAAAACATAGATATAGACTAGATCCCATGAGATAGGGCATATGTTCACATGTATCCATAATTAGGGCAAAATATATACCTGAAAGGAAAAGTAAACAACAGTCTACAGTGAGTCAGTATGAAGTTCATAATGAAATAGTCTCTACCATCCTCACCCATTTCCTATTATACTTCCCTCACTCACTCCTAAGCTATCATTATCAAAGTAAGGACTGCAAAAGCTGAATAAGGGCAAGAGACTGGTATACTTTAACAATGACTTTTTAGTCACACTCAGGCCACCCCATCAGCTGGGGCCCTAATCAGGGAGTCCTGAGATTCCCAGACATTGTTACCGACTAGTCATCTATATCAGGAACAACAAAACAGACCCCTCACTGGGCCCCCATAGGACCTTGCCCTCAACTTGGATCAACAACAGTAGAGAATGTTCCATCCTCTGAAGGGAGGCTTGGACAACATACTCTACAATACACCTGAGGAAGATAGGTCCTGGTATTGGGGCAGCTTGGAATGTTCCTACTCATGACCACAGAATGTGAGCTCAGATCTACAGGAATGCATAGGTCACATAGGCTCCTAAGCTGAATATGGGCCTCAGATCACATCAAATCGATGGGGTTTACAGTCAACAATATTTATACACCTTTCCCACATTTGGAAGCTACTCTCTTCCCAGATCCAGCTTTCTGGTCCTTTTTCCAGCCATGACATAATCTCCCCAGACAATAACTAGGATCCACCTGCATAGCAAATTTCAGGCTAAGGGAAAAAAAAAAAAACTAGTATAGCCACAGGCCCTTTGGAATATAACTAAAATATGCCTACTAGCTAGCTACAAAACAGAGACCCCCCCCCACCAACTCTTTATCTGCACTACTCCAGTCTTTAGATTCATAATTAGTCAAAAACTTGTTTGGCTTTATATGTTAACTCTCTTGTCAGCCACCAGGTTCCAGATGCTAGCATGATGTCAACTAGTCTTCCCTGGACAGACGACCCCACCAATGTGTCCTGGAGCTCTGATTTCCCAGAACCCCACCCCACTAGGGAAAGAGAGAGGCAGGCTAGGAGTATAGATCGAAATGTCAGCAGCTATGTTCAGTGGGGAAGCAATTACAGAAGCCAAAGACCTTCCACCTTCTGTATCCCACAATGACCTTGGGTCCGTACTCCCAGAGGGTTAAAGAATAGGAAAGCTATCAAGGGAGGGGATGGGATACAGAGTTCTGAAGGTTGGCGTCATGGTAGCATCTGCAACTTGGTGTTTTGGAATGTGTATTCCTTTATTTCCTCCTTTCTTGTGGGACTTGGTTCAGTAGTTCTTGTAAGATGAGGTTGATTGTGGCAAATTCTTTTAGTACTTGAATATTTGAAAAAACCTTTATTTCTCCCTCGTATTTCAAGGATAATTTTGCAGGATACACTATTCATGGCTGGAATTCCCTCTCCTTTAGAACTTTGAATATGTCATTCCACTCTCTCCTTGCCTCCTTCTTTGTGAAGAGAAATCTGATGAAAGTCTTATAGCTCTGCCTTTGTATGTAACTTCTTTCCTTTCCCTAGCAGCCAGCAAAATTTTTTCCTTGTCATTGACTTTTGATAGTTTTACAATAATGTGCCTTGGTGTTGGTCTTTTTGTATTAATAAATTTTGGTGATCATTCTGCCTCCTGAATGAGAATGTTCTGAGGGTTTCCTAACTGAGGGAAGATTTTAGCTAAAATTGCTCTGAAAATAGACTCTGGGCCTCTGGCCTTGTCCTCCTCTTCAGATATACCTATCACTCTTATAATTCGATCTTTTGATGGAGTCTGCAATTTCAGAGTTGCTTCAGTCTTTCTAAACCATTCCTGTCCATCATCTTTGAATTGAAAGAGTGGGCTGGCTATATCTTCTAGATTGGAGATTATTTCTTCTACTTCCTAAGCCTTCTACCTATGCACGGATTGCAGTTAGAGGTTCTTTTACTCCCTGGAGTTCTGACTGAAGTTCTTCTTTCAAGATTTGAAGATTCTTAGTGAACTCTGTTATAAATTCTTCTCTTATGTGTTTTAATTCCATAGTGACATGCTCTTTTTTTTTTTTTCCTCCAGGGTTATTGCTGGGCTCGGTGCCTGCACCATGAATCCACCGCTCCTGGAGGCCATTTTTTCCCCTTTTGTTGCCCTAGTTGTTGCAGCCTCGCGGTTATTATTGCCATTGTTGACGTTGCTTTGTTGTTGGATAAGACAGAGAGAAATGGAGAGAGGAGGGGAAGACAGAGAGAGAGGGGAAAGAAAGATAGACACCTGCAGACCTACTTCACCACCCGTGAAGCGACTCCCTTGCAGGTGGGGAGCCGGGGGCTCGAACTGGGATCCTTACGCCGGTCCCTGCACTTTGCGAGTGACATGCTCTTTTAATTCTTGCTTAAATTCTTTGAGTCTTCATAATGAACTTTCTGTAGTCTGTCTCTGAGACTTTCTCTAAATCCATAATTCCTTGATTTCCTCTGTTTCATTTCTGTCTGGCTGATACGGCATATTTGGCTGTTTAGTTCTGTTTCTCTGCTGGCACATTTTTTTTGTGCTGGTTATTGATGGCGGAAAATCTGAACTTCACCCACTCAAGTAGGAAGGCCTGGAAGCTTCTTCACAGACTGGGTGCCGGTAGCCAACCCCCTCCCGTCTCCCATCCTCCTGTATCTCCAAACTCAGTGGCCAGTCACCTAACTCAAGTTGGACGTGCTAAGATTGACCCAGTCTGGAAAAGAGAAATTTCCCATGAGTGGTCATCCCACTTCCGGTTATCTTGTCCATCTCCAAAAATCTCTCCCTTTACACTGTCTGAACTGGAAGACGCTTTGAAGAGGGTTAAACCGGGAACAGCTGCTGGCTATGATAACATCACCCCAGAACTCATTCTTAACCTGGGTCCCGCGGCAAAGAAGTGGCTCGCTTCATTCCTGTCCCACATCTTGGAATCTGAGTCTATGCCCAAAGTTTGGTGTCGTGCGAAGATTATAGCGGTTTTGAAACCAAAGAAAGACCCAACACTGGCCACCAGCTATAGACCAATTTCTCTCCTCTCTGTGTGTTACAAACTCCTTGAAAGGCTGCTTCTGTCACGTATTTCTCCTCTTACAAAGAAATTCCTATCACCAGCCCAAGCTGGTTTCCGCCCAGGAAGATCTACCTGCGAACAAGCCCTGGCCCTCTCAACTTACATTGAAAATGGATTCCAGAAGAATTTAAAGACAGGTGCTGTCTTTGTTGATCTCACAGCAGCCTATGACACGGTCTGGCACCGTGGTCTCCTGGTCAAGATCTCAAGATGCCTGCCTCCATGGGTGGCCAACACTATATCGTTTCTTCTCCAAAACAGAAGATTCCGGGTACATCTGGGTGACAAGTCTAGCAGATGGAGACTTGTCTCAAGTGGCCTCCCCCAGGACTCTGTTCTGGCTCCTATGCTATTTAATATTTACATCAATGACCTCCCAGAAACTTCTTCAAGGAAGTTCATCTACGCCGATGACATCTGCTGTGCAACTCAGGCATCCAAGTTCGACATCCTCGAGGAAACACTCACGAAAGACATGTCTCTGATATCTGATTACTGTAAAAAATGGCGACTAATCCCTAGCACTGCAAAAATGGTATCATCTGTTTTCCATCTACACCATGCCTCGGCCTCGCTTGAGCTTAATGTGCAGCTTGACAATACGAGAATCCGGCATGAAGCCCAGCCAGTCTATCTTGGCGTTACTCTCGATCGCACTCTGTCATTTCACAAACATCTCATAAAAACTGCAGCAAAGGTGGGCGTGAGGAATAACATCATTGCAAGACTGGCCAGCTCCTCATGGGGCGCGAGCGCTTCCACACTACGATCATCATCTCTGGCATTATGCTATTCCACTGCAGAATACTGTGCCCCAGTATGGTTCCGTAGCCCCCATGTCCACTTGGTCGATTCCAAATTATATTCCTCCATGAGGATAATTTCTGGAACCATCCGTTCCACCCCGGTTCCATGGCTGCCAGTTCTTAGCAACATCGCCCCGCCAGATATTCGTTGGGATGCAGCATCATCTAAGTTCATTTCCCACGTCTACGCTCGACCGGCCCTGCCAATATACGCGGATATCTTCGCCCACCCTGTCCAACGCTTGACGTCTCGTCATCCAATCTGGTCTCCTACGCCTACACTGAACTTCTCTGTTCCAGACTCTTGGGAACAGAGTTGGCAGTCAGCTGAGGTCAAGAACAAACACCTCATCACAGACCCCTGCAAGCGTCAACCTGGCTTTGACCTAGCACGTTATGATTGGGCCCTCCTCAATCGCTATCCAACAGGCCATGGCCAGTGCGCCACTATGCTCCATCACTGGGGAGCCAGAGATGACCCGAACTGCCCCTGCGGCTACAGACAGACTATGACCCATATAGTCAACGACTGCCACCTCTCCAGATTCAAAGGAGTTCTCGAAACTTTACATCAGGCTCAACCTAACGCTGTTGACTGGCTACGGAAGAAGGGCAAACGCTAGAAGAAGATGGCCAGCAGGTGGTGCTATTGTGATCTCTAGGTTTCTCTTTTTGTGTATGATCAGCAGTTGGTGGGAAGGGGTAGAGAGGTGGTTGCTTTGAGCTGTTTTATGGTCACAAATGCCCTGTTTTATGTTGTTTTCGCCTTAAATTCAGAAGGCTATACCCTCCCTGAGTCAAAGACTGAGAGGTTTTAAGCCTCTGTCTCTTTTTGTCAGGCACTAGGAACAATGCTACTTGCTTACTGTGCTTAAAGTGAAATCACCAAAATGGCGCAGCTCAGCACCCACACTGCCCAGAGCTCTGATTTGACTTTGCTGTCCTTCAACCTGTGCCTGCACCCCTTTTCCCTCCAACCACATGCGAGCACCCACCTGAGACTGCGGAAATTTCAGCTGTAGCTTATGACTTGAGTTGGGTCTCTTGTATTTATTTGTTGTTTTGGGAGGAGAGGAGATTAGGTCCCAGTTATTCCATGGCCATGCCTTCCAGAAGTTGCTGAGGAAAAAAATTATTTAATGAGGCCAAACTCCCTAAGTATCTTGTTTAAGCAGAAGAAAAAAAAAAGGTGCATAGGGAAAAAAATGAACTAACATAAGATAGGACAAATAAATGAAAACGATTTTATGAATGCAAAGGAAGAAAAAGTTTCAAGTAGAGGGTTGTTAATAATGTTAAACCCCATGTAAAAATTGCATTGAAATAAAAAAACAGAAAAGTTCATTATTATTATTAATCAATATATATCATTATTTTATCTTTTTGGTGTTTGTTTGATTCCAGGGTTATTGCTGGGGCTCAATGCCGGCACTACAAATCCATTGCTCCTGTAGGAAACTTTTTTTTTTTAATTTCTTTATTGGGGAATTAATGTTTTACATTCAACAGTAAATACAATAGTTTGTACATGCATAACATTCCCCAGTTTCCCATTTAACAATACAACCCCCACTATGTCATTTATCATCCTTCATGGACCTGTATTCTCCCCACCCACCCACCCCAGAGTCTTTTACTTTGGTGCGATACGCCAATTCCATTTCAGGTTCCACCTCTGTTTTCTTTTCTGCTCTTGTTTTTCAACTTCGGCCTGAGAGTGAGATCATCCCATATTCATCCTTCTGTTTCTGACTTATTTCACTCAACATGATTTTTTCAAAGTCCATCCAAGATCGGCTGAAAACAGTGAAGTCACCATTTTTACAGCTGAGTAATATTCCATTGTGTATATAGACCACAACTTGCTCAGCCACTCATCTGTTGTTGGACACCTGGGTTGCTTCCAGGTTTTGGCTATTACAAATTGTGCTGCCAAGAACATATGTGTACACAGATCTTTTTGGATGGATGTGTTGGGTTCCTTAGGATATATCCCAAGGAGAGGAATTGCAGGGTCATAGGGTAGGTCCATTTCTAGCTTTCTGAGAGTTCTCCAGACTGTTCTCCACACAGGTTGGACCAATTGACATTCCCACCAGCAGTGTAGGTGGGTTCCTTTGACCTCACACCCTCTCTAGCATTTGCTGCTGTTACCTTTTCTGATGTATGACATTCTCACAGGAGTGAAGTGATATCTCATTGTTGTCTTGATTTGCATTTCTCTGACAAGAGACTTGGAGCATTTTTTCAAATGTTTCTTGGCCTTTTGGATCTCTTCTGTGGTGAATATTCTGTCCAAGTCCTCCCCCCATTTTTGGATGGGGTTATTTGTTGTCTTGTTGTTGAGTCTGGCAAGCTCTTTATATATGTTAGTTATTAAACTCTTATCTGATGTATGGCATGTAAAGATCTCCCATTCTGTGAGGGGTCTCTTAGTTTGGAGGCAACTTTTTTTCCTTTTAACTGACAGGACAGAGAGAAATTGAGAGAGGAGGGGAAGATGGGGGGGGAGAGAAAGATAGACATCTGCAGACCTGTTTCCCCTCTTGTAAAGTGTTCCCCTCCTGCAGGTGGGGAGCCAGGTACTCAAACCCTGATCCTTGAGTGGGTCCTTGTGCTTAGTACTATGTGTGCTTAACCAGGTGTGCCACTGCCTGGCCCTGTGGATGATTTTCTTTATATATATATATATATATATATATATATATATATATATATATATATATATATCCCCTTTTGTTGCCCTTGTTTTATTGTTGTAGTTATTATTGTTGTTAGATGGGACAGAGGAGAGAGGAGGGGAAGAAAGAGAGGGGGAGAGAGAGACACCTGCAGACCTGCTTCATCGCCTGTGAAGGCAACTTCCCTGCAGGTAGGGATCCAGGGGTTCGAACTGGGATCCTTAAGCCAGTCCTTGCACTTTGTGCCATGTGCACTTAACCCGCTGAGCTACTGCCTGACTCCAGGGTGATTTTCTTTTATGTTATTAAATATTTTTATTTATTTATTATTGGATAGAGAAAGAGACAAATTGAAAGGGGAGAGGAAGTAGGGAGGGAGAAGAGACCGAGAGACACGAGACCAGCCCTGCTTTCACCACTTGTGAAGCTTTCCCCCTGCAGGTGGGGACCAGGGGCTTGAATATAGGTCCTTGCACACTTTAATGTGTGTGCTTAATCAGGTGCACCACCCCCCTGGGAGATCTTGACATGCCATACATCAGACAAGAGGCTAATAACCAAAATATATAAAGAGCTCACCAAACTCAGCAACAACAACAACAAAAATGACCCCATCCAAAAATGGGGAGAGGATATGAACAGAATGTTTACAAAAGGCCAACAAACATATGAAAAAATGCTCCCCTCTCAATTTCTTTCTGTCTCTATCCAATAATAAATAATATAATTAAAAACTAATAATTAAAAAATAATATGCCTTTTGTATTTTCTGTAGCTATAATTACACAATACCACACAGAATTCCAATTAATCTTGTATATTTAAAAATTATTCTCATCTGTCAATAATTCACTAAGAATTAAGAGATATGGCACTAACACATGCCATGTATGATGAGGCTATTGTTGTGGAAGGGGTGGTGACAGTGCACAATGAGGTCAGAAAATGCCTTAGGAGTCACAATTTTGATATATACTGGACTACAGAAATGGAATGTTTATGTTTCTCTGGGGGTCTTTTAGAGTGATTTTGTAAAAAAAAAAAAAAAATAGACCTACTACCTTTTGCCAAAACAGAGACCCCAAATCTTCATCTGCAATATTATTGCCTTCAGGTTCATGATTAGTCAACAATTTGCTCTGTTTTATCTCTTAACTCTTTTTCAGCCACCAGGTTCCAGATGATACCATGATGCCAACCCAGCTTCCTTGGGAAGAGGACCTCATCATGTGTTTTGGAGCCCCACCTCCCCAGAGCCCTGACCTATGAGGGAAAGAGAGAGACAGGCTGGGTATATGGATCGACCTGCCAACACCCATGTTCAGCAGGGAAGCAATTACAGAAGCCAGACCTTCCACCTTCTGCACCCCACATTGATCCTGGGTCCATATTCCCAGAGGGATAAAGAGTAGGGAAGCTATCAAGAAAGGGGACTAGATACGGAGCTCTGGGGGTTGGCATTGTGTGGAATTGTACCCCTTTTATCCTATAGTCTTGTCAATATTTCTACTTTATAAATAAATTTTTTTAAAAAAGAATACCTCTTATGATCTAACTGGCTATTTCAAGTGTATCCTAGGAAAAGGAAGCATATGAATTTGGATTTTTACAGTTTCACTAGACCACTTCCTTCCCTCATTTTGATATTTAAGGCAGATAAAGGAACTGAGCCAACAAATAGCTTCCAGGCTACAGACAAAAGGAAGGTCTGGTCAGCTGGCAGAAAATGTACATTACTGAAAACCACTATGAGGAAGGAACTGTAGCTTATGACATTGTAAAGGCAAGAACTTGTGAGTCTGGCAGTAGCACAGCAGGTTAAGCACACAAAGCGTAAGGACCGGTGTAAAAATCCAGGTTCGAGCCCCAGGCTCCCCACCTGCAGGGGAGTCGCTTCACAGGTGGTGAAGCAGGTCTGCAGGTGTCTATCTTTCTCTCCCCCTCTGTCTTCCCCTCCTCTCTCCATTTCTCTCTGTCCTATCTAACAACAATGACATCATCAACAACAATAATAACTACAACAACAATGAAAAAGAACAAGGGCGACAAAAAGGGAAAATAAATTTTAAAAAACTAAAATAAATAAATAAATAATAAACAAATACTCTAAATTCTGAACACTAATAAAAGGCAAGAACTCCAGGAATCTGCAGGGAAGTAGGATTCATCCATCCATCTACTGTGGCACTTTTGTTGTTTCCTCCCAAGGGATACTTGCTTTTCTCAGTAGGCTACATGGGAAGTTAGAGAAGCTGGAAAAGCAAATTTCTCTTCCTCTCCATCTTAACTATTTCCCTAATCCTGAGGCACAAAGCACATGCTTTGTCTTTGGTACTGGGGGAAAGGGTGTGGTGATCAACCTCTAACAAAGTGCTCCCCACTCCAGTAAACTAAGGGAAAGTTCATTTTAACAAAAAGCTAATTAGATTGAAAAAAGTCTTTAACGTAATTATAGGGTTGAAAGATAGCTCACCTGGTAGAATCTATGTCCTGTGCTTGAGGTTCAGGGTCTGCCTGTATGGGAGCACCATGAATGGCATTTGAGAAGCTCCATGGCCTGTGCTTGTGGGACAATATTAGAGTGCCTCTCTTTCTCTTCTCTCTCTCTCTCAAAAAAAAAAAAAAAGATTCAGGGACCAGGGAGATAGCATAGAGGTTGGTCAAAAGACCTTCATGTCTGAGGCTCCAAAGTCCCAAATGTAATCCCGGCATTATCTTAGAAAAAAGGGGGGGAGGGGGTCGAGTGGTAGCGCAGTGGGTTAAGTGCAAGGGCTGGGTAGGGATCCCGGTTCGAGCCCCTGCCCCCCCACACACACCTGCTGTGGAGTCACCTCACAAGTGATGAAACAGGTCTGCAGGTGTCTATCTCTCCCTTTCTCTATCTTCCCCTCCTCTCAATTTCTCTCTATCCTATCCAATAACAACAATGACAACAAAAGTGGGAAAATGCCCCCCAGAAGCAGTGTATTCCTGGTGCAGGCACGGAGCCCCAGAAATAACCGTGGAGGCAAAAAAAAAAAAAAAAAAAAATCATTGAGAGGGAGCCCGGAAGCCCAGCGGTGGCTCACCGGGTTAAGAGCACATAGTAGGAAGCACAAAGACCCGCGCAAGGATCCTGGGGTAGGCTTCACAAGTGGTGAGGCAAGTCTGCAGGTGTCTGTCTCTCTCCCTCTCTATTTTCCCATCCTCTCTCAATTTCTATCTGTCCTATCAAAAAAAAAAATCGGGAAAAAAAAAAAAACAGTGGCAGGAGCAGTGGTTTTGTAGTGCAGGCACGGAGCCCCAGCAATAACCCCGGAAGCAAAAAAAAAAAAAAAAGGAAGAAGGAGGGGGGAGGGGAGGGGGAGGAGGAGGAGAAAAAGGAGAAAAAAAGGAGGAGAAGAAGAAGGAGAAGGAGAAAAAAGGAGAAGAAGGAGGAGAAGAAGAAGAAGAAGGAAGAGGAGGAGGAAGGAGAAGAAGGGGAAGAAGAAGAAGGAGAAGGGGAAGGGGAAGGGGAAGGGGAAAGGGAAGAAGGAGAAGGAGAAGAAGAAAGAAAAAGGAAGGATCTCCCCTTCGGCAACAGGCGTAGGTCATGCTCCCTCGCTGTCCTTCTCCTGCTGCCATCTTGGTTCCGCGTTCCCGCACACAGTGCCCGGGGAAGCCACAGAAACCGCCCCTGCTACAGAGTTGCCACAGCCACAGGCTGAGACAAGGTCTGGAACAGAATCTGATAGCGAGGAGTCAGTACCAGAGCGTGAGGAACAGGATTCCACACAAGGAACCACACAACACGCTCAGCTGGCGGCAGCAGCTGAAATCCATGAAGAACCAGTCAGGAAAGCGAAACAGAACCCGAGTGAAAGAAGGCACGAAAGGCTATATCCAAACTGGGCCTTCGGCAGGTTACAGGGGTTACTAGAGTCACTATCCAAAAATCAAAGAGTATCCTTTTTGTCTTCACAAAGCCAGATGTCTACAAAAGCCCAACATCAGATACCTACATAGTTTTTGGAGAAGCAAAGATTGAACATTTATCTCAGCAAGCACAGATAGCAGCTGCTGAGAAATTCAAACTTCAGGGTGAGGCTGTCTCAAACATCCAAGAAAGCACTCAAACTGCAACTGTACAAGAGGAGAGTGAAGAGGAGGAAGAGGTTGATGAAACCGGTGTCGAACTTAAGGACATAGAATTAATCATGTCACAAGCAAATGTCTCAAGAGCAAAGGCCGTTCGAGCCCTGAAGAACAACAGTAATGATTTTGTAAATGCTATTATGGAACTAACAGTGTAACCATCTGGAAAAAAAAATACTTTTGGGGGGGCGGGGCATTATTCCAAGAGTATCTGTAGCTTATAGTTTGAAATTTGTACTGTTTCTATCATTAATAAAGTTATGGCTTCTTGTTGGATAAAAATAAATTTAAGGGGGTTGGGTGGTGGCGCAATGGGTTAAGCGCACGTGGCGTAAAACGCAGGGACCGGCATAAGGATCCCGGTTCGAGCCCCCGGCTCCCCACCTGCAGGGGAGTCGCTTCACAGGCGGTGAAGCAGGTCTGCAGATGTCTATCTTTCTCTCCCCCTCTCTCTGTCTTCCCCTCCTCTCTCCATTTCTCTCTGTTCTATCCAACAACAAAGCAACGTCAACAATGGCAATAATAACCGCAACGAGGCTGCAACAACTAGGGCAAAAAAAGGGGGAAAAAATAAATAAATTTTTTTAAAAAAGGAAGAAGAAAATCTTTTTTTAAAAAAACTCTCTCCTTCTCCTTTTTCTCTGTATAATGAAAAGAAAAGAGAAGACTGGCACTGAGTCCTGGCAATAATAAATGGTGGGAGGAAAAAAAAAAAGATGAACTGGGGAGGCCAATCAGAGGTAATGTGCATGTGTATGAACCTTGAGGTTTGTTTCCCCCTGCTGTATAGATTTTAAAAAAAAAAGAGTTATAGTTTCTTTGGATAAAAAGAATTCAGGTTAAGTTTGTGGACTACACCAAATAGTTTCATCTTTATATCAGTATGCACTTGCTTTAATAAGATTAGTATCTGTCGAAAATGATAACACAGAAAATGAGATAGCATTTCATTTTGGCTGGTAGATCCTATGCCAAGTATAATTTCAACGAATTGAGTCTGCTTTTCTTCCATAGTACTCCAGGTTGTAATCACACTTGGAGTACTATTTTACAGAAAGGTTTTTAAATAAAACAAATTAAGTGATCTGGAAGGTGGCACGATAGATACAGAAAGGTTTTTAAATAAAACAAATTAAGTGATCTGGAAGGTGGCACAATAGATAAAGTACTGAACTCTCAAGCATGAGGTCCTGAGTTCAACCCCTGGCAGCACATGTACTGGTGTGTTATCTGGTTCTTTCTCTCTCTCCTCCTATCATTCTCATTAATAAATAAATAAAATATTAAAAAATAAAAAATTACACAATTTTGAAATCTCATTTTAGTTTTTCTGTTTTTGTGAAAAGGGCTGAGGAGATAGCATAATGGTTATGCAAAAAGCCTTTCATGCCTGAGGCACCACAGGTCCCAGTTTCAATCCCCCGCACCACCATAAATCATAGTCAAACAGAGCTCTGGTAAATAAAAAATATATATATACATTTATATTTTTGTGACTTATCTCTCCTTCTTCTCCTGTTCCTAATGACCACGTACAATCACCAGCCTTCAGACAGTGATGCATATTATCCTTTCCCAGAAATCCCCTCCCACCTCTCTTTAGAGTTATTGGGTCTGCAGCATTAGACCATAGCTAATTAAAGTTTTCTTTTCTTTTTAATATTTATTTTCCCTTTTGTTGTCCTTGTTTTTTGTTGTTGTAGTTATTATTGTTGTTGTTACTGATGTCATTATTAGATAGGACAGAGAAAAATGGAGAGAGTAGGGGAAGACAGACGGGGGAGAGAAAGACACCTGCAGACCTGCATCACTGCCTGTGAAGCAACCTTCAGGTGGGGAGCTGGGAGCTCCAACTAGGATCCTTAATGGGGTCCTTGCACTTGGCGCCACGTGCGCTTAACCTGCTGTGCTACCACCCAACTCCCTTAACGTTTTACTCTATGTTTTCCCTTTCTTTTTTAAAATTTTTATTTATTTATTCTTTTGTTGCCCTTGTTTTGTTGTAGTTATTATTGTTATTGTTGATGTCGTCATTGTTGGATAGGACAGAGAGAAATGGAGAGAGGAGGGAAAGACAGGGGGAGAAAAAGACAGACACCTGCAGACCTGCTTCACCGCCTGTGAAGCGACTCCCTTGCAGGTGGGGAGCCAGGGGCTCGAACCGGGATCTTTAGGCTGGTCCTTGTACTTTGCGCCACGTGCGCTTAACCTGCTGTGCTACCACCCAACTCCCTTAAAGTTTTACTCTATGTTTTCCCTTTCTTTTTTAAAAATTTTATTTTATTTATTCTCTTTTGTTGCCCTTGTTTTGTTGTAGTTATTATTGTTATTGTTGATGTTGTCATTGCTGGATAGGACAGACAGAAATGGAGAGAGGAGGGGAAGACAGAGAGGGGGAGAGAAACACAGACACCTGCAGACCTGCTTCACCGCCTGTGAAGCGACTCCCCTGCAGGTGGGGAGCCAGGGGCTCGAACTGGGATCTTTAGGCTGGTCCTTGTACTTTGCGCCATGTGCGCTTAACCTGCTGTGCTACTGCCCGACTCCCTTGTTTTCCCTTTCTTAATTTAAGTTCCACTTATCAGTAAGGCCAGCCTGTATGACCCTTCTCCTGATTTACTTCACTTAATAGGATTCCTTCAAATTCCATCGAACTTGTAACAAGAGATTTCATCATTTCTTGCAGTTGGGTATGATTATACCACATCTCCCTAAACTCATCTGTCACTGGAAACTCAGGTTGTTTTCAATTTTGGTTATTACCAATAGCACTGTGGTGAACATATGTGTGTACAGATCTCTTTAGATGTTTTGTGTTCTTTGGATAGATGCCTATTTAGCACTTATGTCAAACTTCCCTAGTTTTGCTTCTTGAAGAAGGTAATTAGAAGACAGATGTTTAGCTTTGAGCTTTACTTCTCAAATAAATCGTGTTTGATGTGTTCTAGAGTCACAGGTGAGCATGTAACACATTATGTATGGTTCAGTTATAGAGATTTTGGATTAAATTATTTTAATCTTTGCATTTTACTTCCTTACATGCATATGCCAGATGGTGTCTCCAGTAGAGCACACATATTAAGATGTGCAGGCACCAAGGGTTTTTGTTTTTGCTTTTGGCAGTGCCAGTGAGTGCTGCAAGGCAGCATGGTATCTTAGCTCCCAGACTACATTTGTGTTCAGAAAGATGTTCAGCTTTAATCCCCGGTGTGGCACATGCCATAGCAAAGTTCTGACCTTTCTTTCACTTTCTGCCTCATTCTCTTAAAAGTAAACTGTAGGGCTGTGTCGTATGCTTTACATTGGTTTGTTCTAGCCCTCCCCCGCCAAGAGAATTGGATCAGTCCAGTTAATTTTGCAGGCCTGCTTGGCCCCGCCCCAAGGAACCCCGAGAGAGGGTTCCTGAGTCCGAGAGTTCCTGAGTTCCTGAGTTCGAGAGTTTCAGAGTTACAGAGTAAGAGAGAGTTCCACAGTTGAAGAGTTTCAGAGTGCCAGAGTTGGAGGGTTCCTGAGTTCCAGAGTAAGAGAGAGAGTGCTTGTGCCGCTGCAAAGAGACAGCAGAGTTCTGTTTGGTGATTAGTTTGTCTTAGTTTATGAATCGTTGTTCCTGAATAAAGAAATACAGCTTCCCTGCCCAGCCGTTGTCTCCGCATCTCTGTTACCCGGCTGTGAAGCAAGCCAGCCAGGCCAGAGCCATGGAATTTTAACAACAGGGCTGGGGGGGCTGGGGTGATGGCACACCTGGTTACAATGTGTAAGGTCTCGCATTCTAGTCCCCAGTCCGCACTTGCAAAGAGAAAGCTTTTCGAGTGAAGCAGGCCTTCAGAGGTCTCTCTGTCTCTATCCCTCTCCACCACCCCCTTCCCCCTTGAGTTCTGGCTGTCTCTATCCAGTAAATAAGTAAAAGATAATAAAAAGTAAATTAAAAAATAAATAAATTGGTCCAGGAGGTGGCACACTAGATACAAGCATGAGTTCAGCACACGTACCAGAGTTTCTGGTTAATGTTTCTCATTAATAAATAAATAAAATCTTGAAAAAAGAAAAAAAAAAAAGGGAATTAGGCAGTAGAGTAGCAGGTTAAGTGCATGTGGAGTGAAGCGCAAGGACCAACATAAGGATCCCAGTTAGAGCCCCAGCTCCCCACCTACAGGTGAGTCGCTTCACAGGAGGAGAAGCAGGTCTGCAGGTGTCTATCTCTCCCCCTGTCTTCCCCTCCTCTTTTCATTTTTCTCTGTCCTATCTAACAATGACATCAATAACAACAATAATAACTATATCAGCAATAAAAAACAATGGCAACAAAAGGGAAAATAAATAAAAAGAAATACTCTGGTTTCTCTTCAGATTGCATAAATCTTTTGCTTTTTACTAAAAATAAATAAATTGTTGGGTTGGCAGAATAAATTATTTGGCTAATGTGCTGCTTTACTATGTGTGCAACCCAGGTTCGAGCCTGCCCTCCACCCCCACCACAATGAACATTGAAGGAAGCTTTAATATTGTAGTCTCTCTGTCTCTCTTTCTCTTTGTCTTTATGTGAAAAAAATAAAATCATCCCAGAGCAATAAAACCCAGTGATGATTAAAATAGAATTTTTTTAAAGAAGAAAGTCTCCATCTTCTGTTCTAGATTACTCATATATGATATTAAGGGAACATAACTGAACAGAATCACTTTTTACTAAAGCATGTTATCTGAGGAAAGTTCTCACAAATGTCTCTTCCTTCCACTGAGAACTTTTTGACAGCCTGAACAAGAATATTTCCTCTGCTAGGACGGGACTGGAAGCTACTATCTGCATGAATAAACTCTGCCTAGTCAGCCACATTGCCCAGTCAGTTCCATTTGTGTGAAAATAACACCTTGCAAGTCAAATGGAAAGAAGCTGCAGACTGAACATGCCGTGTAGTTTCATTAGTGAGAGTCAACAAGGTAAAGTCAGTGTTTGTTTTTCCACCTTTATCAGTAAATAAAATGAGTTCTTAATTTTTTAAAAATTAAAACTAAAACTGTAGTGGAAGTGGGGAGTCTGTATTTAGACCATGTTGTGGTCTCTTATTAAGGTGTAAATTTCAGGGCAATGTTAGAGGATAAGAGCTGGAGGCAATGTCATTCACACTAGAAATGAAAGACCAGTTAGTAGAAAGTTCAGGGATTTTTTACTATCCCCCTACATAATTTTTCTGCATCTCTTACCTTTTGTTACATGACTCCAGCATAAATAACCATAGCAAATTAGAATGTTGAGACTTAAAAGATGGGGCGGGGGTAGGTAGCATAATGATCATGCAAAGAGACTCTCTTGCCTGAGGCTCTGAAAATCCCAGGTTCAACCCCTCACACCACTATAAATAAACTAGAGTTGATCAGTGCTCCAGTAAAAAAAGAGAGAAACTATTATGCATGTAC
This sequence comes from Erinaceus europaeus, assembly GCF_950295315.1. NCBI lineage: Eukaryota > Metazoa > Chordata > Mammalia > Eulipotyphla > Erinaceidae > Erinaceus > Erinaceus europaeus. Next base: position 62,186,701 of record NC_080171.1, on the reverse strand, counting down.
AAATTATTGTATTTACTGTCAAATGTAAAACATTAATTCCCCAATAAAGAAATTAAAGAGAGAAACTTAAAAGATGAAATCAAGATGAACAATTAGAGAATTTTAATATTTAAAATTGCTATTATGCCTTTTTATTTTTTGCTTGCCTTTTAATATTACATCTTTAAATTGTAGATTCAGAGAATTGAGATGAACATTGAACTTTTCTTTTCTCTTTCTTTTTCTTTCTCTCTCTTTTTTGGCAATAAGGTTTTAGAGCTTGGGCCAATTTTCTTTTCAGCTAGAAACACAGAGACAAAGAGAGAGAGGGAAAGCCACCACAGCAGCCAAGCTTCCACCACCATGACAGGGGCCTGGCTAGAAACTAGGGCGTGTATGTGCCACAAGTACCTTCCCAGGTGAGGCATCTTGCTGGGCCTGAAATACACATCTTTAAAAAGATAATTTTAATACATAGTAGAAAACTTAGACCAGTAAATGAAGAAAATAAAGCGTGAAGAAAATAAAACCTATTACCAAGCTCAAGGACTAGGGTTCAAGTCCCTATGTGCAACAGGTCCACTTGAGGAACAGTGAAGCAGACCTGCAGGTATCTCTCTTTCTCCCTCCTCTCTGAATTCCTCCTTGCCCTATCTAATAAAAATTAAAAAGGAAAAAAAAAAGGCCACAAGGAGTGGTGGATTCAGTGTTAGCACTGAGCCCCAGCGATAACCCTGGTGGCAAAAGAAAAAAAAAAGGCAAATTACCTATAATTCTACCAGTTCCTTTATATATTCCTTTATATATATTATATCCTTTATATATACAGTTCCTGTACATATTTTTCTTTCTTTCTTTCTTTTTTTTTTTTTTTTTTACCAGAGCACTGCTCAGCTCTAATTTATGGTGGTGCAGGGGATTGAACCTGGGATCTTGGGGCCTCAGGCATAAGAGATTTTTGCATAACCATTATGCTATCTACCCCTGCCCTAGGTGAATATTCTATGTGTGCATATGTCACATATTTGTTTCATATTTATGTATTTTATATTTTAATAAATCAAGAGAATATTGTTTTAAAACTTTTGTTATGATGTCATTTTCCATATCTTTATATATTATACAATTATCTGTAAAGTTGCTTCATATTATTCTATTGTAGGAAATCTTTTTAGAAATAATCTTAAATTATTTTGGTAGGAGGCAGAGGATGCAGTGTCCTATGGTGGGGGAAAATACTAAGTTGGTAGAGGGAGCAGTGTGCTGAGAGCTAACGTGTGGAGATAAGAATCTATACATGAAGGAGCCTGGCGGTAGCACAGCGGGTTAAGCACACATGGTGCAAAGTGCAAGCAGCAGCTTAAGGATCCCGGTTGGAGCCCTGGGCTTCCCACCTGCATGAAGGTTGCTTCACAAGCAGTGAAGTAGGTCTGCAGGTGTCTGTCTTTCTCTCCCCCTCTGTCTTCCCCTCCTCTCTCGATTTCTCTCTGTCCTAGCCAACAATAGCAATAACAGTAACAACAACAAGGGTAACAAAAACGGGAAAAAATAGCCTCCAGGAGCAGTACAGGGACCGTCACCCAACGGTAACCCTGGAGACAGAAAAAAAAAATCTTAAAATTAAAAAAATAGAAAAGAATCTATACATGAGACAAGGATGTGAAGGCGATCTTGCTGCGACATCTGTCACCCTACTGATCACCAGCGTTGATTTGCTTCCCGAAGTTGCAGGCTTGGTGGAAGAGGACAGACAGCCTTCCTTGAATAGAGACGGACGGGTCCTGGGTTAAGGGTATATGAGTAGCTGCGCTACCCTGCTAGAACCTCCAAACAAGCTCTCAAGGTCTATACAAGTGACAGTAGTTCTCTGTAAATCACATACTCAGTAAAGTGAATAGTTAACAAAAAGAACCATACTTCAAGTGTAATCGAGCATACATAAAATATGATCTCATTTGCTGTCACAGATGGATTATACCAACTAAAAGAATCTCAATAGTCATTTTTAGTTTGTATTTTGGTTGAGAGTTTTAACGAGACAAAACAACATCACATTCCTTTTTACATATGAAAATTTTATTGAGCTATTAGAATAATTGAAATGGCACTTTTTAAAGAGGCCACAAAATTAGAGTTCATATCTTTTACATAAAACTCTTCAAGGACAAGCCATTCTTTTTGGTTAGCTTATATAAAATTCAGCAGGAAGATAATTCTGTAAACTTGCAATCAGCTTGGGCTTAATTTCTGCTTGTGTTATGCAGAGCATCCACTATAGTTTTATTGTAGTCTGCGATCTGCTTGGCTACGGTCTTCATGATTGGTTGGTAATCACTCTCTTGACTTTTGGTTGCTATGACTAATCAACATAAGTTAAGGGAAACATTAAAATAAAAATACTTGTCAAGTTGTTGCCCAGCATGAAAAGGAATCATCATATTATTATCTTTAATTGAAAACCGAAGATATCACAGAAATGTACAATTAGTACATTTTTTTAAAACAATGACTTTTTAAATGAGTTATGTGTCAATTGAAATTTAATCAAATCTTGATGTTAAAATGTTCATCTTCAGTGGAATACTACTCAGCTATAAAAAATGGTGAATTCATCTTCTTTACCTTATCTTGGATGAAGCTTGAAGGAATCATGTTATGTGAGATAAGTCCTAAAGAGAAGGATGAATATGGGCTGATTCTCATATCATGTCATAGACAGAAACTGAAAAATAAGAATAGAAGGGAAAACCAAGCAGAACTTGCATTGGATTTGGTGTATTGCACCAAAGTAAAGGACCCTGGGATGTGTGTGTGTGTGTGTCGGGGGGTGTCCTGGCACAAGATAGTGGAGGAGGATCTAGGTGGGGCATTAGGGTGTTAAGTTGAAAACTGAGAAATGTGTGATCTAGGTGGATTAAGTATTGGACTCTCAAGAATGAGGTCCTGAGCTCAATCCCTGGCAGCACATGTACCAGAGTGATGTCTGGTTCTCTCTCTCTCCCTCTCGTTAATAAATAAATATTTTTAAAAAATGAAAACATAAATGTTACACATGTACCAACAACTATTTTACTGTCAACTATAAACCATTAATTCTCAAATAAAGAAAAAATATTCATCTACTTGTAAAAGTCTTTTTATAGTTAATCTACAATGCATCTCAATCTAATTGTGGTCAGTGAACAACTGAACAGAAAAAATATGCTCTCTAAATTACAACACAGACCTCAGGCAAGACTTTATTTCAAAACAATCTATATTGCATACAACTAGGGAGTTGAATTTTAGCATATTGCTAGTGGGAGTCTTCGGCTTGTAGACTAAGTTGTTTGATCACAGGGAATATAACCCTTAATACATCTCATCTGGAGGTAAGCTGTTGGTCCATGCTTTCCTCAACTGAAGTTCATCAGTGTTCTAGAGAAGTATTTATGCAACCAATGGTACCAACAAGTTCAGATCCACTACTCCAAGTAGAGATGTCCTTGATTAGGTCAAAGTAATGGAAAGGAAACAACCTTTGAGGAAATGTTTCTTACAACTTCACAATACTTGGAGCTAGGTGGTGGCACACGTGGTTGAGTGCATATGTTAGAATGCACAAGGATCCAGGTTCAAACCCCTGGTCCCCACCTGCAGGAGGAAAGCTTGGTGAGTGGTGAAATAGGGCTGCAGGGGTCTCTCTCACCACTCTCTGTCTCCCCCTTGCCTCTTGATTTCTGACTGTCTCTATCCAATAAATAAATAAAGATAGCAAAAGCATAATCTTAAAAAAGAGTTACATTTTCCCAATACTTGTCCTCAACATCTGCTTGCTCCTATAACTACACAAAAAAGGATTGAAGATGGGAGTTAAGTATCAACTTGGAGGAAATATAATGAAATTCAATTAGCTGAAACACAGACAAGCTGTGGCCTTATTTGATCTCCCTCCTTTTGCTGACCAAGGTACAGAATTGTGAACAAAATAAAGCATGCATACATATGCATAGTTTTAATAATTCTGCCATCAGCTCTATGTGAAGAAAATATTATCTGCAATTGAGGTAATAAAATTAAGGCTTAAATAAGTTAACGGGCCAAAGTTCATAACCTAAATGTAGTAGAGTCAACATTTAAAATTAGACCTCCCTAACTTATGGATGCACGTGCACATCTGCCCTATCTCATGAGACCTGGTCTATATCTAGGTTTGAGGCTTTGTTAGGAAGTAGACCACCCAAAATGGAATTAAGGAGTCCTATGAGAAAGGAAAAGTCTCACTCGAGTAATGATGTTGAAGGGTTGACATTCCACATCCGATGTGGAAAAAATTTTTAAAATAAGACTTCCCAACTCAAAATCTGTGCCATAAAGCTCAAACTTTGAATAGTCAGCTTCTTATCAGTTACTTATTTGTACATACACACACACATACACACATTAATTATTGTTGAGCAGTACCTATAAAAAATTCATTTATCCTTCACATAGTTTAGTTCAGTCTTCTGTACACATGAGTTATTGGGTAAATGTGTGTTAAAATAAATTTCATTTCAGTCTTGAAAAAAGCTCCTGGTCAAGTTCATTTTGCAACTTTTTAAAGGATACATTCTTTCATCACAAAATTATTTTGCTCATGGTGTTGCCACTTCCTCTCCAAATTTGTAAGCTAAAAACACAAAAGAGAAATGTTAACTAGTGCCCATATTCAAAACAAGTATACACCCTTTTAAAAGGATAAGAAAAAAAAACCCCTCAACTTTAAATCTTATCAACTCCTTGCATTTTATTAAGATAAAGTCATCATAGAAATGTAGGAAAAAATGGAACAATAGTAAATACATTAATAAAAACAATGTTGAGCTCAACAACAACTTTTACTCTACAGTTCTAATTTAACTGGAAAATATTTAAAATCTTATACTAATGAGCATGCCAACCAAAAGACAATTTATGATCTTTCCCTTTCCTAAAAGAATGGGACCTGATGGGAATCTCTCCTTAAATCTGGAAGTCTAATGCTACAAATGTAATATATATTCTAACACTGTCAAAGGCTCAGCTATATAGGAAAAACTTCCTTATTTCCAGGGCTAAATTTCCTGTCTAATTCTACAAGCTGTGATAAGAGCAGAGCTGCAGTGCGAAGATTATAAGTGGGCTAGTAAAATGCTGGCTCTGTTACAATGATTTCTGCATCAACAGGAAGCTAATGTGGATATTATATTGATGGTTGCTTCCTCAGAAGACAATTTTACTGTTATAGAATTAAATTGTTTTTCTGATTTAATTAACCTTGTAACTCTGGGTTATGGTCTTTCTTTTTTAAGATGCATACTGTTGTTTTTTTTCTAAGTAAATGATCGTCTGAAAAATGAAACATCAACATAATGTTCTGTCTAGACATTTTCAAGAAGTAATAATCATTTAAAAAAATCGGATAATTGAAGTAGCATTAATATTTCTTTCAAGTCTCAGGTTACAATTATTTTCAGGTCATAAGTTCAGTCTTAATTTTGCATTCATCTCATTGTTTCCTCCAGGGAGATAAATCTAGATGGTAAGACTAATCCTAACAATTAATTATGTGAACTATATTTGCTATGAGTTAACACTACTAAATCAGATCTAACTCCCCCAGACAGGACCTTGATGTCAAGATGAACTTAAAGGAAGTAGTCAGCACTTTTAAGACAATAAACCTCTAGTAACCTTTTACAAAGTCAAATGCCAAACTTTTCCCCCTTTTGTTTCATACCAAGGGCTAGCTTTCTTAAAATACAGCAGATCTCTTAAGTGCTACAAGAATATGCTTTAATAGTAACATGGCATCAGCTGGTCAAAGTGCTTCTATAGCACTTATCTTTATTAGTGATTTGATGATATAATGAAACAAACTTAATTTGAAAAAATATCTTTTTTTCCTACAACTTATTTTAAAAGTTTATTTTTTTACATATTTTGGAGAACTATCCCTTATCAGATATATAACTTACAAATATTCTCTCCCATTCTATTAATTCTTTAATTTTTAGTTTGTGACTGCTTCTTTCTGATGTAAAAAAAATTAAATATTTATTTATTTCCCTTTTGTTGCCCTCATTGTTTTTTCATTATTGTAGCTGTTGTTAGTGATGTCATTGTTAGATAGGACGGAGAGAGGAGGGGAAGACAGAGAGGGGGAGAGAAAGACAGACACCTGCAGACCTGCTTCACCGCCCGTGAAGCGACTCTCCTGCAGGTGGGGATCCGGGGCTTGAACCCAGATGCTTCCGCTGGTCCTTGCGCTTTGTGCCATGTGTGCTTACCCGTGGCGCTACCACCCGACTCCGGTAAAAAAAAAATTTTTTTAAGTTTTAATTGATGTAGGCTCCCTTACCTTTTTTTTTTTTTTTTTTAATCTTTGTCCTTATGCTTTGGGTACAATATCCAAAAACTGTTCCCAAGAACAATGTCAAAGAGACTTTTGTCTGTTTCTTTTTAAGAATTTTGAAGTTTGTTCTACTAGTAATATGTTTAAATAATCTCAAATAGCCATTCAATTTTTAAAATCTTGACTTGGGGGGAGTAGCATTAAGTTTATGCAAAAAAAACCTTTTAGGCCTGAGGCTCTGAAGACCCAGGTTCACTCCTCTGAATCACCATAAAGAAAGGAGAGCAGTGCCCTGGTAAATGATGATGATTGTGATAATAAAAATGATGATGATAATGTTATGGGGTTGGGGAAAAAGCATAATAGTTATGGACAAGTTCCTGAGGCTCTGAAGTCAGAGATGTGCAGTGCTCTACTAAGAATGAATGAATGAAATGAATAAATAAATAAATAAGAAGACCTTCAGGCCTGAAGCACTGAAAGTCCAAGATTCAATCCCCAGTGCCACCATAAGCCAAAGCTGAGCTTTGGTAAGAAAAATAAATAAATAAATAAATAAATAACAGTTTGTTATATAAAATGCTGTATAGATGTAAGAAAGTTTTCAGTAAAATAGGTGGATAAAAGAGTAAGACTGATTTAATCAGTTGGGATTCATTAAAACACAACTAATAAATAGAAAATTGTAAATTGGAGCGGGGGAGTTAGCATAATGGTCATGCAAACAGATTCTCATGTCTGAGGTTCCCAGGTCCCAGGTTCAGTTCCCTACACCACCACAAGCCAGAGCTGAGCAGTGCTCTGGTAAAAAAGCAAAATTGTATTTTGTAGATTAAGTAATATATCATACATATATGTGTGCATATATATATGCTATACATATTATATGGCTTAGTATATGATTAGTACGGGACAGAGTTGGCAGTCAGCTGAGGTAAAGAACAAACACCTCATCACAGACCCCTGCAAGCGTCAACCCGGCTTTGACCTAGCACGTTATGATTGGGTCCTCCTCAATCGCTATCGAACAGGCCATGGCCGGTGCGCCGCTATGTTCCATCGCTGGGGAGCCAGAGACGACCCGAACTGCACCTGCGGCTACAGACAGACTATGACCCACATAGTCAACGACTGCCACCTCTCCAGATTCAAAGGAGGTCTCGAAACTCTACATCAGGCTCAACCTGACGCTGTTGACTGGCTACGGAAGAAGGGCAAACGCTAGAAGAAGAAGAAAGTACGGGACTAAACAAGTGAGCTGTCTGACTGGTTTTAAGAATCTGCGTCTGTCAACTATTTTCTCCCTAATTTAAGTTTATTTGGGGTGGTAGTAATTAGGGCTTGTTTTCTTTACTTAAATGTTTTTAATAGTCTATAAAATTTAATAATTACTAAGGGTTGAGTTTTATGATACAGTGACAAAAAGATGAAGGCATTATCCTAAAGAAACTTTCTAAGTGGGCAAATACAAAAACAGATAATACACTTATCATTTTTCTATCCAGTGAATCTTTCAGATGATGTATTTCTTTCTTTTAAAAAAATTTTTTATTTATAAAAAAAGTGAAAAGGCAGACTAATATTGTATAAGAAATATACTGGGGCCAGGTGGTAGCGCACCTGGTTGAACATATATATTAAAATGCACAAGGACCCTGGTCCCCACCTGCAGGGCGAAAGCTTTGCCACGTGGTGAAGCAGGGTTGCAGGTGTCTCTCTTCCTCTCTCCTTCTTTATCTCCCCCACCCTCTCAATTTCTGGCTATCTCTATCCAATAAATAAAGATAATAATAAAAAAGTAAAAAAAAAAAAAGTTTAAAAATTTCGATACTTACCTACTTTTCCTCAGAACTACTTAAGATAATAACCTCATAAATTTTTCTTAAAGGAAGAGAAGGCAGGATCATATAAAATATATATATATATACACAAATTATTATAGAAATAATAGTTAATCTTTATCTGTGACCTTGGGAGAACCACTGCAGTTTCCAGTGGAGGGAATGGGGACACAGAACTCTGGTGGTGGGGATAGTGTGCAACTGTTCCTGTTATCTTGTAATTTTATAAACCAATATTCAATCACTAATTTTAAAAAATGTCCCTTTCAGTTTCTTCTCTAGCACTGATTCCCACTCTAAACATTCTTTGATAAATCTGCCACTTAGATTACTATCTAGCAGCCTGGGAGGTGGTGCAGTAGATAAAGTATTGAACTCTCAAACAGTCCCAAGTTCAATGGCCAGACTGCAGAAAAACACTGTTTTTTCTGCTCTTTGTCATAAATTAATTAGTTAAATTTTTAAATTTTCAAGTACAAAAATCAATGTTGACTCCTGTTTATGACCTGCTAGTATTCAAATGTCTGGTTTTTCTTTATATTTTTCATTGGGAGGTTACACACAAGATTACATCTAGGTTTTTATAATAGGAAAAAAGAAAACATTAATTCCAAGCTGTGAAAATCAGTTACTTCTAGCGTTTTAATAGTTGTAATAAAACTTTGATGAAACTACATCATCTTTGTAGAAGTATATTAAATACAGCTTTCTTGTTTGTTTGTTTTCTGTTTTTGCCAAAGTTCAGCTACGGCTTGTTTTGGTGCTGGGGACTGGACTTGGGGTTTCAAAGCCTTACATATGAAAGCTTTTTTGCATAACCACTATGATGTTTCCCTAGTCCATAGCTCCCCCCGCCCCAATGGTCCATTAATTCAATGAAATAACTGATGTCATAAAGAAGATAATTTAAGAAAAGAATACCAAAATGCTTAAGTAGGAAAATAAATTTGGGGAGTGGGAGATAGCTATGGGCACAATACACTCCTTACCACATATGGGAACTGGGTTCTGAGCCCCAGTACCACGTGGGCAGCATGCTACTAGAGGGGCTCTCTGCATAGTAGAGCGAGACTCTGGTGTTTTCACTCTTTTGTCTCTCTCTCTCTCCCCTCTCCCTTTTTACCTTAAAAAAATTTAAAGGAATAAAAAAATCAGCCCAAGAGTGGTAGAACTGTGCATGTGGAAAAGCCTGGAACAGTCAAAATAAGCATTTTAAAAGTATATGTTGGGAGTCAGGCGGTAGCGCAGTGGGTTAAGCGTACTTGGCACAAAGCGCAAGGACTGGTGTAAGGATCCCGGTTGAAGCCCCTGGCTCCCCACTTGCAGGGGAGTCACTTCACAAACGGTAAAGTAAGTCTGCAGGTGTCTGTCTTTCTCTCCCCATTTGTCTTGCCCTCCTCTCTCCATTTCTCTGTCCTATCCAACAACAACGACATCAAAAACAATAACTACAATGATTAAAAACAACAAAGGGAGTAAATATAAGAAAAAAAATGTTTAAGTATATGTACAGAATTACTTCATAGGGGGTCGGGCAGTGGCGCAGTGGGTTGAGCGTACTTGGCGCAAAGCACAAGAACCGGTGGAAGGATCCCTGTTCGAGCCTCTGGCTCCCCACCTGCAGGGGAGTGGCTTCACAGGTGGTGAAGCAGGTCTGCAGGTGTCTGTCTTTCTCTTCCCCTCTCTGTCTTCCCCTCCTCTCTCCATTTCTCTCTGTCCTAACAACGAACAACATCAGTAATGGCAATAATAATAACCACAACGAGGCTACAACAACAAGGGCAACAAAAGGGGAAAAAAATGGCCTCCAGGAGCGGTGGATTCATGGTGCAGGCACCGAGCCCAGCAATAACCCTGGAGGAAAAAAAAAAAAAGAATTACTTCATTATTATTATTTTTCCCCAGAGCACTGCTCAACTCTGGCTTATGGTGGTGGGGGAGATTGAACCTAAAGTCTTTTTGCATAACCACTATGCTGTCTCCCCAGCCCAACTTCATTTTTCATAAAAACAGCTGCAGGAGAAACATAGGCTCTGTAGAGGAAGTGGGAGATTCCTGCTGTCTTAGGGTTTAAGAAGACAATAGATAGTTATTTTAATAATCACATTGTTTGGCAATTGGGTTAACTTTGAAAAATCCCTTTGTTAGGATTTGCTGTATCATACACACCCTCACCATATTTTATGTCCTTTGACATTATTTGCATATAACTATGCCACTAGTTGCTTTCGTTTCCCTGGACTAAGCTTTTAAGAGAATCAACATATCAAAAACTCAGCCTATGTATTAAAAAGTCTCAGTCTGTGCTTTAAAAAGTTTGGGACATTCAATCAGTTTTTCCCCTCTCATATTACTTAAATAGTGATTTATATGACTACAAATTAATAGGAGTGTACATAAACACCATTCCCACCACCAAAAGACTGTGTCTCATCCCATCCTCCCTCCCCCCTTGAATACGTGAATAATAATTATCTCTAATAATCACATCATATATCTTTCATAATCACACTACCCAAAGGAAACAATTTAATGCTAAAATGTGGCTGAAAATTACTAAATACAACCTAATTAGATATGGAAATGAACACTTTATGTTTTATTTGTTAATTATAGAGAAAAAAAACCCAGATCATCACTCTGGCACTTGCAATGCCAAGAATCAAACATGGGACTTCTTGCTTGTGAGTACAATGTTCTAGGCACTATGCTACATCTGGGACCGTAAGACTGACTATTTCTTTTATTATTTTAGTTTATTTCCTCTAGTTGTCAATGAGGCTCAGTGTCTGCACAGCCCCACTGTGTCTGCTTCCTTTTTTCTTTTTAAACAAGTGGAAGTACTTATGTAGATATTAATGCAAATCAATTTCCATGTAATTACAATGTGTTACTTCTATGTATAAAATATGTACATAACACAGTAACATAACAAATACATAGACAAAAATTATCCACATCAAAGTGATCAGAATAATTTATTTGAAGTGGTAGTAATTAGGGCTTGTTTTCTTTACTTAAATGTTTTTAATAGTCTATAATATTTAATAACTACTATGGGTTGAATTTTATGATACAGTGACAAAAAGATAAAAGCATTATCCTAAAGAAACTTTCTTTTTAAAAAAATTTTCTTATTGTTGTAGTTATTATTGTTGTTGTTATTGATGTCGTCATTGTTGGATAGGACAGAGAGAAATGGAGAGGGGGGGAAGCAGAGAGGGGAGAGAAAGGTAGATACCCGCAGAACCGCTTCACCACTTGTGAAGTGACTCCCCTGCAGGTGGAGAGCTGGGGGCTCTAACCGGGATCCTTACGCTGGTCCTTGCACTTTGCGCCACGTGCGCTTAACCGGCTGCGCTACCGCCCGACTCCCCTAAAGAAACTTTCTAAGTGGGCAAATACAAAAAGAGATAATACACTTATCATTTTTCTATCCAGTGAGTCAGATGATGTATTTCTTTCTTTTATATAAAAAAGTTTTATTTATAAAATGGAGATATTGACAAGACTACAGGAGGGGTACAATTCCACACAATTCCTACCACCAGAACTCTCTATCCCATCTCCTCCCTTGATAGCTTTCCTATTCTTTATCCCTCTGGGAGTATGGACCCAGGATAATTATGGGGGTACAGAAGATGGAAAGTCTGGCTTCTATAATTGCTTCCCCACTGAACATAGGCATTGGCAGGTCAGGCTCCAAGACACATTGGTGGGGTCGTCTGCCCATAGCTAACCCAGCTATCTCAGTCAGTAGAGCATAAGATTCTTACTTAAATGTTTTTATTTTAATGTAGCACTGGAGGATGAATTCATGGGCCTTATGCATGCAGAATATAGCTGAGTCACCTCTCAGGCTCAATTTCTTTCTTCCTAAACTTTTAACTTTACATAGAGACAGAAAGGCAGAGAGGTAGAGAAAGAGAGTGAAGCTTCCTTGATCCTGTGTCATGCCATGGCAAAGAAACAACATACTATCCAAGTGAGCTATTTTGCTAGTGCTTACTAAATACTTATTTTATTGCATATGAGATAGAAACAGTTCCATATGAGACACAGAAAGAAGAAGAGATACATAATCCAGAGCACCACTTGGCATATGTGGCACAGTGATGAGATGGGGAACCTCAAACATTCAAGACTAATGCTGTCAGTTATTTTGAAGGAGAGTGAGAAAGGGCAGATACCACAGCACCATTCCATCATATAACAAGCTCCCCTGGTGCCAGCCATGGTGCCGGGGTTTGAATCCAAGACCTCATGCCAGATAAGACATGTACTCTACTGGGTGATCCATCTCTTCAGTCCTCTATATTTACAGTTTTGATCAGTTAGCAAAATTCTGTATTACAAATGCCTAATTTTTGAAAAAGTTTAAAATTACCAGAAAAAAATGCCTGTGGACATGATGGGCCTAGACCTCTAACAGATTTCTCTCTCCATTGTCACTAGTCATCTCCATCAGAAACAACATAATAAGAGCCCTTTGTGGGCCCCTACAGGCCCTTGCCTTCAATGTGGATCAACAATGCTAGGGATTGTCCCATTCTCCTAAGGGAGGCTGGGCAACATACTCTACCTACTACCCGAGGAAGAGGGTCCTGAAATTAGTGCAGCCTGGAATGTTCCTAGTTATGACCACAGAATGAGAGCTCACACCAACAGGAATGCAGAGGTTACACAGGCTCCTGTGGTGAATATGGGCCCCGGATCAGATCGATGGGGTTTACAATTAATAATATTTAGATACTTTAATAATATTTAGATATTTGGGATCTACTCTCTTCCCTGATCCAGCTTTCTAGTCCTTTTTCCAACTCTGACACCATCTCTCCAGACAATAACTTGGGTCCACCTGCACGTTAGCTGTCAGGCTCAGGCAAAAACTAGTAAAGTCATGGAATACACCTAAAATAGGCCTGCTAGCTTTTTCCAAAATGGAGACCTCAGTTCTCATCTGCAATGTTCCTGCCTCTGGATTCCTGATTAGTCAACAATCTGTTCTGCTTTATACCTTAATTATTTTTCAGCCACCAGGTTCCAGAGGCCAACCAGACGTCCCCGGGCAGACGACCCCACCAATGTGTCCTGGAGCCCACCTCCCCAGAGCCCTGCCCCACTAGGGAAAGAGAGACAGGCTGGGAGTATGGATCCACCTGCCAACACCCATTTTTGGCGGGGAAGCAATTACAGAAGCCACCTTCTGTACCCCATAATGATCCTGGGTCTATACTCCCAGAGGGATAAAGAATAGGGAAGCTTGGGGGGAAGGTGACGAGATAGGGAGTTCTGGTGGTGGGAATTGTGTGAAATTATACCCCTCTTATCCTATGGTCTTGTTAATATTTCTATTTTGTAAATAAAAATAAATAAATAATCCAATGCCTTTTGGCAATACTATAAAAAAAAATGCCTTGGGAGTCGAGCAATAACGCAGCAGGTTAAACATACATGGCACAAAGCACAAGGACCAGAGTAAGGATCCCGGTTCAAGCCTCCGGCTTCCTACCTGCAGGGGAGTCCCTTCACAGCAGTAAAGCAGGTCTGCAGGTGTCTGTCTTTCTCTCCCTCTCTCTGTCCTCCCCTCCTCTCTCTACTTCTCTCTGTCTTATCTAACAATGATGGCAACAATAGTAAGTACAACAACAATAAAAAACAACAAGGGCAACAAAAGGGAAAATAAATAAATAATTTTTTTTAAAAAAAATGCCTGTGACCAGAACAGTGCTTATTATATAATAGTAGGTTAAGATTTTTCTTGTCAGGGGTCGGGCAGTAGCACAGCAGGTTAAGCACACATGGCACAAAGTGCAAGGACCGGTGTAAAGATCCCGGTTCGAGCCCCTGGCTCCCCACCTGCAGGGGGGTCACTTCACAGGTGGTGAAGCAGGTCTGCAGGTGTCTTTCTCTTCCCCCTCTGTCTTCCCATCCTCTTTCCATTTCTCTCTGTCCTATCCAACAATAACATCAATAACAACAACAATAATAATAATCACAATAATAGTAAAACAACAAGGACAATAAAAAAGGAAAAAAATAGCCTCCAGGAGCAGTGGATTTGTGGTGCAGGCACTGAGCCCCAGATATAACCCTGAAGGCAAAAAAAAAAAATTCTTGTCATAAGACAAGAAAGCAGGATTAAATATATTCTGAGCAAACACTGTATAGAACCTGGTTATTTTTAAAGCCAGAAAATCTAGAAGATAAATCAGGTAAACAAAGAAGTCAGGTAAAAACAAAGCAAAAGGAAACAACTACTTCGAAGTAAAATATAGATTAAGAGAACAAGGCAAACAGCCTAAAATACAAATGGTTTTGAGAGAGTCTTTTGTTTTTACCTGAGAATGTGTCTCGTTTTCTTGCAATTGTGTTTTTAGTGTTTCATATTCTAAGTTTAGCTTCTCCATTATTTTCTTGAAGGCATTTCTGTGAGTTGATAAAACTGTTCTCTCCTGATGTAATTTCTGGATAGGATTCAAACAGGAGAAAATAACAAACTATACCAATATCTGGCAAGCCAATATAAACTGTATTTGACTTATCTTCAACAATGTTCTGATAAAATCATATTCTAAGGTTACAAATACTTTAAAATTTGTTTATAAAACTAAACTATAATTAGTCAATATTTGTTGTTTTAATACAGTAACTATAATGTTTTCATATCTTATTTCAATTAATGTAAATGACAGTGGGTCACTGAAAAATCTTAAGTAGGCCATAATAAAATCTGCTTTTAACAAAATTTAAAATATTATTTGTTAATTTCTTTTGAATAGAGATAGTTAAATTAAGAGGCCAGGTGGTGGCACATCTGGTTGAGTGCACATGTTACAAAGCACCAGGATCCAGGTTCAAGCTCCTGTCCCCGCTTGTAGGGGAAAAGCTTCACAAGTGGTGAGGCAGTGCTACAGGTGTCTCTCTTTCTCTCTCACTATCTCTCCCTCTCTCTCAATTTCTCTCTGTCTCTATCTAATAAATAAACAAATAATATTTTAAAAAGACAGAAATTGAGAGGGAAGTAGGAGATGGAGAAGGAAAGAGGAGAAGGCATACCTGCATTACTGCTTCTCCACTTGTGAAGCACCCATCTGCAGGGAGGGACTTGAGGCTTTAACTTGGGGCCTTGCATATTGTAACATGTGCAGTCAACTATGTGCACCACTGCCTAGACCCCTTAACAAAGTTTTTATTTCTTAATATGCTCCATCCTTTGCTTTTCAACATTTGATTTTCATTTAAAACTTAAATAACACTAAATTTCTATCACAGTTGTATACATCTTGATTTTTGTGTATGTAAATCAATAGAAAGTAAATTCCATAAACTACACATATATTAAATCTGATCAAGGAAAAACAAATTAAATTTGCAGTTCTCTAAAGCCGTGTTAGCCTTTACCTTTTTCTTTTCTTCACCTGATGATTTTAAAGCTGGCAAGTCATTATATATCTCCAGATCAGTTGTCAACTGCTTAATTTTGCACTTTAGAGAATGTCCTTCCTCAGTCATCTTACTTTCCAGAAGCTCCATTTTCTGTAGATCCAACTGTAGACGTTGACTTTCTGAAAACAGGAAAATTCAAGCCTATAACTAGGTAAATTTTCTTTTTAAAATGGGGGAAGGCAAAATAATCATTGAAAAGCATCTTTCATAAGAGTATGTTCAAAAATACATACATACATATATATAATTATTGTTGTTGATTCACTAACACTGAACTCATAGACAAAAGAATTTTTTTTTTTTTTGTCTCCAGGGTTATTGCCAGGGCTCGGTGCCTGCACCATGAATCACTGCTCCTGGAGACCATTTTTCCCCCTTTGTTGCCCATGTTTTTCATCATTGTTGTTGTTGCTGCTGTCGTTGGAGAGAGGAGGGGAAGACAGAGGGGGAAAGAAAGATAGACACCTGCAGACCTGCTTCACCACTTGTGAAGCGACTCCCCTGCAGGTGGGGAGCGGGGGGACTCGAACCAGGATCCCTATGCCAGTTCTTGTGCTTCGCGCCACGTGCTCTTAACCTGTTGCACCACCGCCCGACTCCCAACTCCCGACAACAACATTTTTAACTTTATGCCTTATGGGAGCTTATTTAACACATTGTCTCCACAAGGCACATTACAACCTTTTTTATTTTAGGACTTCAGCACTATGCTTGGAGGCCATGATAAAACAGCAAAATCACCAATAAAAAGCACAAAATTTCAGGAAAGAAGTAGTACTGAATTACTAAGGAAAGGATATGCATTTACCACATAAGAACTAAAACAAGAAGACAAAATGTTCCCTTATTTGACCTCTATTGGGAACATACATCAGGCAACTCAATTATTTTTTCTAATTTGCATATATATATGTGTATATGTATGTATAGATACATATGACTGAAAGTGCTGCAAGTATTGATTTGGGGGTTGCAAGTTTAATTTTTTTAAGTAGACAAAATCACAAATACATAATCTGAATAATAATGAGGTCTGACTACAAAGACATGTACGTGTATGTATGTCTTTTTTTTTTTAAATAAAAGCATAAAACTTCTATTATGTGACAAGTGATGAGTATATAATGGAAGTCAATAAGGACACTGTTTTTACCCAGAGTTATTTTCTAGAAGTAGAGCCAGGCAACTACATAAGCACTTACAATAAGTTAGATAATGTCTCTGAAAAATGTCAGCATGCCAAAGTGCACGTGGTTTTACTCAAGAAGTGCCTGGAGAAATGCTTTTTAACTGAAGCTGTGATGATTGGCTTCAGTCAAACAATGGAGAAAGTGAAATTTTGCTAGAGAAAGCAGTCACTGTGTGCAAGGTCTAGAAGTGAGAAGCAAAGAACTTTTGAGCAAATTATAGAAGTTCAGTGTGACCAGCACTGAAAGTTCATAGGGGTGGTGTGGCTGGAGACAAAACTGAAAAAAAAAAAAAATAGAAGGATTTCAGGCCTTTTAAGAGATTTTTTTTTTTAATATTTATTCCCTTTTGTTGCCCTTGTTTTTTATTGTTGTTGTTGTTGGATAGGACAGAGAGAAATGGAGAGAGGAGGGGAAGATAGAGAGGGGGAGAGAAAGGCAGACACCTGCAGACCTCCTTCACCGCCTGTGAAGCGACTCCCCTGTAGGTGGGGAGCCAGGGGCTCGAACCGGGATCCTTACACTGGTCCTTGCGCTTTGCACCACGTGTGCTTAACCTGCTGCACTGCCGCCCGACTCCCCTTTTAAGAGATTTTTAAGTCAAAATAGGATTGGCCTTTTAAGTCAAGGTATTATTAGATGATGAGACTTTACCTTATGGTTGTGACAAGTCATCAATGAGTTTCAAACCAGAGTGTGGCATAACTGCATTTTACAAAATTAACCCTGACTGCAAGAAGTTTCTTAAACAGTAAATCTAAATGCAAGAAGACTAGTTACATGCTGATTGAGTGACTGAGTGACAGGCAGAAAATGTTGAATAGCTATAGAGATTTTATTTCATTGACCAAAATTTTTTTCTCTTTCTGGTTTTTGTTTTGTTTGTTTCTTATTAAAATAACATCACACTATAACAGTATATATATGTTTGTTATATAATGTATATTATATAAAATCATTAAAAACCAACACATATGTATTACATTAAGCTCATCACTAAATATACAGGGCTGGGGAGACACCATAATGGTTATGCAAATATGCTCATGCTCTGAGGTCCCATGTTCAATCCCCAGCACCACCATAAGCTAGAGATGAGCAGTGCTCTGCTATGTCTCTCTCATTAAAATAAAATATAAATATTTTTAAAAAGAAAGAAAAGATATTATTTATGCCTTTTGCTAAATTAGCTACCCTCCTTTTGTCAGCTAACTGGCTTGTAGTCTAAAATTTTATTCTTGTTTTTAATTCACCCATTTGCTTCCTCTATACAAGTGATAGAAAAAAATTTTTTTTCTCCATTTGACTTATTCCACTAAGCATAATGCCCTGTATCTATGGACTGAAAATGTGTTTGATTTACTAACCAGGAAGACCTTGATGTATTTGTTGAAAGTAGATTTCATAGAAACAGAAATTTCAGAAATTCAGAAAGGATTTTAAGAAATTTGGCTGTGGGGGGCCAGGTGGTAGCACATTTGGTTGAGCCCACATGTTACAATGCTCAATGATTTGGGTTCAAGCCCCTGATCTCCACCTGTAGGGGGAAAGCTTTGTAAGCGGTGAAGCAGTACTACAGGTGGGTCTCAGCCTCTCTCTCTCTTCCTCTCCCTCTCTTTCTACCTCCAGGGTTATCACTGGGGCTTGGTGCCTGCACTAGGAATTCACTGCTCCAGTGGCCTTTTGTTTTCAATTTTTGTATAGGACAGAGACAAATCAAGAGGGGAGGGGAAGATAGTGAGCGAGACAGAGAGACACCTGCAGACCTGCTTCATGGTTTGCAAATCAACCCACCTGCAGGTACGGTGCAGGGGCTCGAACCGGGATCCTTGAGCGGGACCTTATGCTTCATACTATGTGTGCTTAACCTGGTTCACCACACCACCCAACACACCCTCTCTTTCTCTTGCTCTATCTTCCTTCCCTTCTTCTCAATTTGTTTGTCTCTAACAAATAAAACATTTTTGCACCAAAGTAAAAGACTCTGGGATGTGTGTTGGGGGGGAGAATACAGGTCCTGGAAAAGGATGACAGAGGACCTAGTGGGGCTGTATTGTTATATGGAAAACTGAGAAGTGTTATTATGCACATACAAACTATCGTATTTACTTGTCGAATGTAAAACATTAGCCCCCCAATAAAGGGGGAATAAAAAGAAAAAAACATAAAAAACATTTTTTAAAAGTTTGGCTCAAACCTTAGAAAGTGAGAAATGACAATTGGTAGATATACTAAGAATAGGCTTCTTCAAAATAAGATAAAATTTAGAAAAAAAAAGTCTTGAAAGGCAAATATCAAAATGTTAATAATAATAATGCCTTATGGTTAGAATTGTAAAATTTCCAAATTACTTTTCTGTATCTCTCAAATCTTCTGTGATAAATATTAATTACACTTAAGTTAGAAAACAATATAAATATAACATCTTTGTAGGAGGCTTGAGAGAAAATGATGAAAAAAATATTTTCTTTTGTACAATTTAGATGGTAAGTGAAGGACTCATGTCAAGTGAAGAAAACCAGAAGGAGACGAAAGAATATCAAATGATCTCACTCAAAAGGGAGCTTAGGATGAGGAGGTACTTTAATTAGCTATGGCTTAATGCAACAGATCCAAAACTCTAAAGAGGGGAGGTGGGAGGCCATTGGGGCTGGGAGCAGTGTTCTAAGATAGAAAAAGTTAAGCTGAGAGGGGCCGGGTGGTGGCACACCTGTTTGAGCACATCACAGTGCGCAAGGACCTGGGTTCAAGCCCCTGGTCCCCACCTGCAGGAGAAAAGCTTCACAAGTGGTGAAGCAGGTCTGCAGGTCTCTCTCTGTCTCCTCTCTATCTCCCACTTCCTCTCAATTTCTGGCTATCTCTACCAAATAAATAAAGATTTAGAAAAATTAAAAAGAAGAAAAAAGAATCACAGTGTTGAACAGGTCACTTAGGTTTATAGTGCTTCAATTCTTAAAGTAGAATTTGTACCTAGCCTGTATATTTTAACTGTTGAAAATAAATATATAAAAATCCAGTTATATAGTGTTAACTGGAATATATCTTGGGATAATACATTTAGAAAAAGCACAAACTGCTTTTAGCAGAGAAAAGATAAAATGTTTTGGTTGGTATAGGGTAAAGTTTATCTTTCTTTAACAGGAGGTCTCCCATGAAAAGCTAAAAGCTTCTCCAAGGGAAGAGACAGGAAGAGGATGCAGACTAGTTCCTTCTGATACGCTAGGAAGTTGCAAAGTTTACTGAGCAGTGTGTACATAGTAGCAAAATCTCAGAAGGAACTACTTTGACCTAGGGAAATGTTTCTGAAATATTCTGCCATCAGAGCATTTGTTTATTCCCTGGAGTTTCCTTTCCAAAAATATATATAAAAACCATTGCTGACAGGTTCTTTTACCTCTTTACTCCTGTAGTGCAACAGTATTTCTCAACGTTTTTTTCTTAAACTGTCTTCCTAAGGTGGTTTTGTAGATAATTTTTTCTTATGAAATTTTATATTACAGATGCAATGTATATCTATTTATATGCAGTGAGACTTTATCTAATCATATCTATCATTTTTTGTTGGTTATTTAATATTGATTTACAAAATTATGAGATAACAGGGGTGTAATTCCACACCACCAGCGTTCTGTGTTCTCATTCTCTCCACTGGAAACTGCAGTAGTTCCCCCAAAGTCACAGATATGGTTGATTATTTCTATAACTATTTATATTTGTATATATTTTCCCTTTTTTTTTCCCTGTGGTCCTGCCTGCTCTTCCTTTCTAAGTCACACCTACACCTGTTAGTACTTCTGAAAGTCTTTTTTTCTCTCTGCATCCTAATGGAACTGGAGTTCAGAGTCCTCAGGTCATCTTCCCCTAATATTTCTCCCCCTCTCTGGAGGGTACGGACTAGAATTCTTTTTTGGGATGCAGAAGATGGGAGTTCTGGCTTCTGTAATTTATACATTTGCTTTAAACATACTTAAATTCAACTAGTGTACTGCACCAAAGTAGAAAACTCTGGGGTGGGGGTGGTGTGGGGGGTCGTATTCAGTTCCTGGGTCATAGTGGCAGGATGACCTAGTGGGGGTTGAACTGTGGAAAACTGGGAAATGTGGGGCCGGATGGTGGTGCACTGGGTTGAGCGCATGTATTACAATGCACAAGGGCCCGGGTTCAAGCCCCTGGTCCCCACCTGTAGGGGGAAAGCTTCATGAGTGGTGAAGTAGGGCTAGTGTCTCTGTCTCTCTCCCTATCACCTCATTCCCTCTTGATTTCTGGCTGTCTCTATCCAATAAACAAAGATAATAAAAATTTTAAAAAAGAAAACTGGAAAATGTTATGCATGTATTGTATTTTATTGTTATGCAACTATTGTATTTTACTGTCAACTGTAAACTATTAATCCCCTACTTAAAAGATTAAAAATAAATAAATAAATTCAGCAAATAATTTGTAGGGGTCAAGGAACTAAATCTTCAATAATGAAACCATCCAACAAGATAGTTATCAAATCAACATACTGTACTTTAAACCCCAATGATAAACAGTTCTCATTCTTTTTCAACTCTCCATCTCCACACAAAATATAGTGACTAGTCTT
Source organism: Erinaceus europaeus (assembly GCF_950295315.1). Taxonomy (NCBI): domain Eukaryota; kingdom Metazoa; phylum Chordata; class Mammalia; order Eulipotyphla; family Erinaceidae; genus Erinaceus; species Erinaceus europaeus. Next base: position 62,165,302 of record NC_080171.1, on the reverse strand, counting down.
CAAAATGAAATGTAAACACAATTGATAAAGGAATGAAAGGAACATAAAATCCCAATTATAAGTTTCGTTTCAAAGTATTTAAATTTACCTTAGAAATAATATGTTTGGGGAGTTGACGGTAGCACAGCGGGTTAAGCGCAAAGCTCAAGGACCACCGTAAGGATCCCAATTCGAGTCCCCGGTTCCCCACCTACAGGAGAGTCGCTTCACAAGTGGTGAAGAAGGTCTGCAGGTGTCTGTCATTCTCTCCTCTCTGTCTTCCCCTCCTCTCTCCATTTCTCTCTGTCCTACCTAACAACGACATCATCAATAACTACAACAACAATGAAAAACAACCAGGGCAACAAAAGAGAAAATAAATTATATATATATATATATGTTTGATAGTCATTATGCAAAGATGGTGCAAAGTAAGCAAAAACTTTTTGAATTAATACTGACCTTAGATAAATGAAAAAATGCCAGAGGTTTCCCATATGAATCAAAGAATTCTTTAACTTTTAGAAAAAATAAAAAGAACTAGAGATATATCTATCCAAATAATTAAAAATAGGATGTTAAAGAATCCGTGCAGGAGGCCGGGTGTGGCACACCTGGTTGAGTGCACGTTATAACACACAAGGACCCGGATTGAAGCCCCCAGGTCCTCACCTACATGGGGAAAGTTTTGTGAGTGGTGAAGCAGTTTCAGGTGCTACTCTGTCTCTTTCACTCTCTATTACCTTCCTCCCTCTTGCTTTCTGGCTATCTGTACAATGAATAAATAAATAAATATGACACAAAAAGTTTTTAAAAAAAGAATAATTGCAAACCTAAATTCAATGCACCATTATTCACAATAACCACGAATTAGAAACAAACTAAATATTTGTTGACAAAACGCTGCATATGGCCGAGGAGACAGCATAATGATTATGCAAAGAGACTCTCATGCCTGAGGCTCCAAAGTCCTAGGTTTAATGCCCCCACCACACACACATTACATAAACTATAAGCCAGAGTTGAGCAGTGAGCTGGTTAAAAACAAATTAAAAGTTATATATATATATATATATATATATATATATAAAGAGAATATTACTTAGTCCTTTAAAAGGAAACTTTCCCACAGACACATGAAGAAATGCTCCACTTCACTTATCATTAGAGAAATGAAAACTAAAGTTACACTTGGATTCCATCTCACACTTGAGAGAATGCCTTCCCGTCAACAAATCAGAAAATGACAGGTTGTGGAGAAAAAGGATCCCTGATACACTGCTAGGGGCGATGGAAATAAGTACAGCCCCTTTAAAAGACTGTATGAAGAATCTTTAAATAAATAAAAATGGAATTACCTCATGATCCAGTGACACTACTCTTAATCATTTACATAAAGGACACTCAAACACTAATTCAAAGGGACATATATACCCTTATGTTCATAGCTGCATTATTCACTATAGTCAAAGAGTGGAAGCTGTCTAAATGCCTAAATGTTAAAGGAGTTACGGGATATATATTCCATGGATTTCTACTCTGCATTCAAAATGAGGACACTGTCTCCTTTGGGACAGAACAGACAAAACTGGAGATAATTATGCTTAGCAAAATAAGTAAAGAGATGAAGGAAAACTACCAGATGGTTTCAGTCATATGTGTTATCTAGAGAACTGAAACACATGAATTTGAGGGGGAAAAAAGAGGCAAGCAAACTGTTTCTAGGACTTGTGAAAACTATGTGGTTATTTCTGAGAGGTGGAAGGGTAAGGACACAATTTTGGTGGTGGGTGTGATGTGGAACTATACACTGTAAGCTTACAAGCTTACAATCTTGTGACTTACTATTAATAACAAATAAAAAATGGGGGAAAAAAGGAAACCTTGTTGTATGTTACCAAATAGATGAACCTTATAATAGGAGAACTTTATAAATGAAAAACTATTAAATATATATACACATAGCATGCATCTATTCATATGAGGTACTCAAAGTTATCAAACTCAAAAGAAAAACAAAGCAGAATACAGATATCATGAGGCTTGGAGGGAGAAAAAGTGTCAATATATTTTAAGAAAATATTAAAAATCTAAGTTGCAGTTGGGCACATGGTGCAGTGATTGCACACCAGAATATGAAGTATGAGATTTAGAGTTCTCAGGTTCAATACCCAGTTCCATCATAAGCCAGAGCTGAAGAGTTCTCTCTCTCTCTCTCTTTCTAATATAAAATAAATCTTCCAAAAATAAAGTGTCAGTTGTTATATATATGTATATATGTACATATATACATATATATCTATTTTTTTTACCTGAGGTCAAATTCCTAGCTGTATTTTGTGATTTCTGCATTTCAGTAGATTTAAAGTTGAGGTCCTCCTGCATCATCTTCAGTTCTTGATTGGTGATAGAGGATATCTGTTTCATACGATTTATATTCTATATTTGCAGAGAAATAAGAACAGAATCGAAAATTACACCAAATTTAACTCTCTAACAACACTCTTTGTAAACTCTGTAAAAAATGAGGAATTTTGGATAGGTGTTCTTTTTTGATATATATCAACTATTATGTAGTAGGTTTTACAGTAAGGTTTTCTCAATATGGAGATGCTAAATTAAGTCCAAATTGATTTTGTATAATTTACTTTATTTCACTGTATAAAAATTCAACTACACTGTTTAGGAACTGACTAGAGTCTTAGAACTCCTAAAATAGTAAAAAAGGGACCTTCAACTTTTCTCTTAAGGTTCTGTACATCAATAGCTGGTCAATAAACATGTACAAGATAGTCAATAAGCATATACAAGATATTCATTAGATGTCCTATAATCTTATAAATTCTTACAATACATTTTATATACAATATAAAGCACAAAGTACATTAACATTTTATAATAAAATTAAATGTCTGAATTAGCTGGATTTTGCTGAAAGATAAAAATGTATATTCCAAATAACATGCAAGAAAATTTAAAACAAAATAGTTTAGATAAATTGATTATAGTAGTATCTGTACTTTTTGAGCTATAAATGGAAAGGAAACCACAGCAAAAATAATGAGAACTCCAAGGCAGAGATACGATAACTTACTCGACTACAATGCTCCAAAAGTGTAAGAATGCTGGCTTCTATCTGTGCCTTTCGTTCTAGTTCCTGGTTCTTAGTTTCCTCAAAAGTTTCAATGGTATCTGTGAATTAGAAAGTAAATATATCAGAGGGTACTGTTGATAGAGCTAATACTACATAAACCCTAATTTGTATGTCTTGAGAGTACTTTTTAGAAATTCAAAGCAAAAAAAAAATTTTTTTAACCAGAGCACTGTTCAGCTCAGGCTTATGGGGGTACAGAAGACTGAACCTGGGACCTGGGAGCCTCAGGCATGAGAGTCTATCTGTATAACCATTATGCTATCTCTGCCGCCCTCAAAGCAAAAAGTGCCACTGTTTTTAACTTTAAGACTGACAGGAGTACTCAGGTTACCAAAGGTGGGTGGGAAGAGCTTATGGTTGAACAGAGGGATATTGGCACTTTGGTGGTAGGAATGCTGTGGCAATACATATTTTGGAAAAGTGTGAAACTGTACCCCTGAAATACTATAGTCTTAAAAACTAACACTACCTCTATTTAAAAAGTGAACACACTACCATTCTTTTTTTATTAACCCAAGGATAATTAATTATTAAATAAGGACAGTTCTGTTCTTTCAAACTTTTGAAGCCTGTTGTGATCTCAGTACCAGTAAACTAAGTTTGTGAACATGGGCTAAAAAGTACCAGTTGATAAGGAAAATAAAAAGGCATATTCTCAAAAAAGAAGCTCCTTAGTCTGAGAAATCTTTTTGTGTGCCCAAATATAGAACCAGTACATAATTTACTGTTCTTTACATTTTTAAAGTGTATCTGTGAATATTTCAAAAGTAAAAATTGACCATTAAGGCTATATTGCTAGCATGGAACAATGAATTTATATTGAGAAAAAAAATTGGTACTTGTTGACATTTTAAAGAAATCTTGGGGTATTATTAAGTCAGCACTGACAATTACTAATTGATATCATGCATCTATAAAGGTAACAGTGAACACCCTACCTAAAAAACTTCAAAATCAGGGTCATAAAGTGACACACCTGGTTAAGCACATACACTATAGTGTGCAAGGTCTCAGGTTCAAGTCCCTGGTCCCCACCTGCAGGGGGAAAGCTTTGCAAGTGGTGAAGTGGGGCAACAGGTGTCTCTCTGTCTCTCCATCTCTACCTCCCCTTCCCCTCAATTTCTTTGTCTCTATCCAATAATAAATAAAGTTTTAAAAAAAGAAAAAAAAGACTTAAAAAAAGACAAAGAACTTCACAATCTAATAAAATAATTAATGAAAGTCAGTAATATCTAATATATATACATTTTGAAAGATTTCTAAATGCACAATATAAATTGAGGTAAAGATCTATTTACAAAGTGGTCCGGGAGGTGGGGAAGGCATTGGACTCTCAAGCATGAGGTCCTGCATTCAATCCCCAGGAGCACGTGCACCAGAGTGATGTCTGGTTCTTTCTCTCTCTCCTGTCAATTCTCAATGAATAAATACAACCTTTAAAAAAAATCTATTCATAAGTAAAAACACAAAACAGAACTTGGACTGGAGTTGGTGTACTACACCAAAGTAAAAGACTCTGGGGTACGGGGCGAGGCGGGGGGGAAGAGTTCAGGTCCTGGAACATGATGGCAGAGGAGGACCTAGCAGGGATTGTATTATGTTATGTGGAAAACAGAAATGTTACACATGTACAAACTACTGTATTTTACTGTTGACTATAAACCACTAATCCCCCAATAAAGAAATTTAAAAAGGAAAGATCTATTTACAAAATTGTTAAGATGTTTTAAAAATATATTGGGGGGGGGGGGCTGGGCAGTAGCAAAGCAGGTTAAGCACACAGAAGCACAAGAACCAGCCTATGGATCCCAGTTCAAGGCCCCCGGCTCCCCACCTGCAGGGGGGGACTCACCTCACAGGCAGTGAAGCAGGTCTGCAGGTGTCCTTCTCTCCCCCTCTCTGTCTTCTCCTCCTCTCTCAATTTCTCATATCCAACAACAACAGCAACAATAACAACAGGGGCAACAAAGTGGGGATTTGTAGTGCAGACACTAAGCCCCAGCAATAACCCTGAAAGCAAAGTGTGTGTGTGTGTGTGTGTGTGTGTGTGTGTGTGTGTGTGTGTGTGTGTGTGAAATAATAATTTGTGAAACAGTCACATGAGAAAAATTTTATCCCATAATAGATGTTAATGTAGCACATCCACCACCAACTCGTTTTCCTCTGCTGAATGTGCATGAAGTCACCAAAGCCCTCTCACCCACTTCCCACCTCAATTCTTCAGACTTCTTGGCTTTGCTACAATAGACCACAACTAGCCAAAGTTTCACCCTGTGATTTTCCTTTCTTTGTTTCTTACATTCCACCTATGAGTAAGATCACCTGGTATTTATTCGTCCTTCTGACTTATTTAATATGATTCCTTTAAGTTCCACCCAGGACTTACCAAAAGGAAAGATTTCATCATTTCTTAGAGCCAAGTAGTATTCCATTGTATTTCCTTTTTTTTTTTTAGATTTTTTTAAAAATATTTATTTATTTATTTATGCCCTTCTGTTGCTCTTGTTTTACTGTTGTAGTTATTATTGTTGTTATTGATGTTGTAGTTGTTACATAGGACAGAGAGAAATGGAGAGAGGAGGGGAAGACAGAGGGGGAGAGAAAAATAGAAACCTGCAGACCTGCTTCACCACTTGTGAGGTGACCCCCCTGCAGGTGGGGAGCTGGGGGCTTGAACCAGGATCCTTACAACAGTCCTTGCGCTTTGCCCCATGTGCGCTTAACCCGCTGCTCTATTGCCCGATTCCCTCCACTGTATTTCTACATACCACAACTTTCTTTGTTGTTCATAATATATTTTTTTAAATGAATGAGAGCGAAAGCAGGACTAAGCGTGGTGTGTTGCACAAAAACAAAGGACTCTAGGGAAGGAGGAGAAGAGACAGGCAGAGAGGGGCTTGTGTCCTGGTGCATGGTGGTGGGAAAAGACCTAAGTTGTTGGTAAAAGTGTTCTGCAGACACCTATCACAGGGAGAGGAGAAATTGTACTCAACGTGCCATCAAATGTACTATAAGCCATCAGCCTACCCACCCCCCCCAACAAAAATTAATGAGAAGCTGCAACATATGGCCACAAAAATGATAGAGGTCACATACAGTAGTAGAATTAAGTAACACAATCTGAAGCAAGAGCTAGTAATAAGTATTTTGAAAAGCTTTTTTAGAAAGGTTGAAATAAATTCTGGTTTATTTTCAGACTACATAAAATATTCTGCATTATACTGAAAGAAGTTTTTGAAAAAGTGAAAGATATCAAAAGTGAATATTCAAAAGAGAACATTTGGTCAATAAGTTGTCTGTAGGCACTTTAAACAAACTACTAATGTGGTTATTAGCTTTATAATCTACCCCTAAAATACAAACATTCATATACAACCACACACATAACCATTTCAGAATTCTCTATCCCTAAAGTATGCTCTTTAGTAATTTGTCAAGACAGTGCTTTGTATGCTCACATATTTGCATTTATTATTAGTCATCAGACCTTCACAAAATTGAGATCTCTTTCTCTCTGGTTTGGTACTAACAGATATTTGAGAATATACATTTTCACACACACATAAGAATATCACTTACTGTCCATATTTTCCTCCCTTTTTTTAAGCTCCTTGTACTTCTGATTCAATTCACCTACAATGGATACAAAATACAACATGAATTTCAAAAACTTTAGACACAGCATTTTAAACTATAAATATCTTGATTCTCAAACGCTCGCTAGCAGCCAGGCATTCGTGCTCCTGGTCACTCAGCACAGCAGCCACCATCAACGTAGCCTGGCTTCTCTGGAATTTCTCTGTGCCGCTCCGTTCATTGTAGGCTGGCATCATGATGAAGTTTGCCAAGGCTGGTAAAAAGGTGAGTCTAAGAAAATGCTTCCTATTTCAAAAGAGGTAGAAATAAGGTAGTGAAGATAAGGAAATGTCAGAAGATGAAGATGATGACAGCAGTGGAGGAGAGGTTGTCATCCCTTGGGGGGGGGGGGGGACATAAAGGACACATCTCCAGTAAAGAAAGAGATGACTTCTCCAAGCAAAAGAGTACAGTGGCCACACCAGCCAAAAAACCAGACAATGAGGTGCTGTTGGTATGTTCCCTTCCCCCCGACCTCTGAGAAGAATTGGTTTGCCCCTTGCTAGTTTCACACCCCTCTTTCTCCCCGCCCCCTATGCTAAGGACGTGCAGAGTCCCAGCAGCAATGGTGGAGAGAGGATGATGGAGAAAAGCACATGGTGTGGTGATTTGCCGGTTCGTGAATAAATATTAAACTGCGTTCTCAACCCAGCCGCGTGTCTCTGGTCGTCTCTGTTACCCGCCGGTGAAGCCAGTCCGTATAAAACAACATATGGCGCCTACAATGTAGGACCGGACCTGCACATCTCTCAGATAAGTGAATACAATTTGGCTACTTATGCACTATGGCCTTCTCTTCTGCTTGTGAAGAGATCTCCAAAGGCGTCTGCCCTTTCTTCACGAGACTGTTTTGCTGTTTCTGGAACATTTATCTCTGGACCACTCTGTGGTTTCTGCCCAACGCCAGCCCGCAGGGGCCGGCTTTCCACCCCGTGGTGCGGGGCACTGGGCGTGGGCTCCCTCTAGACTGCTCGGCCACTGTGAACAGGGCAGCAGACATGGCAGGGCCATGGGGCAGGGCCACGGCAGCCTATCATGGCCGCCACCCCAGGGCACCTCAGCCCGCGCCTTCTGCACGGCTGGCCCACCCGCCCTTGTGCTATGAAGTCTGGACAGATCCTGGGCCACCCGGAGACCGCGGGCTCCCTGCCAAAACTGGGCCCCCTGGCCGAGATCTCCAGCTTGGGTCTGAAGGCAGACGAGCTAAAATACGCAGAGATTCGTCCAGAGATCGCAACCTGCAATTCCTAGAAGTGAAGTTGCCCAAGAGGCCACCGCTGGACAACACACTCCCAGAACGGCTAAGACAGTATAGATCTAAATTCGTGTTTAAAATGACATGTCTTCGTAACAAAAGTTTCTCTCCTTGTATATTGAAGACCATGTGTATGTGTGTGTTTAAAGTTTGGTAACGTTAACTTTAAGATTAAGAATATAACTTTAAGGCTAAATTCTTAACAGGCAAAGTTAAATGAAAAAAGGTTTTCAACGTAATTCTCATAAAGATAAAATTAACTTACATTTAAAGTCTGAGGTAAAAATTAGTTAACAATCAATATATTTTAACTAAGTTGGTCTAAACAAAACCTGAGCACACCTAGGGTGTGTCTCCATCTTAAATGGGTGTAACAAAAGGTTAAATAGACTCGTTGATATGTAAAACTCTTGATTACCTTCCCTATTAGAAATGGTAGATTACACAATAGCTATGCTAATGATACTCATGCCTGAGGTTTTCTTTCCTTGATTCTCATGTTTACCTTTTCACATTCTATTGTTTAAACTTTAACCAACCTTAAAATCATTCTAAAAAAGACTTCTAATTGTAATAGTTATCAATTGTGATAAACTTCTAACCTGCTACAAGTTTTTTTCATAGTAAGTAAATTGCAGCTGTCAAGTTCTCTACAGAAAAGCAGAATTCGGGCAGCGGACCTTCCTCATACAACGCTCCACCCTCTGGCATTCTTCCGTGGACATATGCTTTCGACTGGCACTCCTATTGGACTCACTGGTCTCAAACACTGACTGCAGCCAGCTGCCTTTGGGACTCTAGGCCGTTCCCCACCCCCACGCTATAAAATGCCTATCGTGGCAAGTACGCCCCCCAGAGGCAGGAAATGTTTTTTTTTTAAGCTGATAAAGTTTTGCCCACAGAGGCAAAAATAAATGGCCCCCTCAGGCCCTCCCTTGGCAGCACACTGGTTCTTGTTACTTGCTTACATGTTTCTCCATGTTTGTGCCAGTTTCTTTTTTGAAAATGCCTGTACGATATAGGTTTCTGTTCACCCTACACCCCTGATACTGTGGTCATTTAGTTAAAAACAGAAGGGGGAATTGTTGGTATGTTCCCTTCCCCCCGACCTCTGAGAAGAATTGGTTTGCCCCTTGCTAGTTTCACACCCCGCTTTCTCCCCACCCCCTATGCTAAGGACGTGCAGAGTCCCAGCAGCAGCAGTGGAGAGAGGATGATGGAGAAAAGCATATGGTGTGGTGATTTGCCCGTTCGTGAATAAAGATTAAACTGTGTTCTCAGCCCAGCCACATGTCTCTGGTCATCTCTGTTACCTGCCCGAGAAGCCAGCCCGGATAAAACAACAAGGTGCCTGTGGTAAAAAAGCAGTGGCTGCACAGGACAATAAACAGTTATGGAGCAGAAGTAGATAGCATAATGGTTATGCAAAGAGACTCTCATGCCTAAGGCTCCGAAGTCCCAGGTTCAATCCCCCCACACCACCATGAACCAGAGCTGAGCAGTGCTCTGGTAAAAAATAAAGAATAGGGGTGGGAGTCGGGCTGTAGCGCAGCGGGTTAAGCGCAGGTGGCGCAAAGCACAAGGACTGGCATAAAGATCCCGGTTCGAACCCCGGCTCCCCACCTGCAGGGGAGTCGCTTCACAGGCGGTGAAGCAGGTCTGCAGGTGTCTATCTTTCTCTCCTCCTCTCTGTCTTCCCCTCCTCTCTCCATTTCTCTCTGTCCTATCCAACAACGACAACAACAATAATAACTACAACAATAAAACAACAAGGGCAACAAAAGGGAATAAATAAATATTAAAAAAAAATTTTTTTTAATAAAAAAAAAAAAAGAATAGGGGTGTCAGGCAGTAGCGCAGCAGGTTAAGCGCAAGGACCAGTGTAAGGATCCTGGTTCGAGCCCCCAGTTCCCCCACCTGCAGGGGAGTCACTTCACAGGTGGTGAAGCAGGTGCAGGCGTCTTTCTCTCCCCTTCTCTGTCTTCCCCTTCTTTCTCCATTTCTCTCTATCCTATCGAACAATGACAACAATAACTACAACAATAAAACAACAAGGGCAACAAAAGGGACTAAATAAATATAAAAAAATTTAAAACAAAACAAAAAAGTAAAGAATAAATACAATTAAAAAAAAAAGTTATATAGCTAAAGCTGTAGCTGGCCCTGGTAAAGTCAGGAGGAGTCACCCCTGCCAAGGGAGCAAAGAAAGGTAAGAATGCCAAGAAGGAAGAGGGTGAAGAGAAGAAAGAAGACAGTGACGATGAGGATGGAATATGAAGATGATAAGGAGGAGGCAGAAGATCACTCTGAAAAGGATCTCACTCAAGGACAGAAGCTAAGAAATAATAACAGAAGGGGGAAACACAAAGTAGAATGTGAACTAGGTCTGATGTATTGCACCAAAGCAAAGGTCCTAGATGGGGGAAGGGGAGGGAGAGGTTTTTAGATCCTGGTACATGCTAGTGGAGGAGAAACTAGGCTGGGAGTGAGAATGTTTTGCAGAAAACTGAAAAAAAAATCACCCATGTATCACAATTATAAACCATTCTATTATAAACCATTAATTTCCTCAATATCAATAATAATAAATCCACCTTCATTTCTAGGTGATAGTAATCCCATGGACTTGGTTTCTCTCCCTACTCTCTAGGTTTTACTTTTGCTTTTGTTACCCTCCTAGCTTTTAGCAAGTCTATTGCCTCAGATGAAAATGTGTTTTCCCACCTGTAGTCCCTGGAAACCACCACAAACAACACCCTCAGTTGGTCATGGCCAGCACTTACTCTTGCCTCCAACATGGCTGACTAATTCCAACTACAACTACTATTTGTATATAAAAAATATATATATTTTTTATATATATTGTGCTTTATAATTACATTTCATTAGAAGGCCTTAAATCCTTACAAATAAAAGGAGAATAATTCTTTCAGGTCCACTACAGAATTCAAAACTTTTCTGAGAGGTTAGTAAAAAATAATGTTGGCCGTAAGATTAGACCCAGGAAACAATATCCAGCAGTTAAGATGCAATGCTGAAGGAACAATCATATTATTATTGCTCCTGCCCTCCTCTATTGGGAAATTGTGCAGATGTGGTCGAGCTTGGCAGGGCTTACAAACCATCCTATTTCCATGCTAGTATTATTATCTACATACCAATCTTCTGCTTTGTCTTATGAATGATTAAAGGTCTCCTTCCTAAGTCCCCACAGGGTATTGCTAATTCCCACCAACTGAATCCCTGGCAACAGTTGTTAGGGAAGCCCCTACCATTTCCAACCCCTCCCACTTATGGTATTATAAAAGCCACTTCAGTTTCTGGTTTCTCTCTCTTCTGCATCCTGACCTAGAGGAGGTTAGGCATGCAGACTAGGAGGTGGAAGCCAGCCATTGTGGCTGTCTCCACGTGGCTTAACCCGCTGCACTCATGCCACTCTGGGGCTCCTGCATGAATAAAGATTTGTATTGCTACTACCAGGAGCTTAATTCCTGGGTCATCTCTCCCACTGCAAGGCTAGCCCAGCACTCCTCCTCCATCCCTCACCCCCGGATATTTAGAGATCATGGATCTCTACTCAGAAATGGATTAAATATGCAAAGATACAAATAAAATTCATGGAGTAAAAAAAAGAATTATCATCAGAAATTCAGAAACAAACAAGCAAAAAAGAAATGGAGAAACAATGAATAAGACTTTGAAAGAAAGCACTGTCTTGAAGTAGAGCTGAAAGCTGAAATAGCTAAGAGCACAACTAGCTGAACAAGCGAATGTAGTATCAGAACAGGGTAACAAAATAGCTGAGCTACAGTAAACAACAGAAGGGAGAAAGAATAGAATAAATGAGGTTGAAAACAGAATTAACAAGATTGAGGACGAATTAGAGAAAACTAAGAAGAGATCTCAAAAAGAGATTAAGATGGAGTAGGGCACCAAAGTAAAAACCCTGGGTTGAGGGTGAGGGTCAATGTTCAGCTTCAAGGGGGGTGGGGTGAGAGAGGGGGTATGGGATGGGACACAGTCTTTTGGTGGTGGGAATGGTGTGTATATACACTCCTATCCATTTGTAGTCAGATAAATCACTCTTTAATTAATATCAAAGGAAAAAAATTGATTGGATGCCTCAAACTTTTTAAATCACAGACTGAGTCTTTTTAATACATAGGCTGAGTCTTTGGTATGTTGACTCCCTTAAAAGCTTAGACCAGGGGGGGTCGGGCGGTGGCGCAGTGGGTTAAGCGCACGTGGCGCAAAGTGCAGGGACCGGCGTAAGGATCCCGGTTCAAGCCCCCGGCTCCCCACCTGCAGGGGAGTCGCTTCACGGGCAGTGAAGCAGGTCTGCAGGTGTCTTTTTCTCCCCCTCTCTCTGTCTTCCCCTCCTCTCTCCATTTCTCTCTGTCCTATCCAACAACAAAGCAATGTCAACAATGGCAATAATAACCGCAACGAGGCTGCAACAACTAGGGCAACAAAAAGGGGGAAAAATGGCCTCCAGGAGCGGTGGATTCATGGTGCAGGCACCGAGCCCAGCAATAACCCTGGAGGGGAAAAAAAAAAAGCTTAGACCAGGGAGAACAGAAGCAACCAGTGGCACAGCTATATACAAATAATGTCAAAGGACAAATTATGGTGATGTTGTGTATGATATAGCAAATCTTAACAAAGGGATATTTCAAAGTTAAGCCAATTGCCCAATAATGTGATTATAGCAATAACTATCTATTGTCTTATTAAATCCTAAAACAGCAGGAACTTCCCACTTCCTCTATAGAGCCTATATTTCCCCCAGTCCTGGAACCTCTAGGATGGGGCTCACTTTCCCGCATGCTTCTCTCAATTCATACCAAATGAATCCCAACTGCAATCCCAACTGCCAATCCCAACTGCAGCCAATCCCAACTGCAGCCAGCTGCCTTGTGACTCTAGGCCGTTCCCCGCCCCCATGCAAAAAAATGCCCATCGAGGCAAGTAACGCCCCCCAGAGGCAAAAAAGGTCCCCCTCAGGCCTTCCCTTGGCAGCACACTGGTTCTTGTCTTACATGTTTCTTCATGTTTGTGCCAGTTTCTTTTTTTGAAAATGCCTGTATACGATATAGGTTTCTGTTCACCCCACACCCCTGATACTGAGTCATTTAGTTAAAAAGAAAAGGAGGAATTGTTGGTATGTTTCATATTGGTTTGGTCTCCTTCCCCCCACCTTTGGGAGAAATTGGTTTGGCCCTTGCTAGTTTCGCGCCCCTATGCTAAGAAGGTCCAGGGTTCTAGCGGCAGCCACTGGAGGAGAATGATGGGGAAGCACATGGTGTGGTGATTTGCCCGCTCGTGAATAAAGATTAAACTGCAGCTTCTCAGCCCAGCCGTGTGTCCTCGAGTCTTTGTCTACCGCTGTGAAGCTAGCCCGGCCTACTGGAGCCCCGAACCTTAACGACACCCAACCTAATCAACACAAGGAGTACAACCTCAGCAAGCTTCACTTCAGACTGTGTCCAGAGACAGCAGGCATGGAATGTCAATCCTTCACCCTCATTACTCGGGTAAGACCTTTCCTTTCATAGCATTCTCTAATTCCATTCCAGGAGGTTCAATTCCTAACAAAGTCCCAAAACCTAGATATAGACCAGGTCCCGTAAGATAGAGCATATGTTCACATGTATACATAAATTAGGGCAAAATATATACCTGAAAGCAAAAATACCACAATAGCCTGTAGTGAGTCAGTATTAAGTTCCTAATGAAATAGTGTCTACTTAGACTTAGATACCCTCCTCACCTACTTCCTATTACACTTCTCTCACTCAGTCCAAAGCTAACCTCATCGAAGAGACTGAGTGAGAGACTGGCATACTTTAACGATGACTCTTTAGTCACTATCAGGCCACCCCAACAGCTGGGGCCCTAATCAGGGTGTCCTGAGATTCCCAAACAGACGTGATGGGCCTAGACCTCGAGTAAACCCCTCTCTCCATTGTTACTGGTCATCTCTATCAGGAACAACACAATAGATCCCTTTGTGGGCCCCTATAGGACCTTGCCCTCAACTTGGATCAACAATGGTAGAGAATGTTCCATCCTCTGAAGGGAGGCTGGACAATATACTCTATGCTATACCTGAGGAAGATGGGTCCTGATATTGAGGCAGCTTGGAACGTTAGTTTGCATTTTTGAAAAAATACTTCTGACTAGGAGAAATAAGAATCTTAAAGAGAATGGAAGGGTTCCTTGTAGTCTTAGAAAGAGTTTAAAATAGCAACTGTTAATTATTATTATAGCCAAGTTAATTGGGGGTATGTTTTTCTATTAAAATCCAATGGTTAGGACCTTCTGGAATATACTTGACCTCACTATGTTTTGTGCCCTCTAGGGGGCATCTACTAATTACCTATCTTAGATACTGACAGGGCCAAGTGGTTTTGATCTATCTGTTGTAAGGTTGTAAGTAACTTAGATGTTAAACACACACACACACACACACAACTATATATACAAATTTGAACAATTTAAACCCAGTGTCAGAATTTGAGCACCTTACAAATCTGAAACACTAAATACTTAGGCTAAAGAAAATATGAATACTTAGAGTTATGTATGGTCTAGGCAGTTAGAGGACTTGAAGTATTAACTTTTATCATTCTCCCTTTGAGGCTGTGGTGTTTCTGTGAATGTCTCAACAATAGCTGGTGAATTTTGCTAAGTTCAATAGTTGTAGATATTGGCTGTTTTGGGGAAGAGTCTGCTCTGATTGCTGTTACTCCATGGTCACACCTCCCAGCTTTAAATTACTATTGTTAGTAATTTAAATTAAAAACTGTTGTTTCTCTGTTTTGTTTTGTTTTTTTGTTTTTTTGTTTTTTGTTTTTGCCTCCAGGGTTATCACTTTGGTTCGGTGCCTGCACTAGGGATCCACTGCTCCTGGAGGCTATTTTTTTTTCCCTTTTATTGCCTTGCTGTTGTTATTATTGTTGTTATTGCTATCTCTGGCTTTTCTTATCCTCAAATCATTCTTCTGTCTTTTCTTCATAGTTTTCTCTATCTTCTTCATTTACATTTTGGATTCTCCTCTTAGTTGACTTCTGATGTCACATTATAGCTAAGGAAATTTCACTCATTCTTGTGGTTTAAAAAACTCAAATTTGAACCCTTTCCCATTTTTAGAGTGATTTACCGCATTGCTCATTAAATAGATTCATGCAAATATCTTTCAGTATTTTAATGCTCAGTGTAGCAATAATTACACTCACCCTCTCCTGTGAGCCCCCTCCCCCACATTCCTTGCTATGTTTCAAGATCCTTTACCATACATATCATCCATCTTAGAAATCGGAGAAATTCCTTCATCTTGTTCTTCTCAAACCCACATTCTTAGTTAACCATCAGATTAAGCTGGAGGATGTATCTGGTCAATGTCTCCAGTCCCATAACTGGTCGGCTGGATTAGACACAACAGAGCTCCCACATCTCAACAATCTACTCCCATATCACTTACTGTTAAGAAAAGAGGCCAGGGCACTAATGAACTCCTCTATTTTATGATTTTTAAGTTGAAGAACAAATGTCTGAGCTGCCCATGAAAAGCAATGAACAGATGTAGAAATCTTGAGACAGGGTAAAGTGTGGGGGTTGTTTCTGAATCTTCCTTTCTACTTATTATCACAGGAGGAGATAAGATCACAGATAGCAGAAAGCTAACCAGTATATTATACTGGAGGTATAAAACAGAAAAACAAAAAATGGCTTAATTAAGATGAGGAATGAAGAGACCAAAGGAGAGGGGTGAGGGTATGTTAATAAAATGATGCTGCTCAAATCCTGAGCACTTAATGTAAACAAAGTTTGTTTGTTTGCTTTGCTTCTAGGGTTATCGCTGGGGCTCGGTGCCTGCATTCTGAATCCACTGTTCCTGGCAGCCATCTTTTTTTTTAATATATATATATTTTTCTCTTTTGTTGCCCTTGTTTTACTGTTTTTGTTCTTATTGATGTCATTGTTGGATAGGACAGAGAGAAATAGAGAGAGGAGGAGAAGACAGAGAGGGGGAGAGAAAGACACCTGCACACCTGCTTCACTTCATATGAAGCAACTCTCCTCTAGGTGGGGGAGCCGGGAGCTTGAACCTGGATCCTTCTACGGTGTTGCGCTTTGCCCCATGTGCTACTGCCTGACTCCACTATCTTTTTTTTAATTGTTGTTGCTGCTGCTGCTGTTGGATAAAGATAGAATATGAGAGAAGAGGGGAAGACAGACCTGCAGACATGCTTCACCATTTGCAAAATGAACCCCCTGCAGGTGGGGAGCTTGGGGCTTGAACTGGGATCCTTGCACCAGTCCTTGCACTTTGCACTATGTACACTTAACTTGGTGCGTTACCCCTGGCCCCCCAAAGTTCTATGTTAGTTGTGTATTTCAAATTTACTATTTGCTATATGCCAGATACTATAATAGAGGTTAGGGAAATAAAAATGAACAGATAGTTTCTACTCTGTCCTAGAAGGGCTTTACAATTCATTAGGTGTACACAAATAATGCAACATAAGTTTTACTGTGACCAAAATATGTATGAAGTGTTCTGGTAAACAGATTGAGTAGAAAAGACCAGATTTTTACACAGAAGTAAAATATCAGAGGCTGAGGAGTGCTGTCTCATATCACAAGTGATCATGTTACAATGCATAAGAACTCAGGTTAAAGCTCCTGGTACTCACTTTCAGGAGGAAAGCTTGAAAATGAAGCAATGCTTCATTTCTCTCTTTCTCTCTCCCTCTCAAGTTGTTTGTTTTTATTTATTTATTTGGGTAGAGAGAGAGAGAAATCAAGAGGGTAGACAGAATGATACCTGCAGTACTGCTTCACCATTTGTGAAGCTTTCCCCCTGTAGGTGGGGTGCAGGGGCTTGAACTCGGGCCCTTGTGCATTGTGGCATGTGCACTCAACCAGGTGCGCTACCACCGGCCCCTCTCTTTTCCTATTTCCCTTTTCCCTCTTGTTTTATCTCTATGCAAATAAATAAATATTAAAAGCATCTTTTAAAAGGTCATATAACATCAGCAAGACACTTTAATAGGTATTGCTAAGAAATTATAGTGACCCCATCCAAAAATGGGCAGAGGATATGAACAAAACATTCACCTCAGAGGAGATCCAAAAGGCTAACAAACATATGAAAAACTGCTCTAGGTCACTGATTGTCAGAGAAATGCAAATTAAGACAACACTAACATACCACCTCACTCCTGTAAGAATGGCATACATCAAAAAGGACAGCAGCAACAAATGCTGGAGAGGTTGTGGGGACAGAGGAACCCTTTTACATTGCTGGTGGGAATGTAAATTGGTACAGACTCTGTGGAGAGCAGTCTGGAAAACTCTCAGAAGGCTAGACATGGACCTTCCATATGATCCAGTAATGCCTCTCCTGGGGATATACCCCAAGGACTCCATAACACCCAACCAAAAAGAGGTGTGTACTCCTATGTTCATAGCAGCACAATTCATAATAGCTAAAACCTGGAAGCAACCCAGGTGCCCAACAACAGATGAGTGGCTGAGAAAGCTGTGGTATATATACACAATGGAATACTATGCAGCTATGAAGAACAATGAACCCCCCTTCTCTGACCCATCTTGGACAGAGCTAGAAGGAATTATGTTAAGTGAGCTAGGTCAGAAAGATAAGATGAGTATGGGATGATCCCACTCATCAACAGAAGTTGAGTAAGAAGATCTGAAAGGGAAACTAAAAGCAGGACCTGACCAAATTGTAAGTAGGGCACCAAAGTAAAAACCCAGTGGTGAGGGGTAGATATGCAACTTCCTGGGCCAGTGCGGGGTGGGAGTGGGTGGGAGGGATGGGACACAGTCTTTTGGTGGTGGGAATGGTGTTTATGTACACTCCTAGTAAAATGTAGTCATATAAATCACTAGTTAATTAATATGAGAGGGGGAAAATTAATTGTAAATCTCGAAGTTTTTCAAAACACAGACTGAATCTTTTTAATATATGGGCTGTGTATTTGATATGCGGACTCTCTCAAAAGCCTAGAGCAAGTAGATCAGAAGCAACCAATAGCATAGCTATATACAAGATACTGGGTACTGTACAGCAAACCCTAACAAAAGGACTTTTCAAAGTTAACCCAATTACCAAATAATGTGATGATAACATTAACTATCGATTGTCTTTTTGAACCCTAAGACAGCAGGAACCTCATATCTCCACTATAGAGCCTATATTTCCCCCAGTCCTGGAACCCTTGGATAGGGCCCACTTTCCCGTATGCCTCTCCCAATCCATATCAAATAATATTGCATCTGCTTCTTCTTCTTCTAGCATTTGCCCTTCTTCCGTAGCCAGTCAACAGCATCAGGTTGAGCCTGATGTAAAGTTTCGAGACCTCCTTTGAATCTGGAGAGGTGGCAGTCGTTGACTATGTGGGTCATAGTCTGTCTGTAGCCACAGGGGCAGTTCGGGTCGTCTCTGGCTCCCCAGCGATGGAACATAGTGGCGCACCAGCCATGGCCTGTTCGATACCGATTGAGGAGAGCCCAATCATAACGTGCTAGGTCAAAGCCGGGTTGACGCTTGCAGGGGTCTGTGATGAGGTGTTTGTTCTTGACCTCAGCTGACTGCCAACTCTGTTTCCAAGAGTCTGGAACAGAGAAGTTCAGTGTAGGCGTAGGGGACCAGATTGGGTGACGAGACGTCAAGCGTTGGACAGGGTGGGCGAAGACATCTGCGTATATTGGCAGGTCCGGTCGAGCATAGATGTGGGAAATGAACTTAGATGATGCCGCATCCCAACGAATATCTGGCGGGGCGATGTTGCTAAGAACTGGCAGCCATGGAACCGGGGTGGAAAGGATGGTTCCAGAAATTATCCTCATGGAGGAATATAATTTGGAATCGACCAAGTGGACATGGGGGCTACGGAACCATACTGGGGCACAGTATTCTGCAGTGGAATAGCATAATGCCAGAGATGATGATCGTAGTGTGGAAGCGCTCGCGCCCCATGAGGAGCTGGCCAGTCTTGCAATGATGTTATTCCTCGCGCCCACCTTTGCTGCAGTTTTTATGAGATGTTCATGAAATGACAGAGTGCGATCGAGAGTAACGCCAAGATAGACTGGCTGGGCTTCAAGCCGGATTCTCGTATCGCCAAGCTGCACATTAAGCTCACGTGAGGCCGATCATCTGCTGATCACAACCTAATCAACGCAACGATTGCCACCTCAACATGCCTCACTTCAGACTGTGTCCAGAGACTTCACGTGTGGAATGACAACCCTTCAGCTTCATTACTCAGGTGAGACCTTTCCTTTCATAGTATACTCTAATTCCATCTCAGGTGGTTCACTTTCTAACAAAGTCCCAAAACCTAGATATACACCAGTTTCTGTGAGAGAGAGCATATGTTCACACGTATCCGTAAACTACTGCAAAATATATACCTGAAAGCAGAAGTACACTAGAGTTTGCAGTGAGTATCCCCCTAACACTTCCTCTCCACTATTCCAAGCTTTGGGTACATGATTGTTCAACAATTTGTTTGGCTTTGCATGTTAACTCTCTTTTCAGTCACCAGGTTCCAGATGTCATCAGGATGCCGGCCAGGCTTCCCTGGACTGAAGACCCCACAATGTGTCCTGGAGCTCAGCTTCCCCAGAGACCCACCCTAATAGGGAAAGACAGAGGCAGACTGGGAGTATGGACCGATCAGTCAACGCCCATGTTCAGCGGGGAAGCAATTACAGAAGCCAGACCTTCCACCTTCTACAACCCACAATGACCCTGGGTCCATGCTCCCAGAGGGATAGAGAGTGGGAAAGCTATCAGGGGAGTGGGTGGGATATGGAGACTGGTGGGAATTGTGTGGAGTTGTACCCCTCCTACCCTATGGTTTTGTTAATTTATCCTTTCTTAAATAAATAAAGAAATTATAGTGACAAAAGATATTTTCAAAAATTTAGACTCTAATAAAACAAATTGTTTACGCTATAAGTTTAAGTTCAGGGCATTAGTTCCCCACAAAAAGGAAAGAAGAATTGTAAATGGACTGTTACAAAGGACACAAAAAATTGTAGAAAGGATACTATTGATTTGTAATACTCTGTTAGAGCAAGCCAGTGGTATAATGGAGATATGATCTTGTACCATCAAAGAGCTGAGTGCCATCATATCCACATTGGGTTGCATTGTCAAGAAGTTCCAAATTTGAGGTCTGGAAATGTAATGCTTTCAATCTTGTTCTTTTTCCTCAAGATTTTTTTGGCAATCCTAGGTATTTTCTGATTCCAGATATACTTTTTTTTTTCTGCCAGTGTTTTTACTAAGTCTGGATGCCTGCACCTCGAATCCACAGCTCCTGGAGGCCATTTTTTCCCATTGTTGTTATTGCTGCTGCTGTTGTTGGATAGGACAGAGAGAAACTGAGAGAGGAGGGGAAGATAGAAAAGAGGAGAAGATGGGGGGGGAGAGAAAGATACCTACAGACCTGCTTCACCGCTTGTGAAGAGGATCCCCTACCCCCGGAGGTGGGGTGCATGGGGCTCTAACCAGGATCCTGGCTCGACGAGTCCTTGCGCTTCGTACTATGTGCACTCAATCTGGTGCGTTACAGCCCAGCTCCCCCAGATATACTTTTGTATACCTCAAACTATGCTACAGTGCTACTGTAATCAAAACCTCCTGGTACTAGAACCAAAACAGACACATAATCCAATGGAACAGAACTGAAAGTGCAGAAAAAAGTCCCTACATTTATATACAGCTAATTTTTTTTTTAAAAATTTTATATTTACTTATTTATTTTTCCCTTTTGTTGCCCTTGTTTTTCATTGTTGTTGTAGTTATTATTGTTGTTGTTGTTGGATAGGACAGAGAGAAATGGAAAGAGGAGGGGAAGACAGAGAGGGTAAGAGAAAGATAGCCACCTGCAGACCTGTTTCACCGCCTGTGAAGCGACTCCCCTGCAGGTGGGGAGCCAGCGGCTCAAACCGGGATCTTTCTGCCAGTCCTTGTGCTTTGCGCCACATGCGCTTAACCTGTTGCACTACCACCCGACTCCCAACAGCTAATTTTTTGACAAGGGGATCCAAGACATTAAATGGAAATAGGAGAGTCTCTTTAACAAGAGATGTTGGGAAAATTGGATTGAAATGTGTGAACGAATGAAATTGTACCACCACATATTACCATGCACAAAAGTCTACTCCAAGTGGATCAAAGTCATGTACATCTGACCAGAAACTATCAAATACATAGAAGAAAACATTGACAGAACATTTCATGATCTATGCTTCAAAATGTCTTCAAAGACCCAAATCCAACAACAAAGAACAAAAATAAATTAATGGACATTAAACTGAAAAGCTTCTGCACAGCAAAGGGTATTATCACCCAAACAGAAAGACATTCTACAGAATGGGATATGATCTTTATACTACACATATTAAATAAAGAAAAATTACCAATACACATAAAGAACTCACCAAACTTAGCAAAAATCAAAACAGAACAACAACAACAAACATTTAAAAATGGGGAGAAGGGGTCAGGTGGTGACACACCTGGGCGAGGACACATTTTACAATGCACAAGGACAATGTTACAATGTTCAAGCCCCTGGTCCCCACCTACAGGGGGAAAGCTTCACAAGTGGTGAAAACAGTGCTGTGGGTGTCTCTCCATCTCTCTCCCTCTCTATCTTCCCCTTCCTCTCAATTTCTGACTGTTTCTATCCAATAAATGAATAAAGATAATTTTTTTTTAAATGGGGAGAGAACATGGACAGAATCTTCACCGAGATAGAGATCTAGTAGACTAATAGACACACAATAAAGTGTTTAAAGTCAGTGATAAAGTCAGTGACATTCAGAGAAATGCAAATAAAGACAACAATAAGATACCACTTTACACCCGAGAATGTCATATTGGGCTCTTGGCAAAGTCATGATGCAATTTTGCATAAAAAAAATTAACAAGTATGCCATGACCTTTCCAACAACCTAATATGTTAGAAAGTATAGTAACACCTAATGGGGTGGGGGAGATAGCATAATGGTTATACGAAGAGACTTTCCAGCCTGAGGCTCCAAAGTCTCAATTTCCCACACCATCATAAGCCAGAACCGAGCAGTGCTCTGGTAAAAATAAAAAATAAATTTAAAATTTTTTAAAGTAATAATAAATGTTGCGGAGGATTCAGGGGTATAAAACAAACACTTTTACAAAGCTGTGGGACTGTGGAAAACCAAATCAATGCAACCAGTACCACCTTGACATGTTTCACTTCAGACAGTGTCCAGAGACACCAGACCTGGAATGCCAAACCTCCAGCTCCATTACTCTGCTGAGACCTTTCCTAGCTCACACATAGGACTCCTTAATTCCATTATGGGTGGCACACTTCCTAACAAAGCCACAGAGCCTAGATATAGACCAGGGCCCATGAGATACAGCACATGTGTACATGTATTCATAAGTTAGGGGAAAATATATACCTTAAAGTAGAAGTTCATGGTAGTCTACAGTGACTTAGTAAGTGCAGCTGTGACCACAGAATGAGAGCTTAGACCTACAGGGATGCAGAGGTTACACAGGCTCCTGTGCTGAATGAATATGGGGCCCAGATCAGATCAATGGGGTTTATAGTTAATGGTATTAATATGCTTTTCCCATATTTGGGAGCTGCTCTTTGCTCAGATCCAGCTTTCTTGTTTTATTCCCAACTCTGACACCATATCCCCAGATAATACGTTTAGCCTACCTGCAAGTTAGCTGTCGGGCTCAAGCAACAATTTGTAAAGTCATGGGTCCTTTGGACTATACTTAAAGTAGGCTTCCTAACTTCTTTCAAAGTGGGTACCCCCAAATCTTATTTGCTATATTCTTACCTTTAGGTTCCTGATTATTAAACAATTTGTCCTGCTTTGTATCTTATCTATTTTCGGCCACCAAGCTGCAGATGTTACCATGACACCAACCTGACTTCCCTGGGCAGACAACCTCACCAATATGTCCTAGAACCCAGCCTCTCCAGAGCCTTGCCCCATTAGGAAAAGATAGAAACAGGCTGGAGTATGGATTGACCTGCCAATGCCTATGTCAAGTGGAGAAGCAATTACAGAACCCAGAACTTCCACTTTCTGCATCCCATAATGATCCTAGGTCCATACTCCCAGAGGGATAAAGAATAGGAAAGCTTCCAATGGAGGGGATGGGATGCAAAACTCTGGTGGTGGGAACTGGGTGGAATTGTACCCCTCTTATCCAACGGACTCATCGTTCATAATTAAATCAATTTAAAAAAACTACCATCTAATCAAAAATAGAAAGTAGAGTTTAACCATTCTTCAAATTAAACAATATCCAATGATTCACAATCTCTCATTGGACACATACTACAAAGTTATATATTAATAACATATAGATGTAATTAAAATCTCAGAGATACCAAAAGATAAATAACTTACGAATTAGATTATGGGAGTTGGGCAGCAGCACAGCAGGTTAAGCACAAGTGGTGCAAAGCGCAAAGACCGGCTTACAGGTCCTGGTTCAAGCCCCCAGCTCCCCACCTGCAGGGGAGTCACTTCACATGCAGTGAAGCAGGTCTGCAGGTGTCTATCTTTCTCTCCCCCTCTCTATCTTCCCTTCTTCTCTCGATTTCTCTCTGTCCTATCCAACAACGATGACACCAATAACAACAACAATAAAACAAGGGCAACAAATAATAATAATCAATAACTAACATTTACTAGCACTTTAAAATTGTATGATATTCTGAGTCATACCTGCAAATACTGTACTCATCTACTCCTCACAGTAACCCTGAATGGCATGCATCCTAACAGTCAACTCTAAAATCCGATCAAGAAGCAGTCTGGCCATGGAGACTGTGCTTTTAGACAAAACAATTCTGTCTGTATAAATTCTATTTGACCTGACATAGCCAAAGAATAAATTGGAATTTTTAGACCATGAAATTCTGACCATGAAGAAACATCCTACCAATATACCAAAAAGGAGCTTTATGCTGTATATGTTTAATAATTGTAGAAGAACATAAATTGGGGTAAATTCATTCAGTTTGAAACAATACTCTAGTAATCCTATATCAACTTTTTTTTTTGGAGGGGGTTGATCAGTTGCTGATTCTCTCCTAGCAACCCCTTTATTTGCAATAAACAGAGAGAGCACACTGCTTAATTCCTCTGGAAAAAATGGGGATGGGTGGCATGCAGGTATTTCAAGCAGGAAAATTCTTCACTAAGCCTTCCAGTGGCAGTTGGAAAAGCTGCAAAGCATCCCATTGCTATTTGTCTCCTTTGGAGAAGGCAGAAACAGTCATTCCAGTGCAGCATCATACTCTTATTCCATTTCAGAGTTTAATTAGAAAACAAGTAAGAGAAGACTTTAAAGTGACTGCTTCAAGCCAGAAACATTTTATACCCTACCAAGTGTGCTGGCTTTCCTAAAAGTTTATCCTAGCTACAAAATAAACTCTCACAGGAAATTATTTAAAATAATAATGATATTTTTAAATATCTCAACTTAAAAAATATTAGTTGTTGTGGTTGTTGTTATTTTTGCTACCAGGCCACTGCTCAGCTGGCTTTTGGTGGTGTAGGAGATTGAACCTGAGACTTCAGAGTATGTTTGCATGACCATTATGCGATCTCCCTCACCCCAATAGAGACTTTTATTATCCTTATATCCAGTATCCTTTATGTCTAATGCTATTTTTATGCATATTTATCATACTGCAGCAGTTAGAAATGTATTCCTTTTAAATGTTTAGATGTATATTTTTAAAACATTGTATTAATAATCAGATTATAGTGGTTTTAATCAAAGTGATCTTTGGTAAAATATTTTAGTCTTTAAAATTAAGTAACTACTGTTTTTTAGTGATTTATACTCAAACATTACTCTTGGAAACATATGGGACTATATTGTCAAACCTAATTTGGCTATGAAGATGTCTAGAAAATTAGCCCCCCCTTGTGGATCACCATAGTACTACAAAGCATGCCTTAGTAGTGAGCTGAAAGTATACATTACTTTGACTGGCAAAATCTAAGAAATTAATACCTAAAATTGGTGAGGAAAAACTTGTACACACTGTTGCTCTTATACAAAATAGTACAAACTTATATGGAAACTGATTTGTAAAAACAACCATAATAAGTAACAAATAACATTAAAAATCTCTAAAAATTTATCCTAAAGAAATATACAAATGAAAATGGTGGGAGAGGTGCCTCAGTGAATAAATCATTGGATTCTCAACCATGAGGTCTTGAATTCAGTCCCTGGAAACACATGTACCAGAGTGATGTCTGGTTCTTTCTCTCTCTCCTTTCTCATTAATAGATAAATAAAATTTTTAAAAGGGAAAAAAAAAGAAACATACAAATTAAATAAAATGCACATAACACAGTTATGCAACACTGTTCTTAGTAGTGAGTAATCAGAAATAACATAAATACCAATGCAAATATAGCAAATACTACTTAATAACAATGATGACACTGTTTATAGTTACTCAATATGTCAGAAACCATACTTAATCCAGTTTTATAAACCTGACACTATATCATACCTTTTTTTCCTTGTCACTTCCAGGGTTTCAGTGTTCTAAAGTGATTTTTTTCAGATAGAAAGGGAGTGAGAGGGAGTTGGGCAGTAGTGCAGTGGGTTAAGCACACGTGGCGCAAAGCACAAAGACCTGCGTTAGGATCTCGGCTTGGGCCCCCAGCTCCCCACCTGCAGGGGGGTTCGCTTCACAAGCGGTTAAGAGGTCTCAGGTGTCTTTCTCTCCCCTTCTGTCTTCTCCATCTCTCTCCATTTCTCTCTGTCCTATCCAACAACAACGACATCAATAACAACAACAATAATAACTATGACAGCAATAAAAAACAAGGGCAACAAAAGGGAAAATAAATAAATAAATAAATATATTTTTTAAAAAGTGAGAGACAGAGAGAAAGGGGACTGGGCAGTGTGGTGCATGCGGCTGAGCAGCACAAGGTCACAAGGACCCCGGTTCAAGCCCCCATCCCCAAAGCTTCATGAGGGATAAAATAAGGACTGCAGGTGTCTCTCCGTCACTCTCCCTCTCTATCTCCCCCCACCACCAATTTATGTCCTATCAAATAAAAGGAAAAAAAAAAAAAAAGGCTGTCTGAAACTGGATTCATAGTGCAGGCACTGAGCCCAAGTGATAAGCCTGGGGACAAAAAAAAAAAAAAGAAGGGAGTTCGGCGGTAGCATAGCGAATCAAGCGCACGTGGCACAAAGCGCAAGAGCCGACATAAGGATCCCAGTTGGAGCCCCTGGCTCCCCACCTGTACGGGAATCTCTTCACAGGCAGTGAAGCAGGTCTGCAGGTGTCTTTCTTTCTCTCCCCTTCTCTGTCTTCCCCTCCTCTTTCCATTTCTCTCTGTCCTATCCAACAACAACAACATCAATAACAACAATAATAACTACAACAACAATAAAAACAACAAAGGGCAACAAAAAGGAAAACAAATAAATAAATATTTAAGAAAAAAGTTAAAGGGAAAGAGAGAAAGATACCACAGAACCAAAGCTTTTTCAGCAGGAGATGCCTTGGGCATGACAAATAAGGTGTACTGTTCAGGTGAGCTATCTTGTAGACTCTACTATATTTCTTAGAAATATATTTTTATATACTTAATAAAAATATATTTAATGAAAAGTCAGTTGTGTGTAGTATTACTTCATTTAAAATACATACACTTGCAAGCGTAAAACTAGTATAAAAGACTAAACACCAGACTGTAAGCAATAATGACATCTGAATAGGATGAGTGTGAAGAAAAAGAAAATGACTAAATAATCTTGTACTGCTTGACTTTTCACATATTTACACACCAGATTCATATGTAAAGTTAAAAAGTATACAATTTTAATAAACAAGCTGAGTTCTTTTTTTGCCTCCAGGGTTATTTCTAGAGCTGAATCCACTACTCCTGGAGGCTATTTTTTCTACTTTTGTTGTCCTTGTTTATCATTGTTGTTGTTATTATTGTTGTTATTGCTTTCACTGTTGTTGGATAGGACAGAGAGAAATGGAGAGAGATGGGGAGACAAAGAGGGGGAGAGAAAGATAGACACCTGCAGACCTGCTTCACCGCTTGTGAAGCCACCTCCCTGCAGGTGGGGGGGGGACTCAAACCAAGATTCTTACTCTGGTCTTTGCTGTTTGCGCTATGTGCGCTTAACCTGTTGTCTTAGCCCCCAACCTCCAATAATCTGAGTCTTTAAGTAAGTCTTAAAGAACTTTAGCTACATTGAGGACAAAGTTCAAGGCAAAATGGGTAACCTAGATGCTGAGCTTAATAGTGCAGTTAATCAGATGACATGAGAAGAGTCGAGAGAGCATGTATACAAACACACACATGTAAAATAAAGTACATTCAAGGTGACTAGGACTCTTAAAATCCTGGATAATTTCCTGATAAAAATGGCAGGTTTAACATACATATCAAATTTGCAAGCTTCTACAAAATCTGCTAAAATTATAGCAAAAGGGTATAAAAGTAAAACTCACAGTTATGAGAAAAGTAGAATAGAAAATGATATAATAAACTTTTAAAAGTGGTAACTAATCTAACAGACTTTAGAAAGCCTATATCAAGCCCAAAATTGGGTAAAGCTGAAAATCAATTTCAAAAGGTTCAAGAATTTTGCATAGAAAACTAATCCCTTATATCACTTATTCCGTGCTTCTATTACACAAAAAATTTTGTCATGTCTTAACTGCTTGGGTCCTAGAGACATCTTACAAGATAAAGTATACAATTTACCATACATGAGGACCAGGGTTCAAGCCCCTTGTCACCACAGGAACACCACACTTGCACGTAAGTGGTGGAGCTGTGCTATAGTGTCTCTCCCCTCTTTCCTGTTGCTCCATCTGTCTCTCACCAGGAGAATTGTGGAATCATACAGATGAGAAGGCCCAACAAAAATGTTAGCAGCAAAATAAAAATAGTAACATTGTCCTTTTCAAAAATTATTTTACTGTAGGCCAGGAGGTGACATAGTGGCTATTATTTATTTAATTGACTATAATTAAAAGTAGAATAAGGGTCTCATTTGAATTAAGTGAACCCAGAAATATTATTTTGAGGGTCTATCAAAAGGAGCTATATAAACTCTTTGAGTATTAAAATTGTGATGTCCACCCAACTAGACAAGTATTAATATATGCATATATAAACTATTATATTTTACTGTTGACTGTAAGCCATTAATCCACCAATAAAGAAATTTAAAAAAGAAAAAGAATCATGATGTCCAGACTCTTATCCCAAGTAGACATATCCTGTAGTTCACAAATTCCCAACATGGCATTTCCACGTTATGAATCCATACATACCCCACCCCCATGTCAAAGTTATGGTCCCTGCCTTGGCTCTTCAAGTCCTACTGCTGAAGAAAGTTGGGAGACAGTCAGAAATAATAAGACTTGCTACCTCATTACTGGGTCTCACAAGGGATTCTCTCTAGGTTATTTTATATTTGTGATTCGATCCTTAATCCCTTCCAACTCTATTAGCTACTCCAGTTAATTGGCAGTGGATCACATCGAGGAATCTGCATCAATTTTAAACTGTTTTACTTCATGAAAAAAAAAATGCTTTGCAAAAAAAAAAAAAAGTTTTCACTGGGGGTTGGGGGAGAGACTGTGATTAGAGCTTTTTTCATTCACAGAGACAGAGAAAATGACAAACACTATAGCACCGAAGAAAGAAGCTTCCCCTGATGTCACAGCACCAGGGCTATAGACCTGGGGTGCACTCATGATAAGGCAAATTTTCATCATTATACAACTATATATTTTAAGTTATTTCAAGTTTTTAATCAGACAAAACAACTCCTTTAATATATTACTTAGTTTAAATATGTATATTAATATATTAACCTGCTTTAGTCATTTCAGTTAGTGATATCATAAGACATAAAAAATAAATACAAGGGAGGCAGTCATCAAGGTTCAAGCTGCTACTGTATCAATACTGTTATATACCTGTTAATCTATAGAAAATACCAGAGAAATTACCTTGGTGTTCTTCTAAATCCATGTCAAGTTGCCTAATATCTTCATAAAATTTATTTATCTTTTCTTTTATTTCTGTTAACCTGTTAAAATATAATACTTTAAATATACAGCAAAATAATCAGGGATGATGATGTGATAGACAGTATCTAGTCAAAATATGTCCTATTCAAAGTATAATGCCATACACTTAAAGATACAAATCTTGGGGGCCAAGTGATGGCTTGCCTGGTTGAGTGTACATGTCACAATGTGCAAGGACCAGGGTTCAAGTCCCCCGGCCCCATCTGCAGGGGGAAAGCTTTGCGAGTGGTGAAGCAGGGCTGCAGGTGTCTCTCTGTCTCTCTCCCTCCCTCATTCTCTCAATTTCTGGCTGTCTCTAGCCATAAATAAAGATAATTAAAAATAAATAAATAAATATACAAATCTTGTTGAGTTACTTTTCTATTTCTTTATAATTTTTTCCCCCAGAGCACCAATCAGCTCTGGCTTATGGTGATGTGGAGGATTGAATCTGGGACTTAGAATCTCAGGCATGAGAGTCTCTTTGCATAATCATTATGCTATCTCCCCCACCCAAGCTATTTTTCATAAATCATATTTGAAGTAAAAGTATATTCTGGGAAGCACAGATTGCATAAATTTAATAGCAAACCTCTAGCTTTCATTTTACCTTGACCTAACATATCAATAAAATTAAAAAATCTAGGGAGTCAGGCGGTAGCGCAGTGGGTTAAGTGCGCATGGTGCAAAGCGCAAAGTCCAGCATAGAATCCTGGTTCGAGCCCCCGGCTCCCCACCTGCAGGGGATTCACTTCACAGGCGGTGAAGCCAGTCTGCAAGTGTCTATCTTTCTCTCCCCGTCTCTGTCTTCCCCTCCTCTTTCCATTTCTCTCTGTCCTATCCAACAAAGACGACATCAATAACAACTACAACAATGATACAAGGACTTCAAAAGGGAATAAATAAATATAAAAATAAGTTTTTTAAAAAAAGAAATGTTAAAAAAAGAAATAAAAAATATTTACCAAGCTTTTTTATTTTTTAAATATATCAACCACTCTTAAAATAAATTTATTTATTTATTGTTGTAGCTATTGTTGTTGGATAGGACAGAGAGAAATGGAGAGAGGAGGCGAAGATAGAGAGAGGGAGAGAAAGATAAGACACCTGCAGACCTGCTTCACTGCTTGTGAGGCGACTCCCCTGCAGGTGGCGATCCTTACTCTGGTCCTTGCACTTTGCGCCCTATGCTTAACCCGCTGCACTACCGCCGGACTCCCCAAGCTTTTTTTAAAAAAACTATTTAATTTTTTTTGGATAGAGAAAAAAATCAAGAGGGAAGAGGGAGGTGAAGGAGAGAGAGGGAGGGAGGTGAAGGAGAGAGAGGGAGGGAGGGAGGGAGAGGGAGAGGGATCTGCAGCGCTGCTTCTCTGCTCATAAAATGTTCCCCCTGCAGACTGGGGGCTTGAACTCAGGCCCTTGAGCATTATAATGTGCATACCCTCACGCCTGGCCCCTCCCAACCTTTTTTTTTTTTTGTAGCTTTATATAAATTGAACTAAGTTAGCAAATGATTAGCAAAATTAGAAAATAAGAAAATGTTTACCATTGATAAACAATAAAAGTTAAAATTTTAAAATAAGCTGTACTTACTATCAAACTGTATTAATATCACACAGACAGTATGACATTAGAATGGGGATAAACATAAAGAGTAATCGAATTGTATTGTTGAGTGCTGAGATAAGACTTCATCAATGGTGTGTGGAACTGGGACTTTAGTGGTGGGTGTGATAAGTAATATATTCACATATGTAGGTGTGATGCTATACCTAAAAGTACTGACTCAATTAAAAAAATTAAAAAAGAAAAAGCTGTCAAATAAATGGGGAAAATATTAAATTAAAACTTGTTGGGGAAAAAAATGTTGCAAAGACAACTGGATATATGTTACAGTTAACCTAATAGGGATTATAGATGTAAATATTAAGAGCTAAACAAATCTCTTGGAATAAAACATGTTCATGTATCTTTGTGATCTTGGACTGGGTGTTGGTTTCTTATATATGATATTAAAAACAAAAGCAACAAAAAATAGATACGTTATCATCAGAATTCAAATTTTCTGTACTTCAAAGCATATCATCAAGAAAGCAAAGATAACCCATAAAGATGGGGAAAAATTCTGTCAATCATTTATCTAAGGGACCTGGATCTAGTGATCACAGAACTCTTTTTTATAATTCTTTAAAATATTTATTCCCTTTTGTTGCCCTTGTTATTTTATTGTTGTAGTTATTATTATTGTTGTCATTGTTGTTGGATAGGACAGAGAGAAATGGAGAGAGATGGGGGAAGAAAGAGAAGGGGAGAGAAAGACACCTGCAGACCTGCTTCACCGTTTGTGAAACTACTCCCCGGCAGGTGTCGAACTGGGATCCTTACGCCAGTCCTTGTGCTTTGCACCACCTGTGTTTAACCCGCTGAGCTACAGCCCGACTCCCAATCACAGAACTCTTACAGCAAAAGAAACTACTACCCAGACAAAGAGACCCCTCACACAATGGGAGGAGAACTAACTATACATGCCATACATCAGACAAGAGGCTAATAGCCAAAATATATAAAAAGTTCACCAAACTCAACAACAAGAAAACAAATAACCTCATCCAAAAATAGGGAGAGAACATGGACATAATATTCACCACAGAAGAGATGCAAAAGGCCAAGAAATATGAAAAAAAATGTTCCAAGTCATTGATTGTCAGAGAAATGCAAATAAAGACAACAGTGAGATACCACTTCACTCCTGTGAGAATGCCATACACCAGAAAAGATAGCAGCGACAAATGCTGGAGAAGTTGTGGGGACAAAGGAACCCTCCAGCACTGCAGGTGGGAATGTCAATTGTTCTAACCTCTGTGGAGAGCAGTCTGGAGAGCTCTCTGAAGACTAGAAATGGACCTATCCTATGACCCTGCAATTGCTTTCCTGGGGATATATCCTAAGGAACCAAACATACCCATCCAAAAAGATTTGTGTATACCTATGTTCATAGCAGCACAATTTGTAATAGCCAAAACCTGGAAGCAATCCAAGTGTCCAACAACACATAATTGGCTGAGCAAGTTGTGGTATATATACACAATGGAATACTACTCAGCTATGAAAAATGGTTATTTCACCATTTTCAACCCATCTTAGATGGAGCTTGAAGAAATCATGTTAAGTGAAATAAGTTCAGAAACAAAAGGATGAACATGGGATGATCTCACTAACAGGCAGAAGTTGAAAAACAAGATCAGAATAGAAAACACTAAGCAGATGCGATATGCCAATTCCATTTCAGGTTCTACTTGTGTTTTCTTTACTGATCTTGTTTTTCAACTTCTGCCTGAGAGTGAGATCATCCCATATTGATCCTTCTGTTTCTGATTTATTTCACTTAACATGAATTTTTCAAGGTCCATCCAAGATCGGCTGAAAACGGAGAAGCCACCATTTTTTGGCATATCTCACCAAAGTAAAAGACTCTGGGGTGGGTGGGTGGGGAGAATACAGGTCCATGAAGGATGATAGAGGACCTAGTGGGGGTTTTATTGTTATACGGGAAACTGGGGAATGTTATGCATGTACAAACTATTTTATTTACTGTTGAATGTAAAACATTAATTCCCCAATGAAGAAATAATAATTAAAAAAAAAAAAAAGAAAACACTAAGCAGAACTCGAACTGGAGTTGGTGTACTGCACCAAAGTAAAAGACTCTGGGGTGGATGGGGAGGAGAGTTCAGGTCCTGGGACATTGTGGAAGAAGGCCTAGTGGGTTTTGTATTGCTATGTGGAAAACTGAGAAAAGTTATTCGTGTACAAACTACTGTATTTACCGTCAACTGTAAAACATTAATCCCCCAATAAAAAAAATTTTAATGTAGTATTGTCTTTTGGGATAAAATGAGTTGAACTGGAGTTGTTATGCTTAATACAGTAAGAAAGTGAAAGGCATATATATACTGGATAATCTTACTCATACATGGAATACAGAGAATTGAAATACATGATCTAACAAAAAAAAGAGGAAGAGGAGGACAGAGAGGAGGAGGAGGAGGAGGAAGAGAAGGAGGAGGAGGAGGAGGAGGAGGAAAGGAAAAAGAAATGGAACAGGTATAGGGAAAGAGAAATCCCAGCAAAGGGAAAAGGAAAAAGTAGCTAACCTGTCTTAGTCTAAGATCTTAGGAGAACTATGCTGATTATCCTTGAGGGTGTGTGTGAGGAAGGGGAGGGTTGGGACAGAGAACTTTGGTGGTGTGAATGGTGTGGAATTATACTCTTATTGTAATATTATAAATCAATAAAAATAAGTTTGGGGGGGCTGGGTGGTGGTGCACCTGGTTAAGTGCATATGTTACAATGTTCAAGGACCAGGGTTTAAGCCTCCAGTCTCCACCTGGCAGTGGGGGAAGAAGCGTCATGAGCAGTGAAGCAGTGCTGTGGGTGTCTCTTTTTCTCTCTCCCTCTTTATCTTCCTTTTCTCTCTTGATTTCTCTTTCCTCTGATATATATATATATAAAATAAACAAAGTAAAACATGGGCAAAGGATCTGAACAGACATCTCTTTCCAAACATGATACTACATGGTCTATAAGGCCCAGTAAAGAAGTTCAACATCATTAGTCATCAGGGAACTGTAAATGAAAACCAAAATGAACTAACACTTCATACCCATTAGTGAGGTTATAATTTCCTCAAGGCAAATAAAGAGTTGGAGAGAATATGGAGACAATGAACTATCACACATGGCTAGTAAAATGTAGAATGGTATAGTTCCTTTGGAAAAGTGTTTTAGGAAAAGTTAAATACAAAATTACTGTAAGGGGTCAGGTGATGGTGCACCTGATTGAACACACATGTTACAATGTGCAAGGACCCCTGTTCAATACCCTGATCCCCACCTACAGGGAGAAAGCTTCACTAGTGGTGAAGCAGTGCTGCAGGTGTTTCTCTGTCTCTTTCCCTCTCTATCTCCCCCTTCCCTCTTGATTGATTTCTGCTACCTCTATCCAATAAATAAAGATAATTTAAAAAATTCAAAATTACTATAAAAACCAATAATTCCACTCCTAAGTATATATCCAAGAAAAGTGAAAACACATGCTACCACAAGAATTTGTACAGGACAGTCTGATCCATCATAGCCCAAAAGTGAAAGCAACTCAAATGAGTCTCAACTGATACAGTATAGCCACAAAATGGAAAACTATTTAGCAATAAAAAGCAACAAACTACAGATAAATGCTATAACACAGATGAATCCTAAAAAATTTTAATACTAAGTAAAAGAATCCAGTTGGAGACTAGGTGGTGGTTTGAGCACACATTAACCACCCACACACAAGAATCTGGTTTTGAGCCCTTGCTCTTCATGTGTCTGTGTCCTCTCCCTATCTTCCCTCCCCCTCTCAATTTCTCTTTTTTTTTTCAAGATTTTTTAAAATTATCTTTATTTATTTATTGGATAGAGACAGGTAGAAATCGAGAGGGAAGGCGGAGATAGGGATGGAGAGAGACAACGAGACACCTGCAGCCCTGCTTCACCACTTGTGAAGCTTTCCCCTTGCAGGTGGGAACCAGGGGATGGAACCTGGGTCCAAGCTCATTGTAACACGTGCGCTCTACCAGGTGCGCCACCACCTGGCCCCTTCTCTCTGTCTTAAAAAGAAAAACAAGGGAGTCAGACGGTAGCGCAGCGCGTTAAGTGCACATGGCGCAAAGCACAAGGACCGGAGTAAGGATCCCGGTTCAAGTCCCTGGCTCCCCACCTGCAGGGAAGTCACTTCACAGGCAGTGACGTAGGTCTGTAGATGTCTCTTTCTCTCCCCCACCCTCTCTGTCTTCATCTCCTCTCTCCATTTCGCTCTGTCCTATCCAACAACGACGACAATTAGAATAACTACAACAATAAAACAACAGGGGCAACAAAAGGGAATAAATAATATTAAAAATATATTTAAAAAGAAAAAGAGAGTCAGGCGGTAGCGCAACAGGTTAAACGCACGTGGCACAAAGTGCAAGGACCGGTATAAGGATCCCGGTTTGAGCCCCCCACTCCCCACTTGTAGGGGGGGGTCACTTCACAAGAGGTGAAGCAGGTCTGCAGGTATCCATCTTTCTCTCCCCCTTTTTTTTTTTTTTTTAATTTTTTATTTAAGAAAGGATTAGTGAACAAAGGCATAAGGTAGGAGGGGTACAACTCCACACAATTCCCACCACCCAATCCCCATAACCCACCCTCTCCCATGATAGCCTTCCCATTCTCTAGCCCTCTGGGAGCATGGACCCAGGGTCGTTGAGGGTTGCAGAAGGTAGAGGGTCTGGCTTCTGTAATTGCTTCCCCGCTGAACATGGGCGTTGACTGGTCGGTCCATACTCCCAGTCTGCCTCTCTCTTTCCCTAGTAAGGTGTGTCTCTGGGGAACCTGAGCTCCAGGACACATTGGTCTCTCCCCCTTTCTGTCTTCCCCTCCTCTCTCCATTTCTCTCTGGCCTATCCGACAACAACAACATCAATAACAACAACTACAACAATTAAACAACAAGAGCAACAAAAGGGAATAAAAAATACTTTAAAAAGAAAAACAAACAAACAAAAAAAATGGCTACCAAGCCCCAAAGATAAAATAAATAAAAAAGAAATTAAAATAAAGAAAAAATTTAAAAAGAATCCAGCTCCAGAGAATTACATATTATATCATGCCTTTAATATAAAATGTCCAGAATTGGTCAGGGGTAGATAGCATAATGGTTATGCAAAGAAGACTCGCATACCTGAGGCTTCAAAGCCCCAGGTTCAATCCCCTGCACCACCATAAGCCAGAGCTGATCAGTGCTCTGGTAAAAATACATACATACATACATACATACATACATACATACATACAATGTCCATAAAAGGCAAATACATATAGACAACATAAAGTTGTCTGAGACTGAGAAGGAAGAAACTGGAAGTGATGGGGGTGATAATTAAGTGTAGGATCTTAGTGGGGAAGACAATAAACTATTTTCAAAATTAATACTGAAGAAAAACTTTTTTGAGGGTTGTTTATTTATTTATTTATTTATTTTTGCTTCCAGGGTTATCACTGGGGCTCCATGCCTACACTATGATTCCACTGCTCCTGGTGGCCATTTTTCATTTTTATTGGATAGGACAGAGAGAAATTGAGAGAGGAGAGGGAGATAGGGGAGAGAAAATTAGACACCCTCAGACCTGCTTCACTGCTCTTGAAGCAATCCCCACTGCAGGTGGGGAGCCAGGGCCTCAAACCGGGGTCCTTGTGTGAGTCCGTTGCTCGGTACTATGAGCGCTTCACCCAGTGCTCCACAGCCCAGCCTCCAGAGTTTTCTGTTGTTTTTTTTTAATGCAAGTACACTTGGGTGGTTCAGGAGGTGGCGCAGTGAATAAAGCATTGGACTCTCAAGCATCAAGTCCTGAGTAGCACATGTCCAGAGTGATGTCTGGCTCGTTCTCGAGCTCTCTCTCCCTCTCCCTCTCCTTCTCTTTCTCTCTCCCCCTCCTATGTTCCTCATTAACAATTAAGTAAAAAGTAAAATAAAATTTTAAAAAGCAACTATACTTGGCCAGAGAACAGCTCATCAAATAGGGTTACTACACTGCTATGTGTGCAATCCAGGTGTGAGCTCTGGCAGCACAGGGAAGGCCTATGGCAGTGGAGGAAGCTCTCATGGTGCTGTAGTATCTCTCCATGTGTAAGAGCAGTTCCACACACAAGAAAATTAAAAGTAAGTTCTGGTCTATATACACAATGGAATTAAAATTACAGCTATTAAAAATGGTGAATTCACCTTCTTCACCTCATCTTGGATGGAGCGTGAAGTAATCATATTAAGTGAGGTAAGTCAGAAACAGGAGGATGAATATGGGATGATGCCATTCATAGACAAAAGGGAAAACACAAAGCAGAACTTGGACTGGAGTTGGTGTACTGCACCAAAGTAAAAGATCTGGGGTGACAGAGGACCTAGTGGGGGTTGTATTGTTATGTGGAAAACTGAGAAATGTTATGCATGTAAAAACTATTGTATTTACTGTCAAACGTAAAATATTAATCCCCAAAAAAAGAAATTAAAAAAATAAAAGACTCTGGGGTTGGGGGAAGTGTTCAGGTCCTGGAACATGATAGAAGAGGAGGAACTAGTGGGGATTGTATTGTTATTTGGCAAACTGAGAAATGTTACACATGTACAAACTACTGTATTTTACTATTGACTGTAAACCATTAGTCTCCCAAGAAAGGAAAATAATATGAAGAAATATGAAAGCTACAAATAAGATTCAAGGTTGAATGGGTTTTATTATTGAAATAATGGCTGTAACAATAAACATCACTTAGGGATTGGGAGACAGCATAATGGTTACACAAAAGACTTTCAAGCCTGAGGATTCAAAAGTCCCAAGTTCAGTCCCCAGCACCACCATAAGCCAGAGCTGAGCAGTGCTCTGGTAGCTCTCTCTGTGCATCTTTCTCTCTGTATCCCTCTTTCACTAAAAATAAATAAATAAAATTTAATTTAATTTTAAAAAACAATAAACATCACTTACACATTTAGAATATAATTTAAAAAGAAATGAATGTAAAATATCCTGGTGTAAATGTACTTACTGTCGCTCCATGCTGGCTATTTCCTGATTATCTTCTTTAACCTTTAAACATAATGTGAAAACAGTACTTTTAAAAGAAGAACTTATTGTTAGACTATCATAAAGAATTTCCTTCAAAAATATAGTAAAATGTCAAATATAGTCTCTATAGAGTT
Source organism: Erinaceus europaeus (assembly GCF_950295315.1). Lineage (NCBI taxonomy): Eukaryota > Metazoa > Chordata > Mammalia > Eulipotyphla > Erinaceidae > Erinaceus > Erinaceus europaeus. The sequence continues at coordinate 62,127,351 of NC_080171.1, read as the reverse complement.
ATTTTCTTAAAATTCAACTTTAGAAGTTAAAAGGAACATCATTCATATTGATATGCCCACATTTCCCCAGGTTAATACATCTTCAGACTTCAGTTAACTTTTTTTTTAACCAGAGCACTGTTTAGCTCTGGCTTAAGGTGGTGTGGGGGATTGAAACTGGGACTTCAGAGCCTCAGGAATGAGATTTTCTTTGCAGGACCATTACACTATCATCATACAAAAGTAGGTTAATTACACAATGTAATGCTAAATCAAAATCAGCTTTGTAGTAGTAAGAAACTAGTCAATGATGTGTTGTGGTATACTGAGTGACTCATGTAACATGCCCTTGTGGGATGAGGTTGACAGCATAATGATTGTGATTATACAAAAGGATTTACATGCTTGTGGCTCCAAAGCCCCAGGTTCAAAGCCCAACACCACCATAAACCAGAGCTGAGCAGTGCTCTGTTACAATATATACATAAATAAATGAATTCAAACAACGTGATCTTGTGATATATGGTAATTTCTTTTTTTTCCAGTTATCTTTATTTATGTGATAGACAGCCAGAAACTGAAAGGGAAGGGGAAGTTAGAGAGACAGAAAGACACAGAGACACATGCAACACTGCTTTGCCACTAGCAAAACTTTCCCCCTGCAGGTAGGGATGGTGGTTTGAACCTGGGTCTTATAACATGCGTGCTCAACCAGATGCATCACCCCCCAGACCCATGGTAATTTCATAGGCTATTTTAATTCTATTCATTTCATGGAATCACTGACAGTAGTAAGTGTAAAAAGTCATTAACGCTGTCGTTTCATTTTCTAAATAAAAGAACCAGAACAAATAATGGAACATAGCTTCAATTAACCAACAAAATAGATTATAAAAATGACCAAAGTATGCATGAAAACCATATAAAACTAGGATTTAAATAAAAAGCAGTTTATGTGAAAAACTAGATTTTCTTGGTCAAGTAGTTCACATTAACTTAATTTTTAAAATTATCTTTATTTACTTATTGGGTAGATGCAGTCAGAAATTGAGAGGAAAGGAAGAGATAGAAAGGAAGAGAGAGTGGTCCGGGAGGTGGCACAGTGGTTAAGGCACTAGACTCTCAAGCATGAGATCCTGAGTTTGATCCCTGGCAGCACATGTACCAGATTGATGTCTAGTTCTCTCTCTCCTCCTATCTTTCTAATAAATAAATAAGTAATCTTTAAAGAGAGAGAGGAAGAGAGACAGAGAGATACCTACAGCCCTGCTCCACTGCTTGTGAAGCCTCCCCCCTGCAGGTGGGGACCAGGGTCTCAGCACATGGTAATAATGTGTATTCAACCAGGTGTGCCACTCCCCAGCCTGAAATCGTGTATATTAAAGACATGTCTTCAATTCATGATTTCAATAAATGTCAATGGTCTGGACTCACCCAGTGTGGATCAGGAAAAATCAACCCAACAATACACTATCTGCCAAGAGTCTCACCTGACTCAACAGGACAGAAATCAGCTCTAAGTGAAAAAGTGGGTAACCATCATACAACTAACATACCACAAAAGAAAAAAAAAGGCAGGGACATCCATACTCATCTCTGACACAATATACTTTAAACCAATCAAAGTAATAAACGATAGAGATAGATACTACATAATGCTCAGGGGACTAATCAATCAATAGGAGCTAACAGTAATTAATATGTATGCATCAAATGAAGGGACAGAAAAATATATACACAGATACTAAGAGAATAAAGAAAACTGATATTCAGGTGGTGGCACATCTAGTTAAGCACACATGTTATTGTGTGCAAGGACCTTGTCCCCACCTGTGTGGGGGAAAGCTTCACAAACAGTGAAGCATTGCTCTGGGTGTCTTTGTCCCTGTCTATCTCCATCTTCCCTCCTGATTTTTCTCTGTCTCCATCCAATAAATAAATGAATAAATAAATAAACAAAATATTTAAGGAAAATACATTGATAGTAATACAATAGCAGGAGACTTTTAACACCCCACCTTCTCTGACAGATAAGTCAACCAGGCAGAAAATGAGTAAAGAAACAAGAGAATTAAATGATGAGATGGAAAGGTTAGACCTACTGGACATCTTTAGAGCTCTTCACTTCAAGCAAGTGGAATACACATTCCACATGGAACTATCTCAAAGACAGACAGTCACATTAGCCCACAAGAACAGCATAAATAAACTCAAAATCATTGAAATCATTCCAAGTATCTTCATTGATTTTTAATGACTTACTGACTTTATGCGCCTTAAGTAATAGACAAATATACTTATTTCTAAAATTAAATAAATAGGTGTTTTCCCTACCTGCTTCAGTAATCTCTCTCTTTCTTCTTTTGGTGATCCCAAGCTTTTGTCTTCTGCAATCATCTGATCTCGATGGGACTCCAGTTCATAAAGTTTCTCATGCATCAACACAGCCTCCTGTTTTACTTGAGAATGTGCTATTTCCTGAAGAAATTTTTAAAAAATTAATTGGTATTTTATTGTATTTTTTAATATTTATTTATTTATTCCCTTTTGTTACCCTTGTTTTATTGTTGTAGTTATTATTGTCATTATTGTTGGATAGGACAGAGAGAAATGGAGCGAGGAGGGGAAGACAGAGAGGGGAAGAGAAAGACAGACACCTGCAGACCTGCTTCACCGCTCGTGAAGTGACTCCCCTGCAGGTGGGCAGCCAGGGGCTAGAACCAGGATCCTTATGCCAGACCTTGTGCTTTGCACCACGCGTGCTTAACCAGACTCCCTTAATTGGTATTTTATTTTATTTATTATAGTCAAGTAGTATTTAAGGTATTTTATTTATTTATTATAGTCAAGTAATTGCCAAATTACAAATGGCAACATCTTTAAATTGAAATATCAAGTATTTATAGTATTCAATGATGCTACAAAGTGCTTCTTGTTAGAAGGGTAATGGATTACAACACAGTTTTGTTGGGTACAATTTCTCACTTCCCTGTGACAGGTTTTCTGCAAAATACTCTCACCCCTAACTTGGGTCCTTTTCCACCATCATGTCTCAGGACTTTAAAGCCACCCAAGGATACGGACATAGAACTTTGGTAGTGGGTGTGGTGTGGAATTACACTATAATTTTAACAATATTGTAACCCACTATTAATAAATAAAAGTAAATCAAATAGAGCCACCCCTTATTTCTAAATTCAATGAATAAATGCTTATATTCATTTTTTTTCAACTCTGACTTATGGTGGCGCTGCTATTGAACTTGGAGCCTCCAAGACTTGGGCATGAAAACATACTGCACAGAGCAATAGGCTTTCTCCCTCCATCTTCCCAGTATAATTTTATAGGCTATTTTCAGTCTAATATTCATAGACGATGAAAATCTTAGCTTATTTTCCAATTAGAATAACCAAACAAAGAATAGGAAAACTCTACCAACTAGAAGATAATAAAATGTCAAGGTGAATGAACAATATTCACTACTATATCCAAAGGCCAACGAAATTATCTCTCAATGAGAGATACAGAACAGGTCATATATGTCTTTTTCCACAGTGTTGATATTGAATTGTTTCTCCTCATGGAATATTTTGAAGGCCCAATCTGTGAATGTGAAATAATTTAGAAGTAGGGTCTTTGCACATTTAATCAAATTAAGCTGAGTTCATTAGGGGAAAGCCTAATCCAGTATGACTGATTTCCTTAGAAGAAGAGATATAAACAGAGATTTACGAGAATAACAAATGACGACATAGGCAGAGATTAGAGTGACAAAGCTGTCAGTCAAAGAACATCAAAAGATGACAGTTACCAGAAACTAAGAATAGACAAAGAAAAATGCTGTCCAGTCTATCTTATCCAATTTTTTTCTTTTCAAAAATTAAAAAAAAAATTTTATTGGGGGGTTAATGGTTTACAGTTGACAGTAAAATACAACAGCTTGTACATATGTAACATTTCTCAGTGTTCCACATAACAATTCAACCTCCACTAGGTCCTCCTCCTCTGCCATCATGTTCCAGGACTTCCCTCCACCCCAGAGTCTTTAACTTTGGTGCAATACACCAACTCCAGTTATTTAATTTATTTTATTTTAATATAACAGAGAAATTGAGAGAAGGGGAGATAGAGAAGAAGAGAAAGAAAAGCACTGGTGGTCTGGAAGGTGTCACAGTGGACAAAACACTGGACTCTCAAACATGAGCTTCTGAGCTCAATCTCAGGCAGCACACGTGCCAACGTTGTATCTGGTGTTCTTTCTCTCTCTCTCCCTCTCCTTCTATTTCTCTCATTTATAAATAAATAAAATATTAGAAAGAAAGAGAGAGAGAGAGAGCTATAGCAGTTTCACTACTATTGAAGCTTCCTCCCCCCCCGAAGGGGGGCTTGGACCTGGGTCCGTGCACACAATAACATGTACACTCAACCAAGAATGCCACCACCCAGCCCTCTCTAACCCAATTTTTAAAACTGTAAATATGTTTGTTTTGTGAATTGCAAATTGCTTGAAACATAAGTAAACAAATTTGTAGATCTTTATAAGAATAAACTAATTTCTCTCCTGTTTTATTTGCTTTTATTACACCCTCCCCCTCCTTTTCCCCACAAAACCAAGACTTCACACAGGTACAGTTTCACCACTCCAGGCTGCTTTTCCATTTAAAGACAGAGAGAGAGACAGAGACAGAAAGACTGAGAGAGAAAGAGAAGAAGAAAGGGGAAGAAGAGGAGGCAGAACACCATAGCACCAAAGTCCTTCACTGCCATGGCACCTCCAATGTAGTACTGGGGCTTGAGTCTAGGCCACACACAGCAAGACAAGTACCCAACCCATTGAGCTACTTCTCTGACCTCACATTTGCTTTTAGTCTCCACATGCCTGCATGTGCATGCCTGTGTCCAGACTTTATGTGTACATAATTCCACCCTGGGCTGACATTTCTTTCTCCCTCCCTTCCTTCCTTCCTTCATTCCTTCCTCCCCTCCCCTTCCATTCTTTCTTTCTTTCTTCCTTTCTTTCCTTCTTTCTCTCTCTCTTTCTTTCCTTCTTTCCCTCCAGGGTTATTGTTGGGGCTCAAAGACAGAACTTTGAATCCACTGCTCCTGAAATTGAGAGAGGAAGGGGAAATAGAGAGGACATGAAGCCACCCCCCCTGCAGGTGGGAAGTGAGGGCTCAAACTGGGATCCTTGCACAGATCCTTATACAGGTCTTTATGCTATGTACTATGAGTGCTTAAGCCCTTATTTCATTCTTTCTATTTCAAATATATAGAGACAGACTGAGAGGGGGCGAGAAGGAGAGGTACCATAGAATCACTCCGCAATCCATGGAGCTTCCCCAAGTGCTGTGGTTATTTTCATGCAGTGCTGGGACTCAATTCTGAAGCCTTACACATGGTAAAGCATTCAGGGTGCAATGCCTCCCAGCTGTGCTTTTAGTATCTTCTTGATGTGTTATCCATTATTCTTTTTAAAAAAGTATTTTACTTATTTTAATAAGAGAGAGAGAGACAAGGATAGACCATATGTTAGGCCACAAAGATAGCATCAGCCAATTCAAGAGCATTGAAATCATCCCAAGCATCTTCTCAGACCACAGTGGAATTAAACTAACACTTAACAATCAACAAAAGATTAGTAACAGTGCCAAAGTGTGGAAGCTCAACAGTACACTTCTTAACAACTTCTGGGTCAAAGAGGAAATCAAGGAAGAAATCAAAATGTCTCGAGAGTTCAATGAAAATGAAGACATAAGCTATCAAAATATTTGGGACACAGCTAAAGCAGTCCCAAGAGGGAAGTTCATAGCTATAAAAGCACACATTAGGAAACAAGAAAAGGCACAAATAAACAGCCTGATTGCACATCTTAAAGACCTAGAAGAAGAAGAACAAAGGAATCCTAAAGCAACCAGAAGGACAGAAATCACTAAAGTTAGGGCAGAAATAAATAACATTGAGAATAGGAAAACCATATAAAAGATCAACGAAAGTAAATGTTGGTTCTTCGAAAGAGTAAACAAAATCGACAAGCCTTTAGCCAGACTCACAAAACAAAAAAGGGAGAAGACCCAAATAAATCGGATAGTAAATGAAAGAGGAGATATCACAAAAGACACCGCAGAAATTCAACATATCATGCGAGGCTTCTATGAACAACTATATGCCACAAAGCTAGAGAACCTGGAAGAAATGAATGATTTCCTAGATACCTACCAACTTCCAAAACTAAGTCAAGAGGAAGTGGATAACATGAACAGGCCCATCACAGCTAATGAAATTGAAACAGTTATCAAAAATCTTCCCAAAAATAAAAGTCCTGGACCAGATGTCTTTACAAATGAATTCTACAAAACCTTCAAAGAAGAACTAATACCTCTACTTTTAAAAGTCTTCCAGAAGATTGAAGACACTGGAATACTCCCTGCCAGCTTCTATGAAGCCAACATCACCCTGATACAAAAGCAGACAAGGACACAACCAAAAAAGAAAACTACAGACCAATATCTCTGATGAACATAGATGCGAAAATATTAAACAAAATTCTAGCCAACCGGATATAGCAGTATATCAAAAATATTGTTCATTATGACCAAGTGTGGTTTATCTCAGGTATGCAAGGTTGGTTTAATATAGGTAAATCAATCAATGTGATCCACCACATCAACAAAAGCAAGACCAAAAACCACATGGTCATATCAATAGATGCAGAGAAAGCCTTTGACAAAATACAACATCCCTTTATGATCAAAACACTACAAAAAATGGGAATAGATGGAAAATTCCTGAAGATAGTGGAGTCTATATATAGCAAACCTACAGCCAACATCATACTCAGTGGTGAAAAACTGGAAGCATTTCCACTCAGATCAGGCACTAGACAGGGCTGCCCACTATCACCATTACTATTCAACATAGTGTTGGAAGTTCTTGCCATAGCAATCAGGCAGGAGCAAGGAATTAAAGGCATACAGATTGGAAGAGAAGAAGTCAAACTGTCCTTATTTGCAGATGACATGATAGTACAGATGGAAAAACCTAAGGAATCCAGCAAGAAGCTTTTGGAAATCATCAGGCAATACAGTAAGGTGTCAGGCTATAAAATTAACATTCAAAAGTCAGTGGCATTCCTCTATGCAAACACTAAGTTAGAAGAAATTGAAATCCAGAAATCAGTTCCTTTTACTATAGCAACAAAAACAATAAAATATCTAGGAGTAAACCTAACCAAAGAAGTGAAAGACTTATATACTGAAAATTATGAGTCACTACTCAAAGAAATTGAAACAGACACAAAGAAGTGGAAAGATATTCCATGTTCATGGGTTGGAAGAATTAACATCATCAAAATGAATATATTACCCAGAGCCATCTACAATTTAATGCTATCCCCATCAAGATCCCAAGCACATTTTTTAGGAGAATAGAAAAAAATGCTACAAATGTTTATCTGGAACCAGAAAAGACCTAGAATTGCCAAAACAATCTTGAGAAAAAAGAACAGAACCGGAGGCATCACACTCCCAGATCTCAAACTGTATTATAGGGCCATTGTCATCAAAACTGCTTGGTACTGGAACATGAATACACACACTGACCAGTGGAATAGAATTGAGAGCCCAGAAATGAGGCCCCACACCTATGGACATCTAATCTTTGACAAAGGGGCCCAGACTATTCAACGGGGAAAGCAGAGTCTCTTCAACAAATGGTGGTGGAAACAATGGGTTGAAACATGCAGAAGAATGAAACTGAATCACTGTATTTCACCAAATTCAAAAGTAAATTCCAAGTGGATCAAGGACTTGGATGTTAGACCACAAACTATCAAATACTTAGAGAAAAATATTGGCAGAACTTTTTTCCGCATAAATTTTAAAGACATTTTCAATGAAACGAATCCAATTACAAAGAAGACTAAGGCAAGTATAAACCTATGGGACTACACCAAATTAAAAAGCTTCTTCACAGCAAAAGAAACCACTACCCAAACCAAAAGACCCCTCACAGAATGGGAGATCTTTACATGCCATACATCAGATAAGAGTTTAATAACCAACATACATAAAGAGCTTGCGAGACTCAACAACAAGACAACAAATAACCCCATCCAAAAATGGGGGGAGGACTTGGACAGAATATTCACCACATATGAGATCCAAAAGGCTGAGAAACACATGAAAAAATGCTCCAAGTCTCTGATTGTCAGAGAATGCAAATCAAGACAACAATGAGCTATCACTTCACTCCTGTGAGAATGTCATACATCAGAAAAGGTAATAGCACCAAATGCTGGAGAGGGTGTGGAGGCAAAGGAACCCTCCTGCACTGCTGGTGGGAATGTCAATTGGTCCAACCTCTGTGGAGAACAGTCTGGAGAACTCTCCGAAGGCTAGAAATGGACCTACCCTATGACCCTGCAATTCCTCTCCTTGGGATATATCCTAAGGAACCCAACACATCCATCCCAAAAGATCTGTGTACACATATATGTTCTTGGCAGCACAATTGGGCACCATTTGCTGTTAAAATTCATAAGGCTCTTGCTGGGCGGGCTAGCTGGCTTCATGGCGGGTAACAGAGACGACCAGAGACAACGGCTGGGCAGAGAAGCTGTATTTCTTTATTCAGGAACAACGATTCATAAACTAAACCAAACTAATGACCAAACAGAACTCTGCTGTCTCTTTGCGGCGGCACAAGCACTCTCTCTTACTCTCGAACTCAGGAACCCAGGAACTCTGGCGGGGTTCCTTCGGGGCGGGGCCAAGGAGGCCCGCGAAATTTAACTAGACTGATCCAATTCTCTTGGCGGGGGAGAACTAGAACCCAATGTAAAGCATACAACAATAGCCAAAACCTGGAAGCAACCCAGGTGTCCAACAACAGATGAGTGGCTGAGCAAGTTGTGGTCTATATACACAATGGAATACTACTCAGCTGTAAAAAATGGTGACTTCACCGTTTTCAGCCGATCTTGGATGGACCTTGAAAAAATCATGTTGAGTGAAATAAGTCAGAAACAGAAGGATGAATATGGGATGATCTCACTCTCAAGCAGAAGTTGAAAAACAAGATTAGAAAAGAAAACACAAGTAGAACCTGAAATGGAATTGGCGTATTGCACCCAAGTAAAAGACTCTGGGGTGGGTGGGTGGGGAGAATAAAAAAAAAAAAGAGAGAGAGAGAGCATGTATGAGAAAGAGGGCAAGCACTGCTCAGGTAGGGCATATGGTGGTGCTAGGGATTGAACCTGAGACTTTGAAGCTTCAGGCATGAGAGTGTTTTTGCATAACCATAACTATTATGCTGTCTTCCCAACCCTTATCCCATTTCCCCAACCCTTCATCATTCTTTAGAATAAGGGAAATGCAAATCAAAACAAGTAGGTATAACCTCACAACTATCAGAATGGTTGTTGCTGAAAGATAAGAAACAAGTAGGGTCTAGGCAGTGGTATACCAGGCTACTATGTGCAAAGACCTGGGTTCAGGTCCCTGGCCCCCACCTTTATAGCGGAAGTTTCATGAGTGATGAAGAAATGCTATAGGTACCACACTTTTTCTCTGTCCCTATCTCTTCCTCTCCCTCTCAGTTTCTCTCTGTCCTATCAAAAGTAAATGAAAGAAAAAAAGAAGGGAAAATGGTCTTGGGGTGGGGGGTCAAGAGCATAATGTTTATGCAAAGAGACTCTTATGCCTGAGGCTCCCAGATCACAGGTTCAAATCCCCATCCCACCATAAGCCAGAACTGAGCTGTTCTCTGGTAAAAATAAATAAGTAATAAAATAAAATAATTCACTTCTCTTTAAAAAAAAAAAAAACAGAAGAAGGAGAAGGAGAAATCGCCTCCAAGAACAGTGGAGTCATTATATAGGCATTGAGTCTCAGCAATAATCCCAGTAGGAAGGAAGGAAGGAAGGAAGGAAGGAAGGAAGGAAGGAAGGAAGGAAGGAAGGAAGGAAGGAAGGAAAGAAAAAAGGGAAGGAAGTGTCGGGCTTAGCTTCGCAGGCGGGATACAGATGACCCGGGACTCATGGCTGAGCTGTACGCAGTATCTCTTTATTCATGCAAGACGCAGCACAATCTAAGCCGAGCTAAACTAAACTAAAACTAAACTAAAACGAACAATGTTGTCTTTATATATACTTCCAAAGTAGGGTGTGAACAGGATGTGACACAGAGAGGGTGGAGAGAAAAGTGACTGGTGGAAGATCAGGGTGTGACAAGGAGAGGGGGTGGAGCAGGTGAGAATTCTACCACTGAACCACCAATGCCCTGGAGGGAAGGTGGTGCTTTATGTAAATGTAAAAGTGATTTATGTAAATAGACTGCAGCTTTGAATGGGATCAAACTAATCTCATACAGACATACTAGTGTTTAAGCTAGGGGGAGCTGGCATACTATCCAACAAGGAAAGAAGGAAGAAAGGAAAAAAGGGAAGGAAAGAAGGAAAGAAGGAAGAAAGGGGATGCATGGAGGAAAGGAAGGAGGGGATAAAAAAAAAGGAGGGAAGGAAGGAAAGAAAGAAGGGTCAAAACTGATTCCAGGAAATAGCAGTAGTAAGAGGTGAGTGATGACCTGGCCATACTTACTACTACTACCACTACTAGTACTACTAGTACTACTAGTACTACCACCACCACCAATACTGCTACTGCTACTACCACGACCACCAATACTACTACTAATAATAATAAATAAAAAATTTACAGACCATAAAAAAAAATCACTTTTTGTTTTTTGCAAGCCACAATTTCTTTTGCACCCAGTAGGCACTCAATAACTGAATCCATATTTTCACCAAACTAGGATGTTTAAGAGTCCTGAATGGAGAATAATTACTATGTATTTATTAGTAGACTACTAAATAAATGTTCACTTGAATGATTTCCAATAATATAATTAGATGAACTGTCTCCTGTAGCTAAGTACTAGGTGAACCCTTATTTACTCTTCTTTTTTGTTTATTTTCTTTTCTTGCCCTTGTTGTTTTATTGTTGTAGTTATTATCGTTGTTGTTATTGATGTCTCCATTTGCTGGGCTAGCTTCACGGGAGACCAGGAACTCGTGGCAGCCTGGTAATACAATTCTTTATTCATGTGGGAATCCCAGAGTTGGGTGTGAGCACAGCGGATTAAGCCACATGGCGCCAAACCACAATGGCCGGTGTCGCCTCCCTGTCTGCATGTCTGCCCTCCTCCAGGTCAGGACATGGAACAAAGGGGAAAAGAAGAAAGAGAAACCAGAAACAGAAGGAGCTTTATAGGATAAAATCGGAAGTGGCAAGTCGGAAACAGAAATGGCTAGGAAAGGGGGTGCAGAGAGGCAAAAGGCATGCTGGGAAGGTGGAAGCAACTGTTCTGAGGGTTTTAACTAGTGGGATTAATGTTACCCTGCAGGTAGGGTGGGTCTCGAGGTAGAAAGAAGATAGATCAATGGGTGGGGATCTTTCAGGCAAAACAATGATCATGCAAATAGGCCACAGTATCAGCAATGGAGCAGGGGGGGGCTGGCTTAATGTCCAACAGTCGTTGTTAGATAGGACAGAGAGAAATGGAGAGAGGAGAGGAAGACAGAGAGGGGGAGAGAAAGATGCAAACCTACTTCACCACCTGTGAATCGACTCCCCTGTATGCGGGGAGCCGGGGACTCAAACCAGGATCCTTACACCGGTCCTTGTGCTTTGCGCCACGTGCGCTTAACCCACTGTGCTACCGCCCGACTCCCCCCTTATTTATTCTTATACTTACCCCTTCCAGGGCCTCTTTTTTCATGTTCAGTGTATCGAGTTGTTGCTGAAGTATATCTAAGTGCTAAGAAGAATGGCAAAAAAAAAAAAAATATATATATATATATATATATATATATATATATGTCAAAATTGCAGTAAGAATAATTTGTTTTTCAACATTTTAAATAGATATGTTAAGGTCAATTTTGTGAAAGTCTTCAACCTATGTTTTGCAATTGGGCCAGAATTAACATAACTTGCTGGTCTCCAATTTCTTTCATGATGTCTAAAAACCTTGACATATTCTACCTTTAAAATACATTATGAGAGTCACAAAGGTAGAAAAATGGGTAGAATAACTTTCTTTCATGCTTAAGGCTCCAGTTTTGATTGTTTTTTTTTTTTTTTTGCTTCTAGGGTTATTGCTGGGGCTCAATGAACTACAAATCCACTGCCCCTGGAGGCCATTTCCCCCCTTTTGTTGCCCTTGTTGTTTATCATTGTTACTATTATTGTTGTCACTGTTGTTGGATAGGACAGAGATATTGAGAGAGGACGGGAAGACAGAGATGAGGAAAGACAGACACCTGCAGACCTGCTTCACCACTTGTGAAGTGACTCTCCTGCAGGTGGGGAGCCTGGGGGCTCAAACCGGGATCCTTATACTGGTCCTTGTGCTTCGCGTCATGTATGCTTAACCCACTGCCCTACCACCCGACTCCCCAGTTTTTTTTTAACCATATCATTGCTCAGCTCAGCTCTGGTTTATGGTGGTGTGGAGGATTTGAACCTGGGACTTTGAAACCTCAGGCATGAGGATCTCTTTGCATAACCATTATGCTATGCTATCTATCCACCACCCTAAGGCTCCAGTTTTGTACCTTAGCACTCCATATGCTGAAGTAGTACACTGGTTCTCTATTAAAATAGGTAAAGAAATATTTTAAAATCTTTTTGTTATTATCTTTATTTATTGGCTAGAGATAGCCAGAAATCGAGAGGGGTGATAAGAGAAGGAGAGACAGAGAGACACCTGCAACACTGCTTTACCACTAGTGAAGCTTTCCCACTACAGGTGGGACCTGGGGCTCCAACTGGGTCCTTGCCCACTGTAACATGTGCACTCAACCAAGTGCACCACCACCTGGCCTAAACAAATAAATCTTAAAAAAAATTAAAGAAAATATACGAGGACTGGAGGTGACTGTAATAGAGCATGTGCTTTGCATGTATGAGACCATGGGTTCAATTTTCAGCACCAGATAAGAGCAACAAAAGGGTCTCTGTGGATGGTGAAGTTGTGTTTTGTGCTATCTTTCTCTTATTAAAAAAAAAAAAAAGGTAATTTGATTGTTTTTTTTACTGGAACACTACTTAGCTCTGGCATTTGGTGACATGAAGAATTGAGCCAAGGACAGGGAACATATAGCATAATGATTATGCAAAGAGACTCTCATGCCTGAGAGCTCAGGTTAAACCCCTCCCCCTCCATCATGACCACCACACACACCATAAGCCAAAGTTGAGAAGTGCTTTGGTAAAATAAAATAATAACAGTAATAATTAAAACAGGAATTGAGCCTGGAACTTTGTAGGCTCAGGCATAAAATTTATACTATTTCCACAGACCCATTCAAAAAATTTATGAAAGTACTGGATTGGGAGTCTGGCAGTAGCGAAGCGGGTCAAGCACACGTGGCGCAGAGTGCAAGGACTGGCACAAGGATTCCAGTTAGAGCCCCCAGCTCCCCATTTGCAAGGGAGTCACTTCACAGGTGGTGAAGCAGGTCTACAGGTGTCTGTCTTTCTTTACCCCCTCTATTCTCCTCTCCTCTCTCCATTTCTCTCTGTCCTATCCAACAACGACAACAACAATAGTAACTATAACAATAAAACAACAAAGGCAACAAAAGGGAATAGATAAATAAATATTTTTAAAAATTTTTTTAAATAACTGGATTGGGTGCAGGTGCAGGTGCAACTGGTTGAGTGAACATATTACAGTGTGCAAGGTCCAGGGTTCAAGTCCCTAGTCCTCACCTGAAAAAAAAGGGTTGTTAGTAGTGAAACAGTAGTGCACATGTCTCTTTCCCTTTCTCTCCCTTCCCCATTTCAATTTATCTCTATCTCTACTCAGTAAATTAAATTCATGAACTAATTATATTCAAAGCCTTTATGCAAGAAAACGTACTTTTAGTAATATTTTGGCATTTCTCTAATATACTTTAAGATGCCCCAGCATCTTCTAAATCCTGTCTAAAATGAAGTTTGTGGTCAGGGAGTTGGCTCAGTGAGGACTTGCATGTAAGAAGGTCCAGGTTTGATCCTTACACCACTAATAGCCACAGTTGAGCAGTGCTCTGATTAAAAATTAATTAATTAATTAATTAATAGTAATAAGAGATGTGGTTATGAATGGGCCAGGAGATAGCTCAATTGGCAGAATAGCTTACCATGCATAAATCCCTGGATTTGACTTTAGGCACCACAGGGAAATACCAAGAATAGCAACAGTGGGGGAACTCCATGTATGGTGAAGAGATGCAACTGCTGCACCATCTCCCCAGTTCATATTCATAAAATCTTTTAATACTGTAAACCAAGGTTACATCCATTTATGAAAAAAAAAAAAGGAAGGGGGGGTTGGGTGGTGGTGCACTGGGTTAAGCGCACATAGTATGAAGTGCAAGGATCTCGGTTTGAGCCCCCAGCTCCCCACCTGCAGGGGGGGGGGGTTGCTTCACAAGCAGTGAAGCAGGTCTGCAGGTGTCTATCTCTCTCCCTATCTCCCTCTCCCCTCTCAGTTTCTCTCTGTCCTATCCAATAAAGCAAAAACAAAACAAAACAAAATTTAAAAAGGCTGCCCGGAGCAGTGGATTCATAGTGCAGGAATCGAGTCCTAGTGATAACCCTAGAAGCAGGAAAAAAAAAAAAAAAAAAAAAGGAAGGAAGGAAAGAGAGAAAGGGAGGAAGAGAGGAAGAAAGTAAGCAGGAAAGTTCTGGCATATGGTCTTATAATGTCTCCATTTAAAAAAAAAAAGTGAGGTGGAAGGTAGATTATATAATGGTTATTATGTAAATGGACTCTCATGCTTGAGGCTCCAAAGTCCCAAGTTCAATCCCCTGCACCACCACAAGCCAGGGATGAACAGTGCTCTGGTAACAAAAAACAAAAAACAAACAAACAAAAAAAGGGAGTCTGGGAGGTGGTGCTGTAGCTAAGGACTAGACTCTCAAGCATGAGGTTCTGAGTTCGATGTCCAGCAGCACATGTACCAGACTGCTATCTGGTTCTTTCTCTCTCTCTCCTCCTATCTTTCAAATAAATAAATAAATAATCTTTAAAAAAATTATTTTGGGGCCTGGCAGTGGTGTACCTGGTTGAGCATCATGTTATAATGAGCAAGCACCGGGTTCAAGCCTCCAGTCCTCACCTGCAGAGGGGAAGCTTCCTGAGAGACGAAGCAGTACTGCAGGTGTCTATCTTTCTTTCTGTCTAGCCTTCCCCTTCGCTCTCAATTTTTTTTCCCCCCTTTATCCATATAAGTACCGGGCACCAACCAATTGTGCCACTAGAGCTCCTTTTGTCTCTATCCAATAAAGAAACAATTGAAAAAAAAAATCTTAAAACTGTTTTCATGTTTGCTTATGCCATGACAAAATGAAGGATGCATAGAGCAGAAAAGGCAGTATTGTGAAATCTAGGTCACCAAGTACCATAAGTGTCCAAATGACTTATCTGTAAACTTGTTAAAAAGAAGATTGTGCTCAGTAAGTCTAGTCATGCTCACAGGGGATGCTGATGCTGGCCATCACCAGATCATATTATTTTTAATTTTTTTAATATTTATTTATTTTCCCTTTTGTTGCCCTTATTTTTTATTGTTGTTGTAGTTATTTTTGTTGTTACTGATGTCATTGTTGTTGGATATGACAGTGAGAAATGGAGAGAGGAAGGGAAGACAGAGAGGGGAAGAGAAAGATAGACACCTGCAGACTTGCTTCACTGCCTGTGAAGTGACTCTCCTGCAGGTGGGGAGCCAGTGGCTAGAACGGGATCCTTTTGATGGTCCTTGAGCTTCGCCTCATGTGCGCTTAACCCACTGCGCTACTGCTGGACTGCCACCAGATCATATTTTTAGCAGCAATTTACTTTATGCCCTGTATAGAATAGAAAATAGTATTACCTGCAAATATTTCTCATTTGTGGTTTTCATTTCTATGTACTTGATCTGTTTTTCATGTGACATGTTTTTGATAATGCCATCAGCTGCTTGTTTTTCCTGTTCAATTTCTTCTTCAACACTTCTAATTTGTTTTTCTTTCCTGAAATAAAAATACCCAACATTCCTCTTACTGAATACAGGGGAAAACATCAGTTAACTTCACTTAGGTCACAGTCTTAACTTAATGTGTAACTTAAATGATTAAACTATAATTTGTGATGGAAAAGTCCTTGGAGTTATATGAAAGCATTCTATTTGACCTGTACAAAATTCAGTCTACTGGTACAGATTTATTTTACATCTTTATCTTCTCAGTCTAAAAGTCCTTTTGCTTCCTTACTCTCCATGAAAACACCAAGAACAGCTATGGAGGTACTTAGTGGCTCAAATCCCAGACTTCCAAGCATGAGGTCCTGAGTTTCACTAATAGGAAGGTGGGGCTATGGAGCAGCAGCAGCTGTGTTTCTCTCCTCTCCTCTCTCAGGTCAACTAGGAATACCAAAGGAGACCACCTGGTTCTGCAACAAAGCAGGACTAGAACGACTTCAGGAACCCACCAAATCACCAGTGAGTGCAAACACCTGTGGCTCGTGGACAGAGAGGAACCTAGGGAGAGATTAAGTGGCTGGTAACAGTCCAGCAGTTTACCAATTGAGACACCACCTCCAGTCTGTTTCACCAACAAAAAGACAGCTGAAGGATGGAGAGGACTCACCTGAGACTCAATAAATGCAACTGTGAGTCTCCATTGCTACTGCCCTCGGAATCTGGAGCAGCGGTGGGGAGGTCCTGTGCTGACACCAGGGAACAGAGAACTAACCAGGAAACTCAGGAGAAGATCTATACCTAGGTATCTAGCAATGGGGCTGTAAGAGTCTCTTTGCATAACCACTGGATTATCTCTGCCACACCCTGCTTTATCTCTTGGTCAGGAGTCAGTGATTAAGCTAAGAAGCCTATTTATAGTTTAAAAGCCCTCAGGCTCTCATACCCTACAGGTAAGAAAAAGAACAAAAGAGGCTTTTAAACCTCTAAGCCTTTTAAACTCCAATTTAGGGATTAAAATAATAATAATAATAATAATAATAATAATAATAATATTGAAACAACTGTCAATTTCCACAACTGTGAACCCTTCAATTACCTTATTAGACACAAGTCAATCCAGGCAAGATGATCAGTAATTTGAAAAATACTGAGAGAGGGATCTCATAACATACTATATAAAATGGTTATACCAACAAGAAGAAATATTGGAGAAATGAACCAGGACAAGAGTCCAGCTAAAAGCCCCCCAAAGGGTGAAGCACAAAATAATGAGGTCAATATCCAAACACTAGTTAAGGAAATAGTAACAGGAGTGAGTAAAGAGTTTCAAAGAATTGTCATCAGAAATGCAGAAACAACAAATGAGACCCTGGTAGAAAACACTAATTATCTCAGGGTTATTAGAAAGCTGAAAGCTGAAATAGATGAACTAAGAACACAACTAGCTGAACAAGCTAAAACAGTAACAGAACAGGGTAACAAAATAGATGACCTCCAGAAAACAGTAGAGGGGAGAGAGAATAGAATAACTGAGTTTCACTAATAAATAAATCTTTAAAAAGGAAAACAAAGACAAAAATCACCAAATATGTGAAGATATATTTGCACTATTTTTAAAAGAGATTTATTTATGAGAAAGATGGGAGTAGAGAAAGAACCAGACATCACTCTGGTCTATTTGTTGCAGGGGACTGAACTCAGGACCTCATGCTTGAGAGGCCAGTGCTTTACCCATTGTATCACCTCCTGACCACTATTTGCATGATTTATTATCACACCTGTGCACCAGGACTTGGAAGCCCCCCAGAGTCTTTTACTTTGGTGCATTACACCAAACAATAAATTTTAACCATGTTTTTCCCTATATGTTCATATTAGTTAGATGAAAATCAATTTTGTACAGCATTCCATTTCAGAGGGGAATTTACAGCACAAGGGATGTACATTTTTTTTTAGGCTATAAATGGTCAAGTGTCAGATCTTTTAATGCTTTGAGCACTTTGCTCCCATAATAACTTGGCAGTAAAACCTCCAATGATGGTGTCATAAAAAAATGTGTAAACAACAAAACTGAAACTCAACAAAACAAAACCTGGTGAGATCTTTTCAACTTGAGTCTTTCTAAACATAAAATATCTTTAGAACTTACTCTTAAATCATTCAGTAATATGTCGGTTAGAATATGTATTCTTGAAATATACCTTAATTCCGAGTAAGCTTACTAATACTTAATTTTTTTCAAGAATAATCTTAAAAAGGTTAATAAACCACTTTATTTATTACACTAAAACAGCCTTTAAGATTATTTTTCTTCTTGGGAGTCAGGTGGTAGCACAGTGGGTTAAGTGCAGGTGGCACAAAGCGCAAGGACCAGCTTAAGTATCCTGGTTCAAGCTCTCAGTTCCCCACCTGCAGGGGAGTCGCTTCACAAGTGGTGAAGCAGGTCTGCAGGTGTCTATCTTTCTCTCTCCCTCTCTGTCTTCCCCTCCTCTCTCCATTTCTCTCTGTTCTTTCCAACAAAGACAACATCAATAACAACAACAATAACTACAACAATAAATCAACAAGGGCAACAAAAGGGAATAAATAAATAAATATTTTTAAAAGATTATTTTTCTTCTTTAAGAAATTACTCTTCTAGTCAATCTTTTGCTAGGGAAATCTAGGTTTTTTTTTCTTTCTTTCTTTCTTCTTCAAATCACCTGCTCGCTGGGTACAAAGGTTAAAACAAAGTGAATGCAATCATATGACTTTAATGGAGGAGAAGAAAGAAAAAGATCTCAACATTTCTTAATATCATACCCTGAGACAAAGAAAGTGAAGGTAAGCCCCTATGTATTTACAGGTTTGGTGGTGGTTGTTAGTTTTCTTTTAACAACCATAGGTTAAGTTTGCTAAATCTGAAACAAATTTTCTTGTTTTATATAATAACCTTTGCCTTTAATCAGTGATAAAAGAGCAGAAAAAGTTGTATTTTCATATATGGTACCTAAGAAATATAAATCTGGTCAATAAGCAAAAATATCTTTCAAAGATTAAGTTATGATGTACTATAAAGTTAACTTTTAATCTGGAAAAATGTTTAATTTAGGCAATTAAGTTTATAATATTTTTATTTGAAGTATACAACTTACAGAGCATTTTAAAGTAACATTAACTCAAAAGCAAATTTATAAGATGAAAAGCTACTGGCCACAAGTTGTTAACTGTTGAAAACGGGCAATTCTCCTTATCTAAATTTTCTACTACACATATTTTAAATTAAAAAACATAAAGTGATTAACTATGAGAGTGGAATTCTTTGAAAATCATAAGCATATCACTTCAAATATACTGAGTTCTGACATACCTAAAATATTTTAAATATTTAATGACAAAACTATGCATATTTTTTATCTTTTTAACTATGCATGTTTTAACAAAACCAAAAATAACTGCATCTTTTTCTCTTATATAGAATAGTCATTGGAAGCAAATATCCAAAAAATCCTAAGAAGCTTTACTGAAATTTCATTAAGAACATTACTTTTTAGTATCATTTCCTTTAGTTTAAAGCTTTATTTCTGTAACAAAGGCTATAACAATTGTGAAATAAGTAAAAGAAAATGATATTTATTCTAGTTTTTAATTGCTGAATTCAAAACCAAATATAATTTCATATTTCAAGTTGATTTCACTGTGACTCAATAATACTTTTCATAGTTTTAAGCCAGTAATGCCTTCAGTTTGTTCAGTGCTTTATTATACATGATCTACCTTAAGTTCTGAGATACATTGCTTTTAATTCTAAAATGTACCAAACAGAAAATATTCCTTGTTTAATCCTTATAGTTTAATATTCTGTAGCACACTCAGGAAAACACTTACTAGCATTAAATAATGATATTACAAAATGATCTTTTATCTCCATTTCCATATAGGCTCACAGCCCTGTCTGACCTCGACTACCTTCTTCAGCTTCTCCGCATCAACTCTTAAGTCCAGTTATTTTTTCCTGTAACCTACTTGCTTCCTTGAGTGATTCTCATCCTATTTATTTCTGGGGGGAGGGGGGACTTTTCCCTTATTTGCTACTATCTTACCCAAGGTGTGCTACCAGAGACATTAGTAACATGTACACTCAACCAGGTGAGCCACCACCCAGTCCCAGAGACATTAGTAAGAACTTTACTGTACCACTGAAAATACTGAAACGTATCACTGAAGAGGCTGCATACTTATTCCTAGATATCATCAGACACTGTAAGCTACTTTTTATGACTTAGGGACCTGCTATTTTCATGGGCAGTAGAGTAGTGTGGGGCAAGTGATGACTTCATTTCTGAATCTAAAAGAGGTTCTATACTAACACATATCAAAGTTTTATTAAATCTAGAATGAACCGTAGTTTTCTTTAATAAATTTAATTGTAGAAAAGGAAAAAGGGGGAAAGGAACAAGCATAAGTACATCAACAAACCTAAGGCAATAAATTAAGTAGAACAGATTAGTGTTCAAATAACATAGAACTTTTATTTTAATTTAATTACTATTATTATTTACCAATAATATTTATTATTTTTTATTATTATTTACCAATTAATATTTATTATTTACCTCAGCTCTGGCTTATGTTAGTGCAGGGGATTAAACCTGGGACTTTGAAGAAGCCTCAGGCAGGATAGTCTGTTTGCATAACCATTATGCTATCTACCCCTGCCCAACAATGAGTTTTTGAAGGCAAAAGGAATTATCTCCAGACTTTATTGGCGGTGTTCTAAATTGGTGCTGTAATCACAAAAAATGGTATGGGAGTCTTCAAAAAAATTACTACTGTTGTAAATATTTATTTATTTATGAGAAAGAGAAAAGGAAGAGGTGGAGGGAGTGGGTAGAAGAGAGAACAGAGTATCATTAAGTATATGCAATGCCTGGGATCAAACTCAGGATCTCCAAAGCTTTATCCACTGCACCAGCTCCTGAGTCCTGCCTCAAAAAAAAAAATTAAAAATAGAAATTCCATATAATCCAATCATCTCAATTTTGGGTATTTACTCCCCAAAATATAAACATTAATTCAAAATGACAAATGCAATTCCAAGTTTACTGCAGTGTTAGTTACAATAGCCAAGAGCTGTAAATAACATTAAGTTATTTAACATTTTAATAACATTAAATAATTTTAAATAACATTAAGTTGCACAGCTAAAGTAGTGGTATATATACACAATGAAATACTACTTAAGAGTTTATAAACAAAATTATATCCTGTTATTTGAGACAAGATGGATAAACCTAGATGGCATTATGTTTAGTGAAATAAGTCCGATGTAGAAAGACACTGTTTCACTCTTATGTGGTATACAGAGAAAACAAATGGATAAACTAAATAAAAACGAACTTTTAGACTATGAAAAAAGAACTTGTGCAAGGGAAAAAAGTAGGGTACTATATGAAATCATACTCCTATTCACTGAAATCAGTCCATTCATTTTTAATTAATTTACTACACTACAACGTAAGTATTTACTAGTACTCAACAGATTACTTTGTCTAAACACTTAATCTAAAAACTGCCTTGCAATAATTGATAGTAATAATAGAAAAAAATCACAACACCTTATATATTTTTGCATATTTTATAATTACAGACTTTCATTTCTCTACAAAGCCAGTTGGAGAATAGTAATTGGACAAAATAATTTTTCACTGGGACAATGTATAAAGGTATACCAGGGTGGGGGAGATAGCATAATGGTTATGCATTAGGAGACCCTCAAGTCTGAGGCTCCAAAGTATATTGTTCCAAACTTCACAGAAAGCAGTCTGCAGATTTCTCAGAACAGTAGAAATGGACCTGCCCTATGGGCCAGCAATTTCTCTCCTGGGGATCCATCCATAGGAAATAAAAGCACCTATCAGAAGAGATCTATGTATATTCACAGCAGCACAATTTCTAACAGCCAAAACTTGGAAGCAACTAAGCTGTCGGCAACCAGTTGACAGATGAGTGCTTTAAAAAAGTTATGGTATGTACAGTATACATGACGGAATACTACTCAGCTGCTACAAATTATGAAGTTGTCTCCTTTGTGTCATCTTGGATGGAAATGGAAGACATAATGTTAAGTGAGATAAGCCAAAAAGAGAGGGACAAATACCAAATGCTATCACTTTTAAGTGGGACTTAATAAACGGGCATAGGGAGGGAGACACGAAGTGAAATGTGGACTGGACATGGTGTGGACTGGAAGTCAAAGCAAAGGACTCAGAGGAACAATGGGGCGGAAGAGAGGGTGGGAGAGAACTGTGGGATCCTAGTGCACAATGAAACTGTATTTATATGCCAATGATTACACTGTAAAACATTAACACCCTCAATAAGAAAATAAAGGAAGGGAGAAAGAAGAGAAAAAAGGAAACAGATTCAATTCCCTGACCCCCAAAAGCTAGAGCTGAGCAGTGCCCTGGTTAAAAAAAAAAAAAAAAAAAAGGAAATTGAGATGTCTTCAATAATTTCTAAAGTTATGGTCTCCCAAGATGAAAATACTCTCTTTCCATCAGGTCTCCAACATGAAAACCACATGCATCACAATTGTGTTTTGGCCCTTCTCTATGCTATTATTAACAGATGAAAGCCAGTCATCTAAAACAGTAAGTTTTTACATTCAAAGTAGTAAAAATATTTTTGAAGGTACATTTTATATATATCCAGTAAAATATATGATAAAAAAAAAAAAACCTATGATCTCTAAGCCAGATTTGACAACAGCAGTCTTTCTTTTCTTTTTTTGGTCTCCAGGGTTATTGCTGGGGCTGTGTGCCTGCACCATAAATCCATTGCTCCTGGAGGCCATTTTTTCCATTTTTGTTGTCCTTGTTGTTATTGTTGTTGGATGGGACAGAAAGAAATCGGGGGGGGGGGGGAGACAAAGAAGGGGAGAGAAAGATAGGCACCTGCAGACCTGCTCCACCACTTGTGAAGTGACCCCCCCCCCCCAGCAGTCTTTCTTTTAAAAGCTGACTGATTGATTGACTGATTTTTGCCAGCAGAGTTATCACTGGGCCTTGGTGCCTGCACAACTAATCTACTACTCCCAGATCTTTGTACATGGTGATATATGCACTCAACTGGGTATGCCACTGCCTGGCCACGAAAAGCTGAGTTCTTTTTTCTTTCTTTTTTTTTTTTCATCTTTATTTATTGGATAGACACAGCCAGAAATCAAGAGAGAAGGGGGTGACAGAGAAGGAGAGAGACAGAGAGACACCTGTATCACTGCTTCACTACTTGCAAAGCTTTCCTCATGCAAGTGGGAGGAGGGTTTGGAACCTGGGTCCTTGCACATTGTAACATGTGCACTCAATCAGGTATGCCACCACCCAGCCTCTAAAAGCTGAGCTCTTTAAAAGTTGATTAAAAGTAGAAAATTATACAATTTCACTGTAAAACAAAACTAAGTTCAAATTATAAAAATCATACTTTATAACAAACAAATCTTTTAAAAGTACATATTTATAAGTCATTGCATTATTACTACTGCAATTTTTAGAAGGGTTCAATTACACAAACAGTCAATATAAAAACTATTTTAATGGATCCATATTTACATAAGAATAGCAATAGAGGAGCTGGGCAGTGGTGCAACTGGTAGACACATTACCATGCAAAAGGATGGCCCTGGTTCTGACCTGCTAGAATGAAACTTCACAAGTAGTAAAACTGTGCTAAATGTCTCTCTCTATCTCTCTTCCTCTCCCTCTCTCTTTCTTTCCCTCTCCTCTCCCTTCCCTTCCAAGTTCTGTCATTATCAACAAAAGAAAGAAAAATTACCACAGAGAGCAGTGGATTCATTGTCCCATAATGCATGCAAAGAGGCAGAGAAAGAGAGAGAGATGGGGGGTTTGAGAAGAATAGAAATCATTTTCTTTCTTTCTTCCTTATTGTTATTATTTATTTTTTCTGAAGGAGAAGAGAGGGGTGAGCCAGGGAATCCGGCATAGGTGATTTTATCATTCCCAGGACTGCTTTTCATTCAGAGAGAGGGTGGCAAACGCTAGAAGAAGAAGAGAGAGGGTGGGGAGAAAGATGCACTGAGACTAAGGAAATAATAGAAAATGTGCCACAGTACTCCTCTGTAATGTTCAACTAAAATCTGTGTGCTGTAAGCAGCAGGGTAGGTATCCTACTGAGTGAGTTATTCTTCCAGACTCAAGATAGTAACTCTTCATATTGCCTGATGCTTTAAACACATCACTCAAGTTTTAATGTAAGTTAAATAATTTTCAAATTGTCATTCTATGAGCAACTAGACCTCTTGAGTTACATATTGAATATCACTTTTTTTTTTTTGCCTCCAGGGTTACTGCTAGGGCTCAGTGCCTGCACCAAGAATCCACCGCTCCTGGAGGCCATTCCCCCCCCCTTTTGTTGCCCTTGTTGTTGTAGCTTTCCCCCTGCAAAAGGGGACCAGGGGCTTGAAGCTGCGAAATTGTGCATTATAACATGTTCACTCTGGTGTGCCACCACCTAGATCCACTTACACTCTCTATCTTCTGCCTCAATAAAAATAAGTAAAAAGGGGGTCGGGCAGTGGCGCAGTGGGTTAAGCGCATGTGGCAAAAAAAACAAAGTGCAAGGACCAACAGAAGGATCCCGGCTCGAGCCCCGGCTCCCCACCTGCAAGGGGAGTCGCTTCACAGGCGGTGAAGCAGGTCTGCAGGTGTCTATCTTTCTCTCCCCCTCTGTCTTCCCCTCCTCTCTCCATTTCTCTCTGTCCTATCCAACAACGAATTGCGTCAACAAGGGCAATAATAATAACCACAACGAGGCTACAACAACAAGGGCAACAAAAAGAGGAAAAAAATGGCCTCCAGGAGCGGTGGATTCATGGTGCGGGCACCGAGCCCAGCAATAACCCTGGAGGGAAAAAAATAAAAAAACAAAAAAGTAAAAAAATAAAAGATTTATATATACACATATATTTCATACTGTAATACGAACGCTAACATAATTATTTGTTATGTAAATACTGACATGACCAACTGGAAGCTCCTTGCTCAGTTATATGAAGAGCTTGGGGAGCAAAGACATCTCATGCCTAAGGCTCCAAAGTCCCAGGTTCAAACTCCTACAGTACCATATGCCAAAGCTGAACAGTGCTCTGGTAAAAACAAATAAATAAAAAGAAGTAAATAAATGAATACTTGTATTTGAAAGTTAAGATGTTAATATTTTCCTTGTTTAATGCATTTATTTTTTCTTTTTTAGGAAGTCAAATATAATTTCACAGAAAAGAATTATTCTTTGATTCCAGCAAACATCAATAGAAGTGTTACTATTCTTGATCTCAGTTATAACCAAATTACTCTGAATTTTAGAGACACAGTAGTTCTACAGAAATATTTTTTACTCACTGAGCTCTATTTGATTCAGAATAATATCTTTATTTTACATACTAATAGCTTTAGTAACCTCTCCAGTCTAGAAGTTTTAAATATCTGTAGAAATTCCATACACATAATTCAACAGGGTACATTTGCAGGTTTAAAAAACCTAAAACAGCTATATCTCTGCCAAAACAAAATATCACGAGTGAATCCTGATATATTCACACCTCTAAAAAGCCTGATACTACTGAATCTGCAAGGCAATGTAATAAGTTATTTTCATGTACCACAACTTTTTCACCTGAACTCAATAATTTTATATGGAAACCCATGGAACTGCTCTTGCAATCTACTGACTTTGCAGAAGTGGTTGAATACATCAAATGTGACACTAGGTAAGCTATCATAATTTAAATTAAAACAAAGTATGATTGGTTTCGTTGTTGTACCCGAGACACCTTTTAATTTATGATTTTTTAAAGAAAAGTATTCTTGTCTAATGGAATAGGAAGAAACATTAAGAAGTAATAAAGGTTGGCCAAATAGCTCAATTGGATAGTGTGCTACTTTGCCTTATGTTCAATACAGGTTCAAGCCCAGCCTCCACATTGAAGGAAGCTTCAGTATTGTGGTTTCTTTTATTTTTTCTCTCTCTCTCTTAAGAGAAAATGATTGATAAACAAATCTTCTTTTGCTTCCACATACAAAAGGAGATGAAATATAAATGTTCTGTGGTGCAAAGCACAAGGACCGGAGTAAGGATCCTGGTTCGAGCCCCTGGCTCCCCACCTGCAGGGGAGTCACTTCACAGGCAGTGAAGCAGATCTGCCGGTGTCTGTCATTCTCTCTCCCTCTCTGTCTTCCCCTCCTCTCTCCATTTCTCTCTGTCCTATCCAACAACAACGACACCAGTAACCACAACAAGGGCAGCAAAAGGGAAAATAAATATTTTTAAAAATTTTTTTAAATTAAAAAATAAAAACAAATTTAAAAAAAGAAATATAAATGTTCGAATATGGGAGCCGGGTGGTGGCACACTTGGTTGAACACACACATTGTAATGCCAGTGGTAAAGCTGGGCTTCAAGTGTCTGTCACTCTCACCCTTCTCTGGATTTCTGGCTGTCTCTATCCAATAAATAACGATAATAAAAAAATATTCTCAATATATGACATGATACTTAAGTTTTTGTGTGTTCAATACATAAGGCTATTTTATTTTTATTTATTTATTTTTTTGCCTCAAGGGTTATCACTAGGGCTCAGTGTCAGCACTACAAATTCACTGATCCTGGCAGCCATTTTTTCCATTTTTTTATTGCATAGGACAGAGAGAAATTGGGGGGGTGTTTAGAGAGGGAGAGAGACAGACACCTGCTTCACTGCCTGTGAAAAGACACCCCCAGTAGGTTGGGAGTCAGGGGTGTGAACCAGGATCTTTGAGGAGGCCCTTGTGCTTCATACTATGTGTGCTTAACCTGGTGTGCCCAGCCCCCCTATTTTTTTTTCTTTAGATATTTCTCATTTTTAGGATATCATGGCAGAGAGTAGATGAAAACAGGTATGCTACTTTGCTGACTACAAATTATACTTTACCTAAGACCCAGATTTTCACCACAATTTTAATCACAAAGTACCAAACTAAGCAATAAGCTGTTACTGCACTTAAATTGTACTTATAAAATAATTTAGTATTTAGGTCCATATTCCTAAAGGGGGAAATGTTGAAAGACAGGAGGTACCTGGAGGGTACCGCTCAGAAAATGGTAGTGGTGAACAGGTATGGCTTGGCAAGGTGGAGGTGGGGCTTGGGAATTAAAAGGGAGATCTGTGACAGGGCTTCTCTCTCTCTGTCTAGGTATAAGTATTAACTCTCTCTCCCCCCTTCTCTCTTTCTCTTTCTCTGCCTATGTCTGTCTTTCATGTTTTAACATGTGAATGTTCTTAATTTTCCCAAGTAAAATTTAAAATTCCTGAAAAAATAATAATAAAAAGGAATGTACTATTCTCATTCTTTGTATTGTAGACAAATGCAAATGTCTTTCTTATAATTTACCATAACAGACATATATGTCCAGAAATTCTATATAAAAGTAATTATGGGCTGGTCTGGGAGGTGGTGCAGTGGATAAAGCACTGGGTTCTCAACCATGAGGTCCCGAGTTTGATCCCCGGAAGCCCATGTACCGGAGTGATGTCTGGTTCTTTCTCTCCTCCTATTTTTCTCATAAATAAATAAATTCTTTAAAAAATAATAAATAAAAGTAATTATGGACTGGGGAGATAACAGAGTGGTTTATGCAACAGACTTTGATGACTGAGACTCTTGAGTCTCAAATTCAATCCCCAGCACCGCTAAAAGCCAGAGATGAGCAGTGCTCTGGCTAAAAGTGATAATAAAAGTAATGATAATAATAACTGTAAAATATTTTTTAAAATCTTTCTTTTTTAACTAGAGTACTGATCAGCTCTGGCTTATGGTGGTGCAGGGGACTGAACCTGGGACTTTGCTGCCTCAGGCATGAGAGTCTATTTGCATAACCATTATGCTATCTACCCCCACCCACTATAAAATATTTTTGGCCAGTCACATTTTCCATAACAAAACTAAATTAATTCTTTCTTACTTTCTAGAAAATGAGAACATAACCACATGCAGTGACCCAGAGTTCCTGAAAAACTACAGTATCAAAACAGTGACTTATCCAGAGGAATGCTACTCAAAATTTTCTTCACCTATAACTGAGGATTTTTACACTCATTTTCAGTCCATTAGCAACTCCACATTTAACAGATCTTTGAACAACTTAACACAAAATTCAGGTATTATGTTCATTTGAAATTAATGTTGTGATAATAGCATGATAAATGAAACTGAGGCAATTCTCAGTACATTTCAACATTTACAGTTTCCAGAAACGATGTTAAAGAACATTTCATTCTATTCAGCAAAAGATTTACAATAGTGTGGTTCAGGAGGTGGTGCAATGGATAAAGCACTGGACTCTCAAGCATGAGGTCCTGAGTTTAATCCCTGGCAGCACATGTATCAAGAGTGATATCTGGATCTTTCTCTCTCTCTTCCTATCTCATTAATTAATAAATAAAATCTTAAAAAAAAAAAAAGATTTACAATATACTGGGTCCCAAATTAAGTTCAATGTCAAATGCCACTACACAAATTATTTAACTTCTTGAGACTTAGTTCTAGTCAAACCACAATTCTTAACAGGTATAGATCAATAATAGTCCCCTAAATAAATAGTTAAGGAATATTTGCAAAGATTATTTTGAAAAAGGGTATTATTTTAGTACACCAAGAAATATATTTATTATAGTTTTAGTAGCTTTGGTCTACTAAAACAGATCAGTATAATTTTTATCTCTAGTAATACTGGGGATGCATGACTTATTATTGTTTGTTAATTTAACAAAAATCTCTCTTTTCTTTTTCTCTCTCATTAAAAAAAAAAAAAGAACAGGAACCTCTTGGGAAAAGTTGGACTTTTCTTGTCAGTGTTGTAGTCAGTGTACTGATAACTTCAATCCTCATTTTTATTGCAATCAAATGCCCAGTGTGGTATAATTATCTGCTCAGCTACAGTCATCATCGCCTAGAAGAGCATGAAGTGGAAACCTATGAAGACAGTTTTACTGGAAATCCAAGTTCTCTTTCACAGATACCAAATATGAATTCTGAAGAAACTACAGTAATATTTAAACAACCACAGTTGTTTGTGATAGATGATGATGGGTTTATTGAAGACAAATACATAGATACTCATGAGTTATGTGAAGAAAATTAATTTCTTTCAGTATTTTTAAAATATTTCCTGAATTAGCAAAACAAATTCTCTGAAATTTTAATAACTAATTAAAGTACAAACACAATGTGCAAACACAATCCCTAAAAAACTATTAATTAAAAACCATCACCATAAAGCATGACTATCACAGCTAAAAAGTTGGTGGTTTCCAAAATGGGCATCACAATTATCTATGAGTTTTGTTTTCAAAAATGCACTTGCTTTTCTGTGTATCTTTGCAAGATTCTAAATGAATTTAAAATCTTATTTGAACGAATTTGTGTTGGGGCTGAAGAATCTCCAGTTAATTCATGCATAGATCTTTGTGATCCTGTAGACACAGAAGTGTCCAGAAAATTTTTTTCTAGAATATTAATTTCCAGAGAAAGATTTATAAATATTTACAGGGAGGGACTGGAAAGTGGTACAAAGAGTTGAGCACACACATTATGTGCAAGGACCCAGGTTCAAGCCCCAGTCCCCGCCTGCAGGGAAGAAACTCAAGCAGAGGGGGTCAGGCGGTAGCGCAGCCGGTTAAGCGCACTTGGCACAAAGCACACAGACTGGCATAAGGATCCCAGTTCAAGGCCCTGGCTCCCAAGCTGCACAGGCGGGGGTGTCACTTCACAGGCAGTGAAGCAGGTCTGCAGGTGTCTTTCTCTCCCCCTCTCTATCCTCCCCTCCTCTGTCAATTTCTCTCTGTCCTATTCAACAACATCAATGGCAACAATAACAATAAGAACAACAAAATAGGGGAAATGGCCTCTAGGAGCAGTGGAGCTGTAGTGCAGGCACCGAACCCCATCAATAACCCTGAAGGCAAAAAAAAAAGGAAGGAAGAAACTCAAGCAGTGAAGCAGTGGTAAAGGTGTCTCTCTTTCTCTCCCTCTTTACCTCCCCATCTCCTGTCAATTTCTGTCTTTTCCTTATCAGGAAGAAAGAAGGAAGGAAGGAAAGAAGGAAGGAAGGAAGGAAGGAAGGAAGGAAGGAAGGAAGGAAGGGGAGGGGAGGGAGGGATAAAAAATTCCAAGCAATGGATTCCTAATGCACCAAGCCCCAGCAATAACTCTGGGACAAAAAAAAAAAAAAAGGAAAAAGAATAAAAGATTTATAGGGAGGGGACAAAAAGGTTTGTGTAATCAAACATTGATACAATTACTAAAGGAAATATAGGGTTTAAACAAATTGAGGTCAGATACTTCTCTGAAGCCATATTAAGTTAAACTGCTTTCTGTTCTTCATGAGCAAAATATTTTGCATGTGGAAGTTCAATCCTGACACTTGGTAGTATGGGTGATGTGGCAACAAGTAGGTTGAAAAGATGTGAAAAATTTGTCAACAACTGTACTTTAAACCATTAAACCCCAACAAAGTGGATAAAAAGAGAAAAAGGTGTGAGATTTACCTCTAAAATACATGCAGTCTTGTCAATCAACATTAAGTACCACCAATAAAAAAATAAAAAAGAATTTTTTATACTTAGCTGACAACAAGACATTTTATTTGAAGTATACTTACTAAGAACTTACAACACAATAATGGTCTAGAGAGCATTGTTAGAGAAACAGTGGCCTTAACGTTTATGGTAGAAAGAGCTGCATATAAATAGTTTGACAATTCCTTTCAATTAGCTGGCTGAAATCAGAAAGTTATCACCTTACTAATCAATGCAAACAGCAGCATTCAAAACTAAGAAAAATCTGGGGGCAAGCAGGTGACTCACCTGGTAGAGGGCACATGTCGCCAAATGCAAGGGAGCTGGGTTGCAGGCCCAGGCCACATACATGCATACATGCCAGTGCTACGGG
Organism: Erinaceus europaeus; assembly: GCF_950295315.1. Classification (NCBI taxonomy): domain Eukaryota; kingdom Metazoa; phylum Chordata; class Mammalia; order Eulipotyphla; family Erinaceidae; genus Erinaceus; species Erinaceus europaeus. The sequence goes on along the minus strand of NC_080171.1, from coordinate 62,096,383 downwards.
GGTTGGGGGGAGAAGCTTCATAAGTGGTGGAGCAGTGCTGCAGTGTTTCTTTCTCCTTTGCTCTCTGTCTCTCCCCTTTTCTATTTTGCTCTGTTTCTCAACCTTTGTCTATAGGAAAGAAAGAAAAAGCCTTGGAAGTGATGAAGTTGTGCAGGCACTGAGCCCCAGTGAAAACTCTGGTGGCAATAATAATAATAATAATAATAATAATAATGTCTATAATTTTAATGTTCTGCATGTGAGAAATTACCCACATTTGTCTATGAAGAAAATATCTTGAAAACAATGGTATATATTTAGGATTAAAGCAGTACCATTTTTTATTTTTCCTCATCAGAATTAATGGGAAGAAAACTGCAGTAACGAGATGTGAAGAGAGCAGGGTTGGGTATTAATTGATAAAACTGGAGAAAGATGCACTGGAACATAATGCATGAATACAGTATTGTATTTTCGTGTATATTAAAATTTCTCCACAATAAAGTTTTTTTTAATGTATGATTTTTGTTTGTTTGTTTTTGTTACCAAAGCATTGCTCAGTTGTGGTTTATAGTGGTATGGGGGACTGAATCTGAGTCCTTGGAATCTTAGGCATTAGAGCCTTTTTACATAACCATTATGCCATCTACCGCTCCCTTACTTATTTTTTTCTACAATTTTTTTTTATTTTATTTTATTTTATTTATTTATTCCCTTTTGTTGCCCTTGTTGTTTTATTGTTGTAGTTATTATTGTTGTTGTTGTTGGATAGGACAGAGAGAAATGGAGAGCGGAGGGGAAGACAGAGAGGGGGAGAGAAAGATAGACACCTGCAGACCTGCTTCACCGCCTGTGAAGCGACTCCCCTGCAGGTGGGGAGCCGGGGTTCGAACCGGGATCCTTATGCCGGTCCTTGTGCTTTGCGCCACCTGCGCTTAACCCACTGCGCTACAGCCGGACTCCCTTTTTCTACAATTTTTTATATATATGTATAAATTATTTCTCTCTCCTTCTCTAGGACCTCACAACTTCTGCATCTATCAAAACAAAAGAAAAAAAAATGTTGCCACTAGTGGTAAATTAATTGTACAGCCACCAGGCAGTGATAAACATGGTGGCTGTAAAAAAATAAAATAAAAGATAACTAAATGTATCCTCTTGCCATACAAAAAATTAAACTTTTTAAAAAACATTTTTATTATCTTTATTTATTTGATGGAGACAGCCAGAAATTTAAAGGGGATACAGAGAAGGAAAGAGACAGAGAGACACCTGCAGCATTGCTTCACCACTTGTGAAACTTGCCGCCTGTAGGTGAGGACCAGGGTCTTGAACCTGGTTCCTTGTGCATTGTAACATGTGCACTCAACCAGGTACTCCACCACCTGGGCCCTAAAAGTAAGCATAAAAAATTTTCTTCGAGAGTTAGGCAGTAGCACAGCAGGTTAAGCGCACGTGGCGAAAAGGGCAAGGACGGTGTAAAGATCAGGGTTTGAGCCCCGGGATCCCCACCTGCAGGGGAGTCGCTTCACAGGCGGTGAAGCAGGTCTGTAGGTGTCTATCATTCTCTCTCCCTCTCTGTCTTCCCCTTCTCTCTCCATTTCTCTCTGTCCTATCCAACAACGACGGCATCAGTAACAACAATAAATTTTTTTTTTTCTTGGGAGTCAGGCGGTAGCGAAGCAGGTTAAGCGCAAGTGGCGCAAAGCACAAGGGCCGGTGTAAGGATCCCGGTTCCAGCCCCCAGCTCCCCAACTGCAGGGGAGTCGCTTCACAGGCAGTGCAGCAGGTCTGCAAATGTCTCTCTTTCTTTCCCCCTTTCTGTCTTCCCCTCCTCTCTCCATTTCTCTCTGTCCTGTCCAACAGCGATGACATCAATAATAACAACAACTACAATAGTAAAACAAGAGGAAATAAATAAATAAATAAATAAAATTTCTTCTTAAATTTCTACTGAGACATCAAGAACATATTTCATTTAGTTTCAACTACAAACTATTGAAAAGGTTTTGAAACTGTTAGCTAATATTTTCAGGATAAAGTACCATATATCTTAAAATGATTTACATATTTATTAATGAAACAGAAAGGAAGAGAAAGAGAACCAGACCTGGTTTATTATATAATTTTGTAGATTAAGGGCAAGAAAAACAATACTTAAGTATGTTAGACCCTAATCAAGTCTTTAATGAATTATAACTTCTTATTCTTTTTTTTTTCTTGCCTCCAAGGTTAACATTGGGGCTTGTGGCCAGCATTATGAATCCCCAGCTACTGGCAGCCATTTTCTCCATTTTATTGGATAGGACAGAGAGAAACTTAGATGGGAGGGGAAGACAATAAGGGAGAGAGAAAGACATCTGCAAACCTGTTTCACCACTTGTGAAGTGACCCCCCTGCAGGTGGGCAATCGGGATCCTTGCGTGTCCCTTTGCACTTTGTACTATGTGAGCTTAACCCCGTGTGCCACCGCCTGGCCCCATTATTCTTATTCTTTAGGTACCTGTGGGAGTTTTTTTGTTTGTTTTTTATTTTTGCATTTTTATTGCTGTTGCAATGGCTTCGTTGCTCCAGGCCAACTTCTTCAGATGGAGGGTGGTAGGGGAGGCAACTCAGGGCACCAAAGATTTTCCCAGTGTGGTGAGTGCCAGGCTTAAACCTGGGTCATTCAAAAGGCAATGCAAACGCCCTCCCAGATAAGCTATCTCAATAACCTGAGAGTTTTGGTTTTTTGTTTGTTTTACATTTACTTTATTTATTACATAACAGAAGGAATTTTACGAGACAAAAAGAGACAAGCCAGAACATCACTCTGGTATATGAGGCACCTGTGATTGGACTAAGAGACTTAATAATCAGTCTAGGGAGTTGGGCGGTAGCGCAGCGGGTTAAGTGCACGTGGCGGAAAGCGCAAGGACCGGCGCAATGACACCGGTTCGAGCCCCCAGCTCCCGACATAGGTGAGTGAAGCAAGTCTACAAGTGTCTATCTTTCTCTCTCCCTCTCTGTCTTCCCCTCCTCTCTCCATTTCTCTCTGTCCTATCTAACAACGACGACAAAAATAATAATACAACAATAAAAAAACAACAAGGGCAACAAAAGGGGAAATAAATAAAATAAAGGTTTAAAAAAAAAACAAGAAAAAGAGGCTTTTATTCTGTTGTTTTATTGCCACCAGGATTATTGCTGTAGTTTCGTGCTGACACTACAATCCACTGCTCCTGGTGGCTGTTTTCCTCTTTTATTTATTTATTTATTTATTTTTCTATTTTATTTGATAGGACAAACAGAACTTCAGAGGGAAATAGGAAGAGAGGGCTGGGTGGTGGTGCACCTGGTTAAGTGCACATAGTAAAGACCCAGGTTTGAACCCCATAGTCCCCACTTGAAGTGAGGATGCTTCATGAGAAGGGAAGCAGGTCTGCAGGTGTCTATCTTTCTCTCTTCTTTCCTGTCTCAATTTCTCTCTGTCCTACAGGGGGAAAAAAATGTCTGTCAAAAATAAAAAATGAAAAAGTTGAGGGGATGGGCAGTAGTGCAACCAGTTAAGTGTGAAGTTCAAGGATCTCATAAGGATCCCAGTTTGAGCACCGACTCCCAGCCTGCAGGGGGGTAGCTTCACAAGCGGTGAAGCAGGTCTGCAGGTGTCTATCTTTCTCTTCCCTACTCTGTCTTCCCTTCCTCTCTCCATTTCTCTCTGTCCAATCTAACAACAACAACAGCAATAACAACAAGAGCAACAAAAGGGAAAAATTACAAATGGTATAAATGAAATGTTCTTATGCAGTTTAGATTTCAATCCCCAATATTTTTTTTTACTTTCATAATAAACATAGTAATTTTCTTTGTGCAAGGTGTATAAACAATAAAATGTGTACCACAAATATTAAATTTCTTTTTTTTTAAGATTTATGACATATTCCTTTTTATTTTCTTTATTGGGAGGATTAATGGTTTATAGTCAACAGTAAAATGCAGTCGTTTGTATGTGTATAACATTTCTCAGTTTTCCACATAACAATTCAAACCCCTCTAGGTCCTCCTTTGCCACCATGTTCCAGGACCTGAACCCTTCCCCCTACTTGATCCATTTTTGTAAAACCTATGACTACTATTGAAAATTATCATTATTTTACATCATTAGTTTCAACTTGTCTCAAAGCAGAATTTTCTCAAATAACATCCTTATCTGTAACAATAGTATATTGATCACTTCCTATGTGATATGTTTGCTGATAAATTAAATTTCTTAAATAAAAGAAAGACAACAGAAAAAACAACACAGAAGGTTTGTAAGGAAATAAATCACTCTAAACAACCTGCTACAGTTGACATTAAAGTAGATCATACTTACGCTTGTCTTTCAGTGAATATGACATCCATGCTTTGGGTTTCTCGATCATTTTGAGCTTTAAGCTGAACAAAAAAAAATCAACACATTACGTGACACTAAACACAAGGACTGGCATAAGAATCCCAGTTCGAGCCCCGGGCTCCCCACCTGCAGGGGAGTCAATTCACAAGTGGTGAAGCAGATCTGCAGGTGTTTATCTTTTTCCCCCTCTGTCTTCCCCTCCTCTCTCCATTTCTCTCTGTCCTATCCAACAACAACGACATCAATAACAACAACAATCACTACAACAATAAAAGGGCAACAAAAGGAAATAAATAAATATTTAGAAAAAACAATTTTTTAATCAACACAGGAGCTAGTGATGACAAATAACCATTTAAACCAAACCACTTAAAGGTATTATGGCTACAAGCAATTAAAAGTTTGCTAGTGTCGTTAAGGTTCGGGGGCTCCAGCTGGCTGGGCTAGCTTCGCGGCAGTAGACAGAGACGACCAGAGACACACGGCTGGGCAGAGAAGCTTTATTCACGAGCGGGCAAACATGTGCTCTCCTGTCTTTCTGCTCTGGCGGCAGAGAGACCCTTAAACTAATCACCACACAGATCTGTCCTGCATCCCCTCATGCGGCTGCACCAAGAACTCTCGCACTATGTAGCATCGGGGGCGGGGAGAAAAAGAGTCGTGAAACTAGCAAGGGCCAAACCAATTTCTCCCAGAGGTGGGGGGAAGGAGACCAAACCAATATGAAACATACAACATGCTAGAATAATCCTTGTGCAAATGTTCAGTGTGTGTTTCATTTAACAAACTCCAACGGCAGAGTTTCCTCCCTAGCACTGTAATCTCACTCAAAAATATTCACTATTCATTAGGCATCTGTTAAATAACTCAGTGTAACACTAGTTTAGGAATACTATATATCAAGAATTTATTAGGCATTTAATAAACATATGACCGGTAGTATGTTGTTGAATTTAAACCCAACACAACACAACCTTTATTATTTTAAAATAGTTTTCGAATCATTTTATTGAGGAAAATTTTTAATTTTCTTTTATGGGGGTAGGAGGTGGATAGGGGTTTAGAGTCTAGTCTATAACACACAGGCACAGTCTCTCATATCTCCTTGCCTGGTGTCTATGAGACCAAACAGGACCCCAATGATGCTTCATCCTTTCCCTTTTCCTCCATCCCCAGAGGGTTTTGCTTTGGTGCAATATGCCACTCCTCATCCAAGTTTCACCTTAGGTTTTTTTGTTCCTAAATTCTACCTATAAATGAGATCATTCGGTATTAGTCTGTTTCTTTCTGGCTTACTTCACTCAGCATGATGCCTTTGAGTTCTGACCATGATAATGCAAATGAGATGACCTAATCAATTTTAACAGCTGCACAGTACTCCACTAAATGTGTGTATAATATAATGTCCTTAGTCATTCATCTGTCATTGGGCATCTGGATTGCTTTCAGATTTGGACTACTGTAAAGTGTGCTTCTATGAGCATAGGTGTGCATAGGTCTTTTTGAATAGTGTTTTTGTTTTCCCTGGGTAAATCCCTATGAGAGGGATTGATGGGTCATAAGGTAGGTGCATTTCTAGAGTTTTGATGAATATCCAGACTGTTTTCCATAGAGGCTGGAACTTACATCTTCTTTCTCTCTCTCTCTCTCTCTCTCTCTCTCTCTTTAACTTTTTTAAAAGATTTTATTTATTTTCCCTTTTGTCACCCTTGTTGTTTTATTGTTGTAGTTATTACTGTTGTTGTACAGGACAGAGAGAAATGGAGAGAGAAGGGGAAGACAGAGAGGGGAAGAGAAAGACAGACATCTGCAGACCTGCTTCACCGCTTGTGAAGTGACTCTCCTGCAGGTGAGGAGCCTTGCGCTTTGCGCCACGTGTGCTTAACCCGCTGCACTACCGCCCGACTCCCTCTTTCTTTCTTTCTTTCTTTCTCTTTCTTTCTTTCTTTCTTTCTTTCTTTCTTTCTATCTTCCTTATTAGTGATTTAATAATGATTGGCAAGATTGTGGGATAAGAGGGGTACAATTTCATACAGTTCCCACAACTAGAGTTCTATATTCCATCTCCTCCAATGGAAGCTTCCCTGTTCTTTATTCTTCTGGTAGTATGGACAAAAAATTTTTATCGGGTGCAGAAGGTGAAAGGTCTGGTTTCTATAATTGCTTCTCCAATGGACATGGGTGTTGACAGGTCAGTCCCCAGCCTGTTTCTATCTTTCCCTAGTGGAGTAGGGCTCTAGAGAGGACAACTTACATTTTCACCAGCAATGCAGGAGAGTCCTTTCTCCCACTCTCCCATAGCGTCTCCAACAGTTGGTGTTTCTGTCTTTTCTAATATATGATTTCTTACAGGTGTAAAGTGGTATCTCATTGTTTTTGGTTTTTTTTTTTTCATTTCCCGGGTGACTATTGACTTTGAGCATTTTCTTATACGTCTGTTGGCTCTCTGGATGTCTTCTTTGGAGAAGATTCAATGTTGTATAGGCCAGTTAATAAACATGAATACAGTTCATTATCTCCCTGTGATAGATGTCTCTGCTCAGCACTCCCATCACCAACCCAAGAGTCTCTTTTTTTTTTTTTAATTTTAATTTTAATTTTTTTCCTCCTCCAGGGTTATTGCTGGGCTCGGTGTCTGCACCATGAATCCACCGCTCCTGGAGGCCATTTTTTTCCCCCTTTTGTTGCCCTTGTTGTAGCTTCGTTGTGGTTATTATTATTGCCCTTGTTGACACAATTCGTTGTTGGATAGGACAGAGAGAAATGGAGAGAGGAGGGGAAGACAGAGAAGGGGAGAGAAAGATAGACACCTGCAGACCTGCTTCACCGCTTGTGAAGCGACTCCCCTGCAGGTGGGGAGCCGGGGGCTCGAACCCGGATCCTTACGCCGGTCCCTGTGCTTTGCGCCACATGCGCTTAACCCACTGCGCCACCGCCCGACCCCCCCCCCCCCCCAAGAGTCTCTTTATCATCATGTGCTGGGTACCCGATACCCTCATCCCATCCCTGCCAGAACCTCCCCCTAATTCAGAGACTTTTGGTACATAAACACAATAAAGTACTACTCGGTTATAAGAAACACAGAAAAAAACTTAGACTGGGTGGTGTGTTGCAGCTAAACAAACCGTATGCTTTTTTAAAAAAATTATTTATTTTATTATTATTATTATTTATTTTTAATATTTATTTATTCCCTTTTGTTGCCCTTGTTTTTTATTATTGTAGTCATTATTCTTGTTGTTATTGATGCTGTTGAATAGAACAGAGAAAAAATGGAGAGGGGAAGGGAGGGGAAGACAGAGAAAGAAAGATAGACACCTGTAGACCTGCTTCACCACTTGTGAAGCAACTGCCCTGAAGGTGGGGAGCCGGGGGCTCGAACTGGGATCCTTAAACCTGTCCTTGTGTGCGCTTAACCCGCTGTGCTAGTGCCTGACTCCCTACAAACCTTATCTTAAACCATTCAGGATTTCACCTGAGTACTCTTAGATGAGTCTACGTGTGTATATATAGTTGTACTTATCTCATATAAGTGACAAAATACATTTAAATTTTTGGTTTTTAGTTAGTATTAAAAATACAACTGGGGGGATTGGGCGGTAGGTAGCGCAGAGGGTTAAGCACACTTGGCGCGAAGTGCAAGGACTGGCCTAAGGATCCCAGTTCGAGCCCCTGGCTCCCCACCTGCAGGGGAGTCGCTTCACAAGTGGTGAAGCAGGTCTGCAAGTGTCTTTCTCTCCCCCTTTCTGTCTTCCCCTCCTCTCTCCATTTCTCTCTGTCCTATCCAACAACGATGACAATAATAACAACAACAACAGTAAACAACTAGGGAAACAAAAGGGAAAAAATACCCTACAGGAGCAGTGGATTTGTAGTGCAGGCACAGAGTCCCAGCAATAACCCTGGAGGCAGGAAAAAAAATACAATTTGGGGGGGCCTGCAGCGGCACACCCGGTTAAGCACACATTTTTTTTTTGTTTTTGTTTTAAAGACATTTTTATTTATTTATTTATTCCCTTTTGTTGCCCTTGTTTTATTGTTGTAGTTATCATTGTTGATATCATCGTTGTTGGATAGGACAGAGAGAAATGGAGAGAGGAAGGGAGACAAAGAGGGGAAGAGAAAGACAGAGAAAGACAGACATCTGCAGACCTGCTTCACCGCTTGTGAAGCGACTCCCCTGCAGGTGGGGAGTCGGGGGCTCTAACCGGGATCCTTAGGCCAGTAGCACACATGTTAAAATGTGCAATGACCCAGGCTGAAGCCCTCCATCCCATCTATGGGGGGGGGACTTCACAAATGGTGAAGAAGCACTGCAGGTATCTCTCTTTCTCTCTTCCTATCTACCACTCCCCTCTCAATTTCTCTGTCCTATCAAATAAAAAATTAAAGGAAAAAAGGTGGCTGACAGGAGCTGTGGATTAATCATACAGATACCAAGCACAAGCGATAGCCCTCATAGCAATAAATAAAGTTTTATTTTATTTTACCTCCAGTGTTATCACTGGGGCTTGGTGCCTGCATTATGAATCCACTACTCCTGGAGGCCTCCCCCTCCATTTTTGTTACTCTTGTTGTTAGTGGATAGGACTAACAACAAGAGAAATCAAGAGAGGAGGGGAAAGGAGAGAGGGAGGGAGAAAGATAGACACCTGCAGACTTGCTTCACTACTTGTGAAGTGATCCCCCCCCACCCCCTGCAGGTGGGGAGCTGGGGACTGAAGCCAGGATCCTTATGCTGATCCTTGAGCTTTGCACTATGTGTGCTTAACCTGCTGCACTACCACTTGGCCCCCTTATTTTATTTTTTAATAAATTTTTAAAATTTTTATTATTGATTTTTTACATTGATTTACAAAATTGCAAGGTAACAGGGTAAAATTCTGCATTGTTCCCGACACCAGAGTTCCCTCCATTGGAAACTGCAGTAGTTCTCACAAGGTCACTCACTGATAATGGGTTGACTATTATTTCTATAACTATATTTTTACATATATTTGCCCATCTTTTCTATGTTCCTGCCCTCCCTTCCTTCCTCACATCCACACTTACTACTACTTTTCTTTTTTTTTAATATTTATTTTATTTATTTATTCCTTTTTGTTGCCCTTATTGTTTTATTGTTGTAGTTATTATTGTTGTTGTCATTGACAGAGAGAAATGGAGAGAGGAGGGGAAGACAGAGAGGAGAAGAGAAAGATAGACACCTGCAGACCTGCTTCACCGCCTGTGAAGCAACTCCCCTGCAGGTGGGGAGCCGGGGTTCGAACTGGGATCCTTATGCCGGTCCTTGTGCTTTGCGCCACCTGCGCTTAACCCACTGCGCTACAGCCCAACTCCCACTACTACTTTTCAATGACCTTTCTTTTTTTTTTTCCTTCTCACTCTGGGTCCCATTGGAATTGGAGTTCAGAGCTGTCTGGTCATCTTCCCCTAACAAATAAATTGTTTTATATTAGGAATTTTCTTTTATTCTAAAGCTAAAAATAATTTCACTCAATTATCATGCTTTTAGAATCTATCTCTTTTTAAAGTTTTTATTTATTTATTTATTTATTTATTTATGAGAAAGATAGGAGAGAGAGAGAAAAAAACAGACATCACTCTGGTACATGTGCGCTGGGTATTGAACTCAGGACCTCAAGCTTGAGTGTCCAGTGCTTTAGCCACTGCGCCACCTCCCAGACCACTCATGCTTCTAGAATCTCAGTTAGAGAATAGTCATTTTACAAATTCAATTCTTTCATAGAATTTTGATAATATAAATTAACTATAATGAATGTAAGTTTATAAGTTGCATATTATTTCCAAATGTTTTTCTTTCCTTTTATCATTTTATTGGGGGGTGATGATTTTTACAAGACAGTCGTTAACACATTGGTATAGTCACTTCCCTCCTAGTAACAGGTATTTGCACACCACTCCTACCACTAACCATGTCCTTCCTTACCACCCTGCACTGGATTCGGATGACACCCCACACACCCACACATCCCCAGTCCAGAGTCCTTTGCTTGGCTGCAAAACACTCTACCTACTGCATTCTTCTTTTCCTCCCTTGCTTCTTAAGTACCACCTATCAGTGAGATCACCTGGTATTTATTCTTCTTCCTCTGATTATTCTACTTAACAGGATTTCACAAAGCTCCATCCAAAATATAGGAAACTTCCAAATTTTTATAAACAAGATAAACAAATTACTGGAGCAGGCAGTGGCACACCTGGTTAAGTGCACACATTACAGTGTTCAAGGACCCAGATTCAAGCCCCTAGTCCCTAACTGCAGAGGGAAAGTTTCACAAGTGGTGAAGCAGGGCTGCAGGTGTCTCTCTGTCTCTTTCCCTTCCTATGTCCCGACCCCTCTCAAATTCTTGGTCTCTATCCAATAATAAGCAAACAGAAATATTAAAAATAATACAAATAAAAAATAAACTAATTACAGGTCCTGGAAAAGGGTGACAGAGGACCTAGTGGGGGTTGTATTGTTATGTGGAAACCTGAGAAATGTTATCCTTGTACAAACTATTGTATTTACTGGCAACTGTAAAACATTAATCCCCCAATAAAGAAAAAAAAACTAATTACTAACATATTTTTTGTTATCTATCAAATAATCTAGGAACATTGAACATGAGTTCTCACTTATCGGCAGAGGGTAGAAAGCATAATGATTATGCAAACATCTCTCATGCCTGAGGCTCCAAAGTCCCAAGTTCAATCCCTTGCACCACCATAAGCCAGAGCTGATAACAAAAAAAAAAAAAAGCAAAACAAAACAAAAAAAATGTTCTCACTTACTAATCAAAGTATTATGTCAGGCATCAAATGTTAGACCTTTTCTCCCTTTCTTATAAGCTTTTGTCAAATGCCTTTTTTAAATATTTATTCATGTATTCCCTTTTGTTGCCCTTATGGTTTTTTAATATATTTATTTTCCCTTTTGTTGCCCTTGTCTTTTTTTTTTATTGTTGTTGTAGTAGTTGTTGTTGATGATGTCGTCGTTGTTGGATAGGACAGTGAGAAATGGAGAGAGTGGAGGAAGACAGGGGGAGAGAAAGATAGACAATAGACACCTGTAGACCTGCTTCACCGCCTATGAAGCGATGTCAAATGCCTTTTATCTCCATTCAGTACTTAGTTCCATTTGTGCAACTATTAAACCAGAAGAAGTATAAACTAATTTATATATGAGTATGTAAGATGGAAATCCCTAACTCCCTAAGTGCTGAGTGTGAGGCCAGTTCATATTCATGTACAAAGACATAAAAACATCCAGTTGAACAACAGGAATACTTTTTCTAAGAACTAAGGACACTCAACTAATGCATAATATTGGTATTTAGAATCAGAGTAATATCTATCTCTATAGTTTGCAAGTTTTATTAAACAATTTCTAGTTATAGTTGCTGTGTTTTGGAGAGTATGCCATATTTAAATATACTATTTATAACGTTTCTTACCATATTGTAATCATTCATTACTTCGTCCATTTCAGTATTGGTGTTAAGTTTATCTACCAACTAAAAAAAAAATAAAAATAAACAGCATTAATCTTTATAAATTTCCTCTGTAATTCATGACATTACAATAGTCAATCTCCCCACACCTATGGACATCTAATCTTTGACAAAGGTGCCCAGACTATTAAATGGGGAAAGCAGAGTCTCTTCAACAAATAGTGTTGGAAACAATGGGTTGAAACATGCAGAAGAATGAAACTGAATCACTGTATTTCACCAAATTCAAAAGTAAATTTCAAGTGGATCAAGGACTTGGATGATAGACCACAAACTATAAGATACTTAGAGGATAATATTGGCAGAACTCTTTTCCGCATAAATTTTAAAGACATCTTCAATGAAACGAATCCAATTACAAAGAAAACTAAGGCAAGTATAAACCTATGGGACTACATCAAATTAAAAAGCTTCTTCACAGCAAAAGAAACCACTACCCAAATCAAGAGACCCCTCACAGAATGGGAGAAGATCTTTACATGCCATACATCAGATAAGAGTTTAATAACCAACATACATAAAGAGCTTGCCAGACTCAACAAGACAACAAATAACCCCATCCAAAAATGGGGGGAGGACTTGGACAGAATATTCACCACAGAAGAGATCCAAAAGGCTGATAAACATATGAAAAAATGCTCCAAGTCTCTGATTGTCAGAGAAATGCAAATCAAGACAACAATGAGATATCACTTCACTCCTGTGAGAATGTCATACATCAGAAAAGGTAACAGCAGCAAATTCTGGAGAGGTTGTGGGGTCAAAAGAACCCTCCTACACTGCTGGTGGGAATGTCAATTGGTTCATCCTCTGTGGAGAACAGTATGGAGAACTCTCAGAAGGCTAGAAATGGGCCTACCCTATGACCCTGCAGTTCCTCTCCTGGGGATATATCTTAAGGAACCCAACATATCCATCCAAAAAGATCTGTGTACACATATGTTCTTGGCAGCACAATTTGTAGTAGCCAAAACCTGGAAGCAACCCAGGTGTCCAACAACAGATGAGTGGCTGAGCAAGTTGTGGTATATATACACAATGGAATACTACTCAGCTGTAAAAATGGTGACTTCACCGTTTTCAGCAGATCTATATCGTTTCTTCTCCAAAACAGAAGATTCCAGGTGCATCTGGGTGACAAGTCTAGCAGATGGAAACTTGTCTCAAGTGGCCTCCCCCAGGGCTCTGTTCTGGCTCCTACGCTATTTAATATTTACATCAATGACCTTCCAGAAACTTCTTCAAGGAAGTTCATCTCCGACGATGACATCTGCCGTGCAACTCAGGCATCCAAGTTTGACATCCTCGAGGAAACACTCACGAAAGATATGTCTCTGATATCTGATTACTGTAAAAAATGGCGACTAATCCCTAGCACTGCAAAAACGGTATCATCTGTTTTCCATCTACACCATGCCTCGGCCTCGCGTGAGCTTAATGTGCAGCTTGACGATACGAGAATCCGGCATGAAGCCCAGCCAGTCTATCTTGGCGTTACTCTCGATCGCACCCTGTCATTTCACGAACATCTCATAAAAACTGCAGCAAAGGTGGGCGCAAGGAATAACATCATTGCAAGACTGGCCAGCTCCTCATGGGGCGCGAGCGCTTCCACACTACAATCATCATCTCTGGCATTATGCTATTCCACTGCACAATACTGTGCCCCAGGATGGTTCCGTAGCCCCCATGTCCACTTGGTCGATTCCAAATTATATTCCTCCATGAGGATAATTTCTGGAACCATCCTTTCCACCCCGGTTCCATGGCTGCCAGTTCTTAGCAACATCGCCCCGCCAGATATTCGTTGGGATGCAGCATCATCTAAGTTCATTTCCCACGTCTACGCTCGACTGGACCTGCCAATATACGCGGATGTCTTCGCCCACCCTGTCCAACGCTTGACGTCTCGTCACCCAATCTGGTCCCCTACGCCTACACTGAACTTCTCTGTTCCAGACTCTTGGAAACAGAGTTGGCAGTCAGCTGAGGTCAAGAACAAACACCTCATCACAGACCCCTGCAAGCGTCAACCCGGCTTTGACCTAGCACGTTATGATTGGGCCCTCCTCAATCACTATCGAACAGGCCATGGCCGGTGCGCCGCTATGTTCCATCGCTGGGGAGCCAGAGACGACCCGAACTGCCCCTGCTGCTACAGACAGACTATGACCCACATAGTCGACGACTGCCACCTCTCCAGATTCAAAGGAGGTCTCGAAACTTTACATCAGGCTCAACCTGACGCTGTTGACTGGCTACGGAAGAAGGGCAAATGCTAGAAGAAGAAGAAGCAGATCTTGGATGGACTTTGAAAAATTCATGTTATGTGAAATAAGTCAGAAACAGAAGGATGAATATGGGATGATCTCACTCTCAGGCAGAAGTTGAAAAACAAGATCAGAAAAGAAAACACAATTAGAACCTGAAATTGGCATATTGCACCCAAGTAAAAGACTCTGGGGTGGGTCACCCAAGTAAAAGACTCTGGGGTGGGTGGGTGGGGAGAATACAGGTCCATGAAGGATGATAAATGACATAGTGGGGGTTGTATTGTTAAATGGGAAACTGGGGAATGTTATGCATGTACAAACTATTGTATTTACTGTTGAATGTAAACCATTAATTCCCCAATAAAGAAAATTTTTTAAAAAGTCAATCTAACAAATGAGTAGTTATTTATATATCATATGTACTTGTATTTTACCTTCTAATATTATAATAGTATTGAGCTAAGAATAAACTATACAGTCAACAAACTATATTTTAAAGTAGTAAATAAATCAATAATAAATTACTCTTCTGCAGATAATATTTTTTTATTTATTTATAAAAAGTAAATACTGGCTAGAAATGGACCTACCCTATGGATCCTGCAATTAATTCCTCACCTGGGGATAGATCCTAAGGAACCTAACACACCCATCCAAAAAGATCTGTGTATACATATGTTCTTGGCAGCACAATTTGTAATAGCCCAAACCTGGAAGCAACCCAGGTGTCCAACAACAGATGAGTGGCTGAGCAAGTTCTGGTATATATATATATATATATATGTATGTATATATGTATATATATATATATATAATGGAATACTACTCAGCCATAAAAAATGGTGACTTCACCATTTTCAGCTGATCTTGGATAGACCTTGAAAAATTCACATCAAGTGAAATAAGTCAGAAACAGAAGGATGAATATGGGATGATCTCACTCTCAGGCAGAAGTTGAAAAACAAGATCAGAAAAGAAAACACAAGTTAAAAAAAAAAAAAGAGAAAACACAAGTAGAACCTGAACTGGAATTGGCGTATTGCACCACAGTAAAAGACTCTGGGCTGGGTGAGTGGGTGGGGAAAATACAGATCCAAGAAGGATGACAGAGGACCTAGTGGGGGTTGTATTGTTATATGGAAAACTGGGAAATGTTATGCATGTACTAACTACAGTATTTACTGTTGAATGTAAAACATTAATTCCCCAATAAAGAAATTTTAAAAATAAATAAATATTTTTTAAAAATAAAAAAAGGGGAGTCGGGTGGTGGCGCAGTGGGTTAAGCGCACGTGGCACAAAGCGCAGGGACCGGCATAAGGATCCCGGTTCAAGCCC
Source organism: Erinaceus europaeus (assembly GCF_950295315.1). NCBI lineage: Eukaryota > Metazoa > Chordata > Mammalia > Eulipotyphla > Erinaceidae > Erinaceus > Erinaceus europaeus. The sequence goes on along the minus strand of NC_080171.1, from coordinate 62,080,901 downwards.
CCGGCTCCCCACCTGCAGGGGAGTCGCTTCACGGGTGGTGAAGCAGGTCTGTAGGTGTCTATCTTTCTCTCCCCTCTCTCTCTGTATTCCCCTCCTCTCTCCATTTCTCTCTGTCCTATCCAACAACAAAGCAATGTCAACAATGGCAATAATAACCGCAACGAGGCTGCAACAACTAGGGCAACAAAAAGGGGGAAAAATAGCCTCCAGGAGCGGTGGATTCATGGTGCAGGCACCGAGCCCAGCAATAACCCTGGAGGAAAAAAAAATAAATTTAAAAAAAAAATTAAAAAAAGGAAAAGAGAAACGTTGAATGGATATATAAATAGACAAAAACAGAAAAACCAAGTAAACACTGGGGAGTTGGGCGGTAGCGTGGCGGATTAAGCGCACATGGCGTGAAGTGCAAGGACCAGCATTAAGGATCCCGTTTGGAGCCCTGGCTCCCCACCTACAAGGGAGTCCCTTTACAGGCAGTGAAGCAGGTCTGTAAGTGTCTTTCTCTCCTCCTCTCTGTCTTCCCCTCCTCTCTCCATTCTCTCTGTCCTATCTAACAACGATGACATCAATAACAACAATAACTACAACAATAATAAAAAGACAAGGACAACAAAAGGGAAAATAAAAAATAATTTTAAAAATTTTTTAAAAGTAAACAATGACAAAACCATAGGATAAGAGAGGTACAACTCCACATAATTCCCATCATCAGAACTCCATATCCCATCCTCTCCCCTGATAGCTTCCCTATTCTTTAACCCTCTGGGAGTATGGACCCAAGGTCATTGGGGGATGCAGAAGGTGGAAGGTCTTTGGCTTCTATAATTGCTTCCCCGATGAACATGGCTGTTGACAGGTCAATCCATACTCCCAGCCCTGCAGATCATATTTTAAGAGCTTTGGCTACTACTCTGAAAAGCAATGCCTGGGTTTATATAAAAGGATTTATGGAAGAAAAAGTCTTTGGAAGATTTTTGTTTCCTTCTGTCTATACCCTCTACTTTTCTTTCCCAAAGGAGAATGGTGTTTACACAGTTAGACTAAATATTTATTTGGACCATTAAAAATGATTAAAAAAATTTTTTATTATATTTATTTATTGGATAGAGACAGCGAGAAATCAAGAGGGTGATAGAGAGGGAGAGAGAAAGAGAGACACCTGCAGCACTACTTCACCATTCGCAAAGCTTTCCTCCTGCTGGTGGGGACTAGGGGCTTGAACCTGGGTCCTTGTGCATTGTAATATGTGCACTCAACCAGGTGCGCAACCATCCGGCCCCTAAAAATGATTTTTTTAATAAGGTTTAACAGATCAGCAGTGAATCTACTTAAAAATTACAGTGGGAGTCCAGTGCTGGTGACCTTTTTTTTATTTTTAAATATTTATTTATTCCCTTTTGTTGCCCGTTTTATTGTTGTAGTTATTATTGTTGTGGATAGGACAGAGAGAAATGGAGAGAGAAGGGGAAGACAGAGAGGGGAAGAGAAAGACAGACATCTGCAGACCTGCTTCACCACTTGTGAAGCGACTCCCCAGCAGGTGGGGAGCCAGGGGTTCGAACCGGGATCTTAGGTTGGTCCTTGCGCTTTGTGCCACGTGCACTTAACCCACAGTGCTACCTCCAGACTCCCACTGGCGAACTTTTTGAGGGCACATGTAACAGTGCATAATGACATGGGTTCAAGCCCTCTGATCCACACCTGTTGGGGGAAAAGTTCGAGAATGGTGAAACAGAGTTGTAAGGGTATCTATCTTCCCTTTCTCCCTCAATCTCTGTCTTTATCAAAGGAAGGAGGGAGGGAGATTGATTCAGCCAACAAGTTGCAGATGCTACCATGGTACTATCCTGATTTCTTTGGGCAGACAACCTCACCAAAGAGTCTTGGAACCCCACCTCCCCAGAGCCCTAACCAACTAGATAGAAACAGGCTGGGGGTATGGACTGACATGTCAAAACCCATGTCTAGCTGAGAAGTAATTACAGAAGTCAGACCTTCCACCTTCTGCTCCCCATAAAAATCTTTAGTCCATTTTCAAAGTTAACCCAATTAACAAATAATGTGATGATAATATTAACTATTGATTGTCTTTTTGAACCCTAAGACAGCAGGAACCTCACATCTTCACTATAGAGCCCCTACTTCCCCCAGTCCTGGAACCCTTGGATAGGGCCCACTTTCCCGTATGCATCTCCCAATCCAAACCAAATAACATTGCATCCGCCGATCACAACTTAACCAAAGCAACGATTGCTACCTCAACATGCTACCTCAGAATGTATCCAGAGACTTCACGTGTGGAATGACAACCCTTCAGCTTCATTACTCGGGTGAGACCTTTCCTTTAATAGTACACTCTAATTTCATCTCAGGTAGTTCACTTTCTAACAAAGTCCCATAACCTAGATATACACCAGTTTCTGTGAGAGAGAGCTTATGTGCACACGTATCCATAAACTACTGCAAAATATATACCTGAAAGCAGGACTACACTAGAGTTTGCAGTGAGTACCTCCCTAACACTTCCTCTCCACTATTCCAAGCTTGGGATCCATGATTGCTCAACAAATTGTTTGGCTTCATATGTTAACTCTCTTTTCAATCACCAGGTTCCAGATGCCACCAGGATGCTGGCTAGGCTTCCCTGGATTGAAGACCCCACCAATGTGTCCTGGAGCTCAGCTTCCCCAGAGTTACACCCTACTAGGGAAAGAGAGAGGCAGACTGGGGGTATGGACCGACCAGTCAACGCCCATGTTCAGCGGGGAAGCAATTACAGAAGCCAGACCTTCTACCTTCTGCAACCCTCAACGACCCTGGGTCCATGCTCCCAGAGGGATAGAGAATGGGAAAGCTACCATGGGAGGGGGTGGGTTATGGGGATTGGGTGTTGGGAATTGTGTGGAGTTGTACCCCTCCTACCTTATGCTTTTGTTCACTAATCCTTTCTTAAATAAAAAATTAAAAAAAAAAAAAAAAATCTTTAGTCCAGTGGTCCAGGAGGTGGCGCAGTGATAAAGCTTTGGACCTCTCAAGCATGAGGTCCTGAGTACGATCCCTGGCAGCACGTGTGCCAGAGTGATGTCTGGTTCTTTCTCTCTCCTCCTATCTTTCTCATTAATTAATAAATAAAATCTTTAAAAATATCTTTAGTCCATAATCCCAGGTACATGGAACTATGTTGGTGGGCACTGCATGAAATTGTTCCCCTCTTTTCTCTGTCTCTCTCACTTCCCCTCTCCTCCCTCCCCCTGAAAAAAAAAATTGAATCTAGGTCACTCAGCAGTATAAAACATATATGAGGCCCGGAATTCATTTTCTGGTGTGCTAAATTAACAACAAAACAAAAAAAGTGGGGTAGGAACAGGCAGTGGTACACCTGGTTAAGTGCACATATTGCAATGCACAAGGACAGGGGTTTAAACCCCTGGTCCCCACCTACAGGGGGAAAGTATTGTGAGTGATGAAGCAGGGTTGCAGGTGTCTCTCTCTCCCTCTCTATCTCCCTGTCTGTGGGACTATGTGAAAGCTTGGTAAAGCTTAGGGGAGTTCTCCCGTCTTTGGATGGAGGTCTGGAAAGACACCCCACTTGTTAGCCTCTCTCCTTATAGAGATGAGCCAAGAGGGAAAAGTCGCCCAGACTCAGTTTCTCCTTGTTAGTCTCTCAAGCTCACAGAAAGCCTACAAGCCTCTCACATTTAGTTACCCCTGCTAGCAGGCCAAATGGCTGCCCGCTTGAGGGTTCATTCAAAGTTCACACATCCACTATAACTTCAACTTTTGATCATATAGGAGAACACACTCTATCATACACCCCTACCAGTACCAGGCAATAAGACCCCATATTCTAGTTCCTTGTGCCCCTTGATATCTGTGATTTACATCAAGCTTTGTTTTTCTTCTCCTCTACCTCACCTTACTGGTTTAACCCCTATGCTTCTCTCAAATACCTTTGGATAATTAACTTGCCTGCATCATGGAAACTAATTGTCTTGACCTTTATGTATCTCATCAATTCTTGTCATACCAATCCCCTACCATGGGGGCATGCTGACCTTTAAGAAACCTGTAATTTCTGACATATGTGAAAAATGTCTTTTGTTTAACTCAGTATAAAGGTCTGTACCCATCTTCAAATAAACATATGTTCACACCAGAATATCTCCCGATGCCTCTTTCTAATTCACGCAGCCACTAGAGCTGGTGAGGGAGGGTCGGAGGCTTACCCACTCCCCCCCCCCCCGTTGTAACCACTCCACATGAGCCCCAGCACCTGTCCCCTCTCGATTTATGGCTGTCTCTACCAAATAAATAAATATAATAAATATTCTTTTAAAATATCTTTCATCAAGTTCACATACCATTGTTATCTGAAGCACTTATGGATTTGGAAGAAATAGGTTTCTAGTACTAGAAATTTTCCTGAATCAAAAAATCACCTGAAAGATGGATGCAGCTATTAACACATCAAGGGGATTATTTATTCTTTTTAAAAATACTTTTTGGGAGTCGGGCAGTAGTGCAGCTGGTTAAGCACATGTGGTGCAAAGCGCAAGGAGCCGCATAAGGATCTCGGTTCAAGCCCCGGCTCCCCACCTGCAGGTGAATTGCTTCACAGGTGGTGAAGCAGGTCTGCAGGTGTCTATCTTTCTATCCTCCTCTCTGTCTTCCCCTCCTCTCTCCATTTCTGTGTTCTATCCAACATCGATGACAACAAAGACAACAATAATAACTACAACAATAAAACAACAAGGGCAACAAAAGAGAATACATAAATACCTTAAAAAATACTTTTTAATTTATTAATGAAAGGGGTAGGAGGAAAGAGAGAGAGGGAGAACCAAACATCCCTCTAGGATATGTACTGTCAGACAGACAACTGAGGACCTCACACTTGAGAGTCCAATGCTTTATCCACTGTACCATCTCCCAGACCACTGGTCTTTATTTTTTTTATTTTTATTTTTACCTCCAGGGTTATTGCTGGGGTTTGGTACCTGCACTACGAATCCACTGCTCCTGGAGGCCATTTGTTCCCTTTCGTTGCCCTTATTGTTTCTCGGTGTTGTTCTTACTATTATTGTTGTCATTACTGTTGGATAAGACAGAGAGAAATGGAGAGAGGAGGGGAAGACAGAGAGGAGGAGAGAAAGAGACACCTACAGACCTGCTTCACCACCTGTTAAGCGAGTCCCCTGCAGGTGGGGAGCCGGGGGCTCTAACCGGGATCCTTCTGCCAGTCATTGCACTTTGCACAAAGTGTGCTCAACTTGCTGAGCTACTGCCTGGCCCCCCCTTTATTATTATTTTTAAGTCCACATTAACAAGCACTATTTGAGGGTATTTGTGCACATACTCTGTTTTGACAGAATGTAAAAAAACTACTTTTGGGGGGTCCGGCGGTGGCGCAGTGGGTTAAGCGCATGTAGTGCAAAGCGCAGGGACCGGCGTAAGGGTCCCAGTTCGAGCCCCCGGATCCCCACCTGCAGAGGAGTCGCTTCACAAACGGTGAAGCAGATCTGCAGGTGTCTATCTTTCTCTCCCCTTCTCTGTCTTCACCTCGTCTCTCTACTTCTCTCTGTCCTATCCAACAATAAACAACATCAACAATGGCAATAATAATAACCACAACGAGGCTACAACAACAAGGGCAACAAAAAGGGGAAAAAGATGGCCTCCAGGAGCGCTGGATTCATGGTGCAGGCACTGAGCCCAGCAATAACCCTGGAGGAAAAAAAAATTATTTTTTCCTTTCTCTCTCTTTTTTTTGTATATCCAGGGCCTTGCAAATGTTAATTCACTCCTTGGGATGCTATTCATTTAGATAGAGAGACAAACAGAGCTGGAAGACAGAAAGATATCACAGCACCAGAGGTACCACAGGTGTCACACCTCCTGTGCAGTGTGGAAGCATGAATTTGGGTCATGTGTATGGCAAGGTATGCACCCTACCCAGTGATCTTTCTTTCCAGCCCAAACACTCCATATAAACACAGGGAGTAAGTATAGTAGAAATAATTTTAATTTCAAGATGACAATGAATAGAAAGGTAAAATATATTTTATAATTAATACCTTGGTTAGTATCCAACATATTTTAATTACTTAAAAAATTACTTTTTTTTTCCCCTCTAGGGTTATTGTTGGGCTCGGTGCCTGCACCATGAATCCACTGCTCCTAGAGGCCATTTTTCCCCCTTTTTGTTGCCCTTGTTGTTGTAGCCTCGTTGTGGTTATTATTATTGCCATTGTTGATGTTGTTCATTGTTGGATAGGACAGAGAGAAATGGAGAGAGGAGGGGAAGGCAGAGAGAGGGAGAGAAAGACAGACAACTGCAGACCTGCTTCACCGCCTGTGAAGCAACTTCCCTGCAGGTTGGGAGCCAGGGGCTCGAACTGGGATCCTTACTCTGGTCCCTGTGCTCTGCGCCACATGCACTTAACCCACTGCGCCACCGCCCGACCCCCTAAAAATTACTTTTATGGTGTGGTCTGGGAGGTGGCGCAGTGGATAAGGCATTAGACTTTCAAGCATGAGGTCCCGAGTTCGATCCCTGGCAGCATATGTACCAGAGTAATGTCTGGTTCTTTCTCTCTCTTTCTCCTCCTACCTTTCTAATAAATAAATAATGAAAAAAAAATAGTTTTAGGTTAGGGGTAGACAAAGTTCTATAAGCTAGAGCTCAGCAGTGCTCTAGTTAAAAATAAGTAAATAATGGAGTTGGGCGGTAGTGCAGTGGGTTAAGCGCACATGGCGTGAGGGGCAAGGACCAGCTCAAGAATCCCAGTTTGAGTCCTGGCTCCTGACCTACAAGGGGGGTCGCTTCACAGGCGGTGAAGCAGGTCAGCAGGTGTCTATCTTTCTCTCCCCCTCTCTCCATTTCTCTCTATTCTATCCAACAACGATGAAAACAACAATAACTACAACAATAAAACAACAAGGGCAACAAAAGGGAATAAAAAAATAAAAATTGGGGGTCGGGCGGTGGCGCAGTGGGTTAAGCACATGTGGGGCAAAGCGCAAGGACCCACAGAAGGATCCCCATGGAGCCTCCGGCTCCCCACCTACAGGGGAGTCGCTTCACAGACGGTGAAGCAGGTCTGCAGGTGTCTGTCTGTCTTTCTCTCCCCCTCTCTGTCTTCTCCTCCTGTCCATTTCTCTCTCTCCTATCCAACAATGAACATCAACAATGGCAATAATAATAACCACAACGAGGCTACAACAACAAGGGCAACAAAAGGGGGGAAAAATGGCCTCCAGGAGCAGTGGATTCATGGTGCAGGCACTGAGCCCAGCAATAACCCTGGAGGAAAGAAATAAAAAATAAAAAATAAAAATAAAAAAATTGCATTTTAACATTTTTAAGGAGAACTATATTTCTATATTTATAAATAAATGTATATATATATATATATATTTATATTTATTGATTCCCTTTTGTTGGCCTTGTCTTATTGTTGTAGTTATTATTTTTGTTATTGATGTTGTCTTTGTTAAGATAGAAAAGAGAGAAATGGAGAGAGGAGGGGAAGACAGAGAGGGGGAGAGAAAGATAGACACCTGCAGACCTGCTTCACTACCTGTGAAGTAACTTCCCTACAGGTAGGGAGCCGGGGGCTCGAACCAGGATCCTTTTGCCAGTCTTCGCACTTTGAGCCATGTGCACTTAATCCTTTGTGCTACCACTGGTCTTCCCCAAATGTATTTATTTTTAAAAGACTAAAATAATACATATCAATCCGTCTTAAGTAAAATTATTTCTGATAGGGCACAAAAGTAAAAACCCTGAGTTAAGGATGAGGGTGGATGTTCAGCTTCATGGGGGGAGGTGGGGGGAACAGGGGGATGGGATGGGATGGAACACAGTCTTTTGGTGGTTGGAATGGTGTTTATGTACACTCCTATTAATTTTTAGTCATATAAATCACTAAGTAATATGAGAGGGGAAAAACTGATTTAATGTCTCAAACTTTTTAAAGCACAGACTGTCTTTTTAAAAAATTTTTTCTTAATTTATTTTCCCTTTTTTTTTTCATTGTTGTTGTAGTTGTTATTGATGTTGTCGTTGTATAGGACAGACAGAAATGTAGAGGAGGGGAAGACAAAGAGAGGGAGAGAAAGATAGACACCTGCAGACCTGCTTCACCACCTGTGAAGCGACTCCCCTGTACGTAGGGAGCGGGGGGCTCGAACCGGGACCCTTTTGCCAGTCCTTGCACTTTGCGCCATGTGCGCTTAACCTGTTGCGCTACTGCCCGACTCCCCAGACTGAGTCTTTTTAATATAGACTGAGTCTTTGATATGTTGACCCTCTTAAAAGCTTAGTCCAATGGAACACTGGGAAATGTTATATATGTACAACTACTGTATTTACTGTCAAATGTAAAACATTAATTCCCCAATAAAGAAATTTTTAAAAAGGCTTAGTCCAGGGAGAACAGAAGCAACTGGTGGCATAGCTATATACAAATAATGTCAAAGGACATAAAATATGGTGATGGTGTGTATGATACAGCAAATCCTAACAAAGGGATTTTTCAAAGTTAATTCAATTGCCAAACAATGTGATTATAGCAATAACTATTTATTATCTTCTTAAACCCTAAGACAGCAGGAACCACCCACTTCCTCTATAGAGCCTATATTTCCCCCAGTCCTAGAATCTCTGGGGTGGGGCTCACTTTCCTGCATGCTTGTCTCAAGTCATACCAAATGCTATTGCATCCACCTATCCCAACGTAATCAATGCAACGAATACCATTTCAGCATTCTTCATTTCAGACTGTGTCCAGAGACATCAGGCATGGAATGCCAACCCTTCACCCTCATTACTCGAGTGAGACCTTTCCTTTTATGGTATTCTCTAATTCCATTCCAGGAGGTCCACTTCCTAACAAAGTCCCAAAACCTAGATATATACCAGGTCCCGTAAGATAGAGCATATGTACACGTGTATCCATAAATTAGGACAAAATATATAACTGAAAGCAAAAATACACAATAGTCTGTAGTGACTCAGTATCAAGTTCATAATGAAATAGTGTCTATTTAAACTTAGATACCCTTCTCACCTACTTCCTAATACAGTTCTCTCACTCACTCCAAAGCCAACCTTAGCAAAGCAAGGACTGCAAAAGCTGAATAAGGGCAAGAGGCTGGCATACTTTAACGATGACTCTTTAGTCACTATCAGGCCATTCTACCAGCTGGGGCCCTAATCGGGGAGTCCTGAGATTCCCAAACAGACTTGATGGGCCTGAACTCAAATAAATCCCTCTTTCCATTGTTAGGGGTCATTTCTATCAGGAACAACAAAATAGACCCATTTGTGGGCCCTCATAGGACCTTGCCCTCAATGTGGATCAACAATGGTAGAGAATTTCCATCCTCCATAGGGAGAATGGACAATATACTCTATGCTACACCTGAGGAAGATGGGTCGATACTGGGGCAGCATGGAATGTTCCTACTCATGACCACAGAATGTGAGCTCAGATCTAGAGGGATGAAGAGGTCACACAGGCTCCTAAGCTAATTATGGGCCCCAGATCACATCAAATTGATGGGCTTTACAGTCAACAATATTTATACCCCTTTCCCATATTTGGGAGCTACTCTCTTCCCTGATCTAGCTTTCTGGTCCTTTTCCCAGCCATGACATCATCTCCCCAGACAGTAACTTAGATCCACTGGCATATCAGATGTCAGGCTCAGGGGTAAAAAGAAAAAGCAAAAAACAAACAAACTAGTATAGCCACAGGCCCTTTGGAATTTAACTAAAATATGCCTACTAGCTATCTACAAAATGGAGGACCTCCAACTCTTCATCTGCACTATTCCAGCCATTAGGTCCATGATTGGTCAATAATTTGTTTGGCTTTGTATGCTAACTTCCTTGTCAACTACCAGGTTCCAGATGCTAGCATGATGCCAACCAGAATTCCCTGGACAGACAACCTCACCAATGTGTCCTGGAACTCTGCTTTCCCAGAGCCCTTCACCACTGGGGAAAGAGAGAGACAGCTGGGAGTATGGATTGACCTGTCAATGCCCAATCGCTATCAAACAGGCCATGGCCGGTGCGCCGCTATGTTCCATCGCTGGGGAGCCAGAGACGACCCGAACTGCCCCTGCTGCTACAGACAGACTATGACCTACATAGTCAACGACTGCCACCTCTCCAGATTCAAAGGAGGTCTCGAAACTTTACATCAGGCTCAACCTGACGCTGTTGACTGGCTACGGAAGAAGGGCAAACGCTAGAAGAAGAAGAAGTGGGGAAGCAATTACAGAAGCCAGACCTTCAGCCTTCTGCATCTCACAATGACCTTGAGTCCATACTCCCAGAGGGATAAAGAATAGGAAAGCTATCAGGGGAGGGGATGGGATACAGAGTTCTTGTGGTGGGAACTGTGCAAAGTTGTACCCCTCTTATCCTGTGGTTTTGTCAATGTTTCCTTTTTATAAATAAAAAATTTTTTAAAAAGTAAAAAAATTATTTCTGAGAAGGAAAATAAAGGGAAACACTCTCTACAGTTTTACTATTTAAATATTTGGCAATATGTTCAGATATTATTTAATCCATAAAATAATGCCTTTGAAGTGGCAAAAAGAAATGAAAAATGTTCCAAAGAAATTCTTAAAAAAAAAAAAACCTAAAAACAGACAAACAAAAAACATACCATATTGTAGTCGGCAAGTTGTCCCTGAGATTCTTTGATTTCAATGGCTAAAGTCTCAGCTCTACAAGTATAAAAGAAATACATTCGTAAGTAGGGAAATAAAACACATGGATATTAAATATAAGTTCAGTATTAAATTCATAAATAATATTAAATTAGATTCATAATAAAATTCACCCTGCATATTTTAACAACAAGATTACTTACCTCTTTTCATATGACAAGTAGACTGAATTTTCTTGATTATACATATCTATTTCTTTTTGAAGTTTATTAATTTCTGTTGTAAGTTCACTTATTTTACTTCTATATGAAAAGAAATAAGAAAGTCAGCAATACTTCTAATCAAGAATTCTTTTTTTTCCAATTGATATTCCTTTTTTTTATAAAAAGGAAACACTGACAAAACCAATTCTATAGTCAAAGCAAAATAAACTTTTCATAAATGTAACAATGTAAATCATATATTTGTAAATTTTCACTATAAAAATGATTTAAGTGGCTCATTTCATTAAGAATTAAATAAATCCCAAATGATAAGAAACTAACATAATATTATCTTGTCACTAAATATAATAAAATAATGCCTAGGGAGATGATACTGGATAAGGTGTTGGATGCTGGGGTCCTGAGTTTGATTCCAGTAACACGTGTCAGAGTGATGTTTTGATTCTCTCTCCCTGTCTCACTAATAAGTTTTTTAAATGATGAAACAGGACCTAATCAGATGGGTATAATCTATATCCAGAGATGTCAGGCGTGGAATGTCAACCCCCCAGCTTCATTACTCTGGTGAGACCTTTCCTAGCTCACAGTACTTCTTAATTCCATTTCGGGTGGTGCACTTCCTAACAAAGCCTCAAAACCTAGGTATGGACCAGGTCCCATGAGATAGAGCATATGTACACATGTATCCATAAGTTAAAGCAAGAACACACAATAGTTTGCAGTGAATCAATAAATACAGCAAGCAAATAGGAAGACCTAAAAAAGACACCATAAAGGGGAGTGGGGCAGTAGCGCAGTGGGTAAAGAACAGGTGGCTCAAAGTGCAAAGAGCAGCATAAGGATCCTGGTTCGAGTCCCCGGCTCCCCACCTGCAGGGGAGTCGCTTCACAAGCAGTGAAGCAGGTCTACAAGTGTCTAGCTTTCTCTCCCCTCTCTGTCTTCCCCTCCTGTCTCCATTTCTCTCTGTCCTATCCAACAACAACAATAATAATAATAACTACAACAATGAAACAACAAGGGCAACAAAAGGGAATGAATAAATAAATAAATATTGAAAAAAGACAACATAGGGAGTCAGGAGGTAGGTAGCACAGTGGGTTAAGTGCACGTGGCGCAAAGCGCAAGGAGCAGCATAAGGATCCCGGTTCATGCCCCCTGCTCCCCACCTGCAGGGGAGTCGCTTCACAAGCAGTGAAGCAGGTCTGCAGGTGTCTTTCTCTCCCCCTCTCTGTCTTCCCCTTCTCCTTCCATTTCTCTCTGTCCTATCCAACACAACAACATCAATAACAACAACAATAAAACAAGGGCAACAAATGGGAATAAATAAATATTAAAGGATATTTTTTTAAAAGACACCATAGGAAGCCGGGTGGTAGCACAGCAGATTAAGTGCAGGTGGAGCAAAGAGCAAGGACCGGCATAAGGATCCCGGTTCAAGCCCCTGGCTTCCCACCTGCAGGGGAGTCACTTCACAGGCGGTGAAGCAGGTCTGCAGGTGTCTATCTTTCTCTCCCCCTCTCTGTCTTCCCCTCCTCTCTCCATTTCTCTCTGTCCTATCCAACAACAACAATAATAGTATTAACAACAACAACGATAGACAACAAGGGCAACATAAGGGGATAAAAAGACACCATTAAGTACCTAATTAAATAGTTTCTACTTAGACCTAGATACCCTCCTCATCTACATTCTTTTTCACTTCCCTCAGTCAAGTCTAGCCCTGTCAGACAAAGTAAGGACTACAAAGGTGAATAAGGGCAAGAGACTGGTTTACATTAATGATGGCTCTTTGGTCACTACCAGGCCACTTCACCACCCAGGGCCCTAGTCTGGGAGTCCTAGGATTCCCACACAGATATGATGGGCCTAGACCTCTAACAGATCCCTCTCTCCACTGTCACTGGTCATGTCTATCAGGAACAACATAATGGACCCCTTTGTAGTCCCCTATAGGACCTTGTCCTCAATGTGGATCAATAATAGTAGGGTAGGGAGTGTTCCATCCTTCAAAGGGAGATTGGGCTACATGCTCTACCACTCAAGGAAGATGGGTCCTGATATTATTGAAGCGACGAATGTTCCTAGCCATGACCACAGAATGCAAGCTTAGACCTACAGGGATACAGAGGTTACACAGGCTCCTGTGCTGAATATGGGCCCCAGATCAAATCGATGGGGTTTACAGTTAACAATATTTAGATACTTTTCCCATATTTAGGAGCTGTTCTCTGCCCAGATTCAGCTTTCTAGTCCTTTTTCCAACTCTGACACCATCTCCCATACAATACCTTGGGTCCACCTGCATGTTAGCTGTCAGGCTCAGGCAAAAACTAGTAAAGTCATGGGCCCCTTGGAATATACCTAAAACAGACCTACTAGTTTTTTCCAAAATAGAGACCCCAAAACTCATCTGCTATATTCTTGCCTTTCAGTTCACGATTAGTCAACAATTTGTTCAGCTTTATATCTTAACTCTTTTTCAGCTACCTGGTTCCAGATGCTACCATCAGGCCAACCAGACTTCCCTGGACAGACAACTCTACCAATGTGTCCTGCAGCCCCGCTTCCCCAGAGCCCTGCCCCACTAGGGATAGAGAGACAGGCTGGGAGTATGGATCGACCTACCAATGCCCATGTTTGTCAGGGAAGCAATTACAGAAGCCAGACCTTCCACCTTCTGCACCCCATAATGACCCTGGGTCCATACTCCCAGAGGAATAAAGAATAGGAAAGCTTTCAAGGGAGGAGATGGGATACAGATTTCTGGTGGTGGGACTTGTGTGGAGTTGTACCCCTCTTATCTTATGGTCTTGTCAATATTTCCATCTTATAAATAAAAGTTAAAAAATAAAAATAAAGAGGAAGATACCTATTTATCACCCTCACAGTTCCTATTACCCTGTAATAAGGGATTTCTCAACAGTGGCACTACTGATATTTCACGTCACTGAATAATACTTCAGATAGAGAACTATCCCGTTCACTGGAGGATGTTTAATAGCATCTTAGTCTGGATGCCAGTAGCACATCTCTCCAATTCTAACTGTACCAAGCAAAAATGTGTCTGAAATTTGCCAATTGTCTCCTCAAGGGGCAAAATCATACCACCAACTGAGAACTGCTGCTCTAGAGTCAAGCAATTATAAAAATAGCTACAAAGGCACAGATTGCAGAGAAGAGAAGTAATATAGTCATAAGAATAGCTCTATTTTCCTTCCTTCTTTGGACTGAAAAGTTGCAAACTATCATAAGATGCTATACAACAGATGGTCTCACTATCTTTCTAATGTTAGCTCTGAGACCATTTAAGGAAAACTTAAAACTTCCTTTTACTAACTTCTATGACTTTGAGAATAAAAAAGATCCAGGATGTTGAGAAACAAAAGAGCCAATAAAAGCTAAGAGAAAACAGGGCTTTAAGGACATGGCAGAGCAGACTGGAACAGAAGTAAGAGACTATGAAGTTGTAGATGATAAGCCAAGAAAAAATAAACTAGGAAGAAAAGGAAGCTGGGCCAGTATGGCATCTGAGGAAGATTAAAAAAAGGGGGGGGGTAGCAGGTGGTGGTGCACCTGATTAAGTGCTCACATTACAGTACACAAGGACCCAGGTTCAAGACCAGTTTTTACCTGCACAGGAAAAGCTTCAAGAGTGGTGAAGCAGGGCTGCAGGTGTCTCTCTGGATCTTTTCCTCTCTATTTTCCCACTCCCTTCTCAATCTCTGTCTGTCTCTATCCAATAATAAATAAACATTTCTGTGGTCCAGGAGGTGGTGTAGTGGATAAGGCTTTGGACTCTCCCCAGCAGCACATGTACCATAGTGATAATCTGGTTCTTTCTCTCTCTCCTATCATTTCTCATGAAAAAATAAATCAAATCTTAAAATAAATAAATAAATATTTTTTTAAAAGATAGTCAATTTTTTAAAATTCATAATTTAGAGTTGCAAAGAAACACATAAAAATATGGTCAGGGAAATAACTGAATGGGTAGAATGTCAGATTCGCATGTATTAGGTTAGATCCTTGGTGTGATATAAAACAAACAAAAAAAAAATGGCGTTCTGGCTTATCTCTCTTCTCTCTCAAGTGAAATTCTCTCATATGTAATGAATAAAATCAATCTCTTAAATTTTTTTATCTTTATTTATTTATTGGATAGAGAGCCAGAAATCAAGGAAAGGGGGAGATAGAGAGGGACAGAGATAGACAGACACAACACTGCTTCACCACTTACAAAGCTTTCCCCCTGCAGGTGGAGACTGGGGGCTCCAACTTGTGTCCTTGTGCACTGTAACATGTGCGTTCAACCAAGTGAGCCACTATCTCACCCCAAAATTAATCTTTAATCTTAAAGAGAAACACAAGAAAAGCTTTGTGGATTAATTAAAGTTAGACTGCATATGTAGTACTGTATTACGTAAAATTCTGGACTAGGTAAATATTTTCCCTTTTTAGCAAGTGACATTTCAAGGCCATATATAATATATTTCATAATTAATGAAAGAAACATGAATTCCCACTACATGAAAAATTAAACTTAAGCATATATGTCTATCTTATCTACAAGGAAATACCTTAAATTTAATCATCTCAAATTGTATCATATCTATTAGTCAAATTATCCAGGAGTTATATTGCAATACAAAATAAGTCTTAGAGGGCAGGGGTAGCAAAGAGACTCTCCTGCCCAAGGCTCCAAAAGTCCCAGGTTCAATCCCCTGCACCACCATAAGCCAGAGCTGATCTGTGCTCTGGTTAAAAATAAAATAACAATAATAATAATAATAATTCTCAGAAATCAGCAGATACTTAATGATCTCAGTAAGTACCACAGTTAAAACTTCAAAATAATGTACAGAAAAAAAGGTTGACAACATACCTAAGAAGGCCAAGATAATAAGATTTATCTAAAATTTGCCTCTGAGGACCTAGAAACAAATGTTTTAAGTGTTATTGTTCAGTTTGAGATGTCACCAAAACAATAAATTCAAAATACAATCAGAATGATTTCTTTAATTTTCTATTCAATAGTAGATTTTACAGGACAAGTTAACTGAAAGGAACCTAGTGTAAAGATGTGCTCAGTACAGGACCCAAAAGAACTTTCTGCAACAACAGATATATTATATATCTGTACTTTACAATAAAGCATCTACAAGGGATCACTGAGTACAAGAAATTTGTCTGGTGTGGGTGGAGATAGATAATATAATGGGTATACAAACAGACTCTCATACCTGAGGCTCCAAAGTCCTAAATTCAATCCCCTGCAACACCTTAAATGAAAACTGATCAGTGCTCTGGTAAAAAAAAAAAAAAAAAAAAAAAAAAAAAAAAAAAAAAACATGGCTGGGGCTAACAGGAAACTGAATTTTAATTTTTAATAATTTAAATATAAACAGCTACATGACTATCATGTAGATTCAGACTGTGAATTTCTCAATGTAAAAAAAATATAATATTTCACAAATTACCTCAGCCATTTTTAGAAAAACATGATCTTGTATCTTGGTAAAAAGTAAGTATTCTAAAAAAATGTAAGGGGGAAAAAAAAGAGAAAAGGGCACACATGGTGCCAAGCACAGTAAGGATCCCAGTTCCAGCCCCCGGCTCCCCACCTGCAGGGGGTTGCTTCACAAGCAGTGAAGCAGGTCTGTAGGTGTATCTTCCTCTCCTCCTCTGTCTTCCCCTCCTCTCTCCATTTCTCTCTGTCCTATCCAACAACAACGACATCAATAACATGGGAGACAAGAGAGAAATAACATTTAGGGAAAATGAAGAAGCCCCTCAAGAACTATCAGACCTCTCTAGATGAAGCAGCATAATAATAATGACCATACTAGAAGGTGGAGAAAGAGAAAAACATACCTATTCAAATAATAACTGAGAAATCCTCAAGCTAAGGAAATAACTAACCACAGAGATCCATGAAGCTGGAAGTCGGGTGGTAGCGCAGTGGATTAAGCACATATGATGCAAAGCGCAATGACTGGCATAAGGATCCCAGTTCGAGCCCTTGGCTCTCCACCTGCAGGGGGGTCGCTTCACAGGCGGTGAAGCAGGTCTGCAGGTGTCTATCTTTCTCTCCCCTCTCTGTCTCCCTTCCTCTCTCACTTTCTCTCTGTCCTATCCAACAACAACGACATCAATAACGACAACAATGAAACAACAAGGGCAACAAAAGGGAATATTAAAAATAATAATCATAAATAAAAAATAATGATCTCAAAAAAAAAGATATCCAGGAAGCTAAGAGAACACTCAAATTTCTGAATGCAGTAATATAGATGCAAAGAATAATCACATGAAATTACCAAAAGTCATTAATAAAGAAAAAAATTAAAGGATGCTAGGGAAAATATATGCAATATACAAAGGCATCTCAGACAGGGTCTCATCAGATTTATGATTAAAAATGCTACAGGCTAGGAGAGAGTGGAATGGCATTTGCACCATTCTCAAGGGTAAGATTTCCAATGAAGAATAATCTACCCTGCAAGATTAAAATGGGATGGAGAAATAAATGTTTTCCCAGTAAAATGGAGTTAATGGCTTTGTACCATCAGATCTGCATATCAATAAATGTTGAAAGGAGTTTTGGTTTTTTTAAGCAGGAGAAGAAGATAAATACCTTGACTATAGTGATAAGTAGTTTGTTTTAGTTTAATGAGAGAGACACACACAGAGAGTGACTAAAGTACTGCTGAACTCTGACTTATGGTGGTGCTGAGAACTGAACCTGAGGCCTTTGAATATCAGGCATTAAAGTCTTCTGCATAATTATTATGCTGTCTCCCAGGCCTAGTACAGTGTGATAAACAGAATAAGAAATATATGAAAAATAAAGCAACAAAAGATTAGTGAGATGGAAAAGTAAAACTCTGAAGTCTGAAGATAAGTAAATATTATCGTAAAAAGGTCTTAGGGGGCCAGGTGGTATACCCAGTAGAGGGCACACATCACCATGCATAAGAAACTAGGTTTCAAGTTCCCACCTGCAGAGGGGGAGCTTAATGAGCAGTGGAGCAGTGTTGCAGGGGGTCTCTCTGCTTCTGCCTCTCCCTCTCTATCCTCCACCTACACTCATGCAAAGGGGAAAAATGGCCAGTGGTCGAATCACCATGCAGGAACTGACTCCCAGCAATAACTCTGATGGCAAACAAAAGAGACTATCCTTGGGGGTCAGGTTATAGCTAAACCAGTAGAATGCACTTTGCCATGCATAAGGATGGAAGTTTCACTAGCAGTGAAGCAGTGCTGTGGTGCTTCTCTTTCTCTTTGTCTCTCTCCTTTTGTCTTTCTCACCTTCTATCTGGGAAAAAAAAAAAAAGAATCATTCAGGCAAGAAGCCCCAGTGAAGAAGACCTGGTTGCAAAAAGAGTATCTTAGATATGGAAAGACTATTCTAAACCACTTAATAACCACAAAACAAAAAATTTAAACAGAAGGTGGGGGTAGATAGTATAATCGTTGTGCAAAGAGACTCTCATGTTTGAGGCTCAGAAGTCATAGGTTCAATCCCCCACACCACCATAAACCAGAGCAGATCAATGCTCTGACAAAATAAACAAGAAAACAAACAAACAAACAACAACAACAATAAGAAACACCTTAAGCAGAAACATTATGGAGAAAAACTAAAGAAACTGAGGACACTCACCAGGTGAAATTATCCTAAAGAGAAGGCAGATAAACACTTATGGAAAAACAAACACCAAAAAATACAACCAGATAACACAAAATAGAAAGGCAGTAGTTGGGAGTCTGGCGGTAGCAGTGGGTTAAGCGCACGTGGCGCAAAGCACAAGGATCCCAGTTCAAGACCCCGGCTCCCCACCTGCAGGGGAGTTGCTTCACAAGCGGTGAAGCAGGTCTGCAAAGTGTCTTATCTTTCTCTCCCCCTGTCTTCCCTTTCTCCATTTCTCTCTGTCCTATCCAACAATGACATCAATAACAACAATAACTATAACAATAAAAAAGGCATTAATTAAGGCACATATATCAGTCATTACCCTAAAAGTAAATAATCTGAACTCACTAACCAAAAGATAGGATTATCAAATGAATTATAAGAAGCAGAATCAATCTATATTATGAATACAAGAAACTACTATTTTGTCAAAAAATTCATGACGAATTTTTGCATAAAAAATATACAAAGATAGTGTCTTAATAGTTCTAATACATGTTACAGGATTAAGACAAACAGGTTCACTGTGAAAGGATCAGTTGAAGTATTTATTTCAAGCCAATCACATGAAGGAAAAAGCAGAATTGTTATACTGGATGAAAAAGTATTCATGGAATAGAACTGAGCTATTTAAAAAAAAAAATGAAGTAGTGTCTTTCTCAACAGCATGGATAGCCTTTGAGCTAATTATGTTAAAGGAAATAAGTCAGGAAGTAAAAGGCAATCAATGGATGGTTTCATTCATATATGAATATAAATAACCAAAGCTATGAATTGGCAAAACACAACAGAAATAAACCTTAGACTCTGTGAAAAATATGGTGGATATCAGAAAGAAAAGGGGAGGGGTGGGAGGAATGGGAGTTACTACTGCCACCAGGGTTATTACTGGGGCTTGGTGTCTGCATGATGGGTCCATCACTCCTGGTACTGAAACTAGGTGGTGGGTACCGTGAGAATGAAGAAGTTTGAAGACAAAATTTTATAATTATTATAAACCAAGCGTAAGTCAACAAATTTATTTTGTTAAAATTAAGACAATTCAATATATTTTGACTTATATGTGTGTCAGACCAATCTTTTTTTTAAATATTTATTTTATTTATGTATTCCCTTTTGTTGCCCTCAGACCAATCTTTTAATGTTAATACATAATGCATTACTATGACTTACTAAACACACACAGTAAGGGATAATGAGAAAGGCAATATAAATCTATGTAACAGTCTTATTTCCTTGAGCATAACAATGAAATATTAATATTTATTAGAAAAGTTAACAATTCCAGGGATAGGTGGTGGTTCACCTGGTTGAATGCACATATTACAATATGCAAGGACATGGATTCGAGGCCCCAGTCCCTCTTACAAGGGGATAGTTTTACAAGTGCTAAAGTAGTGTTGCAGGTGTCTGTCTACATTCTACATTCCCCTTCCCTCTCAATTTCTGACTGTTTTTATCCAATAAATAAATGAAAATATAATAAAAATTATTTTTAAGAAAGAACTAGGTAGGGGTAGATAGCATAATGGTTAAGTAAACAGACTCTTATGCCTGAGGTTCCAAAGCACCAAAGTCAGTTCCCTGCACCACCATAAGCCAGAGCTGAGCAGTGCTCTCGTACAAAAAAATAAATAAATATTTTTTTATTGAATAGAGACAGAAATTGAAAGAAAGGGAAGATAGAGATGGGGAGACACCTGCAGCATTGCTTCACCAGTCATGAAGCTTCCCCCCTGCAGGTGGGGACCAGGGTCTTGAACCTGGGTCCTTATGTATTGTTATCTGAGTACACAACCATGTGTGCCATCACCTGCCCCTTTCAGAATATTTCTGTACAATATTAAAAATCCAAGTTTTCCTAAGCTTTTCTTGAAATTTTTAAAAATTTCTCCAAGTTACAGCAAAGCTCCATTTAAAAAATAAGATGGAAACAGCTTATATTTATGTAAATATATATATACACATATATATAAGTCCTACTCCACAATGAATCTATTTAACCCTTATAGTCTTATGAATCAAGGAATAAGAAATGAGTAAAACAGTCTTTTTCATACTCTAGTTCTAATTTATAAATGTTGCTATAGTTTTTCTTATACAAGATATTCTCATTTTCTTAAACTAGATAGATACCTTTCATCCCTGTTTTCATTCCACTTAAACCTTGTTGTGTTACAGGACGATCAGCAACTTTGATTTGAGAAGAGAGAACTCCTCCTGTCCCTATGGAACCACCACGAGAGCCTGGTCTTGCTGTTACCGGTGGCATCTTAAATGACAAAAGATTTCAGTTTTATTTACATAAGATTTATTTATTACTAATAACACAGTTTCACATGAGACAACAGAGACCATTTGGAGCACCACTCTATTATTACTGGCAGTGCTGGTACCAAACTGGAAACCTCAGGCATACAATTCCAATACACTACCAGTTAAGCCATTTCCCCTGCCCCAAGATTTCAGTTTTAGCAAACTAGAAAAATATCATTGCTATGGGAGCCAGGCAGTGGTGCAGCGGGTTAAGCGCACATGGCGGAAAGTGCACGGACAGGCATCAGGATCCCTATTCCAGCCCCTGGGTCCCCACCTGTAGGGGGTTCCCTTTACAAGCAGTGAAGGTCTGCAGGTGTCTAGCTTTCTCTCCCCCTCTTTGTCTCCCCCCCCTTCCATTTCTCTCTGTTCTATCCAACAACAATGACAGCAATATCAACAACGATGATGATAACAAGGGCAACACAAAAATAAGGGGAAAAAATATCATTGCTCTATGCAGCCTGGACTGTTCCTAGCCACAGAATGAGAGCTCAGCCCTACAAGGATACTGAGGTTACATAGGCTCCTGTGATGAATATGGGCCCCAGATCAAATCGATGGGGTTTACAATTAACAATACTTATATATATACTTTTCCCAAATTTGGGAGCTACTCTTTTCCCTGATCCAGCTTTCTAGTCCTTTTTCTAACTATGGCACCATCTCACCATCTACCCAGACAATAACCTGGGTCCACCTGCAAATTAGATGTCAGGCTTAGGCAGAAACTAGCAAAGTCATAGGACCTCTGGAATAAAACAGACCTACTAGCTTTATCCAAAATGGAGACCCCAATCTTCATCTGCAATATCCATGCCTATAGGTTCATGATTAGTCAACAATTTGTTCCACATTATAACTTAACTCTTTTTCAGCCACCAGGTTCCAGATGCTACCATGATGCCAACCCGACTTCCTTGAGCAGGCAACCCCACCAATGTGTCTTGGAGCCCTGCCTCCCGAGAGCACTGCCCCACTAGGGAAAGAGAGACAGGCTGGGAGTATGGATCAACCTGCCAATGCCCATGTTCAGTGGAGAAGCAATTACAGAAGCCAGACTTTCCACCTTCTGCACCCACAATGATCCTGGGTCCATGCTCCCAGAGGGATAAAGAATAGGGAAGCTAGGTAGCCGTGCGGTAGTGCAGATGGTTAAGCGCAGGTGGTGCAAAGCACAAGGATCGGCATAAGGATCCTGGTTTGAGCCCCCAGTTCCCCACCTGCAGGGGGTTGCTTCATAAGCGGTAAAGCAGGTCTGCAGGTGTCTATCTTCCTCTCCCCCCTCTGTCTTCCTCTCCTCTATTTCTGTCTTATCCAACAACGACAACATCAATAACAACAATAATAACTACAACAACAATGAAAAAAGGGCAACAAAAGGGAAAATAAATAAAAATAGGGAAGTTATCAAGGGACAGGATTGAATATGGAGCTTTGGAGGTGGGCAATGTGTGGAAATGTACCCCCCTTATCCTATGGTCTTGTCAACATTTTCATTTTATAAATAAATAAAAATAAGTATCATTGCTCTATTATTGTAAGTGCAGGAAAAATATTTTTAAAAATCATAATCCTGGGGGACAGGTGGTGACGTACCTGGTTGAACACAGGCATTACAGTGTGCAAGGACTTGGGTTCTACACAATTCTTAAAACATTCTGCATATTTTTGAAAGTCTGAATAACTAGTAAGTTTCCTATGTACCATATGAAGTTTCCTTCTACATTTTTATTGAGGTGAATGATGGATTTCTCAATGAATGTTATAAAGGTACAAATTTGTATCTCTTCATGATGTATGTTACTACACCCTGACCACCACCCACCTCTTCCAAAGGACCAGTAATACTCTACCAAAGCTATTGAAAGTCTTCCATACTGGTGAAAGTTCTGTGATAGCGATAAGGCAGTGGTGCACCTGCAGTGCACAAATTAGAATGCACAAGGACCCAGGTTCAAGTCCCTGCTCTCCACCTGCAGGGAGGAAGTTTTACAAGTAGTGGAGCAGAGCTGCAGGTGTTTCTCTGTCTCTCTCCCTCTCTATCTCCCCCTGCCCTCTCAATTTCTCACTGTCTCTATCCAATAATAAATAAATAAATAAATAACTTGTGTGATGGGTCTGGGTGGTAGCATACCTGGTTGAGTGCACATATCACAATGCACAAGGACCTGGGTCTTCACCTGCAGGGGGAAAGCTTTACAAGTAGTGAAGCAGTGCTAAAAGTATCTCTCTGCCTCTCTTCTTCTATCACCTCTATCTTCTCGATTTCTGGCTATCTCTATCCAATAAATAAATACAGATAATTAAAAAAATAAATAGAAAAACTTTGCTACTTATTTTTAAATAAATATATATATGAAGTTTATATACACACAAGAAAATATATATATGTGGTGAAGCATTTCTGCAGGTGTCTCTCTCTCTCTCTCTCTTCCTATGCCCCCCCTACCCTTTTGATTTCTTGCTTTCTCTATACAATAAATAAAGATTTTTAAAAAGTTCTGGGATTATTAAATACATTTTAATAAAATTCTGAATTGTGTGTGTAGAATTTAAACAACCCAAACTGAAGCACAGCTAAATGCCCACATTATTTGTTTTCCTTTAGTCAAAGGAAACAGCTGAGTAAGGAGCTTTTTTTAAGTTTAAAAAAATAGTACTTGCGCGAAGCACAAGGACCGGTGTAAGGATACCGGTTCAAGCTCCCAGCTCCCCACCTGCAGGGGAGTCCATTCACAGGCAGTGAAGCAAGTCTGCAGGTGTCTGTCTTTCTCTCTCCTTGTCTTCCTCTCCTCTCTCCATTTCTCTCTGTCCTATCTAACAACAACAACAATAATAACTACAACAATAAAAACAACAAGGGCAACAAAAGGGAAAGTAAATAAATAAAATAAATAGTACTTATAATTGTGCTTTTTTTTCAAACAAAGAATATGGAGAATTATGCAAAAAAAAAGTAGCAACATTTATCTCTAAATAATCATACTATACCACATTCTTAATTTATCCTATATGTATAAGTTGGTGTTTTCAGCATTACTAAAGACAATTTTCAATTTAAAAATGAAAATTTTATTTTAGTGCTCGCTTCGGCAGCACATATACTAAAATTGGAATGATACAGAGATTAGCATGGCCCCTTCTCAAGGATGACACGCAAATTCGTGAAGCATTCCATATTTGAAAAATAAAAAGAAAGAAAAAGAGAATTTCATTTTTTCCTAAATAAAATCCTTGCCAATTATTTTACTCCACTATTTTTTTTTCATTTTTTTATTTGTGATTAATAGTGGGTTACAAGATTATAAGACTGCAGTGTATAGTACTTCATACATTTTCAATTAATTTGAAATGTTATCATTAATTAAACTCATATATATATATATATATATATATGATTCTGTTTTTAGTTTATTCCCCAACATTTAATTCTGGTACTGACACCGTATATTACTGAAACTTTAAAATACATTTGAGGTTATCCAAAAGGATATGCGTATACCTGTTTCCAACAGTACGATTTGTAATAGCCAAAACCTGAAAGCAACCCATGTGTCCAACAACAGAGGGGTGGCTGAGAAATTGTGGTCTATATACACAATGGAATATGGCTCAGCTATTAAGAATGATGAAGTCACCTTCATCTCATCTTGGATGGGGCTCGAAGGCATAATGTTAAGTGAGATAAACCAGAAAGAGAAGTCTGCTTATGGGATGATCTTACTCATAGACAGAAGTTAAGAAATAAAAACGGAAAGGGAAACACAAAGTAGAACTCGGACCGGATTTGTTATATTGCACCAAAATGAATGAGTCTGGTTGGTGAAAGGTATCAGGTACGTGGTGGTGGAGGAAGATCTAGTTTGGGGGTGAGAGTGTTTTGTAGAAAACTGAGAAATTTGGAGGCCGGATGGTGGCGCACCTGCTTGAGTGCACATGTTACAATGCACAAGGGACCCAGGTTTGAGTCCGCGGTCGCCACCTGCAGGGGGAAAGCTTCACAAATGGTAAAGCAGGGCTGCAGGTGTCTCTCTGTCTCTCTTCCTCTCTATCCCACCCTTCCCTCTTGATTTCTGGCTGTCTATCCAATAAATAAATAAAGATAACAAAAAAAAATTTTTAAGAAAAGAAAACAGAATTTTACACATATGCCAACAATTGTATTTACTGTAAACCAATAATCCCCTCAAATAAGAAAATACGTCTATTTCTGACTAACTACCCAATAAGTAAAGATAATAAAAAGTAATAAAAATAAATAAATAAAATGAGAATAAAAATAGTAAAAAATAGTGGTCTGGGAGGTGGCGCAGCGGCTAAGGCACTAGACTCTCAAGCATGAGGTCCCGAGTTCAAGCCCCAGCAGCACATGTACCAGAGTTATGTCTGATTCTTTCTCTCCTTTCTTTTCATTAATAAATAAAATATTTTTTAAAAAAATAGTAAAAAATAGATAATAAAAAGATGATAGCTTATAATTAAAAGTTATCTCTTGTTATAAGCAGGTTTTTCAACTTTTTTTTTAAATAATTTATTTAGTGGTCTGGGAGGTGGCTCAGTGGTAAAGCTTTGGACTCTCAAGCATGAGGTCCTGAGTTTGATGTCCGGCAGCACATGAGCCAGAGTGATGTCTGACTCTTTCTCTCTCCTCTTATCTTCCTCATAAATAAATAAATAAATAATAAAAAAAGAATTAACTTATTCATGAGAAAGATAGGTAGGTGGAGAGAGAGAACCAGACATCACTCTGGCACACGTGCTGCTAGGGATTGAACTCAGAACCTCATGGTTGAAGATCCAATGTTTCATCCACTGTGCCACCTCCTGGACCACGGCTTTTCAACTTTTCACCAGGGCATATGCACAAAAATTCAAAAGACTTATTTTAAACTTACTCCGGTTGCCACTCGAATATTTCCTGATGGAGGTCGTACTCCAGATGGAGGCCTTCCTGTCAACCCAATTCCACTTCGTGAAACAGGACGAGTTGCTGAAAGCTTGTGATTACTGGCCATATTGTTCATTTTAACTGTTTGGAAACAAGACATAACTCAATCTTTGAAAAAAAAATCATTTGTTAAACACAAGCGTCCATCACAACACCCCATGTACAGTATTGCTTCTCTGGCTTTCCCTAGAATCACTCATGATCAATCCTAGACTTGTTTCTCTTCTCTCAACAATCTTCCATCCATTTCTTCTAACTTAACTACACTGATGTCTTATAACTCAATGTCCACAGCTCTATTCTTTAAATTGGCTACTGAGGGGGTTGGGCAGTGGCACACAGGGTTAGGTGCACATGGTAGGAAGTGCAAGGTCCAGCACAAGTATCCCAGTTTGAGTCCCAGGCTCCCCACCTGCAGGGGGGTCACTTCAAAAGAAGTGGTGATGCAGGTCTGCAGGTGTCTTTCTCTCTCCCTCTTTATCTTCCCTTCCTATCTCAATTCTCTCTGTTCTGTCCAAAAAAATCTAGGGAAAAAAAAAAAAGCCACAGGAGCAGTGCAGGTACTGAGCTCCATTGGTAACGCTGGAAGAAAAAAAAAATGAATTTGAGAGTAAATAAAGTGGGGGGGGGGTAGTGGTATACCTGGTTGAGCGCACATGTTACAGTGCTCCAGGACCCGGGTTTGAGCCTCTGGTCTCCACCTGTAGGAGGAAAGCTTTGCAAGTGGTGAAGCTGTGTTGCAAGTGTCTCTCTTTCTCTCTCCCTCTCTATCTCCCCTACCCTCTCGATTTCTGGCTGTCTCTATTCAATAAAGATAATAAAAAATTTTTTTAAAAGAAGAAATTGGGTATCAATTTTGAGGGTTTAACATTTCATTATTTATTTATTGGATAGACAGTGAGATATCAAGAGGGATGGGGAAGAGAGCTAGGAGGAGAGGCAGAAAGACATATCTGTATCACTGCTTCAACACTTTTGAAGCTTTCCCCCTGCAGGTGGGGACTTGGGGTTTGAATCTGGGTCCTTGCTCATGGTGACATGTCTTCAACCAGGTGTGCCGCCACCCAACGCCCCCAATTTTGAGCAGCTTACCAGAACTTTCTATTCAGATATTCCAATATCACTTTATCTTGAGTGGCTTCACACTATCCCTACTACCTGTGACCCAGTTTCCTTACTGTTATGTACTGTGTAGACAAAGCAGTAGTGTCACCATGATTAGTAGATTATTATTTCAAACAGAAAAGTTTCATAAAATGCCTTTTTGAAAGGAAGACAAAGCCTGTGATTTTCTGCATAAGATAATGCAACAAGATCGGGCTATGCAAAAAGACTTTCAAGCTTGAGTCTTTGAGGGCCTAGGTTCAATACCCAGCACCATCATAAACTGGAGCTCATCAGTGATTAAAGACAGTCTAATCCAGTAAGCCTTTGCACCCAGCAGAATTAATTCATATTTTTTTCTAGTTTTGCTGAAGACTTGAAGGATACAAACAATATAATGGATTTCTATACATTTTTTTTTTCTGCCAATGTTAACATCAGCTGAGTCTCAAAGGGGTGGGAGTGGTGGGTTCAAATAAAATAATGACAGGGAGACACATAAATAACCAAGGTTATTCACTCAAATATCTGCACAACCCCGTGGTTATCCATCACACATAGTCAAGGGGCAGCCTGGCCTCTGGTTCAAATCCAGGTAGACAGAAACTGTGTTGGACACCAGCTAAGTCCTTTGAATGCTTCTCCTCCCCTGTTCAACAAAAGTGCGGCAAGGAGCCCTATCTGGTTTCGCTGTGTGATGACAGAAACTATGTCTCTGAGTTGAAAACAAATACAAAACGAACAACAGCAACAACGACCAGGGGTGGCGGTTGGGGGGTGAGCGAGCATTGGGACCCGGGAGCTCTCACCTCCGCCGTCGGCTGCGGAAACACGGAGGTGGCAGCCTTAGAGGGGTCTTCCCGCTGTGGGGTCGCCTCCACAGGGAGCCCACCCGCAGGGGTCCGTATGGCTGCGATCACTCCTCGCGCCGGGACAGCCCGCCCGCAGCTCACCTGCGCCCCGGGCCTAAATGCTGGAGTCCGCGCGCCGCCCGGTAGCTTAGCAACCGGGACCCGGCCAAGAGAGGCTCCTCCCCTTGGTTTGCCCAGGCTCCCGGGACCAACAGGGGAGTAAAATGTTCTCGCGAGATGTAGAGACTAACTTTTTGTTCAAGTTCCCAGCCGCCTTTCTGCAAAGAAAGAAAGACGGAGTGGATTAGAAAACAGAGGACCTGGGTCCAGGCGGTGGTGCATCTGGCTAAACAAACACGTTATGGTGCACAAGGACCGGAGTTCAAGCCCCTGGTCCTCACCTGCAGTGGGAAGTAGGGCTGTGAGTCTTTTTACCCTTTCTCCCTGGCTCAAGTCAATAATAAAAATATTAGGGAGTCGGGCGGTAGCACAGCGGGTTAAGCACAGTTGGCACAAAGCGCAAAGACTGGAGTAAGAATCCCGGTTCGAGCCCCCGGCTTCCCACCTGCAGGGGCGTATCTTCACAGGCGGTGAAGCAGGTCTGCAGGTGTCTGTCTTTCTCTCCCCCTCTCTGTCTTCCCCTCCTCTCTCTATTTCTCTCTGTCCTATCCAACAACGACAACAACAGTAATAACTACAACTACAGGGGCAACAAAAGAGAATAAATAAATAAATAAATAAATATTTTTTAAAACATTAAAAAAGAACACTGTTTAAATAATAATAATAATAAAGACAAAAAGCAAGGTATTGTTTGAACACGTGCTTTTTATTTTCTCTCTTCTTCACCATAGCACTCTCTTCTGGTTAATAGTGGTGTTGGGGATTGAACCTGGGACTTTGGAACCTCAGGCATGAAAGTCTGTTTGCATAACCATTATGCTACCTCCACCCACCCTGGATACCTGTTGTTATTGTTATTATTATATCTTTATTTATTGGATAGAGACAGCCAGAAGTAGAAAGGGAAGAGGGTGATAGAGAAGGCGAGAGACAAAGAGACACCTGCAGCCTTGCTTCACCACTTGCAAAGCTTTCCCTATGCAGGTGGGGACGGGGGCTTGAGCCTGGGTCTTTGTGCATTGCAACATGTGCACTCAACCAGGTACCTGTACTTTATATTCAAAACAACCCTGTTTGCCTGACCTGAACTCACTTGAGTGGATTTCATGTCGCCCTGTAACCTGAAATTTCTTCCCCTGACAGACAAAATAAGAATTGGGTGTCATTATTCTCTGGTAGTCAGTAGTGAAGCCCATATATGTATATATATGTGTGTGTGTGTGTATATATATATTATTTATGAGAAAGATAGGAGGAGAGAGAGAAAGAACCAGACATCGCTCTGGCACATATGGGCTAGGGATTGAACTCAGGACCTCATGCTTGAGAGTCCAACACTTTATCCACTGCGCCACCTCCTGGACCACTTAGTTTATTTTTTATATTACTTATTTCAGTAAGAGAGAGAGAATGATACAGAGGCCAGAGCTCTGCTTAATTCTGGTTTGTGATGGTGCTGAGGATTGAACCTGAGGCCTCCCAAGAGCAGGTGTGAAGGTCGTTTGCATAACCGTTGGGCTGTTTTCTAGCCTCTTTTTTACTTCTACAAAAAGTAGCTTTTAAAAAATCAATAAAGACAAAGGTGGGGTACATAGCATAATGGTTATGCAAAGAGACTACTTTCATGCCTGAGGCTCCCAAGTCCCAGGTTCAATCCTCTAAACCACCACAAACCAGAGCTGAGCAGTGATCTAGTTAAAAAATAATAATAATGGGGAGTCTGGCAGTAGCACATGGCTCAAAGCGCAAGGACTGGTGTAAGGCTCCCCGTTAGATCCCCAGGCTCCCCACTTGTAGGGGAGTCACTTAAAAAGTTGTGAAGCAGGTCTATCTTTCCCTCCCCCACTCTGTCTTCCCCTCCTCTCTCCATTTCTTTCTGTCCTATCCAACAACAATAACTACAACAATAAAACAAGGGCAACAAAAGGGAATAAATAAATACATATTAAAATAATAATAATAATGGTGTGGGTGGTGGCGTATCTGAGTGCACAAGGACCCAGGTGTGAGCACCGTCCCCACCTACAAGTGGTGAAGCAGTGCTGTAGGTGTCTCTCTGTCACTCTCCCTCACTATTTCTCCCTTCCCTCTCAATTTCTGGCTGTCTCTATCCAATAAATAAAGATAATTTTTAAATATTAAAAATAAAAATAATAAATAAAATGTAATAATAAAAAAAGGTTTTCTTCCTGTTAGGCCTGCACAAGGCTCAATGTTAAGAATGCGGCTCTAGGGGACCTGGCATTAGTGTAGCAAGTTAAGCACACATAGCGACCAGCATATGGATCCAGGTTGGAGCCCCCGGCTCTCCACCTATAGTGTGGTCACTTCACAAGCAGTGAAGCAGGTCTGTAGGTGTCTTTCTATCTCTCTCCCTCTCTTCCTTCCCTTCCTCTCTCAACTTCTTCCTGTCCTATCCAACAATAACAATAATAACAACAACCAGGGCAACAAAAATGGAAAAATGGCCTTCAGGAGCAGTGGATTCATGGTGCAGGCACCAAGCCCTAGTGATAACCCTGGAGGCAAAAAAAAGAAAAAGAATGTGGCTCTGGTACTATAATCAGTTATTTCCCCTAGTTTATTGGAAATTTAACTTTAAACTTTCTTTTTTTAATTTTTATTTATTAAAAAGGAAACACTGGTGGTCTGGGAGGTGGTGCAGTGGTAGAGCTTTGGACTCTCAAGCATAATCCCTAGCATTGAAAAAATGGTATCATCTGTTTTCCATCTACACCATGCCTCGGCCTCGCTTGAGCTTAATGTGCAGCTTGGCGATACGAGAATCCGGCATGAAGCCCAGCCAGTCTATCTTGGCGTTACTCTCGATCGCACTCTGTCATTTCACAAACATCTCATAAAAACTGCAGCAAAGGTGGGCGCAAGGAATAACATCATTGCAAGACTGGCCAGCTCCTCATGGGGCGCGAGCGCTTCCACACTACGATCATCATCTCTGGCATTATGCTATTCCACTGCAGAATACTGTGCCCCAGTATGGTTCCGTAGCCCCCATGTCCACTTGGTCGATTCCAAATTATATTCCTCCATGAGGATAATTTCTGGAACCATCCATTCCACCCCAGTTCCATGGCTGCCAGTTCTTAGCAACATCGCCCCGCCAGATATTCGTCAGGATGCGGCATCATTTAAGTTCATTTCCCACGTCTACGCTCGACTGGACCTGCCAATATACGCGGATG
This sequence comes from Erinaceus europaeus, assembly GCF_950295315.1. Lineage (NCBI taxonomy): Eukaryota > Metazoa > Chordata > Mammalia > Eulipotyphla > Erinaceidae > Erinaceus > Erinaceus europaeus. Next base: position 62,049,750 of record NC_080171.1, on the reverse strand, counting down.
TCTTCGCCCACCCTGTTCAACGCTTGACGTCTCGTCACCCAATCTGGTCCCCTACGCCTACACTGAACTTCTCTGTTCCAGACTCTTGGAAACAGAGCTGGCAGTTAGCTGAGGTAAAGAACAAACACCTCATCACAGACCCCTGCAAGCGTCAACCCGGCTTTGACCTAGCACGTTATGATTGGGCCCTCCTCAATCACTATCGAACAGGCCATGGCCGGTGTGCCGCTATGTTCCATCGCTGGGGAGCCAGAGATGACCCGAACTGCCCCTGCGGCTCCAGACAGACTATGACCCACATAGTCAACGACTGCCACCTCTCCAGATTCAAAGGAGGTCTCTAAACTTTACATCAGGCTCAACCTGACACTGTTGACTGGCTACGGAAGAAGGGCAAATGCTAAAAGAAGAAGAAGCATAAGGTCCCAAGTTCAATCCCCGGCAGCACATGTACCCAGTGATGTCTGGTTCTTTCTCTCTTCTCCTATCTTTCTCATAAATAAATAAAATCTTTAAAAAAAAAAAAAAGGAAACACTGACAAAACCATAGGATAAGAGGGGTACAACTCGACACAATTCCCACCACCAGATCTCCATATCCCATCCCATCCCCTGATAGCTTTCCTATTCTTTATCCCTCTGGGAGTATGGACCCAAGGTCGTTGTGAGATGCAGAAGGTCTGGCTTCTTTAATTGCTTCCCCGCTTAACATAGGTGTTGACAGGTTGATCCATACTCCCAGCCTGCCTCTCTCTTTCCCTAGTGGGGTGGGGTTCTGGGGAAGTGGAGCTCCAGGACACATTGGTAGGGTCCTCTGTCCAAGGAAGTCCGGTTGGCATCATGGTAGCATCTGGAACCTGGTGGCTGAAAAAAAAGTTAGCATATAAAGGAGAACAAATTGTTAACTAAACTTTAAATTTTCTTTCAGCTTTTTTGATGCAGATTTGTGAGGGAGGCTGAATTAAATGGAAGGAGAATTATTGCAAATGTGTATACATATTTTCATGTGTGTGTATGAATTTCATATATATATATGTATATTTATTTCAAAATAAGTACCTTAAAATTTTTCTGCTTTATTATTATTATTATATTTATTTATTGGATAGAGATAACCAGAAATCGAGAGGGGAGGGAGTGATAGAGGGAGAGAGACAGAGAGACACTTGAAGCAGTGCTTCACCACTTGCAAGCTTTCCCCTGCAGGTGGAGACTGGGGGGTTCAAACCCAGGTCCTTGAGAATTGTAACATGTGCAGTCAACCAGGTGTGCCACCACCTGTCCGCAAGATTTTCTGTTCTTCCCACAGGCAGTTAAAATGTGCTTACTCCAATAAACATAACATTCATATTGAACATTTAATATACTTCGTCTTATTTCCAAACTGCATGCATTATAAGTTGTTTCAAAAGGAATCTCTGGATTTATTCCCAAATATGCTTGCCTTCAAGTTTTTTTAAATCAATACAATACTGGTGAGGGAGCTAGCATAATAGTTATTTTAAAAAGACTTTGGGGACTGGGTGATGGTGCACCTGGATGAGAGCACATGCTATAGTGTGCAAGGACCCAGGTTCGAGCCCTGGGTCCCCACCTGAATGGGGAAAGCTTTGAGAGTGAAGCAGTGTTGCAGGTGTCTCTCCCCCCATTCCCTCTCAATTTCTGACTGTCTCTATACAATAAAGAAAAAATTTTAAAAGTTTAAAAAAAGAACATTAAAATAAAAAGACTCATTTTTTAACCAGAGCACTGTTCAGCTCTGGCTTATGGTGGTGCAGGGGATTGAATTTGGGACCTTCAAGCCGTCAGCATAAGAGTCTCTTTGCAGGAGTTGGGCGGCAGTGTAGTGGGTTAAGCGCACGTGGCCCAAAGCACAAGGACCGGCATCAGAATCCTGGTTCCAGCCCCTGGCTTCCCATCTGCAGGGGGGGGTCACTTAACAAGTGAAGCAGGTCTGCAGGTGTCTGTCTTTCTCTCCCCCTCTCTGTCTTCCCTTCCTCTCTCCATTTCTCTCTGTCCTATCCAACAACTACTACAACAATAATAACTACAACAACAATAAAAAGGGCAACAAAAGGAAAAATAATTAATTAATTAATTTAAAAAAACTTTAAAAAAAAAAAGAGTCTCTTTGCATCACCATTATGCTATCTACTTCCATCCTAAAAAGACTTTCAGGACTGAAGTTATAAAGGTCTTGGTTCAATCCACCATACCACCATAAGCCAGAGCTGAGCAGTGGTCTGGAAAGGAAGGATGGAAGGAAGGAAGGAAGGAAGGAAGGAAGGAAGGAAGGAAGGAAGGAAATAAAAAATACAACAGCATAATACAAAATTAATCAAAAAAGTGAGGGCAGTCAGGAGGTGGTACCTCAGATAAGGCACTGGACTTTCAAGTATGAGGTTTCAGTATTAATTGTGCCAGAGTTAGACTCAGGTTCTGTTAATCACTCATTTACTCTCCCGGTTTTCATAATAAAAATTTTTTTTCCAAAGGTGCCCCTCTGACCAACCCTCTAGATTATTTAGAAAAACAAGAAAACAAGTGGGGGGGGGAGGAGAGATATAATTTAATTTAGAAAATCCAGGTTTTAAAAACATTTTTATTTATTTTATTTTAATGAGAGATACAGAGTGAGAGATGAGAGCACTGCTTAGCTGTGGCTTATGATGGTGCTGGAGATTGAGCCTGGGACCTTAAAAACTCAGACATTAAAATATTTTTGCATAATTTTTACACTTTCTCCCCAACCTTGCTAACTAGAGTCCTAAAGTACTCTTCTTTTATTGTGTTATTTACCTAAAAATTCTGTTTCCTTTTTAGAATTTTTTATTTTATTGGGTAGAGACAGAGAAATCTAGAGATGAGAGGGAGATAAGGAAGGAGAAAGACACTTGAAGTACTGCTTCATGGCTCACTTCCCCCTACAGTTGGGGGCTGAGGACTTGAACGTGTATCTTTCACACATGGTAACACACATGCTGTTTTTTGTTTGTTTGTTTTTACAATCTCATTAGTTTAACAAGAATTATTTCAACATTCTATACAGTGGGGTCAAGGTGTATTTATTAGTTCTAAAACAAAAACTACTTTGTGCCCTATTAAATTTAGGGAAAGGCTTCTTTCACCTTACTAGTGGTATAAAAACTATCCTAGGCTTCTGGCTAACCCACATTCATAAAATAAACTGATTAAAAGTAAAAAAAAAAAATCTTTGCTTTTATTGGATAGAGACAGCCAGAAATTGAGAGGAATGGGGAGATAGAGAAACAGAGAGACACCTGCAGCCCTGCTTTACCACTTGCGAAGGTTTCCCTCTGCAGGTGAGAACCAGGAACTCGAACCCAGAACCTTATGCACTTTAACATGTGCATAATCAGGTGTGCCACCACCCAGCCCCCCCAACTTTTCCAGATACATTTATTTTAACAACAATAAAAAAATTGCTGAATCAGGTGCACCATGCCTAGCCCCTTACACATTTATTGTTTCTTTGTTAAGATGCAATTTACTTTAATTTTATTTTAATTATTTTACCAGAGCACTGGCTTATGGTGGTGCTGGTTGTTGAACCTGGGACCTTCAGTGCCTTAGGCTTGAGAGTTTGTTTGCATAGCTATTATCCTATCTGCCCAGCCTGTAAAGATACTATTTATATCCAAGCTCTAGCTGCTTTGAGTTGCTCATTCTTGAATTTCATTCTGGGGTATCAGATACATATTATTTTTATATTTAATTTTTTCCCCTACATCCCAGGTTCTCCTTCTTATCCTTTTTTTTTTTTAAATTTCTTTATTGGGGAATTAATGTTTTACATTCAACAGTAAATACAATAGTTTGTACATGCATAACATTCCCCAGTTTCCCATATAACAATACAACCCCCACTATGTCCTCTATCATCCTTCATGGACCTGTATTTTCTTATCCTTTTTTTCTTTTTAAATCTTTATTTAGTGGATAAAGACAGCCAGAAATCAACAGGAGGGAGAGATAAGAGGATAGAGAAACAGAAACCCCTGAAGCACTGCTTTACCACTGCAAAGCTTTCTCCCTGCAGATGGGGACCTGGTTCCTCGTGTATTGTAACATGTTCACTGAATCAGGTGTGTCACCACCCTGGTGACATGTTATATATATTATTAAGATGTTTTTCTTAATTATTAATTATTTAAAAAAATATTTATTTCCTTTTTGTTGCCCTTGTTTTATTGTTGTAGTTATTGTTTTTGATGTCATCGTTGTTGGATAGGACAGAGAGAAATGGAGAGAGGAGGGGAAGACAGAGAGGGGGAGAGAAAGATAGACACCTGCAGACCTGCTTCACCGATTGTGAAGTGACTCCCTTGCAGATGAGGAGCTGGGGACTCGAACCAGGATCTTTAAGACGGTCTTTGCACTTTCTGCCACCTGTGCTTAACCCACTGCGCTACCGCCCGACTCCCCCAGTTATTATTATTATTACTATTATTATTACTATTTATAGTCGTGCAGGGGATTGAACCAGGTACCACATATGCCAGAGTGCTTCTCTGGCCTCTTTTTTCCCCCTGTCTCATGAAATAAATAGCATAATCTCTAATCAAAATAAAAGCAAATCTAAAGTTAGCAGCATGGAAGGTTGTGCAGTGGATGAAGTATTGGACACTTAAAACAGGAGGGAAGTTTCCAAGTTTGATCCCTAGGATTGGACGTGCCGATGCTCTGGTTCACCATCTCTTTCTCTTCCTATTTCCCTCCTTCTCTCTCTCATCCAGATAAATATATATTTTTTTCCATATGCTACAATCTGTAACTTCAGCTAGTCCATATATTGATTTCTGACAAAGCAGTTTCTCCCTTTGCCTTCAGACATGTGGAGGAGAGGGCACAATATGTTATGTGCATGTAGTTGTAACAAGTTTAACTACTTACACTACTTGAACTGTTTAAAAGACAAAACATTTTGTTGCCTAAAGTCCAGCTTGTTGCACGCAGAAAATTTAAAAATTGGGGGCCAGGCGGTAACGCAGTGGGTTAAACGTATATGGTGCAAAGCGCAAGGACCACCATAAGGATCCTGGTTCCAGCCTCCAGCTCCCTACCTGCAGGGGGGTATCCTCACAAACTGTAAAGCAGGTCTTCAGGTTTCTGTCTTCCCCTCCTCTATATTTCTCTCTGTCCTGCACAACAACAGCAATGGTAACAGTAACAACAACAAGGGCAACAAAATGGGAAAAATGGCCTCCAGGAGCATTGGATTCGCAGGTTGAGGTTTCATATGAACGTGTACTCCCAGCTCAGGCTTGTCTGTGTTTCTCCTAACTTTCCGTGCATAGCCCTACAACCCTAATTTTTCTACGTTGGAATGACAAGGTTTGGACAAGTTGGAAATACTCCCTTGCTTTGTGCGCTGAGGCCCCACTGTACAAGGGAAGGAAAACAAAATCTAAGTTGGGGTTAAGGATATTTTGCAGACACCTGCCATGGACAGTGAGAAATAGTACCCACGTAGAGCAGGGAAGGTAGTTATATTGGTAGTTATATTGGTTCGCAGGCACTGAGCCCCAGTGATAACTCTGAAGGATATATATATATATATATATATATATATATATATATATATATATGTCTATGTGTATATGTATATATATATATGATTTAAAAATATTTAGTGGGGTTAATTTATTTTATATATTTATATATAATTATATTTCTTTTATTCAGCTCTGGTTTATGGTGGTGAGGGCCATTGAACCTGGGACTTTGGAATCTCATCCTGAGAGTCGCTTTGCATTACGCTACCTACCCCTGTTTCGGAGATAATTCTTTACAGTAGTTGACACATGGGTACTATTTCATAACCAATATAACTACCTTCCCTGCTCTACGTGGGTACTATTTCTCACTGTCCATGGCAGGTGTCTGCAAAATATCCTTAACCCCAACTTAGATTTTGTTTTCCTTCCCTTGTACAGTGGGGCCTCAGCGCACAAAGCAAAGGAGTATTTCCAACTTGTCCAAACCTTGTCATTCCAACGTGGAAAAATTAGGGTTGTAGGGCTATGCACGGAAAGTTAGGAGAAACACAGACAAGCCTGAGCTGGGAGTACACGTTCATATGAGACCTCAACCTCCACGGAGACTCGAGATTTAAAACTTCCGGATTCCGAGCACCTGTGGTGCACACCCACTGGCGCTTGGCATTGTGGGACTTGTAGTTCGAGAGCAGCAGTCGGTAGAAAAATAAATATCCGCTAGAGCTCCGGTTCGGAAAAGACCCGGATTGAGCTCTCCAGCAGCCAGCAGCCGTTATCTTTCTTCTTTTTTTTTTTTTTCAGGGGGGGCGCAGTTTCAGTGCTTTGGTGGGGAGCCATCCTCAGCTCCGGGTCGGCCTCAGCCGTCGGGACGCGCACGCAGTGCGTCATGGCGGGCCGGGGCAGATGATAAATTCCGGTGTGCTTGTCAGTGTTGCTGTGTCACTCGGCCCGCTTGGCGCGCCCCTTCCTCGCCGCCCTTCCGCACCGGCTCTTTGGCTCTTCCGGTCTCCGACCGCTGCTCACCTGCAGACCCCGATCCCGCCGCAGCCCGGCGCACTCCCGGCCTGCGCAGAGTACTGACTTCGTGCGGTGCCCGATTCCGGGTGCCGGACGCGGAAGGGCCATGGCGAGCGGCGCCGCCCGGTACCGGCTGAGCTGCTCGCTCCAGGGCCACGACTTGGACGTGCGGGGCCTGGTGTGCTGCCTCTACCCTCCGGGGGCCTTTGTGTCTGTGTCCCGAGATCGCACCAGCCGCCTCTGGGTTCCAGACAGGTGAGTTCTGCGAGACCGCTGGCCGCACCCCGGGCTCCCAGCCCCCAGCTCTGTTGTTCTGCTTCCCCGCCGGCGTGGGAAGAGCGACTGACCCTTCCGGACTCCATCCTGCCGGCTCCCTCCCCCTCGGCCTCTCCCCTCCGCTTGGCTTCCTCTCCTTCTCCCTCCCAGCTCTGCAGAGTTCTGCCAACTCTGGGCGCGCGGTGTAGGAAATCAGTGAGATTTACCGAGAAACAGCATCAGATTGGGGAGACCTACTTTCTTTCTTGCCCAACTTGAGCACTTGGCGAGTGGGTGACCTTGGACAATTCTGGGGCATCGATTATTATTATCGATTTATTAATTGTTTTGGACGAGGGTGTATGCTTCTTTCAGATTTAAATATTTGTTGATTCCTCCTAAATGAGGTGACGGGAGAGAAGTCTGGCATGTCATTGAAGTAAGTGATTCCCTGCTCCACTAGGTTTATTCTGTAGTCTCTCCTCGGTTCTTAAAAGTATTGCCAAAAAAAAAAAAGTGCATTGATGGCCAGTATTTTGTTTTGCTTTGTTTTGTTTTGTTTTTAAATCTGTGGTCTGTAATAGCCTGGGATGAAAAGGATAAGGCAACTTATATACGGGTATGCTTTGTTTTCCTGAGCAAGAACATTGCCTTCAAAAGATTATCAAACAGAAAAAAGGAAATAAAATGATTAGGAAATAAAGTTTAGTCCAGTGGTCCGTGAGGAGGTGCGGTGGATAAAGTGGGACTCCAAAGCATGAGGTCCTGAGTTTGATCCCCAGCAACACATGTGCCAGAGGGGTGTTTGGTTCTCTGACACGTATCCTTCTCATTCATAAATAAGATATTTAAAAAAAAATAAAGTTTAATCCAGTATATAGATCAAGTTCAGAGATTCAGCTCTAATTTGGAAGATTGCAATAAGGAATTTATGATCTGGAAGACAGAAAACAAGAGAAAAGCAGAGTCACAAGGACTCAGCCAGTGGGATAGGAGTGCATAGTGGTTATGCAAAAATGTTCTCATACCTAAGACTCAGGGCTTTCAGGTTCTGTAGTGCAATTGTAAGCCAGAGCTAAGTAGTGGTCTTGGGATTTCTTTTTGTCAGCTGATTTTTTTAAATTTCTTTTTTAAAATATTCGTGTAAATTATTAATTAGTGAGAAGTGAGAACCACAGCGTCACTCTGGCACATGCAGTGTGCTAGGGATCAAAATCAGGACCTGATGTTGAGTCCGACAGTTTACACACTGCACGCCCAGGGTAAGTTGATTTTTTTTAAAGACTTTTTTTTTTTTTTTTTAGTCTGTTTATTGGTTAGAGACATCCCGGAATTGAGAGGGAGAGGAGAAAAACAGAGACACCCCTGCAGCCTTGCTTTCCCCCTGCAGGTGGGGACTAGGGGTTTGAACCCTGTCCTTGCTTACTGTAAAGTATATGCTTAACCAGGTGCACCGCCACCTGGTCCCTGTAAGTTGACCTTTATCTCTTTCTTTCTTTCATTCATTCATTCATTCATTCATTCATTGGATAGGACAGAGAGAAATTGAGAGAGGATGAGAGAAAGACACCTGCAAAAAAAAAAAAGACACCTGCAGACCTGCTTCACTGCTTGCAAAGCAATCCCCCAGCAGGTGGGGAGCCAGGGCTCCAAGGACATTATGCTTGCCCTTTCACTTCATACTACAGGTGCTTAACCCTGTGCACTGCCCAGGCCCCTGTAAGTTTGTTTATTTATTTTGCCTCCAGGGTTATTGCTGGGGCTCAATCCTGCACTATGAATTTACTGCTTCTGGAGGCCATTTTCCCCACATTACATGCTCTTGTTATTGCAGTTGTTGTTGGATAGGACAGAGAGAAATGGAGAGGGGGTCGGGCGGTAGCGCAGCGGGTTAAGCTCACGTGGTGCAAAGACAGGAGTAAGGATCCGGTTTTGAGCCCCCAGCCCCCCACCTGCAGGGGAGTCGCTTCACAAGTGGTAAAGCAGGCCTGCAGGTGTCTTTCTCTCTTCTCTGTCTTCCCCTCCTCTCTTCTCTGTCTTCCCCTCTTCTCTCCATTTCTCTCTGCCCTGTCCAACAACGAACGACATCCACAACAAGGCCACAACAACAAGGGCAACAAAAGGGAAAAAAAATGGCTTCCAGGAGCAGTGGATTCATGGTGCAGGCACTGAGCCCCAGCAATAACCCTGGAGGCAAAAAATAAAAAATAAAAAGAAAGAAATGGAGAGAGGAGGGAAGACAGAGAGGGGAAGAGAAAGATAAGACTCCTGCAGACCTGCTTCACTGCTTGTGAAACGACCCCCATTCTGGTGGGGAGCTGGAGGCTCAAACCGGGGTCCTTACGCGGGCCCTTGGGCTTCTTACCATGTGCACTTAACCCACTTCTCTATGGACGGCCCCCCATAATGAAAGTTTTTTTTAAATATTTTATCTATTTATTTATTTATTTATTTTTTCCTCCTCCAGGGTTATTGCTGGGCTCGGTGCCTGCACCATGAATCCACTGCTCCTGGAGGCCATTTTTCCCCCTTTTTGTTGCCCTAGTTGTTGCAGCCTTGTTGCGGTTATTATTGCCATTGTTGACGTTGCTTTGTTGTTGGATAGGACAGAGAGAAATGGAGAGAGGAGGGGAAGATAGAGAGAGAGGGGGAGAGAAAGATAGACCTGCTTCACCGCCTGTGAAGCGACTCCCCTGCACGTGGGGAGCCGGGGGCTCGAACCGGGATCCTTGTGCCGGTCCCTGCGCTTTGCGCCACGTGCGCTTAACCCACTGCGCCACCGCCCGACCCCCAATATTTTATTTATTTATCCCTTTTGTTGCCCTTGTTGTTTTATTGTTGTAGTTATTATTGATGTCGTTGTTGGATAGGAAAGAGAGAAATGGGAAGAGGAGGGGAAGACGGGGAGAGAAAGACAGACACCTGCAGACCCGGGATCCTTACTCCAGTCCTTGGGCTTTGCACCACGTGTGCTTAACCCACTGCGCTACCTCCCCACTCCCCTATAATGAAAGTTTTTAATGAAAAAGACATTCCTTTACCTGTTCATTGGTATTGTTGTAAAGAAAATTAATGTTCTCATTGAACATATTAAGCACTCAAAGAGCAGAGACAGCTTCTTGAAAGGTGTAAAGGAAAATTATCAGGAAACAAAAGGAAGCCAAAGAGAAGGGGACTTGGGCTCAACTGAAAGTGCCAGCCTTTTCCACCCAGAGCACACTTTGTGAGAACCAATGAAAAGGAACCAGAGCTGCTGGAACCCATTCCCTATGAATTCATGGCATGATCAATATAAAAATTTAATAGAACATCTGAACTATGAAAAAAACAGACATTCAGCTGTGGCTCAGGAGATGTCGCCGTGGCTAGCAAGCTTAACTTAGGAGCATGAGACCCTGAGTTTGATCCATAGCATTGCATATACCAGAGTGATACTCTTGCTTCTCCCCTTCATTAATAAATAAATAGATCTTAATATATAAACTAGTAACTTAAAAAAAGGTTTTTCCCCTGGTTCTGACCTGCAGGGGGAAAACTTTGCAAGTGGTGAAGCAGTGTTGCAGGGGTCTCTCTGTCTCTCTCCCTCTACCACCCCCTTCCCTCTTGATTTCCGGCTGTCTCTATCCAGTAAATAAACAAAGATAAATAAATAGTGCTGCATGAGGGGCAAGTTTTTCACCAACACCACGATGGTCTCTGGCCCAATGAGTGGAGTTGGATAGTAATTCTTGCTACAATATTAAATAAGTAAATAAATGAAGATAGTATAGGGCACACCATCTAAGCTCATATATTAATAAGTGTAAGGATCCAAGGGAGGATCTGGGTTGGAGCCACTGGCTCCCCACCTACATAGGGGTACGCTTCACAAGTGGTGAAGGAGGTCTGCAGGTGTCTATATTGCTCTCCCCCTCCTCTCTCAATTTCACTCTGTCCTGTCCAATAAAATGGGAAGAAAAAAAACGGCCAACAGGAGCGGTGGATTCGTAGTGCTGGCACTGAGCCCCAGCAATAACCCTGGTGGCTATGTACTACCCGGACCTTCAGACATGACAGTGTTTGCATAACTGTTAAGCTATCCTCTGCCATAAATAAATATTTAAAAGAAAGAGGCACTCACCCTGAAATACTCTTTACTTTGTGTTATTTTCAATCAGGATTGAAGGCATGGTGAAGAGCTTTGCAAACAGACAAAGCAATTATCAATAACCCAGGCCCACAAGAACCACTAACTGGAGTTAACATAAAATGAAAATTTAGAATGATTTCACCCATTGAGGGTAAACAAAGCCAGAGAAAACCAGCAAAAATCCAATAAAGACAAACCTTTGAACTTGAATTGCAGAACAGATTACCAAAAGAGATGGGGGGGGAGTGTGGGATTGTAAAGTGGGAAGGATATTGGTATTCTGGTGGTAGGTGTGTAGTAACATTTTGAAGAGGTGTGAAATTATACTTTTGAAACTTGTGTAGTCTTGTAAATCGAGGTTATCTTAAAAAAAAAAAAGTAAGAATTCAGTACAAGTGTTTCCCCAGTAGGATGCTGCAGTAAGAAGCAGGTAAAGGATGCATTTTGTAGTGGTTGAATTTTTTAAAAAATATTTATTTGTTTATTTATTCCTCTTTGTTGCCCTTGTTTTGTTGTTGTTGTTATTGATGTCGTTGTTGTTGGATAGGACAGAGAAATGGAGAGAGGAGGGCAGGACAGAGAGGGGGAGAGAAAGATAGACACCTACAGACCTGCTTCACCGCCTGTGAAGCGACTCCCCTGCAGGTGGGGAACCGAGACCTTGAACTGGGATCCTTATGCAGTTCCTTAGGTTTTGCTCCACGTGTGGTTTACCCGATGTGCTACCGCCAGATTCCAGTGGTTGAATTCTTTTAAGCCTTTACCTGTTTTGTAGAACTGTCTTAGGTTGGCAAGAATTTAAAGCACTGGAATTGTTACACTTACTGTGAACTTTGATCTGAAATGGTCCTTTACTTGAAAACTGGTTCTTTTCATTAACTCATGTTTTCTGGTTTTGCTTTTCAAATTTCATTCAGTACTTATTCAACGGATATTAATTGAAAGCGTGCACAACTTTGGGCACAAGATTAGATAATGTGCTATCAGATTAGTCATGTCTTTTTTTTTTTAACTAATTTATAAAATGGAAATATTGACAATACCATAGGATAAGAGGGGTTCAATTCCACATAAGTCCCACCATCAGAACTCCATATCACACCCCCTCCCTTGAAAGCTTTCCTATTCTTCATCCCTCTGGGAGTATGGACCCAGAATCATTATGCAGTGTGGAAGGTGGAAGGTCTGGCTTCTGTAATTGGTTCTCTGCTGAAAATAGGTAGTTATGTCTTGATGACCTCTTATTCCTTGTATCTAGAGTATAACAGTTATGAATTACAGGGCTGAGGAGAGAATGGTTAATGCAAAAAAAAAAACCAACTTTTAAAATTTTTAATTAATTAATTTATTTTTCCTTTTGTTGCCCTTATTTTTCATTGTTGTTGTAATTATTATTGTTATTGATGTCATCATTGTTGGATAGGACAGAGAGAAATGGAGAGAGGAGGGAAAGACAGAGAGGGGGAGAGAAAGACATGGGCAGACCTGCTTTACCACCTGTGAAGTGACCCCCCCCACACAGGTGGGGATCTGGGGGCTCGAACAGGGATCCTTCCGCAGGTCCTTGTGCTTTGCACCACAAAACAACTTTGGTCTGAGGCACCAAAGGTCCCAGTTTCAGCCCTGGGCATCACCAAAAGCCAGAGCTGAACAGTGCTCTGGTAAAATAAACAGAACAATAAAAAATAGTTATTTATGGGGCCGGGCTGTAGCACAGCGGGTTAAGCACACGTGGCGCGAAGCGCAAGGACTAGCATAAGGACACGGGTTTGAATCCCTGGCTCTCCCCACCTTTAGGGAAGTCGCTTCACAGGCAGTGAAGCAAGTCTGCAGGTGTCTGTCTTTCTCTCCCACCTCTGTCTTCCCCTCCTCTCAGTTTCTTTCTGTCCTATCCAACAACAACAATGACAACAATAATATTAACAACAACAGTGATGGCGTGTTAACAAGGGCAACAAAAGGGAAAAAATGGCCTCCAGGAGCAATGGATTCGTAGTGTAGGCACCGAGCCCCAGCAATAACCCTGGAGGCAAAAAAAAAAAGTTATTTATTTTGTAACTTTAAAAAAATATTTTATACTTACTTATTTTCCCCTTTTTTTCCCGTTTTTATTGTTGTTGTAGTTATTATTGTTATGAAGAAAGGAGGGAGTTGGGCAGTATCGCAGGGGGTTAAGCGTAGGTGGTACACAAAGCTCAAGGACCAGCATAAGTATCCGGGTTTGAGCCCCCTGCTCCCTAGCTGCCCGGTAGTTGCTTCACAAGAGGAGAAGCAGGTCTGCAGGTGTCTTTCTCTTCCCCCTTTCTGTCTTCCCCTCCTCTCTCCATTTCTCTCTGTCCTATCCAACAATGACGACATCAATAACAATAACTACAGCAATAAAAAAAACAAGGGAATAATAAATATTTATTTATTATTATTATTTATTATTATTATTATTATTATTTATTATTATTATTATTATTTTTATTAAAAAAACAAAGGGAATAATAAATATTTAAAAAAGAAATGGAGAGAGGAGGGGAAGACAGGGAGAGAAAGATAGACACCTGCAGACTTGTTTTACCACTTGTGAAGCAACTCCCCTGCAGGTGGAGAGCCGGAGCTCCATCCGGGATCCTTACACTGGTCCTTGCACTTCAAAAAATAGTTATTTATTATATTACAGAGCCAGAGAAATATCTCGCCAGGAAGGGTATTTGCCCTAACCATACACACTGCTCAGGTTTGAGCTTTATATTCCTTACCACATGAGGAGAGTACTGTACCATTGGCGAGTTTGGTGTCTCTACTTTCCTGTCTTTCTTATCAGTCTTTTTCTCTGGATGAAAAAGTAGGCCCAGACTGGGGAGACAGCATAATGGTTATGCAAAAAGCATTTCAAGCCGGAAGCTCTGAGGTCCCTTGTTCAATCTCTAGCACCATCACAAGCCAGAACTGAGTAGTGTTCTAAAAAGTGGTAAAAAAAAAAAAAAAAAAAAAAAGTATGCCCAGAGTGATGACATCACATATTTGTGAGACCCCAGCTACCTAGAAAAATTTAGTTATATATTTCATCTATTGATAGAATATAACCTTACAGTTTTATAAAATGGTGTGGGGGGGGGAGTCCAGCTTGGGTGGTGGCTCACCCAGTAGATAAGAGTCCACATGTTGCCATGCTTGAGAACCTAGGTTCAAACCTCTAGTCCCCATTTGCAGGGGGAAGGAAAAAAAAAAGGACACATGGGGTGGTGCAGGCACTGAGCCCCAGAGATAATCTTGGTGGGCAAAAACAAAACAGTTAATGAAGTCCTGTAAAATTTGTGGAGCCAAGTGGTAAATTTTTCCAGATATTTTTTCCCCCAGAGCACTGCTCAGCTCTGGTTTATGGAGGTGCAGGGGACTGAACCTGGGACTTTGTAGCCTCAGGCATGAGAGTCTCTGTACATAACCATTATGCTATCTACCCTTGCCCCCAAATACATTGTTGATAGAGTTCTGGAGGAAAGTACTTAAGTGTAGACATGGACTGAGAATGATGGGGGAATCTAAATAAATTTTAGATAATCAAAATGGTTATATTCTAGGATAGACATTGTCTTTCACACAAAACCCAGCAAGTCTCTGGGTCTTTTGATGATGCCTCCTTTTATTTTTTTTAATTATATGTTAAACTGAACCATCAGTCAACTTGTTTCAGACTGCTTCAGGCTTCTATAAGCCCACTTCAGATTGAACCAGATTTCTCAAGTCTTATCACTAATTCGTTTCATCTATTGAGAGCTAGAAAGACATACTTCAAATTTCATATTGTACATTAAATCTTTTAAAAAAAATTTTATATTTATTTATTTTCCCTTTTGTTGCCCTTGTTTTGTTTTTCTTTTATTGTTGTTATTGACGATGTCATTGTTAGATAGGACAGAGAAATGGAGAGAGGAGAGGAAGACGGGAGAGAAAGAGAGAGAGCTGCAGATGTGCCTCAGTACCTGTGAAGCAACTCCCCTGCAGGCAGTGGGGGGTGGCTTGGGCTTGAACCTGGATCCTTAACACTGATTCTTGGTGCTTTGCCCCAGGTGCACTTAACTTGTAGCTGTACTCCCTTATTATTATTATTTTTTAAAAAATATTTCCTTTTGTTGTCCTTGTTTTATTGTTGTTGTTATTAATGTCTTTGTCATTGGGTAGGACAGAGAGAAATGGAGAGAGGAGGGGAAGACAGAGAGGGGGAGAGAAAGACAGACACCTGCAGACCTGTTTCACCACCTGTGAAATGACTCCCCTGAAGGTGGGGAGCAGGGGGCTCAAAACAGGATCCTAACGCCAGTCCTTGCGCTTTACGCCATGTGCGCTTATCCCGCTGTACTACTGCCCGACTCCCTTATTATTATTTTTAATGAAGCATGGGGAGAGATACAAGAGCACTGCTCAGCTCTGGCTTATTGTGATGCTGGGGATTGAACCTGGGATCTCAGAGCCTCAGGCTTGGAAGTCTTTTTGCAGAGCCATTATGTTACCTCACCAGCCCTCTAGTTCTCTTATCTTTTTAATTAGCAAGCTTTTTAAAAAAAGAATATATATGCATGTATAGATATTGATATGTATCAAATGTGTTGATAAGTACGTATGTATATTGATAAATATATGTGTATGCATTTGTTGTAAATAACTATGAGTAGTACTTTTTTTTTTTTTGGTCTTCACTCTAGTTCAACTTTTTTTTTTTAATTGGGGAATTAATGTTTTACATTCAACAGTAAGTACAATAGTTTGTACATGCATAACATTCCCCCATTAGGTCCTCTAAATCCTTCTTGGACCTGTATTCACCCCACCCACCCACCCCAGAGTCTTTTACTTTGGTGCAATACGCCAATTCCATTTCAGGTTCTACTTGTGTTTTCTTTTCTGATCTTGTTTTTCAACTTCTGCCTGAGAGTGAGATCATCCCATATTCATCCTTCTGTTTCTGACTTATTTCACTCAACATGATTTTTTTCAAGGTCCATCCAAGATTGGCTGAAAACGATGAAGTCACCATTTTTTACAGCTGAGTAGTATTCCATTGTGTATATAGACCACAACTTGCTCAGCCACTCATCTGTTGTTGGACACCTGGGTTGCTTCCAGGTTTTGGCTATAACAAATTGTGCTGCCAAAAACATATGTGTACACAGATCTTTTTGGATGGATGTGTTGGGTTCCTTAGGATATATCCCCAGGAGAGGAATTGCAGGATCATAGGGTAGGTCCATTTCTAGCCTTCTGAGAGTTCTCCAGACTGTTCTCCACAGAGGTTGGACTAATTTGCATTCCCACCAGCAGTGTAGGAGGGTTCCTTTGACCCCACACCCTCTCCAGCATTTGCTGCTGTTACCTTTTCTGATGTATGATATTCTCACAGGAGTGAAGTGATATCTCATTGTTGTCTTGATTTGCATTTCTCTGACAATCAGAGACTTGGAGCATTTTTTCATGTGTTTCTCAGCCTTTTGGATCTCTTCTGTGGTGAATATTCTGTCCAAGTCCTCCCCCCATTTTTGGAAGGGGTTATTTGTTGTCTTGTTGTTGAGTCTGGCAAGCTCTTTATATATGTTGGTTATTAAACTCTTGTCTGATGTATGGCATGTAAAGATCTTCTCCCATTCTGTGAGGGGTCTCTTGGTTTGCTTAGTGGTTTCTTTTGCTGTGAAGAAGCTTTTTAACTTGATGTAGTCCCATAGGTTTATACTTGCCTTAGTCTTCTTTGTAATTGGATTCATTTCGTTGAAGATGTCTTTAAAATGTATGTGGAAAAGAGTTCTGCCAATATTTCCTTCTAAGTATCTGATAGTTTGTGGTCTATCATCCAAGTCCTTGATCCACTTGGAATTTACTTTTGTATTTGGTGAAATACAGTGGTTCAGTTTCATTCTTCTGCATGTTTCAACCCATTGTTTCCAACACCATTGGTTGAAGAGACTCTGCTTTCCCCAATTAATAGTCTGAGCCCCTTTGTCAAAGATTAGATGTCCATAGGTGTGGGGATCACTTCTGGGCTCTCAATTCTATTCCACTGGTCAGTGTGTCTATTCATGTTCCAGTACCAAGCAGTTTTGATAACAGTGGCCCTATAATACAGTTTGAGATCTGGGAGTGTGATGCCTCCAGTTGTGTTCTTTTTTCTAAAGACTATATTGGCAATTCTAGGTCTTTTCTGGTTCCAGATAAACATTTGTAGCATTTTTTCTATTCTCCTAAAAAATGTGCTTGGGATCTTGATGGGGATAGCATTAAATTTGTAGATGGCTCTAGGTAGTATATTCATTTTTATGATGTTGATTCTTCCAACCCATGAACATGGAATATCTTTCCACTTCTTTGTGTCTGTTTCAATTTCCTTGAGTAGTGACTCATAATTTTCAGTATACAAGTCCTTCACTTCTTTTGTTAGGTTTACTCCTAGATATTTTATTTTTGTTGCTATAGTAAAAGGAATTTATTTCTGGATTTCAATTTCTTCTAGCTTAGAGTTTGCATAGAGGAATGCCACTGACTTTTGAATGTTAATTTTGTATCCTGACACCTTACTGCATTGCCTAATGATTTCCAAAAGCTTCTTGCTGGATTCCTTTTCTGTGTGTACTAGCATGTCATCTGCGAATAGGGAGAGTTTGATTTCATCTTTTCCAATCTGCATCCCTTTAAGTCCTTGCTCCTGCCTGATTGCTATGGCAAGAACTTCCAACACTATGTTGAATAGTAATGGTGATAGTGGGCAGCCCTGTCTAGTGCCTGATCTGAGTGGAAATGCTTCCAGTTTTTCACCATTGAGTATGATGTTGGCTGTAGGTTTGCTATATATATAGACTCCACTATCTTCAGGAATTTTCCATCTGTTCCCATTTTTGTAGTGTTTTGATCATAAAGGGATGTTGTATTTTGTCAGAGGCTTTCTCTGCATCTATTGATATGACTATGTGGTTTTTGGTCTTGCTTTTGTTGATGTGGTGGATCACATTGATTGATTTACATATATTAAACCAAGCTTGCATCCCTGGGATAAACCCCACTTGGTCACGATGAACAATCTTTTTAATGTACTGCTGTATCCGGTTGGCTAGAATTTTGTTCAGTATTTTAGCATCTATATTCATCAGAGATAGTGGTCTGTAGTTTTCTTTTTTGGTTGTGTCCCTGTCTGCTTTTGGTATCAGAGTGATGTTAGCTTCATAAAAGCTGGCAGGGAGTATTCCAGTGTCTTCAATCTTCTGGAAGACTTTTAAAAGTAGAGGTATTAGTTCTTCTTTGAAGGTTTTGTAGAATTCATTTGTAAAGCCATCTGGTCCAGGACTTTTATTTTTGGGGAGATTTTTGATAACTGTTTCAATTTCATTAGCTGTGATGGGCCTGTTCATGTTATCCACTTCCTCTTTACTTAGTTTTGGAAGTAGGTAGGTATCAAGGAAATCATTCATTTCTTCCAGGTTCTCTAGCTTGGTGGCATATAGTTGTTCATAGAAGTCTCGCATGATATGTTGAATTTCTGTGGTGTCTGTTGTGATATCTCCTCTTTCATTTACTATCTTATTTATTTGGGTCCTCTCCCTTTTTTGTTTTGTGAGTCTGGCTAAAGGTTTGTTGATTTTGTTTACTCTTTCGAAGAACCAACATTTACTTTCGTTGATCTTTTGTATGATTTTCCTATTCTCAATGTTATTTATTTCTGCCCTAACTTTAGTGATTTCTGTCCTTCTGGTTGCTTTAGGATTCCTTTGTTTTTCTTCTTCTAGGTCTTTAAGATGTGCAATCAGGCTGTTTATTTGTGCCTTTTCTTGTTTCCTAATGTGTGCTTGTATAGCTATGAATTTCCCTCTTTGGACTACTTTAGCTGTGTCCCAGATATTTTGATAGCTTGTGTCTTCATTTTCATTGAAGTCTCAAAACATTTTGATTTCTTCCTTGATTTCCTCTTTGACCCAGAAGTTATTAAGAAGTGTACTGTTGAGCTTCCACATTTTGGGACTGTTACTAATGTTTGTTGATTGTTAAGTGTTAGTTTAATCCCACTGTGGTCTGAGAAGATGCTTGGGATGATTTCAGTGCTCTTGAATTGGCTGATCCTGTCTTTGTGGCCTAATATATGGTCTATCATTGAGAATGACCCATGTGGAATTGAGTAAAATGTGTATTCCAGTTTCTTGAGATGAATGACTCTGAAAATGTCCAATAGTTCTAGTTTATCTATCTCTTCATTTAGCTCCCTTATGTTTTTATTGATTTTCTGCCTGTATGATCTGTCAAGCTGAGAGAGTGTGGTGTTGAAGTCCCCTACTATGATTGTGTTACTGTTAATATATTGCTGTAGCTCTTTCAGTAGACATTTAATGTATTTAGATGGCTGCTCATTGGGTGCATAAATGTTAATAATTGTTAAGTCCTCTTAATTGACTGATCCTCTGAGCATTAAGTAGTGTCCATTCCTATCTTTTTAAATCTTACCTGTTTTAAAGTCTATCGTGTCAGATATGAGAATAGCTGTTCCTGCCCTTTTTTGTGTGCCATTGGCTTGTATGATAGTTTTCCATCCTTTCACTTTAAGTCTGTGTTTGTCTTGTTGAGTTAGGTGGGTTTCCTGTAGACAGCATATTGTTGGGTTGTATTTTCTTTCTTTTTTTTTAAAATTTATTTCCTTATTGGGGAATTAATGTTTTACATTCAACAGTAAATACAATAGTTTGTACATGCATAGCATTCCCCAGTTTCCCATTTAACAATACAATCCCCACTATGTCATTTATCATCTTTCGTGGACCTGTATTCTCCCCACCCACCCACCCCAGAGTCTTTTACTTGGGTGCAATATGCCAATTCCATTTCAGGTTCTAATTGTGTTTTCTTTTTTTATAACTTATTTCTTTATTGGGGAATTAATGTTTTACATTCAACAGTAAATACAATAGTTTGTACATGCATAACATTCCCCAGTTTCCCATTTAGCAATACAACCCCCACTATGTCATTCATCATCTTTCATGGACCTGTATTCTCCCCACCCACCCACCCACCCCAGAGTCTTTTACTTTGGTGCAATACGCCAATTCCATTTCAGGTTCTACTTGTGTTTTCTTTTCTGATCTTGTTTTTCAACTTCTGCCTGAGAGTGAGATCATCCCATATTCATCCTTCTGTTTCTGACTTATTTCATTCAACATGATTTTTTCAAGGTCCATCCAAGATTGACTGAAAACGGTGAAGTCACCATTTTTTACAGCTGAGTAGTATTCCATTGTGTATATAGACCACAACTTGCTCAGCCACTCATCTGTTGTTGGACACCTGGGTTGCTTCCAGGTTTTGGCTATTATAAATTGTGCTGCCAAGAACATATGTGTACACAGATCTTTTTGGATGGATGTGTTGGGTTCCTTTGGATATATCCCCAGGAGAGGAATTGCAGGATCATAGGGTAGGTCCATTTCTAGCCTTCTGAGAGTTCTCCAGACTGTTCTCCACAGAGGTTGGACTAATTTGCATTCCCACCAGCAGTGCAGGAGGGTTCCTTTGACCCCATACCCTCTCCAGAATTTGCTGCTGTTACCTTTTCTGATGTATGACATTCTCACAGGAGTGAAGTGATATCTCATTGTTGTCTTGATTTGCATTTCTCTGACAATCAGAGACTTGGAGCATTTTTTCATGTGTTTCTCAGCCTTTTGGATCTCTTCTGTGGTGAATATTCTGTCCAAGTCCTCCCCCCATTATTAGATGGGGTTATTTGTTGTCTTGTTTTTGAGTCTGGCAAGCTCTTTATATATGTTGGTTATTAAACTCCTATCTGATGTATGGCATGTAAAGATCTTCTCCCATTCTGTGAGGGGTCTCTTGGTTTGGGTAGTGGTTTCTTTTGCTGTGAGGAAGCTTTTTAATTTGATGTAGTCCCATAGGTTTATACTTGCCTTAGCGATTTCAGCTTTCAGCTCTCTAATAACCATGAGATAATTAGTATTTTCTTTCATATTCTCATTTGTTGTTCCTGCATTTCTGATTACAATTTTTTCAAATTCTTTACTCACTCCTGTTATTATTTCCTTAGCTAATGTTTGGATGTTGAACTCGTTGTTTTGTGCTTCACCCTCTGGAGGACTTTTAGCTGGACTCTTGTCCTGGTTCGATTCTCCAATATTTTTTCTTGTTGTTTTAACCATTTTATATATTATGTTATGAGTTCCCTTTATCAGTACTTTTCAAATTATTGATCACTATTGCCTGGATTGACTTGTGTCTAAGTAAGTTAATTAAAGGGTTTACAGTGGTGGAAGTTAACAGTTATTTCAATCCCTGAGTTGGAGCTCAGTGGTTTAAAAGCCTCTTTCTTTTTTTTTCCTTCCCTGTAGGCTATGGGAGCCTGAGGGCTTTTAAACTATCAGTAGGCTTCTTAGCTTAATCACTGACTCCTGACCGAGAGATAAAGCAGGGTGTGGCAGAGATAATCCAGTGGTTATGCAAAGAGACTTTCACAGCCCCTCAGCTATGCCACCAAGGTATAAGTCTTCTCCTGAGTTTCCTGGTTAGATCTCTGTCTCCTGGTGTCCTTCCCTGTCACTGCTCCAGATTCTGAGGGTAGTAGCAGTGGAGACTCAGAGTTGTACTTGGTGAGTCTCTGGGGAGTCCTCTCCTCCCTTAAGCTGTCCCCTTGTTGGTGGAGCAGACTGGAGGTGGTGTCTCAACTGATAAACTTCTGAACTGTTAGCAGTCACTTAATCTCTCCTTAGGCTCCTCTCTCCTCTCTGTCACCAGCCACACGTGTTTGTACTCACCGGTGATTTACTGGGTTCCTGTGGTCATTCTAGTCCTGTCTTGTTTCAGTCCCGGGTAGTCTCCTTTGGTATTCCTAGTTGATCCGGAAGAGGAGAGGAGGGGAGGGGAGGGGAGGGGAGAGGAGAGGAGAGGAGAGGAGAGGAGAGGAGAGGAGAGGAGAGGAGAGGAGAGGAGAGGAGAGGAGGCCATATGCTGCTCGTAGCTCTGCTTCTGGAAGTTGAATCCGGGTTGTATTTTCTGATCCATCTTCCTACTGTGTATCTTTTAATAGGTGAATTCAGGCCATTGACATTTATTGATATCAAAGATTGAAGATATTTTAATGCCATTCTTATAGAGTTTTAGAGTGTTCTGACATATGTCCTATTTATGATGGTCTGACTGTTTATAGAACACCTTTCAGAACTTCTTTCAGGGCAGGCTTGGTGATAGTTGATTCCTTCAACTGTTGCTTGTCTGAGAAGGTTTTGATGCCTCCATCTAGTCTGAATGACAGTCTAGCAGGATATAGTATTCTTTGTTGAAAGCCTTTCTCATTGAGCGCTCATAGATACCTTGCCATTCTCTTCTGGCCTGTAGTCTTTGTATGGAGAAGTCTGCTGCTAATCTTATGGGTTTTCCTCTATTGGTGGCACTATGCTATTAAATGAATGTTCCATAGTGTAAAATGTCCTTGCTACATCTAAGATTTATTGGGAGTGGCTTCCATTATTCTGGTTTCATAAATGTTTCACTTAACAGGGATTTCTTAGGGTAATATTTATGTATTTATTTATTTATTTATTTATTCTTCTTTACCAGAGCACTGCTCAGTCCTGGTTTATGGTTCTTCTAGCATTTGCCTTCTAGCATTGGTTTATGGTGGTGTATGGGATTGAACCTGGGACTTTGGTGCCTCAGACATGAGAATCTCTTTGCATTACCATTATGCTATCTATCCCCCCTAACATTTATAGATGAGTAGAAAATGAAGATAAAAGATGAGAAAAAGCCATTTCACATTCTTGTTAACGGTCCTTTTTTATTGATTCATATTAATTAACATATACATTATCATTAAAACACTAGCTGAATATCTAATCAGAAATGACCCTCTATAATTACTAAAAACAGTGTTTTTTTTTTTTTTTTTCTTTTACCAGAACACTGCTCAGTTCTGGCTTGTGGTGTGTGTAAGTGGTGGGGTATTGACTTTAGAGCCTTAGACATGAGTCTCTTTGTAGACCATTGTACTCCCAAGACAGTGTATTCTATATAGGCCTCAATGGTATTAAGATGGATAAAACATTGGATTTTCAAGCATGTTGTCTCAAGTTAAATCCTCGTTATCACATGTCAGAGTGTTACCTGTTTTTTTTTTCTCTCTGACACATTTTTTTATCATAAATGAAATACTTTTTTATTTTTATTTATTTATTTATTGGATAGACACAACCAGAAATTGAGAGGGAAGTGGGATATAGAGAGGAAGAGAGACAGAGAGACAGCTGCTGCCCTGCTTCACCATTCCTGAAGCTTTCTCCCTGCAGGTGGGGACCAGGAACTCGAACCTGGATCCTTGCTCACTGTAACATGTGTGCTCAACCAGGTGCGCCACCACCCAGCCCCATGAAAAACTTGTTTAATATTTTATTTGTCTGTTAGGTAGAGACAGAAAAACAAAGACGGAATGGGGGGATAGGGCAGGAAAGAGAGACATCTGCAGCACTACTTCACAGCTCATGAAGGTCCACCCCCCCACATGTGGGAAATGGGGACTTGAACCCTGGTTTTTGAGCATCAATCATGTGTGTCACTTCCTAGCCCAAACTGTGTTCTTAAAATAGTGCATACTCTAAAGTTCAGCTGTAACACTAAAAGTAAATGAGTACTCTGGCAGTCTATGTCCTAGGCTAAATGAGGGGATAAATGTATATTATATTCATTATCCTCTCTCTTCAGTCCTAACAGGGGCTTTACAGAAATGCACTGTATGAGTGGCCACTCCAATTTTGTATCTTGTGTCTGTATCATACCTTCAAGTGAGGTATATCCTCATGGACTAATCGCCACTGGAGGAAATGACCACAATATTTGCATTTACTCACTGGACAGTCCAATACCACTCTATACACTAAAAGGTCACAAAAATACTGGTAAGTTTATAACATTTTGATGTTTTTCTATATGAAATTTCATCCTTTGAATGTATAATTCACATATCTATTTCACCTCAAAAATTGATGATAAATATACATCTATTATTATTTGTTTATTTACTTATTTTACCAGAACACTGCTCAGTTCTGCTTTATGGTAATTTTGGAGATGGAACCTGGAACCTTTGGTACTTCATGTGATGAAAAGTTTTTTGCTTAAGTGTTAGGCCATCTCTCCAGCCTTACATTTTGTTTCCACATAGTCTCTTAGAATCAAAAGGAAATGTGCAACCTACTTAATCCTGCTCCCCCTCCATTTTAAAATCAATTGATTTATTTAAAAATATTTTATTTTTTTAAATACTTACATTTTTTATTATCTTTATTTACTTATTGGATAGAGATAGCCAGAAATCAAGAGAGGTGAGGGAGAGAGACACCTGCAGCACTGCTTCACCACTCGTGAAGCTTTCCCCCTGTAGGTGGGGACCAGGGACTCGAACCTGGGTTCTTGCTCATTGTAACATGCACTCAACCAGGTCTGCAGGTGTCTCTCTTTCTCTCCCCTCCTGTCTTCCCCTCCTCTCTCCCTCCATTTCTTTCTGTCCTATCCAGCAACACAGTAATAACCACAACAACGATAAAACAGCAAGAGCAACAAAAGGGGGAAAAATAGCCACCAAGAGCAGTAGATTCATGGTGCAGGCACTGAGACCCAGCAATAACCCTGGAGGCAAAAAAAAGAAAAAGAATAAGATAATAAAGCCCCTAATAGTCTGTGGCCATCCGTGTTGACTATGATGATTGTTACTAACAATAAAATACTTGCAGGAATTATCAGCAGATGTTGGAATAATGGCTGATTTAAAAAATGTTCTCTAATTTTCTAGACAAAGCTAACATTGAATCTAAGTTTAAACAATAATATCCCTGTGGTCAGACAGTTCACAGGTGGCACAGTTAGTGCTTATCCCCAGGTAGTCTGACACTAGTCTGTGTTTTTGACCACTGTACTTTTCTGCTTCTCTGTTGAATTAAACCTTAATTGACTAAGCCACTGACACTTAATGAAGTTACTTTTTAAATTGCAGTGTTTTTTTTAAATTAATTAATTATCTCTTTTGTTGCCCTTTTTTTTTGCTGTAGTTATTATTGTTGTTTATCGTCGTTTTTGGTTAGTACAGAGAGAAATGGAGAGAGGAGGGAAAGACACCTGTGGACCTGCTTCACTGCCTGTGAAGTGACTCCCCTGCAGATGGGGAGCCCAGGGTTGGAACCGGGACTCTTTTTTTTATTTTTAGTTATTTATTTTTATTTAAGAAAGGATTAATTAACAAAACCATAGGGTAGGAGGGGTACAACTCCACACAATTCCCACCACCCAATCTCCATATCCCACCCCCTCCCCTGGCATTCTCTATCCCTCTGGGAGCATGGACCCAGGATCATTGAGGGTTGCAGAAGGTAGAAGGTCTGGCTTCTGTAATTGCTTCCCCGCTGAACATGGGCGTTGACTGGTCGGTCCATACTCCCAGTCTGCCTCTCTCTTTCCCTAGTAGGGTGTGTCTCTGGGAAAGCTGAGCTCCAGGACACATTGGTGGGGTCTTCAATCCAGGGAAGCCTGGCTAGCATCCTGATGGCATCTGGAACCCGAGTAATGAAGCTGAAGGGTTGTCATTCTACACGTGAAGTCTCTGGACACAGTCTGAGGTGAAGCACGTTGAGGTGGCAGTCGTTGTGTTGGTTAGGTTGTGATCGGCGGATACAATATTATTTGATATGGATTGGGAGAGGCATACGGGAAAGTGGACCCTATCCAAGGGTTCCAGGACTGGGGGAAGTAGGGACTCAGTAGTGGAGATGTGAGGTTCCTGCTGTTTTAGGGTTCAAAAAGAAGAAGAAGACATCCAGAAATCACTCCCATTTACTGTTTCAGCAAAATCAGTCAAATACCTAGGAATAAAGTTGACCAAAGAAGTGAAAGACTTGTATGCTGAAAACTATGAGTCGCTACTCAAGGAAATAGAAACTGATACCAAGAAATGGAAAGATATCCCATGCTCATGGATTGGAGGAATAAATATCATCAAAATGAATATTCTCCCCAGAGCCATATACAAATTTAATGCAATACCCATCAAAGTTCCAACAAGCTTCTTTAAGAGAATAGAACAAACACTACAATCATTTATCTGGAACCTGAAAACACCTAGAATTGCCAAAACCATCTTGAGGAAAAGAAACAGAAATGGAGGCATCACACTGTCAGATCTCAAACTATATTATAAAGCCATCATCATCAAAACAGCATGGTACTGGAACAAAAATAGGCACACAGACCATTTGAGCAGAATTGAAAGCCCAGAAGTAAATCCCAACACCTATGGACATCTAATCTTTGATAAGGGAGCCCAAAGGATTAAATGGAAAAAGGAGGCTCTCTTCAATAAATGGTGCTGGGAAAACTGGGTTGTAACATGCAGAAGAATGAAATTGAACCACTTTATCTCACCAGAAACAAAAATCAACTCCAAATGGATCAAAGACCTAGATGTCAGACCAGAAACAATCAAATACTTAGAGGAAAACATTGGTAAAACACTTTCCCACATACACCTCAAGGACATCTTTGATGAATCAAACCCAATTGCAAGGAAGACTAAAGCAGAAACAAACCAATGGGACTACATCAAATTGAAAAGCTTCTGCACATACAAAGAAACTATTAAACAAACAGAGAGACCCCTCACAGAATGGGAGAAGATCTTCACATGCCATACATCAGACAAGAAACTAATCACCAAAATATATAAAGAGCTCAGCAAACTTAGCACCAAAAAAGCAAATGACCCCATCCAAAAAAAGGAACCGGGATTCTTATGCCAGTCATTGTGCCTCTCTCCATGTGCGCTTAACCCCCTGAGCTACCGCCCAACTCCTAAATTACAGTGTTTTGATAACGAGCAGGATGAGCTTTTTTTCTGTATGAAAATGTGTTAATTCCAGTGGAATGAAAAATCACATAGTTTGAAGCTTTTAAAAAAGTCATTGGTATATACTCAATGGAGTACTTACTTAGCAATTTTAAAAAAGACTATCACGTGTCCTTTGGGACTAAATGGATGGGATTGGCAATGATTAGAGTGAGTGAAGGAAGGAAGGAAATGAAGCACAACTATGGGATGATCTCACTCATAAGTGGAATAGAGAGAGTTGAAACACATGAATGAACACACACATACACACACACACATACCCTTGGGAGAATAATGCTGATTACCCTTGGGGTATAGGACTTTGGTGGTTGCAGTAGTATGGAATTATATCCCTATGTTATTAAATCTTGTTAATCACTGTTAGATCATTAATAAATATGTAAAACAAAAATATGTTAATTCTAGTGCCTTTTTTCTTTTTTCATTTAGTTTGTAGTCTTTCATCTGGAAAATTTGGGACATTACTTAGTGGCTCATGGGACATGACTGCTAAAGTCTGGCTGAATGATAAATGCATGATGACCTTACAGGTAACAGTATTTCTGTGTGACTATTCTGGATACTTAAATGTGATGACTCTGTGGCTACTTCAGTTAATACCCATTTTAATCACAGGGTCATACTGCTGCAGTATGGGCAGTAAAGATCTTACCTGAACAGGGTCTAATGTTAACTGGATCAGCAGACAAGACTATTAAACTGTGGAAGGCCGGAAGATGTGAGAGGACTTTTTCAGGTAAGAACAGAGTGGGCAGCTTATTTGCTTGTTTATCTTATCACTAGCTTCAGTGCTCCAGACTGACTTTTTTTTTTTTTCCTGATTGGGAGGATGGGGAGAGACACCACAACACTGAAGCTTCCCACAGTGTGATGGGAGCCTCCAGCCTGGGTTTATCATGTAGCAAAACTGATACCCTTCCTATATGAGCTGTTTTATGTGAACAGCTTCCAAAAATCTCATCCCTTTATATATCCCCCCCCTTTTTTTTTCCTCAGAAATTTAGAATCATGAAAGTGGTATTTGAAACCTTCAGTGGGGCCAGAGGAGATGGCATAATTGTTATGCAAAATATTTTAATGCCTGAGGCTCCAAAATCCTAGGTCTAATCCCCAGCACCAGCATAAGCCAGAGCTGAAGCAACTCCCCTGCAGGTGGTGAACTGGGGGCTCTAACCAGGATCCTTGCATGGGTCCTTGTTCTTTGTACTATGTCTGCTTAACCAACCTGGTGCACCAGAGCTCACCCCCCCCTTTTTTTTTTAAAGATTTATTTTGTTTTATCTTGAGAGCATGAGATAAACCAGAGCACTGCTCAGTTCTGTCATGTGGTGATGCCAAGGATTGAAACTAGAACCCTTTGGGACCTTGGGCATGGAAGTCTGATGCTCTATATTTATGTTATCAACCCCAATTTTTTTTAAAAACCTCAATTATTAAAGAACTGAAGCATCTGCTTGCTAGTAGTATTGTTAGCCTTTTGTGGAGGATTAATACTTTTGGTATGCAATGATTTATTTTTGCCATCAGAGTTATTGCTGGAGCTTCATATCTGTAAGTTGCTACTATTCCCAGTGGCCCCCCACCCATATGTTTTATATATATACTTTTTTTTTAAGAAGAGTTGAGAAAGAGGTAGAGACAGAGAGGAAAGACACCTGGAGCATTATTCCACAATTTCTGGTGCTCCCCCACTCGAGGTAGGTGCTGGGGACTTGAACCTGGGTTCTCATATGTAGTGATGTGTGGACTCTACTGAGTGTACCACCATTTGGCCCTGAATTCTTTTTGTTATTGTTGTTGTCCTGGCCTGGAGAGATAGCATGTTGGTTACTATTGTTGTTATTTCTTGGTTTTATTTACTCCTTATAGGTTGATTTCTGAATAATAATACTGCAAGAAGTCTTTTTGTGCAGATAAAGCTTACTGTTAGTGAAAGATAAATAACAAGTTATGTCTAAGTTTCTGCTTCCGTACATACATTGTTTATGTCAATTAAAAATTTATTATCTTTATTTTATTTATTGGATAGAGACAGCCAGAAATCTAGAGGGTAGGGGGAGAGAGAGAGAGAGTGAGAGAGGGAAAGAGAGAGAGAGACATCTGCAATATTGCTTCACCACTCGCAAAGCTTTCCCCCTGCAGGTGGGGAATGGGGGCTCGAAGCACATTGTCATGTGCGCTTAACCGGGAGCGCCACCACCCTGTCCTATTTATGTCAGGTTTTTATTAATCTTGATAACTCATCTAAATCAGGTCTTACTTACTTTTTTTTTTTTTTTTACTTGTGTCCTCATAAAGTCCATTCTTTGAGAAAAACCTGGGAGATTGTGCAGTTCAGAATGCATCAGGTCCTGAGTTTGATTTCCTGTATCAGATGTGCCAGAGTGATGCTCTGGTTCTTGCTTTCTAAGTAAATATTTGGAAAAAACATAGTATAGTGTAAGACAGTTCTGTAAATACTTTCCTTTTTTAAAAATGATTTTTTTTTTTTTTTGCATCCAAGGTTATTGCTGGGGCTCAGTGCCTGCACCATGAATCCACTGCATCTGGAGGCCATTTTCCCCCCTTTTGTTGCCCTTGTTGTGGTCATTACTGTTGTTGTAGATGTCGTTCGTTATTCGATAGGACAGAGAAAAATGGAGAGAGGTGGGGAAGACAGAGAAGGGGAGAGAAAGAGAGACACCTGAAGAACTGCTTCACCGCTTGTGAACTGACTCCCCTGCAGGTGGAGAGCTGGGGGCTTGAACTGGGATCCTTAGGCTGGTCCTTGCACTTTGCGCCACGTACGCTTAACCCACAGCGTTACCGCCCAACCCCCTACAAAATGATTTTTTTACCACTTTAAAAATGTATTTGTATAAAATCGTAAGCTGCTCCATTGATAATGTAACAACATTTGATTTTTGTATTTTGGTTGAATTGGAAGTGGGGCATTATGATATGTTTGAATCAAACAAGGTCACATTATAAATTAGGAAGTTTGAATTTTCATTTAGCTTTGTCACTAATATGATTTTACATAAATTAATCTCTTTCAGACTATTTTATATTCTAGTGAAGTTTACTTTTTGCTGATGCAGTTTTAGTTCAGACTTAGATAAATCCCTTTGTAATCTGAATTTTCCTTCATTCTCTCTAGAGTTTTGTAAATACTAATCTGATGTTATTTGTCAGAAATTAAGAGAAGGCCAGAAAAATAACTTACTTTTTTGTGCACTGATTTCCATATGTGCAACCCAGGCAACAATCTGTCTTCCACCTCATTGAAGGAAGTGTTGGTGCAGTGATATCTCTCTCCCACTACCCCCTCCTTTTTCTTTTTTTAAAAGTCATCCAAAATCAGTGAAGCTCCGTAGATAGCCAAGCAAACAAAAAGAAAGAAAGAAAGAAAGAAAGAAAGAAAGAAAGAAAGAAAAAGAGAAGGGAATCTTTACCCTTTACATATTATGTTTAAGAACTGTGTAAGGGACTACAGAGATGCATAATGGTATGCAAAAGATTTTCATGTCTGAGATTCTGAGGTCCCAGGTTCAGTCTTTCAGTCTTTAGCACTGCCATAAACTATGGCTGAGCAGTGATCTAGTTAAAAAAAACATTGTGTATATTATTTATTCATATAGGGGAAGAAGATTTGAAAACTAACATAAAAATTGAAAATTGTGAGGAATCAAAATTTTGTTTGTACAATGTTTTAGAAATAATTTTGGAATTTTGGAGAAGGTATGATTAAAAAAAAACAACAAACTTCATAAGGCTAGTGATAAAAAGTATTGGGGTGAAGGTAGATAACATAATGGTTACGCAAAGAGACTCTCATGCCTGAGTCTCCGAAGTCTCAGGTTCAGTTCTCCTCACCACCATAAGCTAGAGGTGATCAGTGCTCTGGTTATAAATAAAGAAATAAAAGTATTGGCAAACTGGGGCCAGGTGGTGGCACACCTGGTTAAGTGCTCACATTAAAGTGCACAACCCCCTGGTCCCCACCTACGGGGGTTGGGGGGGGAGAGCAGGTCTGCAGGTGTCTCTCTGTCTCTCAACCTTACTATCCCCCCTCTCCTCTCAATTTCTCTGTCTATCCAATAATAAATAAATATTTTAGAAGTATTAGTAAACCTAAATTATAAATTTGATTTACTTTGTTTTTCTGCAGTAAAAAAAAAAAAACCCTGAATTTTTCTAACTTGACAATCTGTGTTTACTATGCACTGATGCTTTATAATATTAAGTACATGTATACATCTCTAAGTGATCCA
This sequence comes from Erinaceus europaeus, assembly GCF_950295315.1. NCBI lineage: Eukaryota > Metazoa > Chordata > Mammalia > Eulipotyphla > Erinaceidae > Erinaceus > Erinaceus europaeus. Next base: position 62,018,661 of record NC_080171.1, on the reverse strand, counting down.
TCTGACTGATTTGTACTCTCTGTTTTTCATACAGGGCATGAAGACTGTGTAAGAGGGTTGGCAATTTTGAGTGAGACAGAATTTCTTTCCTGTGCAAACGATGCTAGTATTAGAAGGTGGCAAATCACTGGAGAGTGTCTTGAAGTATATTATGGACATACAAATTATATTTATAGTATATGTGTCTTTCCAAATTGTAAAGGTAAGATTATCTCACCTCTCTCATTACATTAATTCAGATTTGGTAATTGCATTGTAATAAATTCTTGGAAGTACAAGGGAAGATTCTGACTTGTTGAGAAGTATAGTATGTGTAAGATCCAGGGCTGGTGAAATAACTCATGACCCAGGTTCAAGTCCAGCGCCCACCACACTGAAGGAAGTTTTGGTGCTGTGTGGTCTCCTTTATTTTCTCTTGCTTTGCCTTTCTGCCTCTCTCTCTTTTTTCATTATCTTTATTTTTATTTATTGGATAGAGACAGCCAGAAATTGAGAGGGAAAGGTGGGATAGAAAGAGAGACAGACACCTGCAGCACTGCTTCACTAGTTGTGAAGCTTTCCCCCTGCAGGTGGGGACCAGGGACTGGAACCTGGCTCCTTGTGCATTGTAACCTGCGCTCAACCAAGTGTGCCACCACCTGGCCTCTTTTTAAAAAAATTTTTAAAAACTTTTTATTTGTTTATAATTAGATACAGATAGAGAGAGATTGAGAGGGGAGGGGAGATATAAAGGGAGAGAGACAGAGAGACACCTGCAGCCCTGTTTCACCACTTGTGAAGCTTTCCTCCTTCCTTTGGTAACCAGGGGCTTGAACCTGGGTCCTTGCACACTGTAATGTGAGAACGCTTAATCAGGTGCACCACTATCTGGCCCCCACCTTTCTGCTTCTCTATATTTATATTAAAAAAAAAATCCAAAATGTAGAAAAATGTGATTTTTTTTTAAAAATAGTACATGATGTAAGTGGCAAATAATAAAACATACTTCAGGGTTTTTAATAAAAATATTTCCATCTAGAAAGATGGTATGTGTTTATATCCTTAATTTTGTTTAAAAGTAAATTTTCTTCTGTTGATTGTAGATTTTGTGACAACAGCAGAAGACAGATCTCTGAGAATCTGGAAACAGGGGGAATGTGCTCAGACAATTCGACTACCAGCTCAGTCCATATGGTGCTGCTGTGTGCTAGACAATGGTGACATTGTGGTTGGTTCCAGGTAAACCTAGTCTCTCAGTTTATCTATACAGCAAGGAAACAGAAGAGGACACAGAGATAAAAAGAAAACATGAGGCACATTTCTTTCTCTTGTTTGGTTTCTTTCTTTCCCTAATACATCTTTCCTTCTTTTCTTGCTTGCTTGCTTTTCTAGAGCATTGTTCAACTCTAACTTACGGTGATGCTGGCGGTTGAACCTAAGTCTTAGGCATGAAAGTCTGTTGCATAACTGCTGTGCTATCTCCCCTAACCCTCACACTTCTATTATTGAATAAAATCGCAGTAGCTGTAACACCTTCACATAGGAAAATTTCCGTGTCTCGTGTAATAAAATGAATCTAAAGAAATTATTAAAAACAAGCCCCTAGTTCCACTTGTGGGGGCGAAGCTTCATAAGAGGTGAAGCAGAGCTGCGGGTCTCTCTTTTTTAAAATTAAAGAAGTTTTTCTAATTTTTAAATTGTCTTTTATTTGTTTATTGGCTAAAAACAGCCAGAAATTGAGAGGGAAGGAGGAGATGGGAAGAGAGACAGAGACAACTGCAGCCTTGCTTGCCCACTTGCAAAGCTTTCCCCTGCAGGTAGGGACCAGAGGCTCAAACCTGGGTCCTTGCACACTGTAACGTGTGCTCAACCAGGTGCGCCACCACCCTGCCCCTAGGTGTCTCTCTGTATCTCTCCTTGCCCTCTCAATTTCTCTTTGTCCTATCAAATACAAAGTAAATAAGGGGGCTGGGTGGGTGGTGCACCCGGTTAAGCACAGGTAGTACTATGTGCAAGGGTCCATGCCACGAACCTGGGTTTGAGCCCCGACTTGCAGCAGGGATGCTTCACTAGCAGTGAAGCAGATCTATAGGTATCTTTCTTTTTTCTTTCTTTTTCAACCAGAGCCCTGCTGAGCTCTGACTATGGTGGTGTGGGGGATTGAACCTGGGACTTTGGAATCTCAGGCAGGAGTCTCTTTACATAACTATTATGCTGTCTAACTCGCCCTCTCCCTCTCTTTTCTGTCCCCCCTCCCCAGTTTCTCTCTGTCCTATCAAATGGGGAAAAAACAAACAACAACAACAAAATGCCGCTGAGAGTGGTGGCTTAGTAGTGCCAGCACAGAGCTCCAATGATATCCCTGGAGGCTTTTGAATGATTGAACAATAAATACATGTGTAGCATATTACAATCACAAAATCTGATTACTTTTTGCCTTGGATCATTCAGGCACTTTTTTTTGTTTTTTTGTATTTTGTTACATTCAATTTATTTTTTCTTTTTTTCTTTTTTTTTTAAAGATTTTAATTTTTATGAGAAAGATAGGAAGAGAGAAAAAGAACCAGACATCACTCTGGCACATGTGCTGTGGGGATCGAACTCGCAATCTCTTGCTTGAGAGTCCAAAGCTTTATCATTGTGCTACCTCCCTGACCACTATTTTTCATTTTTCTACAGAGAGCAAATTTTACATTTATAATCAGAGAGAAAATCACTTTTAAGTAATATAAATGGAATATTAAGGAAAAATAATTTCTCAAATTGTAAGTATTATTTTCTAAACGTAGTCAGGTTTTCACATATTATCTGTGTTTCAGATTATATGGCTTGTTTTTCTTCTTTTTAATTTTTTTAAAAATTTATTTTAAAAAAGTAGACATTAACAAAACCATAGGATAAGAGGGGTACAGCTCCACACAGTTCCCACCACCAGATCTCCATATCCCATCCCCTCCCCTGGTAGCTTTCATATTCTTTATGCCTCTGGGAATATGGACCCAAGGTCATTGTGGGATGCAGAAGGTGGAAGGTCTGGCTTCTGTAATTGCTTCCCCGCCGAACATGGGCGTTCACTGGTCTATCCATACTCTCAATCAGGCACTCTGTTAAATACACTATAACAGTCTCTTAAAATCTGTTTCTCCTTACAGTGATGGGATTATTAGAGTGTTTACAGAATCAGAGGATCGAACAGCAAGTGCTGATGAGATCAAGTCTTTTGAAAAAGAACTTTCTCGGGCAACCATTGATTCTAAAACTGGTGACTTAGGGGACATTAATGCTGAACAGCTTCCTGGGAGGGAACATCTGAATGAACCTGGTAAATATTTTAGTCTATTTAAAAATAAATGTTAATGTTTTGCATGTGGAAGTTACTGGTACCAAAGAAAATAGTTTTGATAATTCTCTAGTAATCTGTTAGCGACTTTCACTGCAAGATACTAGTTGAGCGACTTTGCTATCAAACATAACCATTAGGTGAAATGGTGTTTTTCTTGCCTTTGTCTTAGTCTTAGACTTTGAGCTGTACTAACCATAACTAGGAATTTTAAATGTTACTTTTTTGAAAATAAATTTATGTATATTTAGCTCATTAGAGTAGGTACAAGGTCACTCAATAATTTTTGGCTGAACATTTTCCTTGAAAGAGGCTGTGCAAAATGAAATGACGGTGAAATTGGATTAAATAGCTAATTACCAAGGGACCACTAGAGATTTCTGAGATCACTTCAGGATGTACACAAGAGTATTAATTTCGGGTGGGGGTATAGCATAATGGTTATGCAAAAAGACTTTCATGCCTGAGGCTCTTAAGTCCCAGTTTCAATCCCCCACACTGCCATAAGCCAGAGCTGAGCAGTGCTCTGGTAAAAAAAAAAAAAAAAAAAAAGTAATAATTTCATCATTGTTTTATTTGTGTATTTATTGTCACCGGGGTTATCACTGGGGCTTGGTGCAGCACTACAAATCCACTGTTCCTGGCAGCCATTTTTCCTTTTTTTTCTTCTTCTTCTACTTTTTTATTTGAGAATGGATAGGGAAATAGAGAGAGGAGGAGAAAGATAGACACCTGCAGATCTGCTTCCTCACGTGTGAAGAGGTCCCCCTGTCAGTTGGGGAGCAGGGTCTCCAACCTGGGTCCTTGGGCTTGGTAATATGTGCACTTAACTGGGTGTACCACCACCAGGCCCCTCTTAACACTTAATTTTATAATAGTAAGATATGTACTGTACCAGTTTTGACTTTCATATTGTTTTTATTTAATTTCTTTATTGAGGGATTAATGGTTTACAGTTGGCAGTAAAATACAATAGTTTTTACATGCATAACATTTCCCAGTTTTCTACATCACAATTCATAACCCTGACTAGGTCCTCCTCTGCCATCATGTTCCAGGACCTGAACCATACCACCACCGCCCCCCCCAACCCCAGAGTCTTTTACTTTGGTATAATACACCAACTTTTATATTGTTTTCAACACTTGTACTAATGCTAAAAACAGTAGTGGTTAAAACAGCTAGTTCCTTAATATTCAGTTCAAAGCAGTGGCACCAGAATGTCTTGGTAATCAGTGTGTTCTTCACTGGAATGCAGTTGTTATTTACAAAAATGCCATCTGTCCTTAAGATTGTTCTTGATAAAACATTTAAAGTTAATTTTGCTCTGGGTCAGTGAGTAGCTTACATATGTGTAGTGTGCTGCTCTGTCATGTGGCAACCCAGGTTTGAGTCCATTCTTTCTACATCCTTCAATGCTATGTTCTCTCTCTCTCTCTCTCTCTCTCTCTCTCTCTCTCTAAAAAGAAAAAAAAAGGTAAAAACGAATTTTGTTCTATCTCTACTCTGTAGTACATGACTTTTTTAAAATTTATTTTCCCTTTTGCCCTTGTTTTATTATTTGTTGTTCTTATTGATGTCGTTAGATAGGACAGAGAGAAATGGAGAGAGGAGGAGAAGACAGAGAGGGAGAGAAAGAGACACCTGCAGACCTGCTTCACCACCTGGGGCTCAAACCAGGATCCTCGCGCCGGTCCTTGCGCTTCGAGCCACGTGTGCTTAACCTGCTGCGCTACCACCCGACTCCCATACATGACCTTCTTAATAGAATGAATGCCAAAGTATAAAATACACCAAGTACCATGGTGTATAGTCATTTAAGTTGTGGACTTACATATCTATCCCCTTTTTTAATGGAATGCCATTTTTATTTCAAAGGATGCCTAACTAGTTGTTCAGGCTTGCAGATTTGTCAGATACATTTTGAAAATGAATTAAATGAGCACGTTATTTTTGTTATCACTGGGCTTCACTGCTTAGACCAGCCTTCTCATACATAAAGGGAGAGAGGGACCTGAGCACCAGAGCTTCCCTCAGTGCAATAGCACTCCCATGGGAAGGACCAGAGACTTGAACCTAGCTTGCACACATGGCAAAGTAAGTACCTTTCCAGGTGAGTTATCTTATTGGACTACCAGGGTTTCAAGTTTGATCACCAGCATCACATTGTGCCAGTGTGACACCTGGTTCTCTTTTTCTTTCCCCTTCTCTCATAAATAAGTAACCAGACAAACAAATCTTTTTTTTTTTTTTTTTAAGAGAGAACAGCTGATGGTGTTTTGCAAAGATAAAATTGAAACTTTGTAGTGAAAATTGAAATTTTGTAAAATGTGTTATCTGCCACCAGGAGCCTGATAGGTTTTGTAATTAATATATTGTTCTAAAGATTCCAGTGTTTTTTCATTTTATTTATTTTTTATTGCCACCAGGATTATTGCGGGGACTTGGTGCCAGCACAATGAATCCACTGCTCCCAGCAGCCATTTTGTTCCTTCTTTTTTCCCTTTTATTTATTTGATAGGTTAGAGAAATTAAGATGGCAGGGGGAGGTAAAGAGGGGGGAGAGAGAGACAGACACCTACAGACTTGATTCACTGCTGTGAAACGTCAGGGAGTGGGGTCTCAAACCCAGTTTCTTGCATGTGGTAATATGTGCATCCAACCAGTTGTACCATATGACTAGTTAATGGTGCTACAAAATCACAAATGGGTAAAAGATCTGTTCGAAGGGTAAGATAGACCAATGGGTTTTAGTGCATTATAGCTTGAAAAATACATGGATGGGCTGGGGAGATAGTTGGAGGTTATGCCAAGACTTTTTCTGACCTCAGACTGTGAGGCCCCAACGTTAACCCCCAGCACCACCATATGCCAAAGCTGAGCAGTACTCAGCTAAAAGCTCTATTAAAATATCATTAAAATAAATATTTTAAAAATATTTATTGACATGGTCTTAGATTCTACATTGTAAATTTTTAAGGACCTGTACTTTTAGAATATACAGTTTGTGGGGGCCAGGCTGTAGTGCACCGGGTTAAGTGCACATGGATCCCGGTTCAAGCCACCAGCTCTCCACCTACAGGAGGGTCACTTGTACAAAAGTGGTGAAGCAGGTCTACAGGTGTTGGTCTTTCTCTCTCCCTCACTGTCTTCCCCTCCTCTTTCCATTTCTGTCTGTCTTATCCAACAACAACAGTAGCAGCAACAGTAATAACAGCAACAATGGAATAAGGATGGCCACCAGTAGCAGTGGATTCATAGTGCAGGCACTGAGCCCCAGCGATAACCTTGGTGGAAAAAAAAATATTCTAAAAGTTGTTAAAATCTTTACCAAGATAGATCCCTGTTTAATTATTTAATTTGTGAAAAAGTGGATTTTCCTTTATGTACTTCAAAACAACAGATTGAAAAGAGCTAGGTGTAGTCCAGGAGGTGGTGCAGTGGCTAAAGCACTAGACTCTCAAGCATGAGGTTCTGAGTTCAGTCCTCAGCAGCACATGTACCAGAGTTATGTCTGATTCTTTCTCTCTTATCTTTCTTATTAATAAAATCTTAAAAAAAAAAAAGAACTAGGTGTGATAATCCAGCTATTCTATATTACAATACAGTGAATAGATTCATATTAATGTAAAACTATTAGCCTTTTCACTGAACTTCTTTATTTCTTTAAATCTTTATTTACTGGATAGGGACGGCCAATAACTGAGAGGAAGTGGGGAAATAGAGAGAGAGAGAAAGAGAGAGAGACACCTGCAGCCCTGTTTCACCATTGTGGAGCTTTCCTGCTACAGGTGGGGACCAAGGGCTTGAACCTGGGTCCTTGTGCATTCTAATATAAGCATTCAGCCAGGTGCACCACCACCCCCTCACTGAATTTCAAAAAACATTTTATTGAAATATTATTGATTAAATATATAATAAAGTAATTATACTTTTATTCTTATGTATATATATTCAAATAGTATATATATTCTTATGTATATATATTCAAATAGTATATATATCCAACTAGCAAATTAATAAAATGCCTGTTTATTAAATGTTTCAGGCTTTTGAATAACTTTTATGACTAAAGAAATATTGAAACCAAAAATTATTAATTTTACATATTAATAGTCTTAAATTTTTTTAATAAAATATGATCATTTTCACTGAAACTCTTCTGGTCATGTGTTCTTCACTTGTACACGGTTGTAAACTTAAATGTATATATTCAGCAACTATTTACTAAGTGCCTGAGTGTCAAACATTTTTCTCAATTATAGGAAATAGAGTAGATTTTACAAAAGGGACAAAATTCTCTGTTCTCACAAATTTATGTTCTATGGGAGGGGGCGCAGATAATAAAATACATATCAGGTAATGATAAGTACTGTAGGAAAAATAAACCAGGGGCTGGGAATTTTTCTTATAATCTGACATATATCAGGGAGATTATTAGCAAGGTAACATCTCTTTTTTTAATGTTTATTTATTCCCATTTGTTGCCCTTGTGTTTTTTTGGTTTTTTTGTTTGTTTGTTTTTGTTTTTATTGTTGTAGTGCAAGGTAACTTCTCTTGGAAGGTACCCACTTTGCCATGCACTTGAGCTAGGTTTGAACCCTGTATCTACCGCAGTAGGGAAAACTTTGGTGCACTAGTCTTTCTCTCTCTCCTCTTTCTGTATAAATAAGTTGACCTGGAACAGTGAAGCCCCGACCAAGCATGACAAATAATTATAAGAATAGGAGATTAATAATAGAAAATGAAAGGGACAAAAAGGGAATATATACTTAGAATATATAACTACTGGGGGCCAGGTGGTAGCACAGCTGATTAAGCACACGTGGCGTGAAGCTCATGGATCTATGTAAGGATCCTGATTGGGATACCTGCAGGGGGTTCCCTCACAGGCAGTGAAGCAGGTCTGCAGGTGTCTATCTTTCTGCCCCCCTCTCTGTCTTCCCCTCCCCTCTCGATTTCTCTCTGTCCTATCCAACAACAACAAGGGCAAAAAAAAAAGGGGGGGGAGGGAATAGCTTTCAGGAGCAGTGGGTTAATAGTGTAGGCACCATGCCCCGGCAATAACCTTGGAGGCAGAAAAAAAAAGTATCTCTAACTACTATAACAGATAAACTCAAGTCTTAGTAGCTTAACAGAAGAGAAACTTCTTTGTTGTACTTTTTTTTCTTTCTTTTTTTTTTTTTCCTTATTATACAGTTAAAGTTCAGTTTGTCACAGGATGTGTGGGGGCATATTTGTACAGAGATTTTTGTTCTTCATGGTTATTTAAGGACCTAGGTGTATCAAAAGTATACTGTTTACAATATATACAGCCACCTAGCTTGCATTGAGTATAGACATTCAGTTAGGGTGGGAGAGAAGGGTGGATAGAGCATGGTGGACTGTACCTAGAACTAGGCTATATCAAATCCATGTAGATTTCACTGATCCTTATTCAGTTTGACATCTAGGGAATACAAGTCTATCGAGTAAACACTGCAGTTGACAGCTGCGGCCTATGAAATGAGAACATGAATCTGGAAGTGTCTGAGCCAGAATTAACAGCAAGTGCAGACTCTGGTGGAAATAGAGATAGGATGAAGGAAGGCCAAGTGTAATATGAATTTAGAGAGGATAGATGAGGCATTATATATTTGGCCTTGTAGATCCTTAATGAAAGTGAGGTGAAAAGTCCATGAAGGATCTCTGGCAAGAGTGTCGTGAACTCCTTAAACTTTTCAGAGAATTTCTATAGTTGCTGCCTTGAATATAGACTGTTGGAAGCCATGGAATCAGTCTAATTGAAAGATGATGTTTGCTTGTAAGATAGCAATGAAAATGGTGAGGAGAGTTAATTTTTACTTTTTTTCCCCCTCACTGGAGTACTCTGGTTTCTAGTGGTGGGTGGGGAGGATTAAACCTGGAACTTTGGAGCCTCAGGCATGAGGGCCTCTGTGTTTGACCATTATGCTGTCTACCCCCACTCTTTACTTTAAATTTTAAAAATGCATCTGATAAGAATTTTCAGAAGGATTTGCTATGCCATTGAAAAGAAAAAAAATTGGACTCCTATGGTTGTTGATCTGATCTGTTAGAAGAATAGCGAGTAATTTGCTGAGATGAAAGTGTTGTCACCAGATGTTCAACAATAAAGCTTGTGTTGTTTTTGGTAGATCAGGTAATTCCTAGTAGAACCACATTTTCTTAAGCTTTTTTTAATTTTTAAGTAAAATTTCCTTTTAATTATCTTCATTCATTCATTTATTTTCATTTTCACTTTTTATTTACCTACCAGAGCACTGATCAGCTCTGGCTTATGCTGGTGCTGGTGCTGGGGATTGAACCTGGGAATTCAGAGCCTCAGGCATGAGAAGTCTTTTACTTTACTGTTATGCTATCTCCTCAGCCCACCATTTTCTTTTCGGCCACTTTCTAGTAGAATTACATTTGAAAACAAATTTGATAAAATTTCTATTAAACCAGAATACATATCCTCAATGTCTTAAGTTTTAATGTTTTTTTTTCTTTTCTATCTAAATGTGTTTGAATTTTACTCTACCATTCTACTTTTTGTTTTAAGGTACTAGGGAAGGACAGACTCGTCTAATTAGAGATGGGGAGAAAGTTGAAGCCTATCAGTGGAGTGTTAGTGAAAGAAGGTGGATAAAAATTGGTGATGTTGTTGGCTCATCTGGTGCTAATCAGCGAACATCTGGAAAAGTTTTATATGAAGGGAAAGTATGTTATCGTCTTCTTTCTGATTAACATTCCTCCTTTATTTAATTTTATTTACTAGTTGTATGCGAAAGAGAATGAATGTGTGAATGAGAGTAAGACCAGTCCATCGCCCAGTTCTGACCTCATGCGGCCAGGACTGATCCTGGCCCCGCTGGGGAACTCAGGCATGCAAGTCCTGTGCTCTACTTAATACACTTTATCTCCCCAACTCTGATTACTATTATCTTAAAGCATTATACATAGTTACAATTCTTTTAATTTTCCCTTTTATGCTTATGGATATAATCTTATTTCCTTTTTTTAAAAGGACTTATTTTTATGAGCAGGAAAGAGAGAGACATTAGAGTATCGCTTAGTTCTGGTGTGTGTGATGTGGGAAATTGAATCTTAGGGCTTTGTGCATGCGCATTCTTTGGTGTTCGGGTACTTTGAATTGATTTCTGAGTGGCCAGGTAGCTGTGTCAGCAGTAGAGAATCTGACTTACATGTGTAAAGCCCTTGCTCCAATTCCCTGCACCACACAAGAGTATCAAAGACAAAATAACTTAGTCAGTCTGTCTCTGTCTCTCTCTCTCTCTCTCAAAATAAAATTAGACAGACCAGAGAGGTAGCTCAGTATTACTGTGCAGAGGCCTTGAGTTCAATTCTTGGTAGCAGTAAAATAATTGGTTAAATAATCAAGGTGGGATTGGTAGCTCTCCAGGTAGGGTTTGTGCTTTACCTTGAGCACAGCCTTGGTTCTGACTAGCATCGCAGGGGAGGTACTATGGCATGAGAGGAAGCTCTAGTGTTATAGTCTCTCTCTGTCTGTATATTAAAAAAAAAAAAGTTGAAGAGCAGTGAAATTACATGTGTAGGAGTACCTGCTTTTTATTTTCTTTATCTATTTAAAATAAAAATTGGGTTGAGGTGGGGGCAGGGAGATAGCTTTCCTTTTATTATTTATTTATTTTTTTATTACTCATTAATTTTTTTAACCAGAGTGCTAATCAGCTCTGGCTTATAGTGGTGGTGGTAATGAACCTGGGACTTCCGGACCCTCAGCCATGACATCTCTTTGCATAACCATATCTACCCCTTGCCCGAGTTAGCTTTCCTAGTAGAGCACACACTCCCATTCAGGAGGACCTCGGTTCAGACGCCTGGCACTGAATGAGAGCATTATGCTCAGTACTAAGAGGAGGCTCCATAGAATGATAGAGTAGTGCTGTGATGTCTCACCTCTCTGTTCTTTCCCTCTGTTTTTTTCTGATTGGACTTGAAAGGTGAAATAATGTCTGCCTGCAGCAGTAGAATTAGGCCCTAACCACATAAAAATAAAAATAATGTTAGAGAAACAGGCCAGGAACAACTGTTGCCTTTATTCTAATCCTACCTGCCTATTAAGCTCTGTTTAACTTAACACTATATGGAGAACATTGCAAGGAGTAGTGTTTATAATGCTAATGATGTATTGGTACAATATGGGAATAGTTAATACTTTCCATCTTGGCATCAAACCATCTTTTGGCATTAGGATTGATATGTGCCATAATCCCCCTTCCCAACTACCTCCAGTGAAATACTAACGTGAAGATGGATGGTCTTAACCATTTTATGCAAACTAGATTTTAGTGTTGCACTTTAGACAAAGTACTTTAGTCATTAACATAAAGAACACAATGCCTGTGTTCTTTCATTAAAACACATGAACAGATAAATTAGTAATCATGTTTTTATATTTCTATTAAAGGAATTTGATTATGTTTTCTCAATTGATGTCAATGAAGGTGGACCGTCTTATAAATTGCCTTATAACATCAGCGATGACCCCTGGTTAGCTGCATACAACTTCTTGCAGAAGAATGATTTGAATCCTATGTTTTTGGATCAAGTGGCTAAATTTATTATTGATAACACAAAAGGTCAAACACTGGGAGTTGAGAATGCTAATTTCTCAGATCCATTTACAGGTAAGTTAGGACTTTTATGAAGTCTTAATATCCTTTCATCAATGTTGGTTGACTTTCTTTTTATGTTTTTTTGCATATTTTAATGAAAAACCAAAATTTATAGTTCTTTTCCATCATCTCATAATCTTTGCTTTTTTTCTTAAAATTTTTAAAATTCTCTATTCATTTACTAGAGACAACCAGAAATCGAGAGGGAAAGGCGAGACAGGGAGAGACAGTGGTCCTGGAGAGGGCGCATTAGATAAAGCACTGGACTCTCAAGCATGAGGTCCCAAGTTCAGTCTTCAGCAGCACATGTACCAGAGTGGATATCTGGTTCTTTCTTTCTCATCTTCCTCATGAATAAATAAATAAAATCTTGAAAGAAAAAAAGAGAGAGAGACACCTGCAGCACTGTGTCACCACTTGTGAAGCTTTCCCCCTACAGATGGGGACCAGGGGCTTGAACCCTGGTTTGTATGCTCAACCAGGTGCACCACCACCTGGCCCTACCTTTTTTTTTTTTTTAGCTTCAAATTCATACTTAAATTTTGTGGTCCTAGGGTTTTGTTCATGGGCCAGCTTTTCATGTTTTCATATGGTGAGGGTGGTAAGACACCAGCTCTACTATGCTATTTGTTGAACTTCCTGTAGTGCCTTGGTATTCAAGTGTGGTGCTGGGGCTTGAACCTGGCACCTCACATATAGCAAGGTGAATGTTCTACCAGGTGAGCTTTGTCCCAACCCCATATTCTCCTCCCCGCCCATTTTTCTTTTTACCTTCTATTTCATTTGATAATTCAGAGAAATTGAGAGGGGAGGAGGTGAAAGGGAGAGAGGAAGATAGACACTTGCAGGTCTGCTTTGCCGCTCGTGAAGTACCTCTCCAGCAGGTGGGGGTGGGAGTTCTAACCTTGTAGTGAACGTGGTAATGTGTGTAATCAGCTGGGTTCACCTGCCCCCATATTCATAGTTTTTTTTATTTTGTTTTATTTTTACCTCCAGGGTTAATGCTGTTGGCTCCGTGCCTGCAGTACTAATCCACTGATCCTGGAGGCCATTTTCCCCATTTTGTTGCCCTTGTTGTTACCCTTATTGTTGTTGTTATAGCTGTTGTTGTTAGATAGGACAGAGAGAAATGGGGAGAAGAGGGGAAGAGAGAGGGAGAGAAAGATAGAAACCTGCAGACCTGCTTCACCACTTGTGAAGCTACTCTGCAGGTGGGGAGCTGGGGGCTCAAACCGGGATTCTTGTGCCAGTCCTTGCACTTTGCATCATGTGTGCGTAACCACGTACCATTATACCTGGCACCCCATATTCATGTTTTTAAGCCTTAACTATTTAATAGTTTCCATATTTTATAGAAACGTTTGTAAATTGTTCTCTAAAAAATAGTGTCACTGTGTACTAAACGCTAAATTCAGTGATTTAAAAATTTTAAGTTCCTTTATTAGTTGCTCCTATTAATTCTCTTACATTGCTATAGCCAGTTAAACTGTACATAGGATCTGATATACAGTGACTGCAAAACAACAGCTTGGTAGTGTATGCTTGTTTGAGTTGCCCCAAGGGATCTTAGAGGTACCCTTTTCCAGTGAACATTCTCGTCTGACCTCATGCAGCCCCACTCTAGGCTCTGGAAAAGAGTAAAAGATGTCTTTGGAAAGCTTTGGTATACAGAAGACAATGCCAACTCCTTGTGTCCATTCACTTCAAGCTGTAGAGTAACTAGCATGTGATTGAGGCCCTGTCAGGGTCAACTTTAAGTTCCCTAGCTGCCAGGTCACATCTCTAGTGAGTAGACTTTTTCAAAGCTTACTGTGGTTGAAAAGCAGCTAATTCCTAATCATGCCTCCAGAAAAAATGGTGGGCCTTGCATTCCTGTGTGTCTAAAAACAATCCTCAGTCAGACCCACTAATGGATCCTATTACCTGTCAAAACATTTATTTTAACATGAGGCTAATTTATCTTCTTTTTTTTTCATATTTATTCCCTTTTGTTGCCCTTGTTTTATTGTTGTAGTTACTGATGTCATCGTTGTTGGATAGGACAGAGAGAAATGGAGAGAGATGGGGAAGACAGAGAGGGGGAGAGAAAGACCCCTGCAGATCTGCTTCACTGGCTGTGAGGCTACCCCCCTGCAGGTGGCTCAAACCTGGATCCTTAAGACGGTCATTGGTCATTGCACTTTGCACCACATGCACTTAACCCGCTGAGCTACTGCCCAACTCCCTAATTTATCTTTTAATCTAGAACTAAGTTATGACTAATGTTGGCTTGCACGTGGTTTATGTTCTGTGTGTTAATTTTAAGTTAGTAGTATATACCATAATACTCAGTGTCTTAAATGTTACAAATAGAATTCGGTTTTCATGTTAGTTCTTTTTACTTCATTTATTTATTATTTTATTTATTTATTTATTGCCTTCAGGGTTATTGATGGGGCTCGGTGCCTGCACTATGAATCCACCGCTCCTGGAGGCTCTTTTTCCCATTTTGTTGCCCTCGTTGTGGTTGTTATATGGTTATAGCTGTTGTTGTTGTTGGATAGAACAGAGAGAAATCGAGAGAGATGGGGAAGACAGAGAGGGGGAAAGATAAACACCTGCAGAGCTGCTTCACCCCTTGTGAAGCGACCCCCCTGCAGGTGGGGAGGGGACTCAAACCAGGATTGCTACGCAGGTCCTTGTGCTTTGTGCCATGTACACTTAACCCGGTGTGCTACCGCCTGACCCCAGTTCAAAAATTTTAATCATAATGACACTAAAGGTCCAAATCCTAGCTTCTAGGAAATAAATTATAAATCTATGATGATTGTGCTGAATTTTGGACCCTTCTACCTAAGTACATGGTACAAGAAGAAAAGTAAAGGGAGTTGGGTGGTAACACAGCGGGTTAAGCGTACATGGCTCAAAGTGCAAGGACTGGCCTAAGAATTCAGGTTTGAGCCCCCTGCCCCACCTACAGGGGAGTTTTTTTCACAGGCAGTGAAGCAGGTCTGCAGTTATCGATCTTTCTCTTCCCCTTCTCTGTCTTCCCCTCTTCTCTCTATTTATCTCCTATCCAACAAGGGCAACAAAAGAGAAATAAATAAATATAAAAAATTATATATATATATATATGAAGAAGAAAAGTAAAATACTTCATCTTTTCTTGTATATAGGGCCAAACTTGGCACTTTACTTTTAATATATTTTTTGTTGTCATTTCTGTTTTTCATGTTCTCATGCTGTTTCTTATTCCTCTTATTCTCTTCCTGTTTGAAACCCATACCTTTTTGCTTATATCCACTTCACAGATACATTATATCCCCAAATTGTCTCTTCTCTCAGTTCAAAATTACATTGCTCATTCATATAATAAAGTCAGTGTGACTTACATGTTGACTTAAACAGAATTGTCAGCTTGAGGCACTGTGAATTATGTCATCTACGAATAGTTACACTTGACAGGAAAAGAAAAAATGCCTTTACTACTTAGATATTTCTATTAGTTGAATTTCAGAGACTGTAAGATAATGAAGACAGAATTGCAGTGTTTTAAAGGATGGAAAACAGATAATACATTTGGCATTTTATAAGCAGCCATACTTGTAGACACCTCTGATTATTTCCCTAGATATTCTAACAAAACATACACCACTCATTTAAACATGTAAATTTAAATCTCTTTGCTATGTAGCAGTCTTCATCTTTGTGGATATTTTTTTTTCCGATAGATTGTAAGCTTCAATAAATACTAGCAATCTTGTTCCCTGCTGGATCCAGCTCTGAAAGCACCCTTTGACGCATGGATTAATGAACCCAGGGGTTTTCTAAAAGATTAATGTTTGATGCTTGTGCTTTTGATTGCAGCAGCAACAGCAGGAATTCTAGGAATAAAAACTGGATTTACTTGTATACTATATCGTCAGAGACCAACTGCAATTTCTCTTTTTTAGTGTGGAATGTAGATACAACAAAATAACTTTAAGTTAAAACAAAGGGCGGGAGCTGCGCGGTAGCACAGCTGGATAAGTGCATGTGGCACTTAGAACAGCAAAAGGATCCTGGTTCGAGCCTGCCCCCTGGCTCCCCACCTGCAGGGGTTGCTTCACAGGCAGTGAAACAGGTCTGTAGGTGTCTATGTTTTCCCCTCTCTGCCTTCCCTTCCTCTCTCCTATCTAACAACGACAACATCAGTAACAACAACAATAATAACTGCAACAACAATAAAAAACAAGGGCAACAAAAGGGGTAATATTAAAAAAAAGAAAAGAAGGGAGTCTGGCGGTAGGGAGTCTGGCGGTAGCGCAGCGGGTTAAGCGCACGTGCACAAAGCGCAAGGACCGGCATAAGGCTCCCCACCTGCAGGGGAGTCGCTTCACAAGCAGTGAAGCAGGTCTGCAGGTGTCTGTCTTTCTCTCCCCCGCTCTGTCTTCCCCTCCTTTCTCCATTTCTCTCTGTCCTATCCAACAAGGACGACATCAACAATAGCTACAACAACAAAAAACAAGGGCAAAAAAAGGAAATAAACATAAAAAAAAAGATAAAAAGAAAAGAAAACAAAGGGCTGGAAAGAGAGCTCACTGGGCAAGTAGTTGTTAGGATCCTGGCTTCCATAATGTATGTTCCAAGCTTGAAAAGACTGACTCAGACTCTTACTTGACAAGTATTAAGAGTAGTCCAAAGAGGCTGTTACTGGATACATCTCACAATAAGACTATACTGAATGCTGACTACCAACAGAACTCCAGCATGGTATTTATTGATAAGGGCATGTATTATATCAAACCCAAATGAGAAACATCAGAAGTGTTTTCTAAGGGTACATACATAAGGGTAGTTAAGTCAATGTAAATTTAATGCCAGGACACTTACATCATGGCAGTTAACACTTGACTGAATACACAGGTCATTGTTCTAAATGTTAGATATCATGTAGACTTTTTAAAATAAATTTTAAAAAATTATTTCCTTTTGTTGCCTTTGTTTTTTTTATTGCTGTAGTTAGTATTGTTATTACTGATGTTGTCGTTGTTGGATAGGACAGAGAGAAATGGAGAGAGGAGGGAAGACGGGGAGAGAAAGACAACCTGCAGACTTGCTTCACCGCTTGTGAAGTGACCCCCCTGCAGGTGGGGAGCTGGGGGCTCGAACTAGTATCCTTCAGCTGGTCCTTGCACTTTGCGCCACCTGCGCTTAACCTGCTGCACTACCTCCTGATTCCCATAGACTCTTTTTTTATTTATTTATTTATTCCCTTTTGTTGCCCTTGTTGTTTTATTGTTGTAGTTATTATTGTTGTTGTCGTCATTGTTGGATAGGACAGAGAGAAATGAAGAGAGGAGGAGAGAAAGATAGACACCTACAGACCTGCTTCACTGCCTGTGAAGCGACTCCCCTGCAGGTGGGGAGCCGGGGTTCGAACCGGGATCCTTATGCCGGTCCTTGTGCCTTGTGCCACCTGCACTTAACCCGCTGCGCTACAGCCCGACTCCCCAGACTATTTTTTTTTTATGTTATATAAAATATTGGCTCCAGTCTCAGGTTGCCTTTATATTTTTCCAGACTTTGAGAGGGGTGATGGCTCTGTCATCATAATTTGAATCTAGACTTGCAGTCTGTAAGGGTTTGTTAACTTAAAACCTCTACCAGACTCTTACATCAGACCGTGGGAATGAATATGTTACAAATGAAAGTATGATATACTCAGGTAAACTTTTAAACTAAGAAAGTAGAACAGTAGGAAAAAAAAAACAAAACAGTAGTGCAGTGCCTATACCAACCAGTAACAGCCAGTAAATCAGAGAGTCTCCAATAACAAGTAACAGACAGCTTGAAAGCAGGAGTTTCCAACACATGTCTTGACATATTCACAGCCCAGGTTTGAAGCCCAGAACCATATGGGGATTCCACAGAACCAGGGTAAACGATGATTGTGTGTGTGTGTGTGTGTGTGTGTGTCTCTAAATGAAAAAAGTTGGCCCAGGAGCAGTGAAATCATAGATGTACAAAGCTCCACCTCCACAAAAGTTAAGAAAATAAAACTTGGGCAAATCACTAGAATATTAGCTTCTTAAGTAGAAGATTCTTCTTTTTTAAAAAAAAATTATTTATTTTCCTTTTTGTTGCCCTGTTGTGTTTTTTTTTTTATTGTTGTAGTTATTATTGTTGTTGATGTCATTGTTGTTAGATAGGACAGAGAGAAATGGAGAGAGGGGGAGAGAAAGATAGACACCTGCAGACCTGCTTCACTGCCTGTGAAGCGACTCTCCCTGCAGGTCGGGAGCTCAAACTGAGATCCTTACACAGGTCCTTGAGCTTTGCGCCACCTGTGCTTAACCAGCTGCAGTACTATCCGACTCCCATTAAAGATTCTTCTAATATGAACATTGTCCTATTTCTGAAACTCCAATTTTGGACCTGCTTTAGCTTTTACTTTGCTTGCTTACACAGGTGGTGGTCGGTATGTTCCAGGTTCTTCAGGTTCTTCAGGATCTTCTAACACAGTGTCTGCAGCAGCAGATCCTTTTACAGGTGCGATGTAGTTTTGAGTAATATTTTCACTAAATATCTTAGTATGACATTACATTGTGGAGATATAGTCAATAAGTGCTAATTCCCTTATGTGTATTTCCATTGGTTCTTTCTTTCTTTCTTTCTGTCTTTCTTTTCCTCTTCTGGAATACTTTCGTAGCTTTCTTTATGACTTTTAAATAGCATACTATTAAAACAATATATTTTTTTTCCAGTGGTTCCTCCTACAGAGTAGTTAAAAGCATAGGTTTTTTTTAGAGTCAGGCAGACCTTGGTTCAAACTCTGGCTCTACCAGTTACTTGCTATGAAAAGTTGGCAAGTTGCTTAACCTATCTGAGCCTTTTTTTTAATCTGTAAAATTAAATAATAGGGGAACCCACCAGCCAAGACACAGCATGAGTGCTATCATGGCACTACTGATCATGAGCAGAGAAGGAGCCATGTGAGTCCCTGATGCTGGATGGAGAAGTACAGTGAAGAAGTCTGCTCAGGCATATTTTGCCTTAGCATGGAAGGAGACAATCCACCCAGCTACCTAGGATTAGCCTTACTAGTCTAAGTTATTAGTGACACTCATGAAGCCCTGGAAGTGTTGGTGATACTCTTCAGAATGCCTTTATTTGCCAAGGTATGCATACCTCAGCATCAACACTATTGGGGAAAAAAATGCCCAGACTTGGACTTCAGTGCAGCTAGAGAAGTCTTTGTTTTCTGATGAGCTTTTGATATATTTTATGATGCTGTTGTTGAACTTTAGGCAAAGTGCCTCGACAACATGCCAGATTTGGGAAGAAATTCATATCAATGGTATCAGTGACATTGCAGATTTAGGATTAGGATTAGCTCTAAAAGTGGCAATACTAACCATAGATTAAATGAACAAAGAAACTCTGGTCAGTGGCAGGAAGTGATCAGTAAAATACCTATATCCTGGAGAATGAAATGTTAGCTCTAATGACAGTAGCTGCACCTTGTGCACTAAAAATCAGTATATTACAATAACCAAGTATCAGGCTAAATGATGGCTATAAATGAAGTCATCGTCCCTCTCCTTCCGTTTTTTTTTTTTTTTTTTTGTATTTTGTTTTAAATCAGAGTACTAATGAGCTCTGGTTTGTGGTGTAGGGGATTGAACCTAGGACTTTGAAGCCTTACATATGAGTCTCTTTGTATGACCATTATGCTGTTTTCCCCTTCCCCTTAATGAAGTCTTTGTGATTTCAAAGAGTAGTAAGAATCTAAAGAGCAGATAACCTGATAACTTTTTTTAAAAAATTTATTTCTTTATTGGGGAATTAATGTTTTACATTCAACAGTAAATACAATAGTTTGTACATGCATAACATTCCCCAGTTTCCCATTTAACAATAGAACCCCCACTATGTCATTTATCATCCTTCATGGACCTGTATTCTCCCACCCACCCCAGAATCTTTACTTGGGTGCAATACGCCAATTCCATTTCAGGTTCTACTTGTGTTTTCTTTTCTGATCTTGTTTTTCAACTTCTGCCTGAGAGTGAGATCATCCCATATTCATCCTTCTGTTTCTGACTTATTTCACTCAACATGATTTTTCAAAGTCCATCCAAGATCGGCTGAAAATGATGAAGTCACCATTTTTTACAGCTGAGTAGTATTCCATTGTGTATATAGACCACAACTTGCTCAGCCACTCATCTGTTGTTGGACACCTGGGTTGCTTACAGTTTTGGCTGTTACAAATTGTGCTGCCAAGAACATATGTGTACACAGATCTTTTTGGATGGATGTGTTGGGTTCCTTAGGATATATCCCCAGGAGAGGAATTGCAGGATCATAGGGTAGGTCCATTTCTAGCCTTCTGAGAGTTCTCCAGACTGTTCTCCACAGAGGTTGGACCAATTTGCATTCCCACCAGCAGTGTAGGAGGGTTCCTTTGACCCCACACCCTCTCCAGCATTTGCTACTATTACCTTTTCTGATGTATGACATTCTCACAGGAGTGAAGTGATATCTCATTGTTGTCTTGATTTGCATTTCTCTGACAATCAGAGACTTGGAGCATTTTTTCATGTGTTTCTCGGCCTTTTGGATCTCTTCTGTGGTGAATATTCTGTCCAAGTCCTCCCCCCATTATTGGATGGGGTTATTTGTTGTCTTGTTGTTGAGTCTGGCAAGCTCTTTATATATGTTGGTTATTAAACTCTTATCTGATGTATGACATGTAAAGATCTCCCATTCTGTGAGGGGTCTCTTGGTTTGGGTAGTGGTTTCTTTTGCTGTGAAGAAGCTTTTTAATTTGATGTAGTCCCATAGGTTTATACTTGCCTTAGTCTTCTTTGTAATTGGATTCGTTTCATTGAAAATGTCTTTAAAATTTATGCAGAGAAGAGTTCTGCCAATATTTTCCTCTAAGTATTTGATAGTTTGTGGTCTAACATTCAAGTCCTTGATCCACTTGGAATTTACTTTTGTATTTGGTGAAATACAGTGATTCAGTTTCATTCTTCTGCATGTTTCAACCCATTCTTTCCAACACCATTTGTTGAAGAGACTCAGCTTTCCCCATGTAATAGTCTGGGCCCCTTTGTCAAAGATTAGATGTCCGTACGTGTGGGGCCTCATTTCTGGGCTCTCAATTCTATTCCACTGGTCAGTGTGTCTATTCATGTTCCAGTACCAAGCAGTTTTGATGACAATGGCCCTGTAATACAGTTTGAGATCTGGGAGTGTGATGCTTCCAGTTCTGTTCTTTTTTCTCAACATTGTTTTGGCAATTCTAGGTCTTTTCTGGTTCCAGATAAACATTTGTAGCATTTTTTTCTATTCTCCTAAAAAATGTGCTTGGGATCTTGATGGGGGTAGCATTAAATTTGTAGATGGCTCTGGGTAATATATTCATTTGATGATGTTAATTCTTTCAACCCATGAACATGGAATATCTTTTCACTTCTTTGTGTCTGTTTCAATTTCTTTGAGTAGTGACTCATAATTTTCAGTATACAAATCTTTCACTTCTTTGGTTAGGTTTACTCCTAGATATTTTATTGTTTTTGTTGCTATAGTAAAAGGAATTGATTTCTGGATTTCAATTTCTTCTAACTTAGTGTTTGCATAGAGGAATGCCACTGACTTTTGAATGTTAATTTTACAGCCTGACACCTTACTGTATTGCCTGATGATTTCCAAAAGCTTCTTGCTGGATTCCTTAAGGTTTTTCCATGTATACTATCATGTCATCTGCAAATAAGGACAGTTTCACTTCTTCTCTTCCAATCTGTATGCCTTTAATTCCTTGCTCCTGCCTGATTGCTATGGCAAGAACTTCCAACACTATGTTGAATAGTAATGGTGATAGTGGGCAGCCCTGTCTAGTGCCTGATCTGAGTAGAAATGCTTCCAGTTTTTCACCATTGAGTATGATGTTGGCTGTAGGTTTGCTATATATATAGACTCCACTATCTTCAGGAATTTTCCATCTGTTCCCATTTTTGTAGTGTTTTGATCATAAAGGGATGTTGTATTTTGTCAGAGGCTTTCTCTGCATCTATTGATATGACCATGTGGTTTTTGGTCTTGCTTTTGTTGATGTGGTGGATCACATTGATTGATTTACATATATTAAACCAAGCTTGCATCCCTGAGATAAACCCCACTTGGTCACGATGAACAATCTTTTTAATATACTGCTGTATCCGGTTGGCTAGAATTTTGTTCAGTATTTTAGCATCTATATTCATCAGAGATAGTGGTCTGTAGTTTTCTTTTTTGGTTGTGTCCCTGTCTGCTTTTGGTATCAGAGTGATGTTAGCTTCATAAAAGCTGGCAGGGAGTATTCCAGTGTCTTCAATCTTCTGGAAGACTTTTAAAAGTAGAGGTATTAGTTCTTCTTTGAAGGTTTTGTAGAATTCATTTGTAAAGCCATCTGGTCCAGGACTTTTATTTTTGGGGAGATTTTTGATAACTGTTTCAATTTCATTAGCTGTGATGGGCCTGTTCATGTTATCCACTTCCTCTTTACTTAGTTTTGGAAGTAGGTAGGTATCAAGGAAATCATTCATTTCTTCCAGGTTCTCTAGCTTGGTGGCATATAGTTGTTCATAGAAGTCTCGCATGATATGTTGAATTTCTGTGGTGTCTGTTGTGATATCTCCTCTTTCATTTACTATCTTATTTATTTGGGTCCTCTCCCTTTTTTGTTTTGTGAGTCTGGCTAAAGGTTTGTTGATTTTGTTTACTCTTTCGAAGAACCAACATTTACTTTCGTTGATCTTTTGTATGATTTTCCTATTCTCAATGTTATTTATTTCTGCCCTAACTTTAGTGATTTCTGTCCTTCTGGTTGCTTTAGGATTCCTTTGTTTTTCTTCTTCTAGGTCTTTAAGATGTGCAATCAGGCTGTTTATTTGTGCCTTTTCTTGTTTCCTAATGTGTGCTTGTATAGCTATGAATTTCCCTCTTTGGACTACTTTAGCTGTGTCCCAGATATTTTGATAGCTTGTGTCTTCATTTTCATTGAAGTCTCAAAACATTTTGATTTCTTCCTTGATTTCCTCTTTGACCCAGAAGTTGTTAAGAAGTGTACTGTTGAGCTTCCACATTTTGGGACTGTTACTAATGTTTGTTGATTGTTAAGTGTTAGTTTAATCCCACTGTGGTCTGAGAAGATGCTTGGGATGATTTCAGTGCTCTTGAATTGGCTGATCCTGTCTTTGTGGCCTAATATATGGTCTATCATTGAGAATGACCCATGTGGAATTGAGTAAAATGTGTATTCCAGTTTCTTGAGATGAATGACTCTGAAAATGTCCAATAGTTCTAGTTTATCTATCTCTTCATTTAGCTCCCTTATGTTTTTATTGATTTTCTGCCTGTATGATCTGTCAAGCTGAGAGAGTGTGGTGTTGAAGTCCCCTACTATGATTGTGTTACTGTTAATATATTGCTGTAGCTCTTTCAGTAGACATTTAATGTATTTAGATGGCTGCTCATTGGGTGCATAAATGTTAATAATTGTTAAGTCCTCTTAATTGACTGATCCTCTGAGCATTAAGTTGTGTCCATTCCTATCTTTTTAAATCTTTTTTTTTTTAATTTTTTAAATATTTGTTTTATTTATTTATTCCCTTTTGTTGCCCTTGTTGTTTTATTGTTGTAGTTATTAATGTTGTTATCATTGTTGGATAGGACAGAGAGAAATGGAGAGAGGAGGGGAAGACAGAGAGGAGGAGAGAAAGATAGATACCTGCAGACCTGCTTCACTGCCTGTGAAGCAACTCCCCTGCAGGTGGGGAGCCGGGGTTCGAACCAGGATCCTTATGCCGTTCCTTGTGCTTGCGCCACCTGCGCTTAACCCGTTGTGCTACAGCCCGACTCCCATCTTTTTAAATCTTATGTGTTTTAAAGTCTATCGTGTCAGATATGAGAATAGCTGTTCCTGCCCTTTTTTGTGGGCCATTGGCTTGTATGATAGTTTTCCATCCTTTCACTTTAAGTCTTTGTTTGTCTTGTTGAGTTAGGTGAGTTTCCTGTAGACAACATATTGTTGGGTTGTGTTCTCTCATCCATTTTCCTACTCTGTCTTTTAATAGGTGAATTCAGGCCATTGACATTTATTGATATCAAAGATTGAAGATATTTTAACTCCATTCTTGTAGAGTTTTAGAGTGTTTTGATATATGTCCTATTTGTGGTGGTCTGGTTGTTTATAGGAGACCTTTCAGAACTTCTTTCAGGGCAGGCTTGGTGATGGTTGATTCCTTCAACTGTTGCTTGTCTGAGAAGGTTTTGATGCCTCCATCTAGTCTGAATGACAGTCTAGCAGGATATAGTATTCTTGGCTGAAAGCCTTTCTCATTGAGCACTCGATAGATATCTTGCCATTCTCTTCAGGCCTGTAGTGTTTGTATGGAGAAGTCTGCTGCTAATCTTATGGGTTTTCCTTTGTAGGTGACTCTTTGTTTTTCTCTGTTTTTCTCTTGCAGCCTTGAGGATCCTTTCTTTATCCTTATTCCTTTCCATTCTAAGTATGATATGTCTTGGTGTCTTTAGGTCTGGGTTAATTGTTTGGGACCCTCTGGGCTTCTTGAATTTTTATGTCTTTGATGTTGTCTAGACTAGAGAAGTTTTCAGCTACTATGGCCTGGAAAATGCTTTCTTCCTCTCCTTCTCTTTCTTCTTCTAGTAAGCCAATAATGCGTATATTGTTTCTTTTGAAGTCATCCCATAGGACTCTGTTGTTTTCAGCATCTCTTAATCTCTTTTTGAGATCTCTTACTTCTTTTTTAGTTGTCTCTAATTCATCCTCAATCTTGCTAATTCTGTCTTCAGCCTCATAGATTCTATTCTCTCTGCCCTCTACTGTTTTCTGGAGGTCATCTATTTTGTTGCCCTGCTCTGATACTGTTTTAGCTTGTTCAGCTAGTTGCCTTCTTAGCTCAGCAATTTCAGCTTTCAGCTCTCTAATAACCATGAGATAATTAGTATTTTCTTCCATATTCTCATTTGTTGTTCCTGCATTTCTCATTACAATTTTTTCAAATTCTTTACTCACTCCTGTTATTATTTCCTTAGCTAATGTTTGAATGTTGAACTCATTATTTTGTGCTTCACCCTCTGGAGGACTTTTAGCTGGACTCTTGTTCTGGTTCAATTCTCCAATATTTTTTCTTGTTGTTTTAGCCATTTTATATATTATGTTATGAGTTCCCTTTATCAGTACTTTTCAAATTATTGATCACTATTGCCTGAATTGGCTTGTGTCTAAGTAAGTTAATTAAAGGGTTCACAGTGGTGGAAGTTAACAGTTATTTCAATTCCTGAGTTGGAGCTCAGTGGTTCTTCTTCTTCTAGCGTTGCCCTTCTTCCGTAGCCAGTCAACAGCGTCAGGTTGAGCCTGAGTTTCGAGACCTCCTTTGAATCTGGAGAGGTGTCAGTCGTTGACTATGTGGGTCATAGTCTGTCTGTAGCTGCAGGGGCAGTTCGTGTTGTCTCTGGCTCCCCAGCGATGGAACATAGCGGTGCACCGGCCATGGCCTGTTCGATAGTGATTGAGGAGGGCCCAATCATAACGTGCTAGGTCAAAGCCGGGTTGACGCTTGCAGGGGTCTGTGATGAGGTGTTTGTTCTTGACCTCAGCTGACTGCCAACTCTGTTTCTAAGAGTCTGGAACAGAGAAGTTCAGTGTAGGCGTAGGGGACCAGATTGGGTGACAAGACCTCAAGCGTTGCTCAGTGGTTTAAAAGCCTCTTTCTTTTTTTTCCTTCCCTGTAGGCTATGGGAGCCTGAGGGCTTTTAAACTATCAATAGGCTTCTTAGCTTAATCACTGACTCCTGACCGAGAGATAAAGCAGGGTGTGGCAGAGATAATCCAGTGGTTATGCAAAGAGACTTTCACAGCCCCTCAGCTATGCCACCGAGGTATAGGTCTTCTCCTGAGTTTCCTGGTTAGATCTCTGTCTCCTGGTGTCCTTCCCTGTCGCTGCTTCAGATTCTGAGGGTAGTAGCAATGGAGACTCAGAGTTGCACTTGGTGAGTCTCTGGGGAGTCCTCTCCTCCCTTAAGCTGTCCCCTTGTTGGTGGAGCAGACTGGAGGTGGTGTCTCAACTGATAAACTTCTGAACTGTTAGCAGTCACTTAATCTCTCCTTAGGCTCCTCTCTCCTCTCTGTCACCAGCCACACGTGTTTGTACTCACCTGTGATTTGCTGGGTTCCTGTGGTCATTCTAGTCCTGTCTTGTTTCAGTCTCGGATGGTCTCCTTTGGTATTCCTAGTTGATCCAGGAGAGGAGAGGAGAGCTGATAACTTTTTTCTTTCAGCATATTCAGTTACAGTGATGCCTTGAAACGTAGAATAGCATTTCCTTGGCAGCAGAAAGAATAACTTCAAATAAAGCCAACAAAATTAAGAGAACTTCTGTGATCATTTTAACTGGAGCAGATCTCAGTTTTTTACAGTCATTCAGCAGATACAGTGGTAGTGAAGATGCATGTAACTTACCATACTGAATGTTTAAAATATAATTATCAGAGTAACTGAATCACACTGTGATTAAAACACACAAAACAGATAGCAACACTTAGCCATATTGAGTTTTGAAAATTAAATGGTATAGAGTGGTCCGTCCAGGAGGTGGCACGTGGATAAAGCATTGGATTCTCAAGCATGAGATTCTAAATTCAATCCTTGGCAGCCCATGTACCAGAGTGATACCTGGTTCTTTCTCTCTTTCCTCCTTTTTTTAAAAATATTTATTTATTTTTCTTTTTTTGTTATTGTAGTTATTGCTGTTGTTATTGATGTCGTTGTTGTTAGATAGGACAGAGAGAAATGAAGAGAGGAGAGGAAGACAGAGAGGGGGAGAGAAAGACAGACACCTGCAGACCTGCTTCACTGCCTGTGAATCGATTCCCGTGCAGGTGGGGAACCGGGGGCTCGATCCGGGATCCTTCTGCCATTCCTTAAGCTTCGTGCCATGTGCACTTAACCCGCTGCGCTACTGCTCGACTCCCTCTCTCTTTTCCTTCTATCTTTCTCATTAATAAATAAAATCTCTAAAAAAAAAAAAAATTAAATGGGTGATCTGGGAGGTGGCGCAGTGGCTAAAGCACTGGACTCTCAAGCATGAGGTCCTGAGTCCAACCCCAGCAGCACATGTACCAGAGTGATGTCTGATTCTTTCTCTTTCTCCTATCTTTCTGATCAATAAATAAATATTAAAAAAATTAAATGGTATGATGCAACTAAATTACTTGAGCAAAAATGCTCAGACTGTATTTAAGCCCTCAATATGTGTTAGTTATTATTGATACTCTTCTCCCAACTTTAGCAATAGAGTAGAGTTGTCTGGCTTACAATTTTAGGCCAATCTTAATTCTTTTTTTTTTCTTTATTTGATTCTCAGTTGTCTGATATTAATTAGTACCATCTGAGTTGCCTGTTTAAATTGTTATCAAAGGTCTTGTCCATAAAGATTCTGATACATACAAACATACACACACAGTAAGGAAGATAAAATATTCATTTTTAATTTTTCTCATGGATTTTGTTTAAATGGTCTAAGGTGTTGCTTGTTTTTAGGTGATATTCTTCTTACTATTTTTTAACATCTTCAGGGTTTGTAAAGTGAAGCCAGTTTGGAGACCCACTGGCTATTACACATTATAATTAGGAATCTACATGTTGAACAGCTGATTTAGTTAAGTGGTCAAAAAACCACACTTAGAAAAGTACTGGACTGTACTCTGTCTCATAATGCCTGGGGCAGGTTAATCTGCCTTTCTCATAAACTATTGTGGATAATAATGTTATTTAATAATTGAATTGATATATGAATTTAAGATGCTTAGCATGCTAGCTGGCATGTAGTAAAAACTGACAATTTTCCCATTCTTTGTTCTTCATTATTTTAACTTACTGTGTTTATAGCTGGTTTTATTTTTTAATTTTGTTTACTTTTTGCTGCTTATGTATTATAATCTTTGCCAACTTCTATACTAAACTCTGAGGGGCTAGAGTAACAACTCATATTTTTCATTTCCACAGCGGCTGATCCAATGATGAATATCCTAGTTTTTTTTTTGTTTTTTTTTTAACCCAGAGCACTGGTCAGCTCTGGTTCAATATTCTGGTTTTTTATACTTGTTTTTATACTTTTTTTTTTTATGTTCCTTTCTTTCAGGTATAATCTCAGGTGTGAAACTAAGATTTTGTTAAAGCTGCCCAAGCTCTCATTGAGTTTCATTTTTGTTGTCTTTTACGTCAGTTATTCCCGTCTCTATTTCAATAGTTTTATTCCCCTAGTGTTCATTAGGCAACCTATTTATGTAACTATAATGTAGAAGGCGTTTTTTTAACTTGAGAATTACCTTTCTTTTTTATTTATTTATTTTCCCTTTTGTTGCTCTTGTTGTTTAACACTGTTGTGGTTATTGATGTCGTTGTTGTTGGATAGGACAGAAATGGAGAGAGGAGGGGTAGAGAAAGACAGACACCTGCAGACCTGCTTTACAGCATTATGCCAGTGCTTGCACGCCACATGCGCTTAACCCGCTGTGCCACTGCCCGACTCCCTCTTTGTTATTTTTTAAAAAGGTTTTATTTATTTATTAATGAGAAAAATAGGAGAGAAGGAACCAGATATCACTCTGGTACATGTGCTGCCGGGGATTGAACTCGGGACCTCATGTTTTGAGAATCCAGCGCTTTATTCATCGTGCCACCTCCCAGACCACACATTTCTTTTTCTTTTCTTTTTTTTAGATTTTAATTAATTTATTTTATAATTTAATTTTTTAAAATATTTATTTATTTTGAAATAGAGACAGAAAAATTGTGAGGGAAGGGGGAAATAGTGCGGGAGAGAGACAGGCAGACATCTGCAGACCTGCTTCACCACTCATGACGCTTTCCCCCTGCAGGTGGAGACTAGGGCCTTGAACCCGTTTCTTTGCATACTGTAATGTGTGTACTTAACCAGGTGCACCACTGCCTGCCCCCCTTTTTATTTATTCATGAGAAAAAGGAGGAGAGAGAAAGAACTAGACGTCACTCTGGTACATGTGATGCCAGGAATTGAACTTAGGATCTCACGCTTGAGAGTGCAGTGCCTTATCCACTGTGCAACCTCCCAGACCACAAGAATTACTTTTCTGGCTCAACATGTATAAAAAGATGTCATTATGAAGAGTTACTAGTAATTAAAATAAATTATTTAGTGTAAATAACGAGCAATTAAGTATCCAAGGAAGTCTTTCTTTTTTTTATATTTATTCCCTTTTGTTGCCTTTGTTTTATTGTTGTAGTTATTATTGTTGTTATTGATGTCATTGTTGGATAGGACAGAGAGAAATGGAGAGAGGCAGGGAAGAAATGGGGGAGCCGGGGAATTCTTAATGTGGGTCCTTGCGCTTTGCGCCATGTGCGCTTAACCCGCTGTGCTACCGCCCAACTCCCTACCAAGGAAGTTTATGGAGAGAAGAGCAATGGGCTTGCAAACATGAGGTTGTGAGTTCTATCTCTGACATCATTTATGTCCAAGTAGTGAGTGCTCTGACTCACACTCACTTCGCACTAATAGTTTCTTTAAATAAAAGAATGAACAGTTTGAATTTTATGATCTGCAGTTACTTTTGTTTATAAGAAATATTAATGCATTTTAGGTGGTGGCCGTTATGTGCCAGGCTCTGCTGGTACAGGAACTTCCACGGCTGGAGTTGATCCATTTACAGGTACACATTTAAAATTTTCTTTTAGAGTTTTAAATTTTAATGAAACTTATTTGATGAAAAACTATGGGGTGTGTGTGTTTTCAAGGCCACACTTACTTGATGAAAAATTATGTTGTGTGTGTGTGTGTGTGTGTGTGTGTGTGTGTGTGTATTCAAGGCCAAACCCTGTAACCTAGCTTTTAGAGTATTCCCAGAAACAGTGCAACCCTCTTGCACTACTGGTGGGAATATAAATTGGTCCAACCCCTGTGGAGAGCAGTCTGGAGAACCTTCACAAGGCTAGAAATGGACCTTCCTTTTGACCCAGTAATTCCTCTCCTAGGGATATATTCTAAGGACTCAGTCACACCCATCCAAAAAAATTCATGTTCACCTATGTTCATAGCAGCACAATTCGTAATAAACAAAACCTGGAAGCAACACAGGTGCCCAACAACATATGAATGGCTGAGAAAGTTGTGGTATATATATACATAATGGAATACTACTCAGCTATTAAGAATAATAAACCCACCTTCTCCAACCCATCTTGGATGGAACTAGAAGGAGTTATGTTAAGAGAGGTAAGTCAGAAAGAGAAAGACAAGTATAGGATGATCCCACTCATAAACAGAAGTTGAGAAAGAACAGAAAGGGAAATGCACAATAGAAGTTGACTGAGTTTACAGTATTGCAGTAACTAAAAACCTCTGGGTGGGGGGTAGGGGGGGTAACAGACCTTTGGTGGCTAGAATGGTGCTAATACACACTCCTACTAACTTATAGTATTATAAATCACTATATAATCAATATGAGAGGAGAAAAATGGGTTTTATGTCTCAAACTTTTTGATGCATAGACCCTAGTTCTGAATTTATTTTCCTTCAATCTAAGTACTTAACATGTCAAATTGGTAACCTGACTGAAGTTTAACAGTGGGCTTAAAATGTCATACATCTCTAACAATGACTATTTCTTTGAAATATTAAATCACCTATAATCTTAGACCAGGGAGACCAGAAGCAACTGGTTGTGTCACTATATAACATACAGCTATATAAGAATAGCATTAAGGGAGTTGGGCGGTAGCGCAGGTGGCGCAAAGCACAAGGACCGGCTTAAGGATCCCGGTTCCAGACCCCAGCTCCCCACCTTCAGGGGAGTCGCTTCACAGGTGGTGAAGCAGGTCTGCAGGTGTCTATCCTTCTCTCCCCCTCTCTGTCTTCCCCCCCCCTCCATTTCTCTCTGTCCTATCCAACAATGACAACAACAATAATAACTACAACAAGGGCAACAAAAGGGAATAAATAAAATAAATTTTTAAAAAATAGCATTAAATGACATGAATCATGGTGAGAGCTTGTATGACACAGCAAATCCTATTCCTGGGATTTTCAAAGTAAACCAAATTCCTAAATAACTTCGTTACAAAAGTAACTTTCCTTCTTAAACTCTAAGACAGCAGGACCCTTCCCCCTTCTCTATAAAACCCATATTTCTCCCAGTCCTAGAATACTCCCAGAATTATCTTATTACTGCCCATTTCGGGAGCTTATAAAAGTATTTCAGGGGCCCCGGGCGGTAGCACTGGGTTAAGCGTACATGATGCGAAGCACAAGGACCAGCATATGGATCTGGGTTTGAGCCCCGGCTCCTCACCTCCAGAGTGGTCGCCTCACAAGTGGCAAAGCAAGTCTGCAGGTGTCTTATCTCTCTCTCCCCCTCCTCTCTGGATTCCTCTGTTCTATCCAACAACAAGGACAGCAATAACAATAATAACAACAATGATAAGGGCAACAAAAGGGGAAAAATAGCCTCCAGGAGCAGTGGATTTGTAGTGCAGGCACCAAGCCCCAGCAGTAACCCTGGAGGCAATAATAATAATAATTTTTGACTACTTACTGTGATTTTCATCTTTTGTTCTGTGAATAGGGAATAGTGCCTACCGATCAACTGCATCTAAAACGGTGAATATTTACTTCCCCAAAAAAGAGGCTGTTACTTTTGACCAAGCAAATCCTACACAGATATTAGGTAAGTATGTTTTAATTAAATAATTTTCTCATCTATTCATATACCCTTGAAAGATCTCAGTGTTTTTTGTCCTGGGAACGTGGTATTGACGTCTGCTATGATATTATATAACTACAACAAACATATAGTCTGATAATGAGTCCTTAAATCTTTGTAAGAAGCCTAATAAATATAAAGTAAAGGCTGAGGAGATAGCATAATGGTTATGTAAAAAGGCTTTAGTGCCTGAGGCTCTGACACCTCAGATTCAGTTCCCAGCACCATCATGAGCCAGAGTTGAGCAATGTTCTGATAAAATAATTAAAATAAATAGTTACAAAACATACATATATATTAAGTACCTAATGATGACTTTAGTAAGAAAAAAAAACTAGAGAAAAATGTAAGTTCTATTCCTGTATTCTCTTAATGTCTTCAGGTAAAAATATGCAAACAATTTTACAGTTTTATTAATGAAAGAACCATACCATCATTGTATTTATGCAGTGCTGAGTTGAACTCAGGACTTCATGTTTTCAAGTCCTACTTTGAAAGTCCTATACTCTTGTTACCTTCTGCTGTACCACCTGTCACCTTTCTGCTACGAGAAACCATTTTAGAAAGTAAAAATTGCATCTTTTTAAAATTAGTGGCCTGGGGCCTGGCGGTGGCGCACCTGGTTAAGCACACATTACAGTGCACAAGGACCCAGGTTCAAGCCCCTGGTCCTCACCTGAAGGGGAAAAAAGCTTCATGAAAGAAGCAGAGCTGCAGATGTTTCCCTCTCAATTTCTCTCTGTCTCTATTCAATAAGTAAATACATATATGCCCAGAGCCAGGTGGTGGCACACCTGGTTAAGTGTACATGTTACAATGCTCAAGGCTCGAGTTCAGAACCCCTTTCTACACCTTCATGGGGGGAAAGCTTTGCAAGTGGTGAAGCAGTTCTACAGGTATCTCTCTCTCTCTCTCTCTTTTTCTCTCTGTCTCCCCCTACCATCTCAATTTCTGGCTGTCTATCCAATAAAAGATAATCTAAAAAAATTGAAAAATACTTATTAAAAATTAGTGGACCGTGGAGTCTATTTAACTAAAAGATAGTTTAAGTTGTACATTAAAAGTGAGAGTTGGGAGTCGGGCAGTAGCGTAGCAGGTTAAGTGCACATGGCGCAAAGGACAAGGACCGCCGTAAGGATCCCGGTTTGAGCCCCTGGCTCCCCACCTGCAGGAGGTTGCTTCACAGGCAGTGAAGCAGGTCTACAGGTATCTTATCTTTCCCTCCTCTCTATCTTTCCATTCTCTCTCCATTTCTCTCTGTCCTACCCAACAGCAACTATGACAACAATAACAACTACAACAAGCACAACAATAAGGGCAACAAAATGGGAAAAATAGCCTCTAGGAGCAGTGGATTTGTAGTGCAGGCACCTAGCCCCAGCAATAACCCTGGAGGCAAAAAAAAAAAAAAAAAAGTGAGAGTTGACATAACTATGACCTTAGGAGAACTATGGTGGTTATAGCTGGAGAAGAGTGGGGGCACAGAATATATATACTGAATATATTAATAATTAAATATATTAATAATATATCTTAATATATTTTTTAAATGAGGTTTGAGGGGCTGGAAGGAGTTGGACCCAGTTAAGTGTGTGTTTTTTTTTTTTATTTTTTTACAATGTACAAAATCTGGATGCAAACTCCCAGTGCCCACCTGTAGGGGTAAAATTTCACAAGCTGTAAAGCAGTGCTGCAGATATCTCTCTCTCCCTCTTCCTCTCTGTTTCTCCCTTCCCTCTTGATTTCTTCCTGTCTATCCAATAAATAAAACAATTAAAAAATTTAAAAACAAAAATGAGAGTTGAAGTTTGTGTGACCATGGTTCAAACCCATGGGAGCTATGACAGTGAAGGAGATTTCTGTGATGTTATGTCTATACCTTTCTATCTGAAGGGAGTAGGGGCATGGGATAGCCCAGAGCAGTGAAATTGCATGTACATAGTGCCCAGGTTCCACCAAGTTTGTTTTTTTTTTTTTTTAAAGATGTTTGATAGGCTTTGATTGCTTTTAATTAATTTTTACTAAACAAAACGATTTTTAAAATCATTTTAATTTATTTTTATTTCTTTTCCTTTTTGTTGTCTTTGTTGTTTTTATTGTTGATGTCGTCTTTGTTGGATGAGAGAAATGCAGAGAGGAGGGAAAGACAGAGAGGGGGAGAGAAAGACTCCTGTAGACCTGCTTCACTGCTTGTGCAGCAACTCCCCTGCAGGT
This sequence comes from Erinaceus europaeus, assembly GCF_950295315.1. Classification (NCBI taxonomy): domain Eukaryota; kingdom Metazoa; phylum Chordata; class Mammalia; order Eulipotyphla; family Erinaceidae; genus Erinaceus; species Erinaceus europaeus. Next base: position 61,984,698 of record NC_080171.1, on the reverse strand, counting down.
GGGGAGCCAGGGCTTGAAATTGGGATTCTTATGCTTATTCTTGTACATTGCACCACATGCGCTTACTCCACTCTGCTACTGCGGAACCCCTTTTATTGTTATTTTTTTTTAGATTGGATACAAATATATTGGGATTTAATTGAGATAAGATAGCTTCTACATATGAACATGAAATGAGATTTCTGGACATTTTTTCAAGTCATAAAAATCTAAAGGGACTCTTATTTTATATTCCATATAGAAATGTTCAGTATTCTGTTAGTGATAAACAAAAACTTTAGGGCCAAAGAACAGTGAAAGTGTTTCAAGTTTTCTGTTATGGTTAATAAAAAATTTATAAATTGGGACAATTTATTTTCCTAATCCTTTTGTGATAGTTGTTTGGGCTCTTTCTTTGAGAAAACAATATAAAATGACTGAGTGAACTGGGAGGTGGTACAGAGAATAAACAGTGAACTATAAGTAATGTGTTCAGTGTGTGTAAAAGAACTAAATAAATTAAGCATTGGAAAAATATTTAAGTCTTTGACTATTTTCCTGACAGGTGAAATTTAACTCACTGAAAGTGCTTCTAAATTTTCTTATTGAGAAAATGTGGGATTGACTTTTTTGGCATATGATATATGACATTGTTTTGAAAATAGCAGTGATTACAAATATGATATATTTTAACACTTGCACTAAGTGAAGAGCTTTAGAAGATCTTAGAAAAATTACAGGTAAAGGGGCCAGACAGTAGCACACCTGGTTAAGCACTCATATATTATTGTGTTCAAGGACCCAGGTTCAAGCCCCTGGTCCCCACCTGCAGGGGGGAAAGCTTCACGAGTGGTGAAGAAGGGCTGTAGGTGTTTCTCTGTCTTTCCTCCTCAATTTGCCCCATCCCTCTCAATTTTTCTCTGTCTTTATCCAATAAGTATATAAATATTTAAAAAACAAAAAAACATAATATAAAGTATAATATAATATAAAGTATATCTGTAACTTTTCTTTTTTTGTATTATGCTTAGTTTAAAAATACTCAGTGGACCTTGATTGTATGGTCTTTGATAGTTGCTGTGAAAAGTCTGTCTTCCCGTGGTGTATTGTAGAGTACTGTTATTCAAAATTTTCTTATTTATCTATTCTCTCTGTTTGCATACAGTAAGAGAATTTGAAGATTTGATTTTGGGTTCTAGGTAAACTGAAAGAACTTAATGGAACTGCACCAGAAGAAAAGAAGTTAACGGAGGATGATTTGATAATTCTTGAAAAGATACTGTCTCTAATATGTAATAGTTCTTCAGAAAAGCCTACAGCCCAGCAACTTCAGATTTTATGGAAAGCTATTAACTGGCCTGAAGGTAAAATATTCTCTTTTTTTAAAAAAATATATATATATATATATATATATTATTTTATTTATTATTTTTTTTACCAGAGCATTGCTCAGCTCTACCTTATGGTGGTGTGGGGGACTGAACCTGGGACCTTGTGCTATCTACCCCCACCCGGTAAATGTAATATTCTTTGAAATGTAACTAGAAAGCAATAAGTATGTCTTTGTATTTGTCAGTATTCCTGGTGTTTATAGATTTTTATTTATTTATGTATTTTTTAGTATTTATTTAGTTTCCCTTTTGTTGACCTTGTTTTATTGTTGTAGTTATTATTGTTGTTATTAATGTCATCGTTGTTGGATAGGACAGAGAGAAATGGAGAGAGGAGGGGAAGACAGAGGGGGAGAGAAAGATAAGACACAGGCAGACCTACTTCACCACCTGTGAAGCGACTCCCCTGCAGGTGGGGGGCTGGGGAGCTTGAACCGGGATCCATGCACCAGTCCTTGCGTTTCACTCCATGTGCGATTAAACTGTTGCGCTAGCACTCAACTCCCTCCCTAGATTTTTATTTTTTATAACCAGTAGGTTTACCACTATCAATCCACTGCTCTTTGTTACCCCCCCCCCCTTTTCTTTCTTTTATTTCATAGGACAGAGAGAAATTGAGGGGGGAATGAAAGATGGAGAGGGATATGGAAAGAGAAGCAATGGAAAGAGAAGCATTGGGGATTGATTGGTAGCGCAGTGGGTTAAGTGCACACATGGTGCCAAGTGCAAAGACCAGCATAAGGATCCCAGTTCCAGCCCCGGCTCCTCACCTGCAGGGGAGTCGCTTCACAGGCGGTGAAGCAGGTCTGCAGGTGTCTATCTTTCTCTCCCCCTCTCTGTCTTCCCCTCATCCCTCAATGTCTCTCTGTCCTATCCAACAACAATGACAGCAATAACAACAATAATAAAACAACAAGAGCAACAAAAGGGGGAGAAAGACATTTAAAAAAAAATAGAGAAGCACTTTCACTGATCGTGAAACCCCTCCCTCTCCCCCTGCAAGCGTGAAACCCCTCCCTCTCCCCCTGCAAGTGAGGACCAGGGACTTGAACCCAAGTCTTTGTGTATGGTAGCTTGTGTGCTGTACTGCATGCACACAATATGGCCCCTGTAGATCTTTGAATCTTACACTGCGTGGCTGTATTCACATTGTGAGGACTGTGCAAAAACCATTTGCTTTGTCACTGTAACCCATAGTCTTATTCTCGTCATATGTCATGTGAGAGTCTGAGGGTTCTGTAATCCTCCCCATACATATACCCCTTATATACTGTTCCAGAACATTTTGTGGATCCCCTATCAACTACCTGATAAGCTTTTCATGACCTATTAAGCCTACACTGTAAATATTTTTTTTAAGATATTTTTAAAATTCACTTTTTTTCCCATTCCTAAAGTGTTGTCTCCTTAGTTCTTCATGCTATTGAATTATTACAGGGAGAAAAAAAAAGTTCTACAAAATATCTCTATTTGGGGTTTGGCTGGTCACTTAATATATTCTACTGCTTCTATAATTTCTTCTAGTTATATATATTTTGTTGTTGTTGTTTATTCCCTTTTGTTGCTCTTGTTGGTTTATTGTTGTAGTTATTGTTGTTGTTATTGATGTCACTTTTGTTGGATAGGACAGAGAGAAATGGACAGAGGAGGGGAAGAGAGGGAGAGGGAGAGAAAGACAGACACCTGCAGACCTGCTTCCCTGCCTGTGAAGGTCCCCTGCAGGTGGGAAGCCGGGGGCTTGAACCGGGACCCTTCCGCTGGTCCTTGAGCTTCGCACCACATGCACTTAACCTGCTGCGCTACCGCCCGACTCCCTGAGATATTTTTATTAATAACTTAATATGGTTTGCAAGATCATAAGTTTATAGGGACATAGTTTCACACTACACCCACCATGACAGTTCCACCCTCCCCATGTTTCCCTAGCTTTTCTCCCCTCCCCAAAGGTAGCCACCATAGTTTTTTTTTCTCTCTCTCTCCCTTTCTTTCTTTCCTTCCTTCCTTCTTTCCTTCACAACATCTTCTGCTATACATATTTAGATTATGGTTCAGTGGTATTTGTGTTTGTTTTAAGGTAAGTATCCTTTACAAATGGTGCTACATACAACCTTTCTGTCAAAAGGCACACCATTTTATAAAGTATTTTCTGGGGTTGGGTGGTGGCACAGCTGGTTGCTCGCACATATCACAGTGTTTAAGTACCTGGGTTCAAGTCTCAGGTCACCAACTGCAGGGGGAAAGCTTTGCAAGTGAAGCAGGGCTGCAGGTTCCTTTCTTATCTCTCTCCTTCTTTATCTTCCCCATCCTCTCAATTTTTGGCTGTCTGTATCTAATAAAGTGCTTTCCCATTTCAACTCTTTGATCTTGATGTAGGGTTTAAATGATGGCGGTCTCCATCCCACTCATTCTATAAGGATTTGTTGAATACTCATTGTGTCAGAATTTTTGATAATCTAGGAAAATTGTCTCATTTTTTAAAAGCCATATATGAGCTGTAGCAATAAATACAGCCTCCGTGACTAAGAAAATCATATTCAGAAATACATTTGTTGGGGACTGGGTGGTGGTGCATCTGGTTAAATGCACGTATTACCATGTGCAAGGATCTGGGCTTGAGACCCCACTCCCCACCTGCAGGGGGAGGTTTCACAAGTAATGAAGTAAGTACTGCAAGTATTTTTCTTTCTTCCCCTCTATCTCCCCCTCCCTTCTCAATTTCTCATTATCCTACCAAATAAAGACAAAAAAAAAAAAAAAAAGCCACCAGGAGCCAGTGGATGACCTTTCCTTTTTCTTCTTCTCCTCTTCCTTCTTTTTTAAAGAAATGTTTTATTTATTTTTTGTCTCCAGGGTTATTGCTGGGGCTCGGTGCCATCACTATGAATCCACTGATCCTGGAGGCTTTTTTTCCCATTTTGTTGCCCTTGGTGTCACCCTTGTTATTGTTGTTATAGCTGTTGTTGTTGGATAGGACAGAGGGAAATCGAGAGAGATGGGGAAGACAGAGGAGGAGAGAAAAATAGACACTTGTAGACCTGCTTCACCACCTGTGAGGCGACCCTCCTGCAGGTGGGGATCTGGGGGCTGGAACTAGGATCCTTATGTAGGTCCTTGAGCTTTGTGCCATGTGCGCTTAACCTGCTGTGCTACCACCCAGTTCCCCAGTGGACTTCTTGTGGAGGCACTGAGCCCCGGTGATAACCCTGGTGGCAATAAAAACAAATAAAAAAATGCAGAAATTCATGTATTTGGTGTTTGGAAGAGAGCTAACCTGGTAGGGTATGTACCGTCTCATGCACAAAGGTTTGAGCACGAGCATAAGGGACGCTCTACCACGTTAGGTCAAGTCTATCTGTCATTCTCCTTTTCTTTCTCTCTCTCTATCTCTCTCTCTATCTCTGTCTATCCCTCCCTCCCCTCTCCCTCCCTCTCTCCCCCCCTCCCCCTTCCCCTCTCCCTCTCCTTACTGGATGTAAAAAAAAAACAAACTACCCAGGAGCAATTGAATCATATATGCAGGAAGCCACGGTGGCACAGAAAAAGCGGGAGAAAGGAAGGACTTTTATGAGACAGGCACATGATCTTTAATATTTTCTGAAATTGTAACAAGAAAATGCAATCGTTAAAAATTGAGGTACAGTCATAGATTTTTTTTTTCCCTAAACATTAATGAATTTTTCTCTTTTAATAGATATTGTCTTTCCTGCACTTGACATTCTTCGGTTGTCAGTTAAGCATCCCACTGTGAACGAGAACTTCTGCAATGAAAAGGAAGGGGCTCAGTTCAGCAGTCACCTTATCAGTCTTCTGAACCCGAAAGGAAAGCCAGCAAATCAGCTGCTTGCTCTCAGGACTTTTTGCAATTGTTTTGTTGGCCAGGCAGGACAAAAGCTCATGATGTCCCAGAGGGAATTGCTAATGTCCCATGCAATAGAACTGAAATCAGGGACCAATAAGAACATTCACATTGCACTAGCTACACTGACCCTGAACTATTCTGTCTGTCTTCATAAAGACCATAACATTGAAGGGAAAGCTCAGTGCTTGTCTGTAATTAGTACAATCTTGGAAGTTGTACAAGACCTAGAAGCCACTTTTAGACTCCTTGTGGCTCTTGGGACACTTATTAGTGATGATTCAAATGCTGTACAGTTAGCCAAGTCTTTAGGTGTTGACTCTCAAATTAAAAAGTATGCGTCCGTATCAGAACCAGCTAAAGTAAGTGAATGCTGTAGACTTATCCTAAATTTGCTGTAACGGCGGGGGAGGAACTAAGATTTTCAATTCATTAGTGTATTGTTTTTTTTTCCTCACATTTTTCATGACTGATTACAGATGATAAACAAATGCTGTGGATTAAGATTTCAGATCTTGTAAAGTTTGGAAGGGGGGCAAAGGAAAAATAAAATTTTTGCATTGATGGACTGTGAAAATTTCCTGTGTAATGTCAGTGGGTATTCAAGAGTTTGGAAACATTGAGAATGAACTATAGTCATCAACCATAACATTGGCCAAAAGTCAAGGGCTTTTACTTATATACTTTACTAACTTATATTTCCCCAAACTGTTAACTATTAGTGGTTGTCTTTTCTGTGTGTGTGAGAGAGAGGAATCAGGACATAGCTCCAGGGAGCCGGGCGATGGTGCAGTGGGTTAAGTGCATGTGGCACAAAGCGCAAGAACCGGCATCAGGATCCCAGTTCGAGCCCCAGGCTACCCATCTGCAAGGGGGTCGCTTCATAAGCGGTGAAGCACGTCTGCAGGTGTCTATCTTTCTCTTCCCTCTCTGTCTTCCCCTCCTTCTTGATTTCTCTCTGTCATATCCAGTAACAACAATAATGATAAACAACAAGAGCAAGAAAAGGGGAAAAATAGAAAGAAAGAAAGAAAGAAAGAAAGTTTGAAAAAAGAACATAGCTCCATTTTTCATGGAGTTCCACTTGTTAAGCCATAGGTGCTCTCTCATCTTATGCCAGGGACCAAACCCAGAACTTACTACCATAAAACATTGATACTCTACATATGAGCTCTCTCCCTGACTCCAGAGTGGTTGTCTTTTTTTTTTTTTTTTTTTGCCTCAGTGCCTGCACCATGAATCCACTGCTCCTGGTGGCCATCCCCCCCCTTTTTGTTGCCCTTGTTGTGGTTATTATTGTTGTTGTTGATGTTGTTCATTGTTGGATAGGACAGAGAGAAATGGAGACAGGAGGGGAAGACAGAGGGGGAGAGAAAGACACCTGCAGACCTGCTTCACCGCCTGTGAAGCGACTCCCCTGCATGTGGGGAGCCGGAGGCTCGAACCGGGATCCTTATGCTGGTCCTTGCACTTTGCACCATGTGCGTTTAACCCACTGCGCTACTGCCTGACCCCCAGTGATTGTCTTTTTTATTTAATTTCTGTTCTATACATTTTTAAGATTGGATATGTTTTAAGGACTTCTTGTAGGATAACTACTTACTATTTGTTTTAAATATTCCCTTTTGTTGCCCTTGTTTTATTATTGTAGTTATTATGGTTATTGTTATTGATGTTGCTGTTATTGGATAGGACAGAAAGAAATGGAGAGAAGAGGGGAAGACAGGGAGAGAGAAAGATAGACACACCTGCAGACCTGCTTTATCGCTTGTGAAGTGACTCCCCTGCAGGTGGGGAGCGGGGGCCTGGAACCAGGCTCCTTAATGCCAATACTTCCACTTTGCACCACCTGTGCTTAACCTGCTGTGCTACCGCCCGATTCCCCTACTTGAATTTTTTTTAAGTGAACGTTATTATAAATTATTTCACATATTGAAAATAAAATTTCATCCTTTAAGTCATTTGTAAATGTAGAATGTGTTTAATGGCTTATTTTCATTATGGTAGGTTATGTGTCAATTCAGCCAACAAGGCCTCCAATTGGTTGTAGGCTTATGATACAGTTTGTCTTTCCTGTCACTATCAACCATTTTTTAAATTCATTTCAATTTTGGTTATCTGATACTGATTTTAATCATTTTCATTATTTCAAAGGAAATTTTCAGTGTGTTGAAATTTGGCAGATACTTGTCTAAGCAAGAGTACATCAAATACTTTTTTTTTTTAAATGTCCAAAACCTTTCATGTGAAATTGTTTTTGCCCTAACATGGTCCTGCTGTTGTGCTAACCACTTTGATTTAGCTCTCAAAACCCTCTTAAGAGATAGATGATAATAATTTGCTTTCAGAGGATAATGTGCACTCATGACATGATTTTTGTGTCTAAGAGAACTTTAGTTTCTTAAAAGATGCGTAACTGTTTCTTATTTAAAACTGGGAGAGATCTTTTTACAAAGAGGACTTTGTCAAAATATCAACATACTCAGTCTTAATGATATATAGAAGCATGAATTTTCTGAGTTAATTTCAGATTACCATTTAAGAAGAAAAATTCTTCTCCTGTAATAAGCAGTTCCAGGGATCTGGATTACCTCAAGGGGAATTGACTTTTTAAAATTAAGTAGTAAGCACAAATAATTTATCTGTAGTATTTTGAGATATGAGGTGTCATAGGAAATTAATAGAACTGGACGCAGGGACTAGTAGATCTTCAAACAATGTTAAGTTGGATCCTGGATCTGTCTGCTAGGATCCCCTCTGCTTCAGTTGCTTCATGCTTCCATGTAGATGCAACAGATAGTCAGAATTTTTAAATTGAGCCTTTAAGGCATTTTCAGTTTTGTGTGATGGGATCAGAAATTAGGTTGGGGGGAGTCGAGCGGTAGCACAGTGGGTTAAGTGCAAGTGGTGCAAAGCACAAGGACAAGCTTAAGGATCCTGGTTCGAGCCCCCAGCTCCCCACCTGCAGGGGAGTCGCTTCACAGTCGGTGAAGCAGGTCTGCAGGTGTCTGTCTTTCTTCCTCTGTCTTCCCCTCCTCTCTCTGTTTCTCTCTGTCCTATCTAACAATGATGACATCAATAACAACAACAATTAAAAAAAAAAAAAAGAAATTAGGTTGGGGTCAAATAGGTTCAACTCCCCAAACCCATCCACCATTATACAAAGTTCTTTTGTGCCTTGAAAACCTTTTAAATATTTATTAGATAGAGACAGAAGTCTATAGGGAAATGGGAGACGGGGAGAGATGTGCAGCACTGCTTTACTGCTGCTGACTCCTTTAGGTGGGATACCTTGAAAATTCACTACTTATATACATTTGAAAAAAACATGGTAACCAGAGACTAATAGCCCTGAGAAGCTGATTAGACACATTTCTATAGCAGTAGTACACTCAACACTCATAGGCATTCACCCTAGGCACGGTTGAGAAAGAAGAAAGAAAAGGAAAGGGAGTCTGGCGGTAGCACAGTGGATTAAGCGCACTTGATGCAAAGCCTAAGGATCTGGGTTCCAGCCCCAAGCTCCCCATCTGCAGGGGAGTCACTTCACAAGCGGTGAAGCAGTTCTGCAGGTGTCTTTCTCTCCCCCTCTCTGTCTTCCCCCCCTCCATTTCTCTCTGTCCTATCCAACAATGACAACATGAATAACAATAACTACAACAACAAGGGCAACAAAAGGGAATAAATATTTTAAAAAAACATTAAAAAGTGTGGGTATAGCATAATGGTTATGCAGAGACTAATGCCGGAGACTCTCAAGTCCCAGGTTCAATCCCCCACACCGCCATAAGTCAGAGCTGAGAATCCTCTGGTTAAAAAAAAGGAAGAAAAGGAAAACAAACAAAAACCCCCAGGCCTAGAAGTTTCCTGGCCTCTGAGATAATAGTTTTAGGTGCATCATGGGAGAGCCGCTATAATACTAGAAGGAAAGTTGCAGCCATTTCCCCTCATCCCTCCTACATACTTTACTGCTCCCTTCCAAGTATTCAAATGCACATGAAAAAAAACTTAGCAATGAATAGAACCAATTCCCTCCTGAGGCACCTAAGGTCCCTGGTTCAACCACCAGCATCACCGTAAGCCAGATCTGAGTAGTGCTCTGTTCTCTGTGTATCTTTCTTTCTGTCTCTCTCTCTCATAAATAAATAAAAATTTAAAAAGTAATAAGTGCCTGCCCCCCCCTTCCCAAACTTCCAGGTCCCAGTGTGGTGTAGTGGCTATCGCATTAGACTTAAAAGCATGAAGTCCTAAGTTTCATCATCAGTAGCACACATGTCAAAGTGATGCTCTGGTTTCCTCTTATGTTGATAAGTAATCTTATTTAAAAACAGCCAAACCTCATGTGTCAACAGTGGTTATGATAAAAATGACAGGGAGTCAGGCTGTAGTGTAGCGGGTTAAGTGCTGGTGGTGCAAAGAGCAAGGAGGCGTATGGATCCCGGTTCCAGCCCCCGACTCCTCACCTGTAGGGGAGTCCCTTCACAGGTGGTAAAGTAGATCTGCAGGTGTTATATCTTTCTCTTCCCTTCTCTGTCTTCCCCTCCTTTCTCCATTTCTCTCTGCCCTATCCAACGACAACAACAGTAATAACTAAGACAATAAAATAACAAGGGCAACAAAAGGGAATAAATAATTAAAAAAAAAGATGTTGGGAGTCGGCGGTAGCGTAGCGGGTTAAGAGCACATGGTGCAAAGCACAAGGACCGGCTTAAGAATCCCGGTTCGAGCCCCTGCTCCCCGCCTGCAGGGGAGTCCCTTTCACAGGCGGTGAAGCAGGTCTGCAAGTGTCTTATCTTTCTCTCCCCCTCTTTGTCTTCCCCTCCTTTCTCCATTTCTCTCTGTCCTATCTAACAACGACATCAACAACAATAATAACTATGACAACAATAAAAACAACTAGGGCAACAAAAAGGGATAAATAAATACAATAAAATAAGATAAAAATGACAAAATTGGGAGATGTAGTCTAATGCTCTGGCCAACAAGGCAAACAACCATCAGGGTTGTTCCTACAAGTCTGTTCAATTTGGGTTAAAAGCCAAGTCCCAATTGTAATCCTGATAGAGTGATGGGCCACTTCCTCTTCTCCCAATGAGTTATGGGTCTGAAGAAATGTAAAGGCATCCAACCTAGCTTTCTCAGAAGTTGGCTAGGAGTAGTTATTTTGAAGGGGGTCCAGTTGACCCTCAAAACAGGTTGTTTGCACAATAGATGATCTGCTAACAGGTTTTCTAAGTGAAAAGAATGTCCTAGCTAGTAAAATAGCTTACTTGGATAGTGTGCTTTGTGGTCAGGCCTGGCCCCTACTTCACTAAAACAAGGTTCAGTGCTATAGTTTCTTCTCACTGCCTCTCTGTCACTGTGTGTGTGTGTGTGTGTGTGTGTGTGTGTGTGTGTGTGTGTGTGTGTGTGTGTGTGTGTGTGTGTGTGAGTGTGTGTGTGATAATTCCTGTTTAAGCTGTTTCTCCATTTCATTGAAGATGGTCCTTGATGATGCAGCTGAGACAGAGCTCAACTTCAAAAGTGAAGTCTCCAGGATTTATACTCTACACATTTTCATTACTGAATTATTTTCAACAGTGCTGTTATTTGTAAACTCTTACTATAGGATAGCTGAGTTTTTCTTAAATGAACTTATAAATCATTTTAAATGTTAAAAATATTTTTTCATCCTTTAAGTCATTTGTAAGTAGAATGTATTTGGAACAGAAGCTATTTGGGGAGGGATTAACTCACTGCATTCTCTCCTGTCCCATGACAAGTTTGAAGCCATTCTCATTCACTTGGAAACTTTTGGTGGCCACTGTGAGAAAGGCCAACAGAGATGACGAAGTTGGTCTGGGCACTTTCCTATCCTATTGGGCATATTAGAGACATTTATTTTTCGTCCTTTTTTTCTTTAAAGTGATCTTTTTAAAATTCCCTTTTGTTGCCCTTGTTGTTTTATTGTTGTAGTTATTATTGATGTAGTCATTGTTGGATAGGACAGAGAGAAATGGATAGAAGAAGGGAAGACAGAGGAGGAAGAGAAAGACACCTGCAGACCTGCTTCACCGCTTGTGAAGCAACCCCTGCTGATGGGGAGCCTGGGGCTTGAACTGGAATCCTTAGAGGGTTGTTGCACTTCGTGCCATATGAGCTTAACCCGGTGCGCTACAGCCCGATTCCCAAGACATTTATTTTTCAATGATAGTAAGGAGAGACCAAACCATAGTATCACTCTGGTGCTGGGAGCCAGCCCCGGCGAAAGTAATTAAGAGTCCCTGAAGGAAAGGGGGAGTTGGCAATGAAGAAGTGGGAGACACATCAGCTGCTTCAAGTGCAGGAGAGAGGTGTCTCTCCCCTCTTTCTGCAGAGGTTTATTATTTAAACACTTTTTGCCTGGATATAGTTAACATCATGTAAGATTATTTTCATTAACATCAAGGATACAGGTGGCTTCATGTATAATTGTTTTCATTAACATCAGGAATAACCTTAAACAACACATTATTATTATTATTAGTAGTAGTATGTATGTATGCTTTAAAAAGTTCCCTAGGTCTGGGCCATCCTGATCTCCCCTTGAAAGTTTTCTTGGTCTGGAGTAGTCTAAATTTTCCTTTGAAATGACCATCTGTGTTTTGACTATCTCCCTGTTCCGACCTTCTGTATGAATAAACATTTTTCCCTGGAGCTAAATCTAATAGCTTTACCTTTTTTTTTTTTTTTTTTTTTTACAGTTTTTTAAAAACTATTCCCTTTTGTTGCCCTTGTTGTTTTTTATTGTAGTTATTAATGTTGTTATTAATGTTGTCGTTGTTGGATTGGACAGAGAGAAATGGAGAGAGAAGGGGATGACAGAGAAGGGGAGAGAAAGAGAGACACCTCTAGACCGGCTTCACTGCCTGTGAAGCGACTCCCCTGCAGGTGGGGAGCCGGGGGGCTCGAACTGGGATCCTTATGCTGGTCCTTGCTCTTCACGCCATGTGCGCTTAACCTGCTGTACTACCACCCGACTCCCATAGCTTTACTTCTTAACCCATTCTTGGATGGGTCTAACTAGATCAGAAACCAAGTTTTTGTTTTTTTTTTAAGATTTTATTTATTTATGAGAAAGATAAGAGGAGAGAGAGAACGAGATATCACTCTGGCACATGTGCTGCTGGGGGTCGAACTCGGGACCTCATGCTTTGAGAGTCCAAAGCCTCCTCCTGGACCACCCAAGTTTTTTGTAATATAGTAAGCTGTCCACCTAAAGAAATCTTTTGCTGTAAAGTAAGCACACATCATGGGGGCCTCTTTTCTGCTTAACCTTTGCATATATGAAAGTTCACTAACTTGTAGCTATATGAAAGTCTACTAACTTCTACCCATATATCCTAACATCAGCTATTAATTACACATTCTCTATATTCATTATGGATGCCTGTAAGTGGAAGCAGGGGGTTTGTGGGTGAGGGTAAGCAATAGGGCCTCTTCATATTTAGGTGAAGACCACAGTGTCATTCATACTATAAGCCACCTGTTATTCTGGCTTTTGGTCTGAGTCCAGCTAATAGAGAAGGGATAGTGGTGATAAGCAGCTCTTTTTCTGAAGGCCTCCCAATGGGTACAGCAGCTTCTGCTTCTAGGCCATTTTTAATCTTGTCATACTCACTGCCATAATTGTTGTCAGAATGTACTTCCCCCAGGGATCTCCTTTTATTTTCCCTAGGTATTTGTGCATATCCAATATAGCTTATCAATGTAAGGAAAAATAGCTTCAGTTTAGTTTTAGGACTCCCCGCTTTGCAGTTAGCCCTAGCCTGCTGTGGCTGTGGCATACAGCAGGCCTGACTTCCCTCTGCCATTGTCCTCAAGTAATATTTGCGTATTTTCAATAGCCAATAAGTCATCAAATTATTAATGTAAGGAAAAAGCTTCAGTTTAGTCCAGGACTTTGCGCTTTGCAGTTAGCCCTAGCCTGCTGGGGCTGTGCCATACAGCAGGCCTGACTTTGCTCCAGCCACTCTGGCACATGCAATGGCAGTGATCTAACTCGTGAGTTCACATTTGAGAGCCCAACGTGTTCACTGCACCACCTCCCTGGCCTCCAAGCCATTTTGTTGAAGGTGCACTGTTGATAACCACTAGAAGAATCTTTGAAGGAAAGATGGCATCTGTTGTCTCTTTTCCCTCTTACTGCCTTTCCTGCTTGCTTCCAGGTTTTCAAATGGATGTGAGAAAGTTTACTTTTATTAGTAAGCTTCCAAAATCTCATGTTTCAAAAGTGGTAGTATTGAAACCCACAACTCAAGACTTCTGTCTGTTGCCCAAAATCCTGTCAGCTAAGCAACCAGTAAGATCATTTCTGCAGATCTGCTATAGCAGAGCAAAAGGCCATGTTCAAGATGTATCAGAATGGTGGGGTCACGGTGCCTTAACTTCTGCTAGTGTCTACTATGGGTCTGAAAAAAAATGTGAAAGGACAGTCATAATAACTCACTTGATTTTGCCATGTGTATGACCCACAGTCAAGCCTGGCACCCGCTGCACTTAAAGAAGCCATGTTGGTGTTATGATCTTTCATTCTGCTTGTTGGTATGTAAGGGTACCCAGCAGCCTTTTGCAAAGGTCAGCTATGAGAAATCACTAAGCGTTGAGTTTTAGTTGACTCAACATGGTAAATTTGCACTTTGGCCATTGTCTGCTGAGAAGATTTTTTTTTCCTTTTTTACCAGAGCACTGTTCAACTCTGGCTTATGGTGGTTCGGGGGATTGAACCTGGGACTTTGGAGCCTCAGGCTTGAGAGTCTGTTTGCATAACCATTATGCTATCTACCCTTTTTTCCATTTTGTTGCCCTTGTTGTAGTTATTATTGTTGTTATTGATGTCATCATTGTTGGATAGCACAGAAAGAGAGAAATAGAGAAAGGAGGGGAAGACAGAGGGGGAGAGAAAGATAGACATATGCAGACCTGCTTCACCACCTGTGAAACGAGTCCCTTCCAGGTGGGGAGCGGGTGCTGGAACCAGGATCCTTAAGCAGGCCCTAGCGCTTTACGCCATGTGCGCTTAACCCACTGCGCTACCACCTGACTCTCTCTTTTTTAAATTACCTTTATTTATTGGATAGAGACAGCCAGAAACTGAGAAGGTAGGGGGCGATAGGGAGAAAGACACTTGTAGCACTGTTACACCTTTAGCAAAGCTTTCCTCCTGCAGGTGGGGACCAGGGACTCAAACCTGGGTCTTTGTGCACTCAACCAGGTGCACCACGCCGGAAAAGTTTTTTTTTCTAGTTTTCTCTCCACTCTGCTATCTTACATTTTTTTTTCTTTTCCTTTTTTATTGTTGTAGTTATTATTGTTGTTGTTACTGATGTCATTGTTGGATAGGACAGAGAGAAATGGAGAAAGGAAGGGAAGACAAAGAGGGGGAGAGAAAGATAGACAGCTACAGACCTGCTTCACTGCTTGTGAAGCGACTCCCCTGCAGGTGGGGAGCCGGGGTCTTGAACTGGGATCCTTATGCCCCTCTGCTACCACCCAACTCCCACTATCTTACATTTTATTCAAAGGTGATTTTTTTAAATTTTCTTTTATTTATTCCCTTTTGTTGCCCTTGTTGTTTTATTGTTGTAGTTATTATTGTTGTTGTCATTGTTGGATAGGACAGAGAGAAATGGAGAGAGGAGGGGAAGACAGAGAGGAGGAGAGAAAGATAGGCACCTGCAGACCTGCTTCACCGCCTGTGAAGCGACTCCCCTGCAGGTGGGGAGCCGGGGTTCGAACCAGGATCTTTATGCCGGTCCTTGTGCTTTGCGCCACCTGCGCTTAACCCGCTGCGCTACAGCCCGACTCCCCAAAGGTGATTTTTTTTTTAAAGATTTTATTAATGAGGAACATAGTAGGAGAGAGAAAGAACCAGACATCACTCTGGCACATGTGCTGCCGGGGATTGAACTCAGGATCTCATGCTGAGAGTCCAAAGCTTTATCACTGCGCCACCTCCTGGACCATGTTTTTTTTTTTTTTTTAATAGTTTATTCATTTATTTATGCAAATGATAGGAAGAGAAAGAGTCAGACATCACTCTGGTACATGTGCTGCCGAGGACTGAACTTGGAACCTTATGGTTGAGAATCCAGTGCTTTATCCACTGCGCCACCTCCCAGACCACTGATTTTTTTTAATCTTTATTTATTTGCTGGATAGAGACAGTCAGAAATTGAGAGGGAAGGGGTGATAGAGAGGGAGAGACACACCCACAGCACTGCTTTACCACTTGTGAAGCGTTCTCCCTGCAGGTGGGGACTGGGGGCTTGAACCTGGGTCTTTGTGCACTGTAACATGTGCACTCAACCAGGTGCACCACCACCTGGCCCCTCAAGGGTGATTCTTGAGGCCAGGTGGAGGCACACCTAGTTGAGTACAATGTTACCATACTAAGGATGCAGGATCAAGCCCTTGGAAAGCTTCACAAACTGTGAAGCAATGCTACAGGTGTCTCTCCTCTATCTCCCTTTTCCCTCTCAATATCTATCCAGTCAAATAAAAGCAAAAAGGGTGGGGGTAGGGAATGTCTACTGGGAATGGTGGATTCGTTGTATAGGCACTGAACCCCAGCAATAACATTGGTGACAACTGACAAAAAAAAATTATTTTGAAATTTATGTTTCACATCTAACCACTTGACACTGTATAATGATTTATCAATATCAAGCCAGTTTTGGTCCCAGGAGGTGATGTAGTGGATAAAGCATTAAATTCAAGCATAAGATAACAAGTTTAATCCCAGTATTCCATATGTTAGAGTGATCTGGTTCCTGCTTGCTCTCTCTTTAAGTTTTATTTATTATTTTACGCTGGGCTTGCATGAGGGTGTTTCTCCCTGGGCACATGCTCTCTGGGTTGGAGAGAACTTGACTGGAGCCAACCTGAGCTGCTGCTTACTGAGAGATGAGGGAGAGAGAGACCAGGAACTCCTGGCAGAGCGCCACAGAATGCAGTGTGTTTTTATTGATCAGAGACAACACTTTTATCTATTAGAACCGGAAGCAGCAAGTCGGAAAAGGAAATGGCTAGGAAAGGGGTGGAGAAAAGAAAAGAGCAGGCTAAGGTAGAAACTTCTTTAGCAACTGTTGAGAAGGTTTTAACAGGTGGGATTAACTAATACCCTGCAGACAGGGTGGGTCTCGAGGTAGAAAGAAGATCAAAGGCGGGAATCTTTCAGGCAAAACAATGATTATGTAAATAGACCATAGTATCAGCAATGGAGCATGGAGAAGAAGGGGGGGCTGGCTTAAGGCTCAACAATTTTAATTTTAATTTCTTTTGCCACCAGAGTTATTGCTGGGGCTTGTTGCCTACATTACAAATCCAGTTCCTAGTGGCCATGTTTTCCTTTTTTTTTTTTCCTATTTTGATTTGACAGACTGCTCCCAGTGGTCATTTTTTCTGTTGTTTCCTTTCTATTTTTTGAAAGACAGAAATTAAGAAAGGAGGGGAGGTAGAAGAGGGAAAGGAAGATAGAAACCTGCAGACCGGGGGTTGGGCGGTGGCGCAGTGGGTTAAGCGCATGTGGCGCAAAGCGCAAGGACCTGCGAAAGGATCCCGGTTCGAGCCCCCGGCTCCCCACCTGCAGGGGTGTCGCTTCACAGGCATTGAAGCAGGTCTGCAGGTGTCTATCTTTCTCTCCCCCTCTCTGTCTTCCCCTCCTCTCTCCATTTCTCTCTGTCCTATCCAACAACGAACAACACCAACAACAATAATAATAACCACAACGAGGCTACAACAACAAGGGAAACAAAAGGGGGAAAATATGGCCTCCAGGAGTGGTGGATTCATGGTCCAGGCACCGAGCCTAGCAATAACCCTGGAGGAAAAGAAAAAAAAAAGTAACCTGCAGACCTGCTTAACTGCTCATGACATGTTCCCCCTGTAGGTGGGAGGGAAGCAAGGGCTTGAACCCGGGTCTATGTGCTTAGTACTATATGTGCTTGATTGGGTATACCATGCCAGGCCCCATAAATAATCTTTTAAAAATTAAAAAAAAAAATGGTGTGTGTGTGTGTAACCAGTTTGAGTCCCCTCACCATGGGTAACAAATACCCAATATAAGTGACGTGGGCTTAGAAAATATATGTTGAGGGGTTGGGCTGTAGCGCAGTAGGTTAAGCACACATGGTGTGAAGCTAAGAACCTGCTTAAGGATCCCAGTTTGGGCCCCAGCTCCCCACCTGCACAGGGATCACTTCACAAGTAGTGACGTAGGTCTGCAGGTGTCTCTCTTTCCTCCTCTCTGTCTTCCCTCCTCTCTCCATTTCACTCTGCCCTATCCAACAACAATGACAATGATAACAACACTAATGACAACAAGGATGAACAACAAGGGCAACAAAAGGGAAAAAAAATAGTCTCCAGGAACAGTGGATTCTGAGCCCCAGCAATAACCATGGGGGCAAGGGAAAAGAAAAAAAGAAAGTACTTGTTGGTTAAATAAAATAATACTATCTAACAGCAATAGTGATAGAGTTCACTGGCTCATGAGAATTGAATTATCCTGATTAGTTTTACTTACATTTTTAGGTCAGTTCAAGACTCTGCTGTATGCTGAGTTTACTTATTGATAGATAAATTTATTTGAGGTCATTCAGCTTTTTGTCACTTATCTTGGGTCTAGGGAGTTAGCTGAAACATATTTCATAGTGATAGTAAAAGAACTACACCCTATTAACTGCAAAAAGATTTTTCTGTTTTTCATTTGCCATTAGCATTATTACTGGGGATCCATGCTTACATGATACCACCACTCTCATTAGACCCTTTCATTTAGTAGACAGGCTAAGAGACAAGGAAAGGGAGAGAGAGATAAAGAATAGTAAACAAAAAAAGATTCGAGTAGTAAAAATGCTTTGTGCCAGAGTAATGAGGAAGGATTTTTTTTTTTTTTGCCTTTAGGATTACTGCTGGGGCATGGTGCCTGCACCATGAATCCACTGCTCCTGGAAGCTATTTTTTCCCTTTTTGTTGCCTTTGTTGTTTTATTGTTGTTGTGGTTGTTTTATTTTTGTTGTTATTTGTTGGTATGCTTCTAATTCTGCTTTTAAAAACCCCTTCTGTTTCATTTGGTTTAATCCCCCCTGCATTCTATTTACATAACACTGTATTCTATTTACATAACCTCTGTTAACAAGCACCACCCTCCCTCCAGGGCATTGGTGGTTCAGTGGTAGAATTCTTGCCTGCTCCGCCCCCTCTCCTTGTCATACCCTGATTTTCACCAGTCACTTTTCTCTCCACCCTCTCTGTGTCTCATCCTGTTCCCACCCTACTGGGCTAGTATATTTATAAGGAGAAGATTGTTTGTAGTAGTTTAGTTTAGCTTAGCTTGGTATAGATTGCACTGCGTTCTGCATGAATAAAGAGATACTGCCTACAGCTCAACCGTGAGTCCCTGGTCGTCTGTTACCCGCCCGTGAAGCCAGCCCAGCAAAAACAACATATGGCGCATACAACGTGGGACCGGACCTGCGCAACTCCCAGATAAGTGAAGACTTTGCCTACCTATGCACTATGGTCTTCTCTTCTGCTTACGAAGAGGTTTGCCAAAGCCTCTACTGTTTCATCATGAGACAGTTACTCTGTCTCTGGAACATTTTGCTCTGGGCCACACTTTGTTTCCCTGACCGGGAACTTTGGTTTCTTGTGACCCTAATCATAGAGCTTGGGAGATGCATGGAGATTTCTCCTTGGACTTTCTGGATTATGTTTCCTGAGGAAAAGGACTACATTTTGCTCCGGGCCACAATTTGGTTCTTTATGACTGTGATCGTAGACCTTGGGATATGCATGGAGATTTCCCCTGGGACTTTCTGGACTTCTTCTCGCATGTTTCCCATGGAGAAGGACTACTCTAATTTGAGGAGCGTTCTCCAGTACCCTGGCAGTCCCCAAGAATGGAGACACGTGGTTAGTTCTACTCTCCTGATTGGATTCTTTCTTCAATGGGAAAACGCTTTTAAAAGTAGATGCCTGAAGCGATACAGCAGGAACAGTCAGAAGCACCCCAAATGGAATTTCGAGGAGCTTTTTGGACTAGGACGCCCTCCGGGGACTCTTGATGCTACATGGTGGGATCTGTTTCATAAGAGAATGATTTGAATGACTGAATTTTTGTATGACATTGACTTAAAAAAAAATGCTGGACGCAGCCATGATTTCTAGAGACATCCAGAAACAATCCAAAAAATTGTTTTTTCCCTCCTTTGATTTCTTTTTTACGTCTTGGCATAAATCTGAAACATTTAATCCTGAAACAGTATGAGTTATGGGTGGGGCAGATAGTGCAATGATTATGTTAATTATTCTCATGCCTGAGGCTTCTAACCGTGGTTCTTCTGTTTACCTTTCCACATTTTATTGAGTTCAAACTGTTTAAACAAACCTTAAAATCATACTAGAAAGGACTTCCAATTATAATGGAGTTATCAATTATAGTAAACTTCTATTCTGCTACAAGTTTTGTTTGACAAGTAAGTGAATTTCAGCTGTCAAGTCTTCACATGAAAAAGCATCTACTCAAATGGAATTCCCGGAAATCCATTTGGACCCGTTCTCTGACATCGCCCACAAGATGGAATGACTACAACACACCCCCGGAAACCAATGATGTGACCTGGCACGACATGAAGAAACAGATTCACAGACTCCAAAGCTCACTCTCTCCAGAAAAGCAGAATTCTGGTGGCCGACATTCCCCATCGAGACAGACGTGCAGCATTTCATCCCCTGGCATTTTCTTCCATGGTCATCTACTTTGGACTGACACCTCCATCGGACTTACTGGTACACGCTGCTGTGTTTTTCAAAGACTAACTTCAGCCAATTGCCTTGAGACTTTATAGACCATGTTCCCTTGCCTGCAGGCTCTGTCCCCAGTGGCAGAAAACTCCCCCTCCTTATTAGGTTATGCCCACAGAGTCAGGAAACGCCCTTTGAGGCAAGAGATGCACCCAGAGGCATGAAGCGCTCCCAGAGGCAAGAAATGCTCTTTCGCCTGCTAGACCTTGCCCTTTGAGGTAAAAAATGTTCCCCTTGGCATCACACTGGTTATTGCTGCTCACCTATTTTGTTTTCCATGTCTTATGCCAGTTCTTTTGAAAACGCCTGTACGATATAGGTTTCTGTTCACCCCACAATCCTGATACTATGGCCATTAGTTAAAAAGAAAGGGGAATTGTTGGTATGCTTCTAATTCTGCTTTTAAAAACCCCTTCTGTTTCATTTGGTTTAATCCCCCCTGCATTCTATTTACATAACACTGTATTCTATTTACATAACCTCTGTTAACAAGCACCACCCTCCCTCCAGGGCATTGGTGGTTCAGTGGTAGAATTCTTGCCTGCTTCACCCCCTCTCCTTGTCATACCCTGATTTTCACCAGTCACTTTTCTCTCCACCCTCTCTGTGTCTCATCCTGTTCCCACCCTACTGGGCTAGTATATTTATAAGGAGAAGATTGTTTGTAGTAGTTTAGTTTAGCTTAGCTTGGTATAGATTGCACTGCATTCTGCATGAATAAAGAGATACTGCCTACAGCTCAACAGTGAGTCCCTGGTCATCTGTTACCTGCCCGTGAAGCCAGCCCGTCGAAAACAACAGTTATTGATGTCACTGTTGCATAAGACATAGAGAAATGTGGGGGGGGGGAGGCAGAGGGGGAGAGAAAGGCACCTGCAGACCTGTTTCACCACTCGTGCAGGTGGGGAGCTGGGGGCTTGAACCAGCATCCTTAGGCTCGTCCTTGCACTTCATGCCATGTGCTCTTAATCTGCTGTGCTACTGCCTGACCCCCAGGAATCTTTTTTTTTTATTGTTGGTAGTTATTGTTGATGTTGTCGTCAGATAGGACAGAGAGAAATGGAGATAGGAGGGGAAAACAGAGAGGGGGAGATAAAGATAGACACCTGCAGACCTGCTTCATCACCTGTGAAGCAACCCCCTTGCAGGTGGGGAGCTGGGACTCGAACCGGGATCATTACGCTGGTCTTTGAGCTTTGCGCCACCTGCGCTTAAAACACTGTGCTACTGCCCAACTCCCAGGAATCACTTTCTATTGTGTGTTTCCTTTAAAAATTTTTTATTAGTGATTTAATAATGATTAACAAGATTGTAAGATAACAGGGGTACAATTCCATATAGATCCTACCACCAGAGTTCTGTGTCCCATCTTACACATTGGATGTTTCCCTATTCTTTATCCCTCTGAGAATATGGAACAAAATTCTTTATGGGGTGCAGAAGGTAAAAGGTCTGGCTTCTGTAATTGTTTCTCTGCTGGACACAGACGTTGGCAGTGTTTCCTTTTTATCTTCTCCCGCTAAAAAGTAAGCTGAGGAAGGAAGGCATGGATCTCCTCTATCACCAGTTGTAGAACAATGCCTTCCTGTCTTAGAACAAGTGTGGACAAAGCTTTGGATTGATTTGTCAAATTGATACTCTTCAGCAATGCAGATGGCAGTGTCTTGCTACCTTTTACAGCCAACGAAATATGTGGAGTTAATCATAACCTACTTAAAGGTGAAGATAAAGACAGA
The DNA here is from genome assembly GCF_950295315.1 of Erinaceus europaeus. Taxonomy (NCBI): domain Eukaryota; kingdom Metazoa; phylum Chordata; class Mammalia; order Eulipotyphla; family Erinaceidae; genus Erinaceus; species Erinaceus europaeus. The sequence goes on along the minus strand of NC_080171.1, from coordinate 61,962,910 downwards.
AGTAGTGCGATTCTCTCAGGCACTGAAGGCTAATTCCTGATCCATACTTTCCAGCAGAGAGAGGTCACCAGAGGAGTGGGAGGTACCCAATGAAAAATGAAGTAATGGATCAGCAAATCCAGAAACTTGAACTCTGAGACATAAGCAGGTTTTTAGTATGTGAGAGTAAATTAATAATACTAAATTAGGAATACAAAGTTCATATATACTAAATTCATATATCACACAAAAACACAAAAAGATGTCAGTGTACAGATAACATTTAATATTGGCTACTTTGGGTGTATGAAATATCATTGAGGAGCTGGGTAGTGGCACACCTGGTTGAGTGCACACATTACAGTGCACAAGGACCAGGGTTTAAGCCCCAAGTCCTCACCTATGTATGGGCAGCTTCGAGAGTGGTTAAGAAATACTGCGGGTCTCTCTCCCTCTCTAACTTCCCCTTCCCTGTTGATTTCTATCTAAAATAAATAAAAAGTTGTTTAAAATATGATTGAAAAATGTTTCTTTCCGGGGTCGGGCGGTAGCACAGCAGGTTAAGCGCACATGATGGCGCAAAGCGCAAGGACCAGCATAAGGATCCGCGTTTGAGCCCCTGGCTCACTTGCAGGGGGGGTCGCTTTACAGGCATGAAGCAGGTCTACAGGTGTCTATCTTTCTCTCCCCATCTGTCTTCCCCTCCTCTCTCCATTTCTCTCTGTCCTAATCAACAACGACGACATCAACAACAACAATAATAACTACAACAACAATAAAACAAGGGCAACAAAAGGGAAATAATAAAAAAAAAATTTCTTTCCCCCTTTAAGCTAAATAGCTGCATTATTCTGAAACAGGAATTGCCAACAATGTGAATGTAAGCATTTGTATAATAATAAAACTTAGGGGGGCCTGGCGGTAGCGCACCAGGTTAAGCACACATACTGCGAAGTGCATGGACCCATGCAAGGATCCGGTTTCGAGCCCCTGACTCCCCACCTGCCCGGGCGTCGCTTCACAGGCAGTGAAGCAGGTCTGCAGGTGTCCATCGTTCTCTCCTCCTCTATATCTTCCCCTCCCCTCTCAACTTATCTCTGTCTGTCTTATCAAAAATAAATAAATAAATAAATAAACTTAGAAATAATAAAGTGAAATAGCTAGAGCCAAGTGCCTTAAAAGTGAAAAAGAGCGGAGGGTAAATAGCATAATGGTTATGCAAACATCCAAAAGTGAAAAAGAATCAGGGGAAAAAAAGTTCAGTTGGACAGTGAGCCTGCTTTACTATAAATAAGACCTAGGTTTAATTAAGCGGGCTCCATTGTATTGGAGGAAGTGTCAGTGTGGTGGCATCTTTCTCCTGTCTCATTTTCTTTGTTTGCTTTGCCTCTGGGTTATCAATGGTACTTAGAGCCTGCAGTACAAATCCACTGCTCCTGATGGCTATTTTATCCATTTTTTTTTCATTTTATTCGATATGACAAATTGAGAAGGGAGTGGGAGAGATGCTTGTAAAGAGTCTGCTCTGCAGGTGGGGAGTGGGGGTTCAAACCTACATCCTTGCAGGGCTCCTTGTGCTTAGTACTATGTCCCCTTAACAGGGCTCACCCCTTCTCCAAATAACACAAAGATAGAGGGGGAAAGCAATCATAGCACAAAAAGAGGTGGTGCTGGACTCCTGTTTGAGCCACACAAGACAAAGAAAATCACTCTCCAGGTAAGCTATTTTGTTGGCCCCCATCTCGCCCTCTGATTCTCTCTGGAAAAGCCAAAGGAAAAAAAAAAGAAAAAGAAAAGGTTATGCATATATGCATAGAGGTGGGGAAATAGTTCATGCCTGAAGGTCCAAAGTTCCAGTCTCAACCCTTGGTAACACCATCAGCCAGAGCTGAGCAATACTTTGGTTTGGGGGAGCGGTGGGGGTGGGATGGGGGAGGGGAGAAAAGAATTATACCTAGAGGAGCAGGTGGTGCTAAGTGCAAGGACCAGCATAAGGATCCCGGTTTGGGCCTCCAGCTCCCCACCTGTAGGGGAGTCGCTTCACAAGCGGCGAAGCAAGTCTGCAAGTGTCTTTCCCCATCTGTGTCTTCCCCTCCTCTCTCCATTTCTCTCTGTCCTATCCAACAACGACATCAATAACTACAACAATAAAAAACAAAAAGGGAATAAAAAATATATATTTTAAAAGAAAACACACACAGAAAAAGAGGGAAAATGACCACAGGGAATGAGTGAGTATTGCCGGCACTGAATCCTAGAGATAATGGGGGAAAATTATGCCTAGAAATTAGTTAGTAGAGTAAAATACGAAGCAAAAGGGTTTATTCCTGTACATCTCCCTAAAGTATATTTTTAAAAATTACCCACGTGATGAAAATGAGATCTACCCAAACTTCTTTGTTGCTAAAACGCCGTGAGATTAAAAAAACAAACCTAGTAAATATAATTAACAGAAGAAAAACCATTTTACTTCATTGTGTACTTGCATATAGATAAAGCTTGAAAATCAGCTATCAATATATGCTTTTGAGAGTTTATACCCTCTTTCCAGGAATTAAACAACAAAAGCCCACTGCAGAACCAGGGAGCCTTTCAGCCATCTCAAGCTTCCCTCCTAGCCTGGTGGAGGCAGTGCCATTGGCCCAGGCGCTGCGCGCAGCTTTCAGGAGCACCTCTTGGCAACTGCGACACGGCAGGAAGTGACGTAAAAGCCGCGACGCTCACCCCTGCAGCTGTCGCCTGTGTTCCGGCTGTCGCCGCCAGTGCCGCCAGAGCGGGTGTTTGATCACTCCGGGGACGGCAGGCTTTCCCGAATGACTGTAACTGAGCGATCATGACAGGAAAGAAGTCTTCCCGGGAGAAGCGGCGCAAGCGAAGCAACCAGGAGGCGTCAGAGACGCCCGCGGCCCCGGACCTGTTACCTGTACACGCCGGCAGCGGCAGCGGCAGCACCAGCGGCTGCGGCAGCACCAGCGGCTGCGGGAACGTGAGCTGCTGCGGGAACACCAGTGTCACCGGCAGCGGCACTGGCGGCGGGAGCGGGGGCAGCTGTTGGGGTGGGAGCAGCGTGGAGCGCAGCGAGCGCCGGAAGCGGAGGAGCACTGACTCGTCCTCCAGTGTCTCGGGCTCCCTCCAGCAGGTGCGTTTGCGGTATCTCACTGAGTTCCCTCTTCCTAAGACTCGGTGAACGCCACTTTCCTATCTCTTGAACTTCAAGTTTTCTGGATTTGTGGATCCATTAACTCATTCCTTCCCGCTCCCCCTTGGGTGCCTTGCGTTCTTCTGTGACCTCAGTCTACTGGAAAGTATGGTTCAGGAGTTAGCCTTCAGTCCCCTTGTGAACCACACTTTTACTTCTTTTTATCTCTTGAACACCTTTCTTTTTTGCCTCCAGGGTTCTTGCTGGGGCTCAGTGCCTGCGGTATGAATCCACTGCTCCTGGAGGCCACCCCCCCTTTGTTGCCCTTGTTGTTGTAGCCTTGTTGTGGCTATTATTGTTGTTGATGATGTCGTTTGTTGTTGGATAGGACAGAGAGAAATGGAGAGAGGAGGGGAAGACAGAGAGGGAGAGAGAAAGATAGACACCTGCAGACCTGCTTCACCCCCTGTGAAGTGACTCCCCTTCAGGTGGGGAGCCGGGGGCTCGAACCGGGATCCTTATGCGAGTTCTTGGGCTTTGCGCCACCTGCACTTAACCCACTGCGCCACCGCCCGACTCCCTTAACACCTTTCTTAGGTTATGATTAGTTCCGCATCACAAGAGAAATTTGAGGCACAACTTTCATAACCACTTTTCTATAGTAGAACCATATTTTGGTTATTAGAAATAGTGCTGGCTGTGATGAACATTTGTGTTTAAGCTTTTGTGCAGATGTATGATGACACGGTGTGTGTGTGTGTGTTTATGCACATACACACTTCGAAATGGAATTACTGAGACATTTTTTTTTAAAAAATAGCTTTGTTAGGTGAATAATTTGTAAGACGTTAGTTTTCACATGTGTACAGTTTTGACCTCCCTTGATAGGTGTCTACCTCGCACCCACTACCCAACTGACAACTTCTCAACTATAGTGCACTGGGTCTCCAACCCCTACTCAGTGATTTTCTGAGGAACTACCGAACTTTTAATTTATTTCTTTATTTTCCATTCATACCACACTGTCTCCCTCGTACTCTCTCCAGTGGGAGAGAAGAACCATCATCAATGGCAAAAGGCAGTTGCAAAAAGCAGCACCTTGAGCCAGCTTCACGCTCAGGAGAGAGTGTTGTGCCTCGTCGTCATGATTTCTGGTGCTCTACACAGAGAAACTTCTTTAGTAAAGAAATATAGAAATGATCCCTGAAAGTATAGTCTTCCTACCAAATATTTTTCAGAGCACATGAACCATCTTATATTTCTGCTAGCAGTACAGAAGAGTTCCAGTCTTTGTACAGTTTTGCTGACACTTAATTTACTTCGAGTCATTATAACAAGAGCTGGCCTTCCTATCTTAAGTATATTTAGAGCGGTATTATTTAAAGTCAGCTCCTTTTTTCTCAAAATAAGAAAAATTTGTTATTGTCATTTGTTGTTGCCAGGGCTTCACTGCACTGAGGTGACTTTTTCACAGAAAGAGTGAGAGAGGCTTGCAGAATAGATCATCACTGGTTTTAGTGGTGCTGGGAACTTTATACATGCAAGTCCTGTGCTTTACCCACTGCCAACTTCTTAGCCACAAAAATCAGACTGTTTTGTTTTACTTTATTTTATTTTTGAGCCATTTTAGAAGGACTTCATTAGGAAATCACAAAAGTGAAATAGGACATCTCAAAGTATCAATAATATACCTGTGGAAGAATTTTCTAAGTAAATGACTTTTGAGTTGATATGTATTAATTTGGGAGTACAGTATTAAAGAGGAAATGAGGATGGACTGCTGAAGGCCACAGTTCAAACAAACAAACCACCTGGCCTTCATGAGGTGAAGAGGTGACAGACTATATTGGGTATTTGGAAAAGCCATGACTTGTTTTTGCATAGAAAAAAATATGTGATGACTTTTTCATCAACTCACTATTAGAGTAATTCAAAGAAGATCATTGTATTTGTATCACAGACAATGGGTATGAAGAGCCTGGTAGACTTTATCATCTTAAGAGCAGTGGACAGTCTAAAGTTATACAAAATGAATTGCTGACACTTACAACTAACTGCAGAGAGTACAGTTTAGTGACTAGGTAATCCAGGTGAAAGATGATGGTACCTTGAACCATGATTTTTTTTAAAAAAATATTTCTTTCTTTTTTTTCTTTTTTTTTCTTTTTTTTTTTAGAGATTTTATTTATTTATGAGGAAGATAGGAAGAGAGATAGAAAGAACCAGACATCACTCTGTTACATGTGCTGCCAGGGATTGAACTCAGGACCTTATGTTTGAGAGTCCCATGCTTTATCCACTGCACCACCTTCTTTCTTCTTTCTTCTTCCTCTTTCTTCTTCTTCCTCTTCCTCTTCTTCCTCTTCTTCCTCTTCTTCTTCCTCTTCCTCTTCTGGTTCTTCTTGTTGTTGTTCTTCTTGTTCTCCTTCTCCTCCTCCTCCTCTTCCTTTTTTTGTAAGTATTTTATTTATTTTATTTTTGAGAGAGATGCAGAGAGAGAAAGGCACAGAGAGAAACCAGAGCACTGCTCAGCTCTGGCTTATGTTGTTGTGGGGAATTGAACCTGGGACTTTAGAGACAGTTTTCTTTTTCTTTTTTTTACCAGATCAGCTCTGGCGGTGGGATTGAAGCTGGGACTTAAGAGCCTCAGGCACGAGAGTCTCTTTGCATAACCATTATGCTATCTACCCTTGCCCCCTTGAATCATGATTTTTAGCTGATTTTGGATAGATTTGCAGTATAGAAAGTTATGTTGAGGGCAAGGGAGACAGCATAATGGCTATGCAGAGAGACTTTCATGTCTGAGACTCCAAAGTCCTATGTTCAGTCCTCTATATCACCATAAGCCAGAGCTGGGGCAGTGCTCTGATGGAAAAAAAAGGAGGAGAGGAAGAAGAGGAAAAAGAAGAAAGTAATGTTGACATAATGCTTGTGTAACTTGAAAATACTCATATAGTTATATGAGAGAGGGAGGAAGAGAAAGAACCAGATCATCATTGTGGCATATGCTGGAGATCAAACTTGGGACCTCATGCTTGAGAGTCCAGTGCTTTATCCACTATGCCACCTCTGGCCACTGAATTATGTAACTTTATTTTTTCCCCCTTTTTGTTTTATTGTTGTTGTGGTTATTATTATTGTTGTTCTTGATGTTATTGTTGGATAGGACAGAGAGAAATGGAGAGAGGAGGAGAAGACAGAGAAGGGGAGAGAAAGATAGACACCTATAGACTTGCTTCACCTGCAGGTGGGGAGTCGGGGGCTTGAACCGGGATCCTTACACCGGTCTTTGCATTTTGCTCCATGTGCTCTTAACCCACTGCCCTACCACCTGACCCCCCACTATGTAACTTTTAAAGGTGACAATAACTCCTTCTAAGCAATAGTACTTTACAATATTTGTGATTTGCAACATTTCTGCTGCTGTCCCATTTCCTTAGGTGAAGAAATAATAATGTATGCATAGTTTCTGGGTAAATGGCATGTTGGAGACATCTAATTCTTCGGAATTCTAAAATATTAGTGAACTATTCAGTATTGAGAATATATTCATCTGTGTGTTTAAGATACTATGTCTTCATAGCTCCTTGAGTTTGTTATTGCACTGTGGAAAGTAAAATCAGAGAGGTTTTTTTTTTTTTTTTTTTTCTTCATCACTACTCTAGACCAGCTTTTCAAGTAGAGGGAGAGAGGGAAAGATACCATAGCACAGAAGCTTCTCCCAGTATGATGGGGGCCAGCCGCAATCCTGGGTCTCCTATATGACAAAGCAGGCACCTTCCTAGGTGAGTTATCTTGCTGGCACTTTTACATATTTTTCCTATGCCTTTAAATAAGTCTGTGCAGATAAGTTGGAAATATTTAATGATGAATTTGCTTGAAAATTTGTCACTATATATACATAATTCACATATTTTTAAGTTTTATTATTTAACTACTTTTTATCTCTTTTAATTTTAGGAGACCAAATATCTTTTGCCAACTTTGGAAAAAGAATTATTCTTAGCAGAACATAGTGACCTTGAAGAAGGTGGACTGGACCTGACTGTGTCATTAAAACCAGTTAGTTTCTATATTTCTGACAAAAAAGAGATGCTTCAGCAGTGTTTCTGTATCATAGGAGAAAAAAAGTTACAGAAGATGCTTCCTGATGTATTAAAGGTACTTCATTACATACAATTTCAGACTGTCCTACTTAGAAATACCCAAGCCCTCTTTTTGTGTCAATTAGCTCATTTAAAGTAGATTATAATAAATATTTTCAACACAGACATTTCAAAATACTATGATAAAAATATTTTGGAGAACCATAAATACCCTGATGTATTTAAAAGTATGCCCAGAAATATAATGGGGGCCATTTGCTATGTTTAAGTAAGGAATTCATTCACATGGAAATCATTATACTAATATAGGCTGTGTTAGTAACTAAGCTAATAATTTAGTTATCTGTGCTTTAAGAAATACAAAAAAAATATTGTTGTACACAGCTGTGGTTGGTAATAGCTTATATTATTATTAATTCACAAACATTCCATACATTTATTTCTGAAAATTATTCAGACACCTATATAGTATTTGCATTTTATAGTTGTAGAAGTAGGGCTTAGATAACTTAAGCCCAAGATCATTCATCTGAGATGTACAGAGCCAAGATTTGATTGAAAATTTAAATCTCTAGAGGAATTACATAATATAAACAGCTGTTAAATAATACCTGGCTACCTGACATTTGTAGTTACTCTTTCATAATGAACATAACTTTGTATATTCCTATTAAATTTCTGTATATCATAATATTCACATGTTGCAGTTTTCTACCATTCATCACATGAAAAGATTTATGTGGTTTTTAAATTTATGTTATATAAGATTTTGCTAACCAGATTTTTTTCATGATTGTTGTTTTCTAGTTTTCACTGGTATTTTGTTGCATTTTTTGAATGTCATTTTCTTTAGAACTGTTCAATAGAAGAAATTAAAAAGCTATGCCAGGAACAGTTAGAGCTCCTGTCTGAAAAAAAAATCTTGAAGATTCTTGAGGGTAAGAATATGTATTTCTATTCTGGTAACATTTAGTTATTATTTTCAGCATAAATTCTAAGTATATATTTCTTACTTGAACACTATTTCAGTTGCGTCCTTGAATATAAACATTGAAGAGAACTTTTACTTCTGTTTGTACTGAGAGATAACAGTTTACATGTTAGAATAACATTTCAAGAATAGACTTTAATTATTAAAAAAAAAAATTAAGATAGAAAGGCAGAGATGAGAGACCACAACACTGAAACTTCCTTTAATGTGGTGGGGGGTGGACATGAGCCTGGGTTATATGCATGGCAAAGCAGCACACTACCCAAGTGAATTATTTCGTTAGCCTTCAAAAATAGATTTTTATGTGGTTTGGGAAAGAGCTCACTCAGTAGAATGCACACTTTATATTGTACAAGAACTGGGGTTCACGTCCATAGTTACCACATGGAAAATGCAAAGGGGAACCTTCATGATCTATAGAGTGGTGCTGTGGTGTCTCTCCCTGTTTATCTCTGTTTTTGTCTCTTACACTCTACCTGTTACAAAAAGAGTACTGAGAATGGTAAGATTGAGCAGATATGAAACCCCAATAAAACCCTGGCAGCAAAAACCAAAAAATAGACTTTCTTTTCTTATGATTTTCCCAAATCTAGCATGTTGGTAAAAGCATGTGTATTTAAGTATACATTGTATATAACAATAGAGTGAATTATGTGTTTACCTTAAATGCCTTAGAAGTCAAAGACGTCTCTTAAAATACGCTTTTTTAATTTTCTGTTTTATATTCATAGGGATTTTAGTTGCCTATTGTATATTGTATATATAATTGCTTCTCTAATAAGATCAGGATGCTGAATTAGCAGAAATTTTTTAACTTAACCCACATTTAGGGGCCAGGTGGTGACACACCTGGTTGAGCACACGTTATAGTGCACAAACACCCAGGTTCAAGCCCCTGGTCCCTACCTGCAGGGGCAAAGCTTTGTGAGTGGTGAAGCAGGGCTGCAGGTATCTCTCTGTTTCTCTTCCTCTCTATCTCCCCCTTCCTTCTCCATTACTGTCTCTATACAATAAGTAAATAAAGATAATAAAAAAACTTTAAAAAAGATTTTATCCACATTTATGTCTGCCTAATATATTGCTCATCTTTGTGATACTATTTATTTACATTTTGAAACTTTATGTGGATTTTAGAATTAGCATCAAAGGACCACATTTCCAAAGATAGTCACTTCATTTTTTTTTTTTTTTCTTATACTAGAGCACCGCTTAACTTTTGTTTCTGGTGTTGCTAGGGGTTGAAATTGGAACCTCAGAGACTCAGGCATAATTGCTGTCTGTTTCCCTAGCCTTATATTTTATACATTTTTTTGTTTTGTTGTTGTTGTTTTCTTTTGCCGCTAGGGTATCTCTGGGACTTTGTGCCTACATGGCAAATTCACTACTCCTAGTAGTCCTTTTTTTTTTTTTTTTTTGTCTTTTTTATTGATAGAGACAGAGAACTTGAAGGGAAAGAGGGCAGTAAGGAGAGAGACACCAGTAGTGTTGCTTTACACCTCATGAATCTTCTCCCAAACCAGTGAGGACTGGGGAGGTGCTTGTACAGAGTAACATGTGCACTCTACCAGATGTACCACTGCCTTGCCCTTAATGACTTTATTTTTAACTGCAAAATTGTTTAGTGAAGTTGGGAACCCTGACAGTAGTGTTTACAAATTTGTGTAGTCTTTAGTATATATACATTTAATAAAGGAAAGGCAGTGAGAAATACCTAGCAAAATGAAAAAAAAAAACTCATTTAAAATATATAAGCAAATAAAAATGCCATCTTTTGACAACAATGAGATTCTTTAATCTGTGTCTTTTTACAAAATGGCACTTTGTGTAACAACTAAAGCATTCTGACATTTTATAAGCATGCTTTCAATAGTGTATTTTATTTATAAGGTGACAATGCCATGGACTCTGATATGGAAGAGGAGGCAGATGATGGCTCTAAGATGGGACCTGATTTAGTCAGTCAGTAAGTTAAAAAAACAACAACAAACTTTTATTTTCATTGCAAAATTTGTTACTCCTTTGGTGATTTCTTAACTCACAAATGTGGTTGTATGTCTTTATTCAGCTTATATGAAATAATCCAACAGGATAGAAAGATTGATTTGTTTACTTGTAACAATTCATTCTTTTGATATATGTGAGAAATTTAATTGCTTTCCAGATTCATGTAATTTTTTTAAACGAGTACTGATAAAAGACAACAGAAGTGCTCACTTGGGGAGTTGGGCCGTAGCGCAGCAGATTAAGTGCACGTGACATGAAGCGCAAAGACCGGCATAAGGATCCTGCTTTGCAGCTTCGAGCCCCAGGCTCCCCCACCTGCAGGAGGTTCACTTCACAGGCGGTGAAGCAGGTCTGTAGGTGTCTTATCTTTCTCTCCCCCTCTCTGTCTTCCCTTCCTCTCTCCATTTCTGTCTTATCTAACAACGACAACATCAATAACAACAACAATAACTACAGCAATAAACAAGGGCAACAAGAGGGAAATAAATAGATATAAAAAATTAAAATATTAAAAAAAATGCTCACTTAAAGCAGAATCTTTTCTCTCATTTGGAATTTGATTATCCAGTACTCCAAATGGTACTCAGTATTAAGAACTGTATGAGGCATTATGCTAGCAGCAGTGACACGTATGTCACTGACTCTTTTTTTTTTTTTTTTTGTAAACCTGAGCACTGTTCAGCTCTGGCTTTTATGGTGGTGCGGAGGATTGAACCTGGGACTCTGAAGCCTCAGGCATGAGAGTCTCTTTGCATAACCATTATGCTATCTACTCACTGCCCTATTTTTTTTTTTCTTTTAACCAGAAAACTGCTCAGCTCTGGTTTATGGTGGTGCGGGGGATTGAATCTGTGGCTTTGGAGCCTCAGGCACAAGAGTCTCTGTATAACCATTAGGCTATCTAACCCTGCTGTACCCCTATTTTTTTTATTTAAGTAATTTTGCTAATGAACTGATGATTTAGAAAACAGTGTTGTCACATGAATACAGTTTAATATCTCTGTGATAGGTATTGGCACATCACTCCCACCACTAACTTAAGTCCTTTTTCACCATAGCTTTACTCCAATTAGTATAAGTGACAATAGTCTGATTTCACAGATGACACAGTGGGAAAACTCATCTTAGGTACATGTAATTTGAGTAATGCTCAATAAAAAAAATCACCCAAAGTTTTGGGATACTTGTTGTTAAAATTCGGAGGCTCCAGCAGGCCGGGCTAGCTTCACGGGTGGGTAACAGAGACTCGAGGACACAGGGCTGGGCAGGGAAGCTATATTTCTTTATTCAGGAACAACGATTCATAAACTAACCCAAACTAATCACCAAACAGAACTCTCCTGCCTCCTTCTCACATGGTGGCGCCAAGAACTCTCTAACTCTCGAACTCTGGGACAAGCGGGCCTGCAAAGCTAGCAGGACTGAACCAATTTTCTTGGCAGGGGGAGAGCATACAACAGATACTAACTTAACATGGTATTCCTTCTGTGCCTGCTCCCTACCCCCCCATATTATATTCTGTCATGGGCTATCTAGCCTTTTACCCACCAGTTTATAGCACTTATTGATATTTTTGGATTAAAACTATTTTTTCTGATAGTTGCAATAAGTGACTAGTATCTTTACAAAGTTTAACAACAGGCAATAGTAAAGTAAGAACAGTGGCACACATAAATATCACATATCTAACCAGAAATATTGATTATTTTTTCATTTTTTAAATATTTATTAATGAGAATGAAAAAGAGAGGGAGAGAGTAGAAGCCCATCACTGTAGCACATACACTGTCATGGATCAAACTCAGGACCTCATGGCTTGGGGCCCAACACTTAATCTATGGCACCAGCTCCCAGGCTGCTGATTTTCATTTCTAGTAGGAAATGGTATTGGGTAAGTACTATTAAAAGGACAGTGTCATTTCATGTTAAAATAAGGTAAAATAATGTTATTGAATAAAAGCATATACTTGATGCTTAGGAGATGACATACAGGTTAAAGTGTTGGATTCTTTTTTTTTCCTCCAGGGTTATTGCTGGGCTCAGTGCCTGCACCATGAATCCACCGCTCCTGGAGGCCATTTTTTCCCACTTTTATTGCCCTTGTTGTTGTAGCCTCGTTGTGGTTATTATTGCCATTGGATAGGATGGAGAGAGGAGGGGATGACAGAGAGGGAGAGAGAAAGATAGAAACCTGCAGACCTGCTTCACTGCCTGTGAAGCGACTCCCCTGCAGGTGGGAAGCCGGGCTCGAACGAGGATCCTTAGGGCGGTCCTTGTGCTTTGCGCCACATGTGCTTAACCCACTGCGCCACTGCCCGACCCCCAAGTGTTGGATTCTTAAGCATGAGGTCCTGAGTTCAATTCCTAGCATAGCCTGTGCCAGAATGATTCTCTAGTTCTCTCTTTTTTTTGTGTGTGTCTCATAAATAAATATTTTTAAAAACATCGTATTCTATTTTTTAAATTTCTTTATTGGAGTATTAATGATTTATAGTCAGCAGTGAAATAAAATAGTTTGTACAAGCGTAACATTTCTCAGTTTTCCACATAACAGTTAACCCCCTACTAGGTCCTCCTTTGCCATCATGTTCCAGGACCTGAGCCCCCTTACCCTAGAATGTTTTACTTTGGTGCAATAAAAAAACCTCATATTCTTAACTACCTCTTAGTCAGATTCCTAACTATCACATATTTCTTGCCTACTGCCTGGTCCCCTTATTTATATCTTCATAAGCTTCTTGTAATTTTCAATATCTTAATGTTTTGTAATTTTCAATATAAAGGATTTTTTTGCCTACTTGGTTAAGTATATTCCTAGGTATTCTTTTTATATAATTTTAAATGGATTATTTTTCTTAAAATTTTCTAATAGTTAATGCTATATTGAAGCACAACAAATTTTTGTAACCTGTAACATTACTGAGCTTGTTAGCTGTAACATCTTTATAGATTTTTTTTCTTTTTCCAGAGCACTTCATAGCTCTGGTTTATGGCGGTGTGTGTGTGTGGGGTTGAACTTGGCACCTCTGGGGCCTATGGCATGAAAGTCTTGAGGGGTTGGGCAGTTTAGTAGAGTGCACACAGTAGTATGCAAGGGCCCAGGTTCAAGCCCTTGGTTTCCACCTGTAGGGATGAAACACTTCATAAGTGGTTAAACAGTCCTGTAGGTGTCTTTTTCCCATCTTTCCCTCCCCTTTCAATTTCTTTCTCTATACAAAATAAATAAATATTTTTGAAAGAAAGTATTTGTAGGGCCGGGTGGCACACCAGGTTAAGTACACATAGTACAGAATGCAAGGATCCGCTTAAGGATCCTGCTTTGAGCCCCCAGGTTCCCACCTGCATGAGGGTCGGCAGACATTTCACAAGCGGTGAAGCAAGTGTGCAGGTGTTTATCTTTCTCCCTTTCTGTTTTCCTCTCTGCTTATTTCTGCCCTATCCAAAAAAATGGAAAAAATGGGCACCAGGAACAGTGGATTATTAGCACCAGCACTGAGCCCCAGTGATTTCCTTGGTGGCAAAAAGAAGTAAATATTTGTATAGCCATAATACTATTGAATATTTCTCCTACTCTCTCTCCAGTTTTCTGTATATAAAATGATGTCATCTACAAATTGTAATAATTTTAATTCATCCTTTTAAATCTATATGCCTGTCTTTTTCTTTTCATTTTAAAGATTTATTCATTAGAGAGAGATGGAGGAGGAGAGAGAGAACCAGAGCATCATTTTGGCACATGTAATACTGGGGATCAAACTCAGGACTTCATGCTTGAAAATTCAATACTTTATCCACTTTGCCATCTCCTAGGCTACTATATGCTCATCTTTTTTTTTTTATATTCTTTTATTTATTTATTTTCTCTTTTGTTGCCCTTGTTTTTTATTGTTGTTACTGATGTCATCGTTGTTGTATAGGACAGAGAGAAATGGAGCGAGGAGGGGAAGATGGGGGAGAGAAAGATAGACACCTACAGACCTGCTTCACTGCTTGTGAAGCGACTCCCCTGCAGGTGGGGAGCCGGGGGGGGGGCTCCAACTGGGATCCTTCTGCCGGCCTTGCGCTTGGCGCCACCTGAGCTTAACCCGCTGCACTACTGCCCAACTCCCTATGCTTATCTTTTTTTAAAATTAAGCCCCCCCCCCCAATGCCTGCCTTTTCCTTGTTTACTTGCTCTTGCTAGGACTTATATTACTTTTTTTTAAATTAGTGATTTAATAATGAGTGACAAGATTGTGGGTGTAAGAGGGACACCACCAGAGCTCCATATCCCATCTCCTCCATTGGAAGGTTGCCTATTCTTTATCCCTCTGGGAGTATGGACCAGAGATCTTTATGAGGTACACAAGTTGGAAGGTTTGGCTTCTGTAATTGCTTCTCCACTAGACATGGTGTTGACAGGTCGATCCCCAGCCTGTTTTCTTTTTTTCCCTAGTGGGGTAGGGCTCTGGGGAGGTGAGGTTCCAGGACATATTGGTGAGGTCGTCTGCCTAGGGAAGTTAGGTTGGCAACTTGGTGGCTGAGTATTGGAGCTAGAGCGTTGACATCCCAGAATCCTTTTTTATGTTTGTTTGGTTTTTTAATGATTTACCTATTTATTAATGATAGAGAACGAGCAAGGGAGAGAGTAAGTATCTTTGGCATATGCAGTGCCGGGGATCAACAGAGGACCTCATGCACACAAGCTCATTACTTTACCCACTGCACCTCCTCTCATGCCACTCTACTAATTACTTTGAATGCATGAGTATGCTCGTCTTGTTCCTGACTCTAGAGGAAAAGCTTCTTGCTTTTCATTACTTACTGTGCTGTTAAACACATACGGCTTTTATTATGTTGAGTTGCATTCCCTCTACATTGGCTGTTGAAGGTAGTTGTCATAAATGGATACTGAATTTTGTGAAAAGGTCTTTTTTGTTTCTGTTGAGATGATGTGATTTTTATTCATTTTGTTAATGTGTTATATTGCACCTGTTGAGTTTCTTACATGGAAAAATTCTTGCATTTCGGGGGCCAGGCTTTGGTGCACTGGGTTAAACACACATAGTACGCAGCACCAGGACCCGCTCAGGGATCCCAGTATGAGCCCCTGGCTCCCTACCTGCAAGGGGGCTGCTTCACAAGCAGTGAGGCAGGTCTGCAGGTGTCTCTCTTCCCCTCTCTCTGCCTGCCTCTTTCAGTTTCTTTCTGTCCTATCCAATAAAATGGAAAAAAATGGCTTCCAGGAACAGTGGATTCACACTGCAGGCACCAAGCCCCAATGATAACTCTGGAGGCAAAAACAAAAAAATTTTCATTCCTGGAATATGTAACACTTGATCATGGGCTATATATATATTTAAATTTTTGTGGCATTTGTTTTGCAAATATTTTGTTGAGAATTTCTGTATTTGTTTACCTAGGAGTATTAGCTTATAATTTTCCTTTCTTGTAGCATCTTTGTCTGCTGATGCTGCCTCATAAAAATAAATTTGGGATGCTGCTTCTTCTTCTGTTTGTTTGAAGAATTTGGGTAGGATTGTTATTCTTTTTGGAATGTTTGGCAGAATTTACAGTGAAGTCTGGTCCTGAACTTGCATTGGGGGGAGGGGGGAAGGAGTTGATTGCTGATTGAATCCTGTACTTAGTAAGTTGTCTGTTCAAACTTTCTATTTCTTTGTAACTCACTCTCTTATTTAATTTTTTTCAAGATTTATTTACTTATTAATGATAGAGAAAGGGAAGACGGAGGGAGGGATGTATATATATATAGAGAGAACACCAGAGCAACACTGGCGACATCTGATGCCAAAGCTCAAACTTAGAAACTTATACTTGAGAGTCTTACTCTTCTACTACCCCAGGCTACTCTTCATGATTTTTTTTTTTTTTTTTTTGGATAGGACAGAGAAATATTGAGAGGGATGGGGAAGATAGAGAGACAGAAAGATAGACACCTGCAGACATACTTCACTGCTTATGAAGCGACTCCCCTACAGGTGGGAACCTGGCACTTGAACCCAGATCTTTGAGTGGGCCTTATGCTTTGTACTTTGTGCGCTTAATGGGGTGCTCTACTGCCTGGCCTCGCATGGTCCCGTGATTCATTCTCAGTGATTGTATGTTTCTAGGAGTTTATCTCTTTCTTCTAGGCTACCTAGTTTTTTGGGATTGTTGACCCAGGGTCTAGCTGGAATTTAGGTATTCCATTTCATTACTATCTGCCTCTAAAGAGAAGATTTAGAAAGATAAAAACATAATGATTAGGAATCTGGTTCATATCTAGAATATGAGTAAAAACTAGGATATTAGTAAAATGAAAGGAAGTTGGAGGGGCATGCCTTGCTCCCTGGATTTGATCACCACCACTGCACTATGGTGGAATAATGTTTTGGTGTCTATCACCCTCTCTTATTAAAAATTTAGTAAAACAAAATAAAAAGCTTAACAAATATATTAACAAATGTTTTTTAAAAAGTGAAAATTAGGACTGGCAAGGTAACTGAGCAGTGGAGCACATGTTCTGGGCTGTATCTCCAGTATAATTTAACAAAAAAAGGCAAAACAAGTAGAACAGAACTGGTGATGTCATGCTCCCGGTATCTGTCTCTCTCTCTCAGATACATGCACACAAAGTGAAAGAAAATAGAGAAGAAAGGAAAATAAATAGTAACAACGAAAAGATAAACTGATACAGGTTTTGTAAAGAACAGAACAAAAACTCTGGGGTAATCACCGAGATAAGTGGAGAGCAATTATAATTAAGATTAGCTAGAAAGAGGAGGTGATAAACACAGATAAATGTAATGACTGGTGGGGGTCAGGCGGTAGTGCACCTAGTTAATTGTGCCAAGGACCCAGCTTCAAGCCCTGGTTCCCACCTGCAGGGCAAAGCTTCCCGAGTGGTGAAGCAGGGCTGCAGGTGTCTGCCTCTTTCCCTCTCTCTGTCTCCTCCTCCTTTTTCAATTTCTCTGTCTCTATCCAATAATAAATTAAAAAAAATAAAATAAAAACTATGTATTAAAAAAAGAATAATGAAGGGAGTCAGTGAGATAGCTCCACTGGTAAGAGCACCTGTTTGCTATGCCTATGACCCAAACTTTAGATCTCCACCACCACAGTAGAGTACTGTAGCCCCGGGGAAAACTTCTGAGCTGTGGTGTCTCACTTCGAGCAGTGAAAGCCTGGCAATAGCAAAAATAAATAAACATAATGAAAATTATATATGGGTGGTTTTCTTTCTTTTACTTTTGTTTATTAATGAGAGAGATGGAGAGAAAGAAAGAGAACCAGACATCACTCTGGTCCATGCACTGCCAGGAATAAAAGTCAGATCTTCATGCTTAAGAGTCCAACACTTTGTCCACTGCTCCACCTTCCAGACTGATGGCTGGTTTTCAGTCAGAATAAAAATTAAATTTATGGGAGTCAGGCTGTAGTGCAGCAGGTTAAGCGCAGGTGGCGCAAAGCCCAAGGACCGGTGTAAGGATCCCAGTTTGAGCCTTGGCTCCCCACCTGCAGGGGAGTCACTTCACAAGCGGAGAAGCAGGTCTGCAGGTGTCTGTCTTTCTCTCCCCCTTTCTGTCTTCCCCTTCTCTCTCCATTTCTCTCTGTTCTATCCAACAGTGATGACAACAACAATAATAATAACTACAACAATAAAAAAAAACAAGGGCAACAAAAGGGAATAAATAAAAATTTTTAAAAAATTAAATTTATTCCACCTAAAGGTGGAAAACTTGAAGAGATTAACAAAGAAGAAATTAGATATATTAAGGTTAAGGTCCTCTCTGGAAACAACTCTATTAAATGGATTTACAATTGCATTAAATGAGACAATGCAAGTAATGATTTAGCGCTAATAAAACATTCAATAAAATTATTGAATGACTCCGTGGGAGTCAGACGGTAGCGCAGCAGGTTAAGTGCAGGTGGTGCAAAGCGCAAGGACTGGCATAAGGATCCCAGTTAGAGCTCCCTACCTACAGGGAGATCGCTTTACAGGTGGTGAAGCAGGTCTGCAGATATCTACCTTTCTCTCCCCCCTGTCTTCCCCTCCTCTCTCCATTTCTCTCTGTCCTATCCAACAACAACGGCATCAGTAACAACAAGGGCAACAAAAGGGAATAAATATTAATAAATAAATAAAAATATTATAATATTTATTATAAATATCATTATAATATAATATTATATAAAATATTATTATAATATTTATTATTATAATAAAATATTATAAATAAATAAAAAATTATACTTGTGACAATGACCACACTGTAAAGCATTAAGCCCTCAATAAAAAGAAACTCAGTTAATGTCATTTGTTGTTTTCAAACAGACTACTCCTGTGTTGTTTAAATTACTTCATTCTCTTACATTTGCATTATGATTTCTGCATAGCAGTAATATATAAAAAAAAAAATCTCACAATAGTGCCAGAATAAGTTTGGGGGAATTGTAGGTTGTCTTATTTGTGAATATAGATATAAAATATTTAACAGCAATATTACTATGTAAAATCAGCACTACATCAAGTGAGTAATTACTTTGCCAACCAAGTAAGATTTACTTCAGGAATTTATAGGAGACTTAATTTAAAAGTCTATTAGCAAGCCCCCACACCTATAGATAACTAATTTTTGACTAGGGCGCCCAACACATTAGATGGAGAAAGGAGAGCTTTTTCAGAAAATGGTGTTGGGGAAATTGAGTTGAAGCATGCCTGAGAATGAAACAGGACCACTACATGTCACCATTCACAAAAGTCAACTCTAAGTGAATTAAACACATGTGCATTAGACCAGAAATCATGAAATACATAAAAGAAAACACTGATGGGGGGTTTGGGTGGTAGCACAGCGGGTTAAGCACACATGGTACAAAGTGCAAGCACCGGCGTAAGGATCCTGGTTCGAGCCCCTCCTCACAGGTGATGAAGCAGGTCTGCAAGTGTCTGTCTTTCTCTCCCCCCATTGTATCTTCCCCTCCTCTCTCCGTTTCTCTCTGTCCTATCCAACAACAGCATTGACAACAATAATAATAACGACAACTAGGGTAACAATAAGGGTAGCAAAATGGGAAAAAATGGCCTCCAGGAGCAGTGGATTCATGGTACATGCCCCAGCAATAACCCTAGAGGCAAAAAAAAAACAAAAAAAAAACACTGATAGAGCAAACCAGTGAGACTATATCAAACTGAAAAGCTCCTGTACAGCCATAGGAACCATCACTAAAACAGAAAGATAACCCACTGCAGGAGAGAAGATCTCTACAAGCCAAAAATCAGGTAAAGGTATAATAATAAAAATAAATGAAAAACTCACTTGGGTCAACAAAATAGCTCAGTTGGATAGCATGCTGCTTTGCCATGTGCATGACCCAGGTTCGAGCCTGTCTTCCACCATATTAAAGGAAGTTTTGGTGCTGTTGTCTCTTTCACTCTATGCCTTTGTCTCTATCTAAAAGCAAATAAACAAACAAAAAAACCTCATTAAACTCAGCAACAACAACAAAAAATAACCTGAGCTTCTACTGCACTGAAGGATGCTTTGGTGCTGTAGTCTTTCTGTCAGTCTCAGTCTCTCTCTTTCTCTTTGTCACCTCTCTGTCTTGCTCTCCTTCCTTCCTTCCTTCCTTCCTTCCTTCCTTCCTTCCTTCCTTCCTTCCTTCCTCCCTTCCTCCCTTCCTCCCTTCCTCCCTTCCTCCCTTCCTCCCTTCCTCCCTTCCTCCCTCCCTTCCTTCCTTCCTCCCTTCCTCCCTCCCTCCCTTCCTTCCTTCCTTCCTTCCTTCCTTCCTTCCTTTCTTTCTTTTTTGCCCCCAGGGTTATTGCTGGGGCTTGGTGCCTGCACCACAAATCCACTGCTTCTGGAGGCCATTCTTTTCCCCTTCATTGTCCTTGTTGTTTTATTGTTGTTGTGGTCTTTACCATTGTTGTTGTTGTTGGATAGGACAGAGAGAAATGGAGAGAGGAGGAGAAGACAGAGGGGGAGAGAAAGATAGATACCTGCAGACCTGCTTTACCACCTGTGAAGTGACCTCCCTGCAGGAAGTCCTGGGGACCCCGGGGGCTTGAACTGGGATTCTAATGCTAATCCTTGCACTTCATACCATGTGTGCTCAATCCGCTGCACTACTGCCCAACCTCCATCTGTCTTGCTCTTTATATTTGAAAATGTCATCCCAGAGCCATGAAGCCCTGGAGATGGCTAAAAGCAAACAAACAGACAAACACCAATAAAGAAAAAGTTTAGACTGTCTGAGAGGTGGCTTAGTGGTAGGTAGAGTGCATACTTTGCATACATGGGACTCTGGCTTATCCCTGCCAGTACATATGACCAGGCAATGCTCTACTCCTTTCCTTGCTCTCTTTCATATTATATATGTATATAGCTATTATATTGATTTTAGAACAGTAAACTGAAACAAAAGTTGAACCTGACCACCTCAAACTTTAAAACATCCAGGTTAAAGTTCTATAAACTGGAAAAGTTAGTATAAAGCATCCACTTTTTTTTTTTAAAGGTTAGGCAATTTTTTTTTTTTAATAATGGGTTTATTTTTATTTATTTATTTTTTACCGGAGCACTGTTTCAGCTCTGGTTTATGGTGGTGCGGGGGATTGAACCTAGGACTTTGGAACCTCCGGCATGAGAATCTCTTTGCATAACTATTATGCTATGTACCTTCTGCCCAAGCATCCACTTTTTCATGTGTGATAATACTAAAGTAATGGGTGGCAGAGATAGCATAATAATTATGCAGAAGACTTTCATGCCTGTGGCTCTGTATTCCTAGGTTCAATCCCATGCAGTTTGATAAACCAGAGCTGAGCAATGCTCTGGTGTATCTCTCTCTCTTTTTCTCTCCTACACCCCTCTTTATATATTTTCCTCTGTATTTCTCTCAAGTTAAAATACATTAGTATTGAGAAAATAAAAATAATCATCAAGAAAAAATTTAACAGTAAATATTGATATGTACATAATTAAAGTAGGTGAACTCAGTGACTAATTCTAGAAGTTGGGAAAGAACAATAAAATAAGCTTAAAAAAAACCTAAAGCATCATGGTCTGGGATAAAACCCAGCAGCACATTTACCAGAGCTATGTCTGGTTTTTTCTCTCCTCCCATCTTTCTAGTAAATAAATAAATAAGTAAAACTTAAAAAAAAAAAAAACACAACCCTAACACATCCAGATAATGATATCATTAATTGTGAATTCCTGAATTCTTCGTACAAATAGGAGTAGTAGAATCATGTAGGTGCAAGGCCCTGACAGACCAAGAAAAATAAAGAAAGAAAATGGAGGGCATAAAAAGGGAAAAACAAAACTCCTAAAATTTAAAAGATATTGTCTTAGTTCAGTGAAGTGAAATTGCTAATAACAAAGCACATGCCATGTAGTTGATAAGATATAGAACTTTATATCTTAGTTTTAGAGGTTGAAAGTTTGATTTCAGAGTGCCACCATAGTTAGATGAGGACTCTATTCCAGGATGCAAACTTTTATATCTTCACACTGTGGGAGGCGCTCTGAGATTTGTGGGGCCTCTGTTCTTCATCTGTGGAACCAAAACCT
The DNA here is from genome assembly GCF_950295315.1 of Erinaceus europaeus. NCBI lineage: Eukaryota > Metazoa > Chordata > Mammalia > Eulipotyphla > Erinaceidae > Erinaceus > Erinaceus europaeus. The sequence continues at coordinate 61,941,133 of NC_080171.1, read as the reverse complement.
TAAACATGTATGACTTGACCACTCCTAACCACTTTTTAAAAAATTTTATTAATAAAATGGAAACACTGACTAAACCATAGGATAGGAGGGTTACAATTCCACACAGTTCCCATTACCAGAACTCCATATCTCATCTGCTCCTTTGAAAGCTGTCTTATTCTTTATCCCTTTGGGAGTATGGGCCCAGGATCATTATGGGTTGCAGAAGGTGGAAGGTCTGGCTTTTGTAATTGCTTTCCTACAGAACATGGGCTTTGACAGGTCAATCCATACTCCCAGCCTGTCTCTCTTTCCCTAGTGGGGCGAGGCTCTGGGGAGATGGTGCTCCATGACACATTGGTGAGGTTGTCTGTCCAGGGAAGTCAGGTTGGCATCATGGTAGCATCTGGAACCTGGTGGCTGAAAAAGAGTTAAGATAAAAAGCAGAACGAATTGTTGACTAATCATAAACCTAAAGGCAAGAATATTGCAGATGAAATTTGGGGTCTCCATTTTGGAAAATGCTATTAGGTCTATTTTAGGTCTATTCCAAGCTCCCCCCCCCCGACTTTATTAGTTTTTGCCTGAGTCTGACAGCTAACATGCAGGTGGACTGAAGGGGAGATGGTGCCATGGTTGGTAAAAGGACCAGAAAGATGGATCAGGGAAGAGTAGCTCCCAAATATGGGAAAAGTGCATAAATATTATTAACTGTAAACCCTATCAATTTGATCTGGGGCCCATATTCAGCACAGGAGCCTGTGCAACCTCTACATCCCTGTAGGTCTAAACTTGAATTCTGTGGCCGTGGCTAGGAATATTCTAGGCTGCACTAATTTCAGGACCCATCTTGCTTGGGTGGTAGAGTATGTTGTCCAACCTCCCTTCAGAGAATGGAATATTCCCTACTGTTGTTGATCCACATTGAGGGCAAGGTCCTGTAGGGGTTTACAAAAGGGTCCATTAAGTTGTTCCTTATGGAGATAACGAGTGACAGTGGAGAGAGGGATCTGTTAGAGGTCTAGGCCCATCATGTCTGTGTGGGAATCCCAGAACTCCCTGTAGGGCCCCAGGTGATGGGGTGGCTTGGTAATGACTAAAAAGCCTTCATCAAAGTATACCAATCTCTTGCCCTTATTCAGCATTTTTTTCCTTTATTGGGGAATTAATGTTTTACATTTGACAGTAAATATAGTAGTTTTACTTGTATTACATTTCTCAGTTTTCCACATAACAGTACAACCCCCTGTCATCCTTTTCCAGGACCTGTACTCCCCCCCTCCCTCCCCATTCAGCTTTTGTAAGCTTTGAAGTGACTGAGGGAAGTGAAATAGGAGTTCGGTAAGGAGGGTATCTAGGTCTAAGTAGAAACTATTTGATGAGGTATTTTACGGTTTCTGTTTTAGGTCTTTTCTACTTGCTGCATTTATTGACTCACTGCAAACTATTGTGCACTATTGCTTTAAGGTAGATATTTTCCCCTACCAAACCATTTTTATAATAAGAGGTGGAGGAGAGGAACACCATAGCATTGAAGCTAAAGTGTTCTTTCATTGCTGTAGGGTCTTTCGTAAGCTGCTGGGTCTCAAACCTGGGTCATGTACAAGGCAGTGCAGACACGGGACCTAGTGAATTCTCTCTCTAGCCCAGTAGGATTTATTTATTTATTTATTTATTTTTTATTTAAGAAAGGATTAATTAACAAAACCATAGGGTAGGAGGGGTACAACTCCACACAATTCCCACCGCCCAATCTCCATATCCCACCCCCTCCCCCGATAGCTTTCCCATTCTCTATCCCTCTGGGAGCATGGACCCAGGGTCATTGAGGGTTGCAGAAGGTAGAAGGTCTGGCTTCTGTAATTGCTTCCTCGCTGAACATGGGTGTTGACTGGTCGGTCCATACTCCCAGTCTGCCTCTCTCTTTCCCTAGTAGGATGGGTCTCTGGGGAAGCTGAGCTCCAGGACACATTGGTGGTGTCTTCGATCCAGGGAAGTCTGGCCGGCATCCTGATGACACCTGGAACCTGGTGACTGAAAAGAGAGTTAACATACAAAGCCAAACAAATTGTTGAGCAATCATGGACCCAAAGCTTGGAAAAGTGGAGAGGAAGTATTAGGGAGGTACTCACTGCAAACTCTAGTATACTTCTGCTTTCTTACTTTGGTGCCATACTCCAAACTCAGTCAATTTCTGCTTTGTGTTTCTACTTCTTTTTTTTTTTTTTACATGCATAACATTCCCCAGATTCCCATTTAGCAATACAACCCCCACTATTTCATTCATCATTTTTCATGGACCTGTATTCTCCCCACCCACCCACCCACCCCAGAGTCTTTTACTTTGGTGTAATACTCCAATTCCATTTCAGGTTCGACTTGTGTTTTCTTTTCTAATCTTGTTTTTCAACTTCGGCCTGAGAGTGAGATCACCCCATATTCATCCTTCTGTTTCTGACTTATTTCACTCAACATGATTTTTTCAAGGTCCATCCAAGATCGGCTGAAAACGGTGAAGTTACCATTTTTAACAGCTGAGTAGTATTCCATTGTGTATATAGACCACAACTTGCTCAGCCACTCATCTGTTGTTGGACACCTGGGTTGCTTCCAGGTTTTGGCTATTATAAATTGTGCTGCCAAGAACATATGTGTACACAGATCTTTTTGGCTGGATGTGTTGGGTTCCTTAGGATATATCCCCAGGAGGGGAATTGCAGGGTCATAGGGTAGGTCCATTTCTAGCCTTCTGAGAGTTCTCCAGACTGTTCTCTACAGAGGTTGGACCAATTGACATTCCCACCAGCAGTGCAGGAGGGTTCCTTTGACCCCACACCCTCTCCAGCATTTGCTGCTGTTACCTTTTCTGATGTGTGACATTCTCACAGGAGTGAAGTGATATCTCATTGTTGTCTTGATTTGCATTTCTCTGACAATCAGAGACTTGGAGCATTTTTTCATGTGTTTCTCGGCCTTTTGGATCTCTTCTGTGGTGAATATTCTGTCCAATTCCTCCCCCCATTTTTGGATGGGGTTATTTGTTGTCTTGTTGTTGAGTCTGGTAAGCTCTTTATATATGTTGGTTATTAAACTCTTATCTGATGTATGGCATGTAAAGTTCTTCTCCCATTCTGTGAGGGGTCTCTTGATTTGGGTAGTGGTTTCTTTTGCTGTGAAGAAGCTTTTTAATTTGATGTAGTCCCATAGGTTTATACTTGCCTTAGTCTTCCTTGTAATTGGATTCGTTTCATTGAAAATGTCTTTAAAATTTATGCAGAGAAGAGTTCTGCCAATATTTTCCTCTAAGTATCTGATAGTTTCTGGTCTAACATCCAAGTCCTTGATCCACTTGGAATTTACTTTTGTATTTGGTGAAATACAGTGATTCAGCTTCATTCTTCTGCATGTTTCAACCCATTGTTTCCAACACCATTTGTTGAAGAGACTCTGCTTTCCCCATGTAATAGTCTGGGCCCCTTTGTCAAAGATTAGATGTCCATAGGTGTGGGGCCTCATTTCTGGGCTCTCAATTCTATTCCACTGGTCAGTGTGTCTGTTCATGTTCCAGTACCAAGCAGTTTTGATGACAATGGCCCTATAATATAGTTTGAGATCTGGCAGTGTGATGCCTCTGGTTCTGTTCTTTTTTCTCAAGATTGTTTTGGCAATTCTAGGTCTTTTCTGGTTCCAGATAAACATTTGTAGCATTTTTTCTATTCTCCTAAAAAATGTGCTTGGGATCTTGATGGGGATAGCATTAAATTTGTAGATGGCTCTGGGTAATATATTCATTTTGATGATGTTAATTCTTCCAACCCATGAGCATGGAATATCTTCCCACTTCTTTGTGTCTTTTTCAATTTCTTTGAGTAGTGACTCATAATTTTCAGTATACAAGTCTTTCACTTCTTTGGTTAGGTTTATTCCTAGATATTTTATTGTTTTTGTTGCTATATAGAAAAAGGAACTGATTTCTGGATTTCAATTTCTTCTAACTTAGTGTTTGCATAGAGGAATGCCACTGACTTTTGAATGTTAATTTTATAGCCTGACACATTACTGTATTGCCTGATGATTTCCAAAAGCTTCTTGCTAGATTCCTTAGGTTTTTCCATGTATACTATCATGTCATCTGCAAATAAGGAGAGTTTGACTTCTTCTCTTCCAATCTGTATTCCTTTAATTCCTTGCTCCTGCCTGATTGCTATGGCAAGAACTTCCAACACTATGTTGAATAGTAATGGTGATAGTGGGCAGCCCTGTCTAGTACCTGATCTGAGGGGAAATGCTTCCAGTTTTTCACCATTGAGTATGATGTTGGCTGTAGGTTTGCTATATATAGACTCCACTATCTTCAGGAATTTTCCATCTATTCCTATTTTTAGGATTTATTTTTATAAGGACACTAATATCATTTTCTTTCCTTTTTTAAAAAATCTTTTTTCTATTTATTTATTTTCCCTTTTGCTGCCCTTGTTTATTTGTTGTTGTTGTTGTAGTTATTGTTGTTATGTTGTCGTTGTTAGATAGGACAGAGAGAAATGGAGAGAGGAGGGGAAGACAGAGGGGGGAGAGAAAAACACCTGCAGGTCTGCTTCATTGCCTGTGAAGCGACTCCCCTGCAGGTGGGGAGCAGGGGGCTCGAACTGGGATCCTTATGCCAGTCCTTGCACTTCGCACCACATGCACTTAATCCGCTGCACTACCACCTGACTCTTACTAACATCATTTTCAAGGGTTCTTGCTTTTTTATATCATTGCCTCTCAGAAACCCCTTTGAGGGTTAAGATTTTGGTACATAAACTTTTTTGGAGAAAAAAAAAAAACCCAACACATAACACACAGCACATACAACTACAACATACAACACCTGTGTAGAAAATCTGAAGAGTCCTAGAACAGTTAGAATAGTGGCCCTCTCCCCCTCTCCCCAGAAATGTTCATGCCCTAATCTCCAGAACTCTTGAATGTGTTAATTTCAGTGACAGAATAGACTTCTGTGATATGACTAAATTGAATTTCCTGAGATGGGAAATCACCTTGGAATATCTGGTTAGGACCAATGCAACCACAAAGATCCTTGTAAGTGGGAGATTAGATGGTTGAGTTGGCTGACAGAAGTAGCACATGGCTAGCGAGTCCTCTCAAGCATGAAGTCTTTAGTTTAATACCCAGCATTGTATACGCCAGTGATGTTTTGGCCCTTCTTCCCTCTCATGAATAAATCTTTAAGAGAAGAGATAGATGATGGAAATAGGTTGGAATGATGTGTTTTGAAGACAGAAAGGAATGAGTAGCCTCTTAGAAGCTGGAAAGACAAAGAAATGGATTTTCCTTTGCACCCTCCAGAAGAAATACACTTTACCTATACCTTGATTCTAGTGCCCTCTTACTCAATTTGAACTTATCTCCATAACTATAAAGGAATAAAGCCATGCCATTTTAAATTTATGATAATTTATTATTATGACAAAAGAAAACTAAGGTACTTGACTATAACCTTGATGTAAGCCAAAGTTCAGATTAATTGCCTTAAGCTTTATTTGATCTAATGCTTAAAAATTCTTTCAAAAAAAAAAATTCTTTCACATGGTTTCTGTCGCTGACTTACTTGTTGAAATTTTTATTAGTGATGTAATATTGTTTTACAAAATCATAAGATTTCACACCCGTACATGGTGTGTGTAAGTCATCATACGTTCAACCAGGTACAGGACTTTGGTGGTTTTGGGCATTTAAAAACTGATACTGCACCATAATGTGAATGTCTAAAAAAAAAAACAAATGAGATCAAGAAGCTTTATGTGGAGGGCAAATAAATTAGATGGAGCTAAGGGTAGTTTCTCTCTCTTTTTTACTAGAGCACTGCTCAGCTCTGGTTTATGTTGGTGTGTGGGATTGAACCTGGCACTTTGGAACTTCAGGCATGAATGTCTCTTTGCATTTGTGCTATCTACCCCTACCCTCTTCTCTCGTTTTGTATGCTGTGCATTATATAGCACTTCATTTCCCTGAATGTTTAATATTCAAAATAATCTATAAAATAAACCAGACTAAAGGAAAAATACTTAAAGGCCATAGTTAATTGTGGAACCAATTATAATTTGTCAGAATTTTAAAAAATATTTTGATGTTATCTTTAAAAATTATTTATTAACATGAGAGAGGAGAAAGAGAAGAGAGAGGAGGGGGAGAGAGAACCAGAGCTTTACTTTGGCACATACAATGACAAGGATCAAGCTCAGGACCTCATGCCTGAGAGTTTAATGCTTCATCCATGTCACCACCTCCCTGGCCACTCACTTTATTTTATAAATTAATTTTAAAGACTTATTTTATTTATTAGCATGAGAGAGAGTGAGAGCAAATGAGAGCATCACTGTGGCAAATTGTTGCCTGGGATCCACCTCAGGACCTCACACTTGAGAACTCGATGCTCTAGCCATGGTGCCATCTCCCAGGTGGCCAGTTTGTCAGCATCTTATCAGCTGTAATATTTGCCCTCTTTTCCAAATTTTCATGAACAGAAATAGCCTCAAATAGGCCCAGATAAGGCAGTCTATATTATTTATTAGGAAAAAAAAAAAAAGGACGGGAGTTGGGTGGTAGCGCGGCAGGTTAAGCGCATGTGGTGCAAAGCGCGAGGACCCATGTAAGGATCCTGGTTCGAGCCCCAGGCTCCCCACCTACAGGGGAGTCACTTCACAGGTGATGGAGCAGGTCTTCAGGTGTCTCTCTTTCTCTCTGTCCTATCTAACAATGACGACATCAACAACAACAAGAATAATAACTACAACAACAATAAAAAGACAACAAGGGCAACAAAAGGGAAAATAAATAAATAAAAAATGAAAAAAAAAGCTTTGACGTACTTTCAACGAGGAATTTATATTGTTAATTTTTGTCAGAATGGACATAGCATTAATAGAATTGTGGAAGAAGCTATAAAGTGATAAATTTCAATGTGAATATGTATGTTTGTGATGTTGAATTTGCCTTTGTTAATGTTTCTTTACAAGGCATGAAATGTTTTAAATATCTTTTTTTAAAAAAAAAAAAAAGAACACATTTCTTAGCTCTGGCTTATAGTGATATTAGGGATTGAACTTGAGAACTCAGATACTTACGCACGGAAGTCATTTTGCATAACTATTATTGCTAGCAAGGTACAAAGACAAAATTCTAAAATTATTTTTACGGTTTCACATTGCCTCTTTACTTATACTTGCTTTAGATGCTCAAGTCAGCTTTCAGATCTATGCTTCTCTTCCCAAATTCTTTAAATTTTTTATTGCTTTTGAAAGATTGACTTATTCTCTTTGACCTTATAAGTGTTCTTGCTTATTACAAAAAACAATAGTAGTTAAAAGATAATATTTGATACTATACTACTTGAAAACTGAAATTAATGGCTTAGAGTGCTTTTAATAGGTGTGTGCAGAAATTCATTATAGTGATGGCAGTTTGCTGTGGTGAGCAAGTAAGCACATTTATATTGTGTTGCCAGTAATCTAAAAACCTCAGCATCTGTGATTTTTCAGTGTTTTGGAAGTATGGATAGTATGACAGGTCTGCAGATGTTAACAGATTACAACATTTCCTAACAAGAACAACCATTTTTATTGAATAAGGTAATATGAAAGCCTGGAAATAGAGTGCTATCTCTATTTGGAAATGTGCTAAAAAAGGAGCTTTATGATAGCCAATATGGCACTAAAAATGAGATCAGGTATTAGCTTCGCCTACAACGTGAGATGATTATGCTTCAAAGAATGTGTTTATAATGAAATTTCAACTTTGAATAGTGTAGTAAAATAATTATGATTGAGATTTTATATGTAAAGAATAAAAATTCAAGCACTTAAGGGAAATCTTAATATTTTAGAATTACTGTAATAGATATCTTTATGGATTTTAAATTAATGTTCTCTAAGTGAGTGATATTGAGGGAGATGTCAGGGAAATAAAACTGTATTTCCCTTCAGATAATAAGCAGTGTTGAGACAATAAAGGAAAATTTAAAATAGAGGTCCTTAAATTATATTGCACTATAGATTTTATAAGTGTTCTTGAACTCTCAGTGTCCTAGTCAGTGTTACCTCCCTCCCTCCCTTCTTTCCTTCTTTCTTCCCTGTCTCCCTTCCTTTCCCTATCTCCCTTTCCTTCTCTCTCTCTCTCTCCCTTTCTCTCTTTCCCTCTCTCTCTTTCTTTCCCCTTTTACTCTTTTGCTATTTGGTGCTGGGATAATATATTCAGGACTTCATGCATGTATGATACCACTGAACCTCCTCCTAGTCCAAGTGCCCAAGAATATTCTAGAGAATAGAGAGGAAGAGACAGTAGTGAAGTACTCTTCTATCATTGATACTGTCCTTGATGCTACAGTGTAGTGCCAAGAATTGACCCAGGGCTTCACATATGCTAAAGGCATGTGCTCATGAACTAGTTACTTGGAAATTCCAATTTTGGATGATGAACTTTTGTTTGTTTGTTTAACCAGAGCCCTGCTCAACTCTGCTTTTGGGTGGTGCCTAGAGATTGAGCATCAACTATGAAAGTCTTTTGCGTCACCATTATGCTATCCCCCTGGCCCTTTATTGCTGTTATTTTGCGGAGCAAGAAAAGATCACCACTGCCAGGCTGCTTTTTCATTCAGATGGAGAGACAAGAAAGGGAGAGGACACATAGCAACTGAGCTTTATCCTGGTTCCATGGCCACTTCCAGGTTGTGCTAGGATTTGAACCTGGATTGTATGGATGGGAAAGCATGTGCTTTGCCCAGTGATCTGTACTGTGGTCTCCGATTAACTTTTTTTTTAAAGTAAGATAATCCTGGGGTTGGCAGTAATGGGGAGGGATAGTGAATCTGCTAGAGTACACACACTACCATGCTCGAATAGGAATGTGGGTTAGTTCACTATAGTGATGGTAGTACCTGAATTTGAGCTTCTGGCCACCACATGGGAGCACTATGCAAAGGAGAAATTTCACAGGTCGTGGAGTGGAGCTGTGGTGTCTCTCCTTTGTTTACCTTTCTGTCTCACACACTATCAAAAAGAAAGAAAGTCGTCTAGAAGCTGTGGGATCATGCAAACACAAAGCCCTAGGGAAACACTGGCAGCAAAAAAATAAAAGATGCTCTAAATAATTCTTGGAGATTTAATACAAATATACAAATTGAGCCATTTTTATTATTTGAATATTTAACTACCTAATAAATTTTTTTTGAAAAGTGAATACTTCTGATGGGAATTAATATATATATTATATATGAATGACTGATGATAGAGGAGAGAAAACCAGAAAATATTTCTGGCACATGTGATGCCAGAGAATCAAACTCAGGAAGGACCTCATGTTTCTGAGTCCAGCACTCTAGCCACTATGCCACTTCCTGGACTACTGTTGGGAATTTCTTTCTCTTTCTTTTTCTCTCTCTCTCTCTTTCTTTCTTTCTTTTTAAAAGAATTTATTTATTCATGAAAAAGATAGGAGGAGAGAAAGAACCAGACATCACTCTAGTACATGTGCTGCCGGGGATCCAATTCAGGACCTCATGGTTGAGAATCCAACACTTTACCCATTGCGCCACCTCCTGGACCACCTGTTGGGAATTTCTGTTGCTTTATTTAGCTCTTGCTGGGACTTCAGTACTTATGGCTGACATTTTCAGATAAAGAGAGATAGGGGCCAGCAAGTGGCTCACTCAGTAGAGCATGTGTGTTTCTATTTACAAGGACCTGGGTTCAACTTCTGGGCCACCACGTAGGAGATCATGGGCAGGGGCAGGGGGGAGATGCTTCATTAATAGTGGAGTGGTGCTGTGCTCTCACTCCTTTATATTACTCTCCTCATTTCTGTCTTTCCCCTTTTATTTAGGGGGAAAAAAAAAAGGAGCAGTAGGTACAGTGAGATTATATAGACACTGAGCCCCAGCAGTAATCTTGATGGAAAAAAAGCAAAAACAAAAGTCAAATAAACAGGGAGAGAAGGAAAAATACCGTAGCACCAGTGTGGTAGAGGCTGAATTTTAATCTGGGTCAGTGTATGACAAAGCAAGTACACTGTTCAACTGTCTTCTTGACCCCATAGGAATTATTTTAAAATAATTCATTTATTTACCTGTTTTATAAATCTGAAATGTGAGCATTTTAAAAATGAATAGGTAGTGGCTGAAAAGATGAAGCTGGTATTGCGGCCAAGTGGGTGTACCTAGTTGACTACACACATTACAGTTCAAGCGCCTGGTGGGGAGTGGGTGAAGGGGGGGGGGCTTCTTAAATGGTGAAGCAGTGTTGCAGGTCTCTTTTTTTCTTTCTTTCTTTCTTTCTTTTTAAATATTTATTCACTTTTGTTGCCCTTGTTTTATTGTTGTTGTTATTGATGTTGTCGTTATTGGATAGGACAGAGAAATGGAGAGAGGAGGAGAAGATGGGGAGAGAAAGATAGACACCTGCAGACTTGTTTCACCGCCTGTGAAGTGATTCCCCTGCAGGTGGGGAGCCCGGGGCTCACTGGTCCTTGTGCTTTGCGTCACTTGCGCTTAACCCGCTGCACTACCGCCCGACTCCCCTTTCTCTCTCTGTCTTTCCATCCGCCCTCTATGCCTCTCTTCCTTCCTCCTTCCTTCCCTCCCACTCTCTCACTCCCTCTTCCTTTTCACCTCCCCATTCAACTTATCTCTCTACCCAAAAATAAAGAAAATAAATAAAAACATTTTTTTAAAGAGCAAGTTGGTATCATCTAGTACTAGTTACTATTTAGAATGTACCGGTTATTGCAATATCCTGGATTTTAAGAAGTACATTGTAATATATATTGCTTTATTTATTACTTTATTTATTTAATCAGAATACTACTTGGTTCTGACTTAGTGTGGTGCTGAAGATTAAACCTGGGCCTTGGAGTCTCAGGCCTGAGAGTCTCTTTGTATAACTATTATCCTATCTCCCCCACTTAATAGTTATCTTTCTTTAGTAGTCTTAATAGTTTATCCCACCCTTTAACTCTAGAGTAGCTTTTGCTTTCTGTTTTTTATAGTTAGGTTAGACATTTTAAAGAAAGAAAGAAGAACACAGTACATAAATGTAAGGAAAGAGGAATGTCTGCTTTACATTAATATGTTTATTCTGGGGGCGGGACAGTAGCACATCGGGTTAAGTGCATATGGCGCAAAGCGTAAGGACCAGCTTAAGGATCTGTGTTCAAGCCCCTGGCTTCTCACCTGTGTGGGGGGGGTCACTTCACAAGTCGTGAAGCAGTTCTGCAGGTATCTTTCTTTCTTTCCTCCTCTCTGTCTTCTGCTCCTCTTTTGATTTCTCTGTATCCTATACAACAACAATAGTAAACAACAAGGGCAACAAAAGGGAAAAAATAGCCTTCAGGAGCAGTGGATTCATAGTGCAGGCACCAAGCCCCTGTGATAGCCCTGGAGGCAAAAAAAAAAAGTTTATTCTTTTTATTTATTTATTTTTTAATTTATTTTCCCTTTTGTTGCCCTTGTTGTCTTTTTTTTATTGTTGTTGTAGTTATTATTGTTGTTGTTATTGATGTGGTTGTTATTGGATAGAACAGAGAGAAATGGAGAGAGGAGGGGAAGACAGAGGGGGGAGAGAAAGACAGACACCTGCAGACCTGCTTCACCGCTTGTGAAGCGACTCCCATGCAGGTGGGGAGCCGGGGGCTGGAACCCGGATCCTTACACCCGTCCTTGCGCTTTGTCTTTTTATTTTTTATGAGGTGCTGATAAACAACCTAAGTGTCATACTTCTAAATTACTTCCTTGGCCCAGTTATTATTATTTATATGTTTATTAGAGGGAGAAAACAAACACCAGTGCATCACTGTGGCACACATGATGCTGGGGCTCAAACTCTAAACCTCATACTTGAGTGTCCAGCACTGTTCACTGCACCACCACATGGGCTACCCTGGCCCAAATTTTGCTCTGTGATTTGAGAGGAGGGTCAGGGGTGTATATATATATATATATATATATATATGGAGAGAGAGAGATAACCAAAAGCACTGCTTTACCATTTCTAGAGTTTTCTAGGTTCTATCCATGGTGCTTCATGTGATGCCCAGGATTTAGCCCAAGTCTTCCTGCACAATAAGGCAAGCTGTGCCATCTCTAAGATAGTTGTTTTTAAAAAATACTAGACTGTTCCTCTGATTTGATCATTTATTTTATTGGGAATAGCTAGAATTGTGTCTGTGATCCATCTAATGCTGCTGAACCCTATCAGTGTTCTGTGGTAGAATTCTGGTGCTGTTTAATAGACAGTGAGAGATATGCAAAGAGACCTTCACGCCTGAGGCTTCCAAGGCCCAGGTTCAGTCCCCCTGCACCACCATAAACCACAACTGAGCAGTGCTCTGGTACCAAAAAAAAAAAAAAAAAAAAAAGTGAGAGATAAGTATTACTTTTCCTATTGAGCTGTTTAACATCTTTTCAGAATTTTTAATTTTACGTTGAGCAGAAATTCACTTAGAGTATTAAGAGCTTGATTTTTATAGCATATATTTCTTGAATATGCATGTATAATTTTCAAAGGGGCAATAGTATTCAACTCACTGATGGGCCTAGACTTAGATCTCTCTCTACCATTACTGGCCACTTCCATCAGGAACATCATCACAAGCCCTCTTGTGGGCCTCTCCAGGACCTTGTCCTCACTGTCAGATAGCAGTGGTAGGGACTGCCCCACTCTCCAAAGGGAGGCTGGGTTATCCTACTCTGCCACTTAAGGAAGACTGATCCTGAAATGAGTGCTGCCTAGAATGTTCCCAGCTGTGACCATGGACTGCAAGCTCAGACTGACAGGGACTCAGGTTACACAGGCTCTTGTGCTAAATATGAATATAGATGGGCCCTTGGTCAAATCGATTGAGTAAACAGTTAATTGTATTTATATACTTTCTTCAAGTTTGGGGGCTATTCTGTGCCCTAATCCAGCATTCTAGTCCTGTTTTTTTTTTTTTTTAAGACTTTTAAAAATATTTATTCCCTTTTGTTGCCCTTGTTGTTTTGTTGTTGTAGTTATTATTATTGTTGTTGGATAGGACAGAGAGAAATAGAGAAAGGAGAGGAAGACAGAGAGGGAGAGAAAGATAGACACTTGCAGACCTTCTTCACTGCTTGTGACCCCCCCCCCCTGCAGTTGGGGAGCTGGGGGCTTGAACCGGGATCCTTATGCCAGTCCTTGTACTTTGCGCCACCTGTGCTTAACCCACTGCGCTACCACCTGACTCTGTCGGGCTAGCATGGGGGTGCCTCTTCCCGGGTGCGTACTCTCTGGGTTGGAGAGAACTCAACTGGAGCCAGCCTGGGCTGCTACTCACTCAGCGACACAAGGAAGATGACTCAGGAACAGACAGACTCATGGTGGCAAGACAGCTCAATTCTTCATTGATCAGAGAGCCAAGGCTTTTAAAGGGCAGACCTGGAAGTGGCAAGTCGGAAACGGAAATAGCTAGGAAAGGGGCGGAGAAAGACAAAGGGACTGGAAAGGTAGAAACTTCTTTAGCAACTGTTTCGAGGGTTTTAACTGGTAGGATTAATAATACCTGCAGGCAGGGAGGGTCTTGAGTGTAGAAAGAAGATAGATCAAAGGAATGGAATGGGTGGGGATCTTTCAGGCAAAAACAATGATTATGTAGATAATAAGTCTGATAAGATGAGAGGATGGATGTCCCCTCAAGTCAAGCCCTGCCAAGCTCAACTACATCCTCACAATTTCCCGACACGACTTCCTCCAGTCCTGTTTTAAACTCTGACGCCATCTTCTTAGATAATATTTTTAGTCCACCTAAATGTTAGCTATCATGCTCAGGCAAAAAATTATTACTGAAGTCATGGGCCCTCCAAAACATACACCTAAAATAGGCTTCCTAGCTTTTTCCCACCGAAAGCCCCAATTTCATCTACTCAATTCCTACCTTTGGGTTCATGTTTATTAAACAGTTTTTTCTGCTTTATATCTTACTGCCTTTCAGCCACCAAACTGAAGATGCTTCTATGATTCCAGCTTGACTTCCCTGAGCAGATGACCTCACCAATGTGTCCTGGAACCTCACCTCTCCAGAGCCCTACCCCACTAAGATAGAAATAGGCTGGGGTATTATCGACCTGCCATTGTTCATGTCCAGAAGAGAAGCAATCACTACAGAAGCCAGAACATCCACTTTTTGCACCCCATAAAGATCTTTAGTCCATACTCCCAGAGGGATAAAGAATAGGGAAGCTTCCAGTGGAGGGAAAGGGTTATGGAACTCTGGTGGTGGGAAATGGGTAACGTTCTGGCTTACTTAACTTGGTACCCTGTGTTATCATACAGTCTTGTAAATCATTATTAAATCACATGTGCACATCCACACAAAGATGTTTCCACTTAATGAATAGAATTGGGAAAAGGAGGATGGACCTGCAGAAGTTTTGATTCAGCCATATGAATATGAGAATTTTGTTTGTTCTTTATCTAGCATGGTTTATAAAAAGCTCCTCTCCTCCCACATTTACATCACAACTTCCTACTACCACAGGAAGTACAGCAAGACCAGAAAAGTCTGGGTTTTTTTCCCCCCTCCCTACCAGATTTATGGCAATTTTTTATGGTAGTAGTGGAAAACTAATTTGGTTAGAGAGAGAGCTCAAGATTCTAGAGTATAAGATTTGCATGCCTGGTCTGGGGAGATAACTTAATGGTTATACAAAAAATTTTTCCAGATGATTTTTTAAAAATTATTTTATTTTTGAGAGAAATGCAGAGAGAGAGAGAGACAGAAAGAGAAACACCAGAGCACTGCTCAGCTCTGGCTTATGGTGGTGCAGGGAACTGAACCTGGGATTTAGAAGCCTCAGGCATGAGAGTGTTTGCATAACCATTGTGCTATCCCCCCAAAAAAAAAGATTTTCGTGCCTGAGGCACCAAAGGTCTAAGGTTTTATCTCCAACACCACTAAAAGCCAGAGTTGAACAGTGAAGTGATTAAATAAATCAATAAAAACTTTAAAAATGTGCATGCTTGAAACCCTAAGTTGCCTAGGTGCAACCCCCGAACATTAGCTTAAGATAGAGCTGAGCATTGTTCAGTTCTCTTTTCTGATTAAAAAAATAATAATAATAAAATAAAAACTAAAGAACATTTGAGAAACTTCCTTTGTATGATGATTGCAAATAAATCACTAGAAACATTCATGTTTTCATAAGAACAAATTTTCTATTTTCCGTAGGTGTGTACTTAGAAGTGGTGTTGGTGGGTTGTGTCTCCTTCATTTGTGATAACTGTGTGTGGCAGTATTATTTCTCAGTTGCTTTGGTTTAGTCTTTCTTTTTTTTTTTTTTCAATATTTATTCCCTTTTTTTGCCCTTGTTTTATTTTTGTAGTTATTATTGCTGCTATTGATGTCGTCATTGTTGGATAGGATAGAGAGAAATGGAGAGTGATAGGGAAGATAGAGAGAGGAGAGGGAGAGAAAGATAGACACCTGCAGATCTGATTCACCACTTGTGAAGTGATCCCCCCCTGTAGGTGGGGAGCTGGGGGCTGGAACTGGGATCCTTACACTGGTCCTTGCTGTTTGCGCCACCTGAGCTTAACCCACTATGCTACCGCCCAGCTCCCAGTTTAGTCTTTCTAAACGTGCTATGAGTGATGCCACCAATTGGTGGCTTAGTTTTCTTTCTTTCTTTCTTTCTTTCTTTCTTTCTTTCTTTTTTTTTTTTTTTTTTGGTGCCAGGACCTTGCACATGATCCTGGGGCTTTTTTTTTTTTTCCTCCAGAGTTATCGCTGGGGCTCAGTGTCTGCACTACGAATCCACTGCTGCTGTGGTCATTTTTTCGATTGTTTTGGTAGGACAGAGAAAAATTGATAGGGATGGGGAAGATAGGGAGAGAAAGACACCTACAGATCTGCTTCACTGCTTGTGAAGCGACCCCTTTGCAGGTGGGGATCCAGAGGCTCGAACTAGGATCCTTGAGCCTTATACACTTACTATGTGCGCTTAACCTTGTGTGCCACCGTCTGGCCCTCTGCCATTTTTTAAAAAATATTTATTCCCTTTTGTTGCCTTTGATGTTTTATTGTTGTTGTAGTTATTGATGTTGTCGTTGTTGGATACGACAAAGAGACATGGAGCGAGGAGGGGAAGACCGAGAGGGGTAGAGAAAGACAAACACCTACAGACCTGCTTCACAGCTGGTGAAGCAACCCCCTGCAGGTCGGGAGCTGGGGGCTCCAACCGGGATCCTTACGCTGGTCCTTGCGCTTTGCGCCACGAGCGCTTAACCCGCTGCACTACGCCCAACTCCCCCCACCCATTTTTTTAATTCTCATTTTAGATAGAGGGAGAGACAGAGAGAAGAGACTCTACAACACTGTTTTTAACCACCCACAGAGTTTCTTGGGTATCATTGAACTTCCATGTGATGTTAGGACTCAAACCTGGAGTTTTGTACATGGTCAGTTATGTGCCCTCTTGGATGATCTACTCTCTGGTTTCCACACTGTGCCTTTAATTTTTTGTTTGTATTTGTTTTTTGCCCTCCAGGGTTATCACTGAGGCTTAGTGCCTCCATTACAAATACACTGGTCCTGTGGCCATTTTTTCGATTTTTTGGATAGGACAGAGAAATTGAGAAAGGAGGGGGATATAGAGAGGAAGAGACAGAGAGACACCTGCAGACCTGCTTCACCACTTGTGAAGCGACCCCCCCTGCTGGTGGGGAGGCACAGGCTCTGGATCCTTGAGCTGGTGTTGAGGCTATCCCGAACCCCCCTAATTTGCATTTCCTTAATTAGTAATGATGTTGAATATCTACTACTCTGTTCCTTGCTGCTGTTTGTATATTTCCCTTAGGTGACTTAACTTTTTAAATTTATGTGTCACCAAGTAATGAACTGCGGACTTTGAGGCCACCTTGGCCTGTTTCATTTTTTTTTTTTTAAAGAATTTATTTATTCATGAGAAAGGTAGGAGGAGAGAAAGAACCAGCCATCACTCTGATACATTTGCTGCAGGGAATTGAACTCAGAACCTCATGCTTGAGAGTCTAGTGCCTTAGCCACTGCGCCACCTCCCGGACCACTGTTTCATTTTTTATTTAGAGATAGAGGGAGAGCAAAGAGAGATACCACAGCACTGCTCCACCATCCCTGGAACTGTATCAGTGCCATCAATAGTTCC
Source organism: Erinaceus europaeus (assembly GCF_950295315.1). Classification (NCBI taxonomy): domain Eukaryota; kingdom Metazoa; phylum Chordata; class Mammalia; order Eulipotyphla; family Erinaceidae; genus Erinaceus; species Erinaceus europaeus. Next base: position 61,923,966 of record NC_080171.1, on the reverse strand, counting down.
CCCATGTGGTACCAGGGCTCAGTGGCCCTGCATATGATAAGACACACTCTAAGTAAGCTCCAACAGGACAGAATAATTATGATAGTCATTCTGTGCTTTTTTTCTGTTTTGTTAATTTATGTGTATATCTTTTCTCCAGTGTCATAGTATCTTGGGTACAGTTGAGTTGTACATATAGTCTTGAAATCAGATGTTCTTTCTTTAGTTTTATTGTTCTTTTTAAAAATTGTTTTGACTTCTTTGCCTATCTCTTTAAAATAATTATTTTATACATGAGGGGGAAGAGGGAAAGGAAGCTTGGCACATGTGAAGCTGTAGATTGAACAGGGAGCCTCAGTCATGCAAAGTCTGCTTTCTGTCAGCTGAACTATGCCTCTTATTTTTAATAATTTAACAATAGGTAGTAAATGTAGCTTCATTCAACTCCAATTTTATTCCCAGGAGAGTAAAAGAAATAAAAGGTTATCCCTTTTTTTTTAAAAAAAAAAATTACTATCTTTATTGATTGATTGGATAGAGACAGTCAGAAATCGAGAGGGAAAGGCGGGATAGAGAGGGTGAGAGACAGAGAGACACCTGCAGCACTGCTTCACTCGTGAAGCTTTCCCCCTGCAGGTGGGGACTGAGTGCTCTAACCCATGTCCTTGCGCATTGTAATGTGTGCTCAACCAGGTGCACCACCACCCGACCCCCAGGTTATGCCTTTTATTATGCCAGTTTGCCTACTTTTTTATTAGCTGACTTGCTAAAATGGGACTAGACTAGCTGGTTGTGTCCTATTTCATTATATGTCTGTTGAAGTACCCTTCCTGTGCTTATTTGGATAAGAATCTCATTTTTTTTCTACCTAGAAATATTGTTTTAACCTTTAATAAATAATATGTGTGGTTTTTCTTGGTTAAATTCTATAGATCTCTCCAGTGTATTACTCTTATTTTGCAAGCAGATTCATGGAGAGGTGAGATTAACAGCAAACCAATATTTAAGGTAAAAGAAAGTTGGACTGATGTTGGTTTGAAAACTTAAGTTCCAGGACCAAGATTGCCAGCTACGCTTTTTTATAAGGGAGCATCATGGGGAAAGGGGATTAGAAAAATCAAAACAGGTTCCTTTTCCATAATGTAAGGAGTATAAAAAAGCAAGGTTTTTAATCCAAACCAGTGTTCTCTACCTGTTCTCTCTCCCCACTCTTTAGTTATTTTAAAATCATCACATAGTTTTAAAGTACTTGATAGAAGTATATGACATTGACATATAAATTAGGACAAAGCAGGTGTACATGTCATTTTCTTACACTTCAAGACATTTCCTTTTTTGTATATATTTTGACTTACATGTTTGTAGTGGGTTTCTAATATTGTCTTAGAAAACTCATAACGTATAAGATAATCTTATTTACAGAGGATTCATTTTTTCCCCAATATTTATTTTAATTAGTGATTTCATATTGATTTACAAAATTATAAGATAATAGATGTATGATGCCATATTGTCCCCACCACCAGAGTTCTGTGTCCCATCGCCTCCACTGGAAACTGCAGTAGTTCTCCCAAGGTTACTGATATGGGCTGATTTTATAATTATATATCTACATCTATGTGTAAAAATTATATACACACACACACACACACACATATATATATATATTCCCCATTTTTTCAATAGTTCTGTCTTCATTTCCTTTCTAGTTTGCCTCTACATTCATTACTACTTCCAGATTTTCTTCCCTTCCATTGATGGTATAAAAACAAGATTCCTGGTGACATATGCTTTGGGTCCTGGTGGAATGGGGGTACAGAGCCCTGTGAGATTTACTGCCCTTACATTTACCCCCTGGGAGTATGGACCAAAATTCATTTTGGGGTGCAGAAGGTGGGAGTTCTGGCTTTTGTAATTGCTTCTCCTCTGGACATGGGCAGTTGAATCCATATCTCAGCCTGTTTCTATCTTTCCCTAGTAGGGTAGGGCAGAGGCTGTATCTTGAAAGAAGTTAGCTACTACTATAAATTTTTTAATTTCAGACTGTTTTGTGGGATTCTTTTCAACTTTAAATAGTGCTGATATAAAAGCATCTAGTTTTTGGTTTTTTAAATCTTTGAATTAAAAAAAAAAGTTTTGGCCACAAGGTGGTGCACTATACCTATTATCTAAAATTCTATTTGTAGTCTTTTTTCAATAGCCTGGCCAAACCCAACTTAAAGTAAAATACTATGAAAGTTTGGGCACTAAAAGAAATTGTTAACGATATTCAATGGCTTTTATAGAGATCCATTCTTACTTGAAAGGGACCCAAAGGGCTTTCACAGAGAAAATCAAATAATTCATTTTACTTTTCTATTTTTTACTTTCCATTATTTGTTTGAGTTTTTATTTGGAAATCCATGTACCCTTTCCTTAGCTTTACTAATTAACACTTTATCCTATATATAACCCTCTCTCTTTTTTATATATTTATTTATCCTTTTTTTTTTCCACCGGAGCACTGATCAGATACACCCTTTCTTTTTATGTATATTTTTTCTTAAAATATTTGAGGCATGGGAGTCGGGCGGTAGCACAGCGGGTTAAGCACAGGTGACGCAAAGCACAAGGACCTGTGTAAGGATCCAGGTTCAAGAGTTGCTTCACAGGTGGTGAAGCAGGTCTGCAGGTGTCTTCTCTCTCTTCCCCTCTCTGTCTTCTCCTCCTCTCTCCATTTCTCTCTGTCCTATCTATCAACGATGACATCAATAACAACAACAACTAAACAACAATATAAAGACAACAAGAACAACAAAAGGGAAAATAAATTAAATAAAAAGATATTTGAGGCTAACTTATATCACGAATCTCACAATACTATTGATATGTATACTTTTAAAATAAGGATAGCAGTGTTCTATAATATGATACAGTATCAACTTCAGTATAATTAATGCTGCTATAGTACTTTTTGTTCCTTCTATAAGTAGTATTAAAATTTGTTATATGTGATGCAATAATGTCACTTATAACATTTAGTTATCATGGTTCTTTAGCCTTATTTAACTTAGAATTTTTTGTTTTTTGTGATATTAACATTTTAAAAAATATTTATTTATTCCCTTTTGTTGCCCTTGTTTTATTATTGTAGTTATTATTGTTGTTGATGTCGCTGTTGTTGGATAGGACAGAAGAAGTGGGGAGAGGAGGGGAAGACAGAGAGGGGGAGAGAAAGATATACACCTGCAGACCTGCCTCACCTCCTGTGAAGCAACTCCCCTGCAGGTGGGGAGTCGGGGGCTAAAACCAGGATTCTTAAGCCGGTCCTTGTGCTTGGCGCCACCTTTGCTTAACCCGCTGTGCTACTGCCTGACTCCCGTGATACTAACATTTAACTTTTCTCTCCACTTTGTAATAGAATTGTATTCATTTTCTTTTAAGGGACTATTATAAATATTTATAAAAGAAATCCTACCTGTCTTTATTCCTATGATAAAGGGGTTTTTAGTAAATTGAATTGAAATAACTTTGTGAATAAGAAAAATTCTGAACTGTTTAGTGTATTAGATATATATATATATATTCAAAGGGTAGTAGGTGCTTATCTTTAAAGAAGAAAGTCATTTTGAATATTTATGATTATTTTCTTGATTCTAGCAGAAAGGTATTGGAAATATCAGTATTAAGATAGTATAAATATCCTTTGAAAAAGGGCATTAGTTTAGTTTGCAACTCTGTTGCAGAACATGGTTAATCAAAACTTTTTAAAGGCATAGTTTTAGTCCATGATTGCATATTTTTATTATATATCAGATAATGTATTACTCACATACTGTAGACATCAACACTTTTAAGTTGTAGAATTATGGCAGTGGGTGGTGGCACACCCAACTGAGCATACATGTTACAGTGAACGGGGATCTGGGTGTAAGTCCTCAGTCCCCACATGGAGGAGGGAAACTTTGTGAGCAGTGAAGCAGTGCTGCAGTGTCTCTTTTTCTCTCTCCCCTCTATGATACCCCTTTCTCTCGCAATTTCCCTCTGTTTCTGTCCTATAAACAAAGCAAATATATACATATAAGATATAAAATTAGACAAATACTACAGGTTGGATGCCAGAATGCTCATTAAATTTATCAGTTGAACTTGAAAAATTAGACCCTCTGTGAATTATGAATTCTTGTTGTAGCTACCCTTTAGAGTAGTGGAGGTCTAGGAGAAAAGATTACCTCAATTTTTCCTCCAGATTTTCCCCCTGCTATCTGAAAGTAGTTTGTAGATTACCCTGATATCTTTTTTTTTCTTTTGCCTCCAGGGTTATCGATGGGGCTCAGTGCCTGCACTACAGATCTACTTCTCCTGGAAGCTACTTTTTCCCTTTTGTTGCCCTTGTTGTTGATCTTTGTTGTTATTATTGTTATTGGTGTCATTGTTGGATAGGACAGAGAGAAATGGAGAGAGGAGGGGAAGACAGAGAGGGGGAGAGAAAAGTAGACACCTGCAGACCTGCTTCACTGCCAGTGAAGCAACCCTCCTACAGGTGGGGAGCTGGTGGCTCAAACCGGGATCCTTACAGCCAGTCTGGTGCCCTGTGCTTTGTGCCTTGTGTGCTTAACCTGCTGCCTGGGTCCTGGTTACTCGGATATCTTAAAGTAGAAGGGTGGCATGATTTGTTGGATCACCTCTAGGAACATTCAAAATAATTTTTTTCTCGTGTAAGATAATGGTAATAGCATTTCCAGACCCTTCCCCAGCCCCAATAACCTCTAAAATCATACAAAATGGAAATTTTCTAATTTTGCATAGTGGGAGAAATCTGCACTGCTAAAATTAATAGTAACTTATAGCTGTTATTCCTGACATTTGTGTACATGTTACTGAGTTTCCAGAGTGTATTGCATGGCACTCTGGGGCTTAGAAGAATGCAGTATGTCTTGCCAACTGTCTAACTTAATTCTAGGAAACTGAGCAATAAGTATTATTTGATTGAATATATTTTTACTTGCTTTTGTTGATTTCATTTCTCAGACAGGATACCAGCAGAGATTCTGCTTCATCCCTAAGAGAAAACAAGCAACCTGATGGTTTGGAAGTAAAACAAGGTATGAATCAGACACTTAATTTTAAAAAAAATATTTATTTGTTTCCTTTTGTTGCCCTTGTTATTTTATTGTTGTAGTGATTGTTGTTGTTATTGATGTCGTTGTTGTTAGACAGGAGAGAGAGAAATGGAGAGAGGGAGAGGAAGATAGACACCTGCTTCACTGCTTGTGAAGTGACTCCCCTGCAGGTGAGGAGTGGCAGGGGGGGGGGGGGCTGGAACCGTGATCCTTACGCTGGTCCTTGCACTTGGCGCCATGTGCGCTTAACTCGCTGTGCTACCGCCCGACTCCCCAGACACTTAATTTTTACAGAGAATTTATCTGAAGATGATTAGTTTGGGAGTTTGTTTCTATCAGAGTACTGCTTAGCTCTGGTTTGTAGTGGTGTTGGGGACTGAATTTGGGACCTCTGGTGCCTCAGGCTGTTGTCCTACTGATGATACTATTTCCCCAATCCAGACTACTAAATTTAAGCTCTGGGTTGTCACATGGCAAAGTCTGCAGGAGGGACACTGCAGCACCACTCTTCTCTCTGTATCTCTTTCCCTCTCTATCTTTGTCTCTCACATTTATTTTTTTGAAAAAGGAAAAAGAATCCTTTTATCTCTAAATGAATTTTTCTAAGGCATTCAGTAATATTAAAATAATGGTCTGGGGGAGTCATGCGGTAGTGCAGCGGGTTAAGCACAGGTGGCACAAAGTGCAAGGACCGGCATAAGGATCCCGGTTGGAGCCCCCTGGCTCCCCACCTGCAGGACAGCTGCTTCACAGGCGGTGAAGCAGGTCTGCAGGTGTCTTATCTTTCTCTCCCCCTCTCTGTCTTCCCCTCCTCTCTCCATTTCTCTCTGTCCTATCCAACAATTACGACATCAATAAAAAAAACAGTAATTACAACAATAATTTAACAAAATAATAATGGTCTGTATTTAAATAATTTTCTTAAAGCTTATACCTAGAAATATGTATAATTGCAAAACTGTTTTCCATTGTATCTTCAGGAACTAAGCTATTATATTTGTATTGATTCTTAGAAGATTTCTTGAGAAACTGTTTAACTCTACTTAATATCTTAATTTAGATATTTACATTGAAGTGGAGAGTCAAGGTTTATAGTAGTCACTTTAAAGTCTCTTTCTTTTTTCTTTTTCTTTTTTTTTTTTTTTTTACGAGATGTGTATATGTTGTATAGTAATCTGATATTACATAAAGGGCTGGCAAGTAGAAGAGTAGTTTTGTTTTATATCGCCTCTGGGAGTAAAAATAGGGCCAGTATATAAAGTTATCACTAGATAGTTTTTAGTTTAATTTCATATAATCAGAAATTGCAGTAGGCTTACTTCTGAGGTTACTCCTGTTGCTGAAGATGTGGAGTGAAATTTATACAAATAGCCATTTGGTGGCACTATTGTAGAGCCAATTCATGTAACATTTGGGTGTCTGACCTTCAATCAAGAAGTTTCTTTCTAGTTGTTAGATTTTGTAAAGCATAATGTCTAGTGCAGTGTCTGTATTTGGGAAGAATGCTTAATAACTGTTTTCTTGTATTGTTTAATGAGAGTAATATGAAATATTTATATTTTTTCTCCTCTACAATTTTTATTCTATCTGTAGAAAGGATGGTTGGCTTAGTCATTAAGCTGCCAATGTCTCCTTGAAATGCATTCATTTGAATGCTGTCACAAAAATAAATAACACCACCAAGTGGTATATAAAATTATCACCTGGTAGAGTGAACATGTTACCATGTTACTCAGTCTCTACCTGCAAGGGAGACAGCTTCACAAACCTTAGAGTAATGCTATACATATTTCTCCTTCTCACTGTCTTTAAATTTCTATTTAATTATTATTGGCTAGAGACAGAGAGAAATTGAGAGGGGAGGGAAGATATAGGGGGAAAGAGACAGACACCTGCAGCTCTGCTTCACCTTTCTTGAAGCTTTCCTCCTGCAGTGGGGACCAGGGGTTTGAACCTGGGTCCTTGTGCACTGTAATGTGTGCATCTAGCCAGGTGCACCACTGCCTGCCTCCCCCTCCTCTCCACTGTCTATAAAAAAAGTAGACCAGTGAAATAACTCATTTGGATGGTATGTTACTTTGCCATATATACAACCCAGCTTTGATCCCAACCTTCATCATATTGAAACTTCAGTGCTACAGTTGCATTTTCTTTCTCTCTGTGCATCTGTCTTTAGAGAAAAAAAAAAAGACAAGCAAAATGCCACCAGGAAGGATTGTATCATGTAGGTACCAAGCCCCAGCAATAACCCTGGGGCCAAAAAAAATTAAAATTGTATATCAGAAAACTATCAAAAATGTCAAGCACAAGTTTATGTGAGATCATTTAAATCCTTAAGATGAGGGATAAGTGAAAAACTCAACTAATGTTTGTTCTTGTTGCTATTACTGCAGTTGTGGTTCTAAAATAGTGCTGCACTGAGAGGGGAAGTGGTTAAGAAGAGAGGACATGAGAGTCGGGCGGTAGCACAGTGGGTTAAGTGCATGTGGTGCAAAGTGCAAGGACCAGCGTTAGAATCCCAGTTCAAGCCCCTGGCTCCCCACCTGCAGAGGAGTCGATTCACAAGTGGTGAAGCAGGTCTACAGGTGTCTCTCTTTCTCTTCCCCTTTCTGTCTTCCCTTCATCTCTCCATTTCTCTCTGTCCTATCCAACAATGACATCAGTAACAATAATAATAACTACAACAACAATAAAAACAACAAGGGTAACAAAAAGGAAATAAATAAAATATTAAAAAAAAAAAAAGAAGAGAGGACTTGATGCTAGCATGATGCCAACCAGATTTCCCTGGACAAACAACCCCACCAATGTGTCCTGGAGCTCCGATTCCTGAGAACCCCGCCCCAGTAGGGAAAGAGAGAGAGTGGCTGGGAGTATGGATTGACCTGTCAATGCCCATGTTCAGCGAGGAAGCAGTTACAGAAGCCAGACCTTCCACTTTCTGCATCCCACAATGACCGTGGGTCTATACTCCCAGGGGGTTAAAGAATAGGAAAGCTATCAGGGGAGGGATGGGATATGGAGTTCTGGTGGTGGGAAATATGTGGAGTTGTACCCCTCTTATCCTATGGTTTTATCAGTGTTTTCTTTTTATAAATAAAATAAAAAAAGAAGAGAGGACTTGAATAACAAAAAATTAAGAAATAAATTTTCAGATTAAAAATGAGTTGAATTTTGCTGAACAGAACTTAAAAGCTATAGCTAAAGAAATAAATATTAGCCACAAGAATTAAAAACGTAACGAGAAAAAAATGCCATCAAAGACTATTAAAGGAAGGCACATGAAGATGATTGATTTATTAAATAGCATTTGTATGCTGAGAGTTTTTCAATTTGTCACGTATATATGTTGCCATAGAAATCTCTGTACTGGGGAGTCGGGCTGTAGCGCAGTGGGTTAAGCGCAGGTGGCGCAAAGCACAAGGACCGGCATAAGGATCCCGGTTCGAACCCCGGCTCCCCACCTGCAGGGGAATCGCTTCACAGGCGGTGAAGCAGGTCTGCAGGTGTCTATCTTTCTCTCCTCCTCTCTGTCTTCCCCTCCTCTCTCCATTTCTCTCTGTCCTATCCAACAATGACAACAACAATAATACTACAACAATAAAAAAAACAACAAGGGCAACAAAAGGGAATAAATTAAAAAAAAAAAAGAAAGAAATCTCTGTACTGATAGATATAGCTTCTGCTATTGAAGACCCAAATTGCAAGCCTGAGTGTTAGAGAGCTACAGGGTTGAAAAGGAAAAAAAAGTATTTTAAGGCTACTTGGAGTTGGAATAAAGCATATGTACTGCCACTGGTTTGTTTTGAATGCTTGATTTTAATTCCTTTCTTCTTAGCCCTTGATTATCTCCTTGACTGGCTCTGACAACTAAGTCCTCACAGAATACAGCTTCTCCAAGGAGTTAACTTCTTTAAACAATTAAAATAGAAGGAAAAATGTGTTCTTGGGAAATAATGTCTAGTTCAGCAGTTGGTAAAGTAAAAAGAGATTATGGTGCAACCATCTGTGCGAATGACTGAAGAATTTACATTTCTCATTCATTTGAGCTTTTTCACAAGTTATTACCATTAATGACACTAAACAAAATCCTCCCCCCCTTTTTGTCTGTTTTTTTTTGTTGTTGTTGTTTTTGTTTTTTGTGAATCATGGTTGTATTTTTTGTGACTGAGTAGCCCATCCTGTTTGTTTCTGTACCTTTGAAGACCTAACTCCTTTACTACATTGAAGAGTACATTTTCTAGACTATAAAGCAAGACAGTAAACTGGCAAAAAAAAAAAAAAAAAATGGATGCATAGTGCTATACATGTATTTTATCAAGAATAACTTTAAGGGTGGGGGTAGATAGCATAATGGTTATACAGAGAGTCATATCTGAGGCTCTGAAGTCCCCGGTTCAGTCCCCCGTACCACTGTCAGCCAGAGCTGAGCAGTGCTCTGGTTAAAAAAAGAAAGAAAAAAAATAACTTAAAAAATGATTCCTTATTTTTATGTCTTTAAATTATTCCAGTTTTTAAAATAATGTTTAAAGATATTTTCTTATAAATGAGAGAGAGAGAGAGAGACTGGGAAGGAGTACCAGAACATAACTCTGGTTCAGGACCTCCTGCTTGAGAATGCTTTGTCCACTGTGCCACCTCCCAGAGCATGGTGATACCAGTTTTAAAGATTCTGTTTCATAGGATTCTAGACATACTCAGGGCAGGGCAGGTACATGTTCTAGACCTTCAGCAGATGTTTGGATTCCTGCGTTCCAGCCATTCTGTTCTCATTTCAGTAATTATGAAAAGGACCTTCTTCTATAGAAGTGTTACCAGCTAAGGAATGATATTAAACACCTATCTTGCCCATTTTTTTTTTTATTTGACTGTTTTGTAATTGTTAAGTTTTGAGAGCTCTTTCTATGTTTTGGATACCAGAGCTTCATTAGGAATGATTTGCAGGGGTGATGGTGTACCTCGTGGAGTGCAGCTGTTAGTTACCACGTTCAAGTATCCGGGTTCAGTTTCCTGCTCCCCACCTGTGATGGGAATAGGGTTGGGCAGAAGCAGGACTGCAGATGTCTCTCTTTCCCTTCCTCCTTTTCTCCTCCATTCTCAGTTTCTCTCCTTCCTCTCAAGTAAAAAGAGGGGTGAGGGGCTAGAGAAAAAGGAAAGGACAATTGGCTTCCAAGAGAGGTGGATTTGTAGTGCAGGCACCAAGCCCTACTAATAACCTTGGTGTCATTTTTTATAAAATTTCCTTGAAGTCAGACTTATTTTTCATTTTCTTAATATGTGTGTGTACTTAATTTGTATTTTAGGCCTATGTCTCCTACATATTATTTTTGTTCATGTGGATTTAAAGGACATACAAGAAGTTATGTTTATTCCGAACCAAAATCTTCATTCCTTATGCTTCTTTGGTCCTTTGGATTCTGTTGTTAAAATCTGGGAGATAGTATTGAATATTTGTTTATTTAATTTTATTACTTTTTAATTTTTTAAATACTTTTTAATATTTATTCCCTTTTGTTGCCCTTGTTTTGTTGTAGTTATTATTGCTGTTGCCATTGTTGGATAGGACAGAGAGAAATGGGAGAGGAGGAGAAGACAGGGGGGGAGAGAAAGATAGACACCTGCAGACCTGCTTCACCACCTGTGAAGCAACCCCCCTGCAGGTGGGGAGCTGGGTACTCAAACTGGGATTCTTAAGCTAGTCCTTGCACTTTGCGCCACCTGCACTTAACCCACAGTGCTACCACCCAACTCCCTTGAATATTTATTTTAGTATTTTTATTTATTATTATTGGATAGATACAGAGAGAAATTGAGAGGGGAGAGGGAAACAGAGAGGGAAAGAGAAAGACACCTGCAGTCCTGCTTCACCATTTACAAAGCTTTCCCCCTGTAGGTGGGAACCAGGAGCTTGAACCTGGGTCCTTGTGCACTGTAATGTGTGCCCTTAACCAGGTGCATTCCTGCCTGGCCCCATATAGAATATATAAATGATTAGGTTTTAGAAATTCTATTGGATTTGAATTTTGCTTCTCTAATTTTAGTTATGTGAATTTGGGGGAGTTATTTTAACCGTCTGTTTCTCATTTAGAAAACAGGGATTATGAATACTGATACCTATAATATTCTGTTGAAATAGGATTTAATGTACTTATACATGTAAGTACCTAGGAGAAGCACATAATACAGATAAATGTTCAGTAAATATCAGCTTTCCCCCCATTATTTCTGTTATCAATATTGTTGATTTTAGTGTTTTATGCTTCATTACCTCATTATTATCTTAGTGCAAGTATCTCTATAGTGAATTTCAGTGTCTTTTTATAGAAAACTCATTTGTCCTCCTTTATCCTTTGAATTATAGAGAATGAATTTAATATCTCTTCAGACTTTGAAGCAGATTCTTTTTTTTTAAATTTTTATTTATAAAAAAGCAGATTCTTTTTTCCACCAAATTAGTTGTTTTGATCTAGCTACCAGAAGGTAAATAGACAAATAGAATCTGGCCTATCTTGGAAAACTTGTCTAATAAGGAAGAATAAAGGGACTGAGCAGTAGTGAACCTGGTTGAACACACATATTAATTACAGTGCACAAGGACCCATGTTCAAGTCCCTTCTTCCCACCTGCAGGGGGAAAGCTTCACAAGCAGTGAAGCAGTGCTGCAGCTGTCTTTCTGTCTATCAAATAAATTAAAGATAAATATTTTTAAAAAGAAAAATAGGTTTTAAAATTATTTTTTCATATCTACTTCTCTGAATGATTTGCAGGGGCTGGGTGATGGTGCACCTGGTTGAGTGAAATCCCCTTCCCATTTGTTAAAATGAATATACTCTAATTGCGGGCACTGGGTCCTCTCTTGTGTAATGATTACATCCCTTTTGACAACTACAGTTAATTTTCTTTCCTTTTGTAATCAAATGCCCCTCACAACCATACTGAACTATTACTATTAGCTATGTCTCTGGTCATTGCCAGATTCTCATTTTAACCCATAAGCCAGGTGTGACACCACTGGTTATTACCCTTCCTTAACACTGTCTTCCTTCTCAGTTTGTTTTATATCATGTTCAGTTTTACTGACTTTTAAAGAGTGAATGTCTTAGGACTTTTGTCTTTAGACTTTTTCTTCTTTTCATATTTTGTAGTTTTAAGATGGGGAACTGCAAACTTATCTCTGAAATTCAGACCTCTCTCCAACACTCGTACCTTTAGTTTACTTGCTGGATATTGGATAAGAAATTTAAACTTAACATATCCCAGAATAAATTCTAGATCCCCTAGTGAAAACAGCAAGCAAATAAACAAAAAAGAAACTAAAGGCCTTTAAAGCCTTGCTTCTGCAGACTTGATCATCTCCATCAGTAGCAATTACATTCCTGTGAGTGTCAAGGCCAACAACCCTGGAATCATTTTTTTGTTCTTTCTCCTTTTAAAATATATAGAATACAATGGTGACACACCTTTTCTTAGCCATATTATTTTGGTGTTGATTCTTATAGCTTTTAAAAATGGAAAGAGAAAGACAGGCTGGGAGTATGGATTGACCTGTCAACACCCATGTTCAGCGGGGAAGCAATCACAGAAGCCAGACCTTCCACCTTCTGCATCCCATAATGAGCGTGGGTCCATACTCCCAGAGGGTTAAAGAATAGGAAAGCTATTGGGAGGGGATGGGATATGGAGTTCTGGTGGTGGGAATTGTATGGAGTTGTAACCCTCTTATCCTATGGTTTTTGTCAGTGTTTTCTTTTTATAAATAAAAATTAAAAAAAAAAAAAGATTCTCCCTTGTCTCTGTCCCACACAGCAATCTGAAAAATTTTTAAAAGTTGAGGGGCCAGGTGGTGGTGCACTTGGTTGAGTGCACATATTACAATGTGCAAGGACCGGGTTTGAGTCCCCTGTCCCCACCTGCAAGGGGAAAGCTTTGTGAATGGTGAAGCAGTGCTGCAGAAGTCTCTCTCCCTATCTCCCCTACCCTCTTGATTTCTGTCTTTATCCAGTAAATAATAATAATAAATAAAGTTGTAATTGTAATAGTATGTCATTGTTCTTGTCAAAATATTTTAATAGCTTTATGGATCTGCTTATGGTTAGTATAACCTTAACATGCTATGACAAGACTACACATACCCCTTGTTCACTCCTTCTTGTCCCTCCCTTCCTCCCTTCCTCCCTTCCTTCCTTCCTTCCTTCCTTCCTTCCTTCCTTCCTTCCTTCCTTCCTCTTTCTTATTCTTTCTTTCTCTCTCTCTCTCTCTCGCTCTCTCCCATTTTCTTAACACTCTTAAGTGCTCTTGTGTAAAAAATTTAACTTTTGCTGTTCCCTCTGTCTTCATGCTTCTTCCTAGAATAACCATCTGGTTGTTCCACATATCATTTAGATCCCTGATCAAATAGCACCTGATCTGCCTCAACTAATTAACAGGACTGTTCTCCAGAGCTCATAAGCCTCTTAATAAACTTAGAATTTTACTGGGAATTGATGTCAGATTCACTTTACTGTAGCCTTGTTGAAATCACCTTCTTTTGAAAACCAGAGCTGTGTCATGTGTCTCATTCACAGCATATTTCAGAATATAAGTGGAAATCAATCAGTTGTGACTACAGGTTTTGATACCTGCCATGCAGTTTGTTCAAACCTGAGATTTTTACTCATTCACTCTAATGGTGTACTCTCATTTGCTCAGATCAAGCATCATCAAATTGGTGAGGCCTTCCTTAACCTAAATCTGCTCACTTCACCTCTTCCTTCAGTGTCCTTATTGCAGAGTTGTCAGTGTGTTCTAACCAGTATCACCTGTTTACTTACTTGTGCTGTATCACTGCCAAACAATGACTAATTGTTTTAAATTCAAGAAACATTTACGAATGAGTGCTGAAATACAAATTTACATGATTTCTAGCTCTAGGAAGCATCCCACTCTGTCCTGCATTTCTGTTTATTTACATGTGACTACCCCCTTTAATGCTTTTGTGTTGTGGCCAGAGTTTCAAACCTGCATCCTTATATATGGTAAGGTTTGCAGTCTACCAGGTAGACTATCTCCAATAGGCTTCCTTATAGAAATAAAGTATTGGTTTCTTGAACTCATTAACACTATGAAAAGTTAATTTCTCTTCGTCCTATCTGGTAAAATAGATGAGGGAGGAAAAACCTAAAGGAAAAAAAAAATGGCTGCTAGGAGTGCTGGCTTCACAGATAACCCTGGAGGCAAAAAAAAAAAAGTTGTTTTATTTATTTATTTATTTAATTGAGAGGGCTTTGAAGATAGTATAGTGGTAACACACCGGATTGCATGGCTGAGACTCCAGAGATCCCAGGTTTGATTGCAGGCTGCTGAACAGTGTTCCTGTCTCTCATAAAGTTAAATAAATCTTTTTTTTTTTTTTAATATTTATTTTATTTGTCTTTTCCCTTTTGTTGCCCTTGTTGTTTTATTGTTGTAGATATTATTGTTATTGTTGTTGTTGGGTAGGACAGAGAGAAATGGAGAGAGGGAGGGGAAGACAGAGAGGAGGAGAGAAAGATAGACACCTGCAGACCTGCTTCACCGCCTGTGAAGCGACTCCCCTGCCGGTGGGGAGCCGGGGTTCGAACCGGGATCCTTATGCCGGTCCTTGTGCTTTGCGCCACCTGCGCTTAGCCCGCTGTACTACAGCCCAACTCCCTAAGTTAAATAAATCTTTAAAAATAAAACAGAATAAAATTGAGATAGAGACCAAGACCAGAGAAGCATGGCTTTGCCATCTTATGTAATGCCAGGGATAGAACCTGGAGCCTCAGACATATAAAACAGGTTACCACTGGAACTCTCCTGGTGGCCGGCCTGGAGCTCAAGACTGCATGTGTAGGATAGTAAGCTCATTTACCAAATGAGCTATCTCCTCACCAATAACTCTTTTTCTTTTCTTCTTTTTTTATATTTATTTTATTTACTTATTCCTTTTTGTTGTCCTTGTTTTTTATTGTTGTAGTTGTTGTTACTGATGTCGTCATTGTTGGGTAGGACAGAGAGAAATGGAGAGAGGAGGGGAAGACAGAAAGGGCAAGAGAAAGACACCTGCAGACCTGCTTCACCTCCTGTGAAGCGACTCTCCTGCAAGTGGGTAGCCAGTGGCTTGAACTGGGATCCTTAGCGGTCTATTAACGCTTTGTGCCACATGTGCTTAACCCGCTGCGCTACTGCCCGACTCCCGAACTCTTTTTCTTAAAGAACCATGATACCCTAAAAAGTAATGTTTCCTTATGTCAGATATTTAGAAAGAACTCAATTTCATTTCACTGTATTTATTATAGTATATAGTGATATTAAAATTGATGGGCTCAGGTGTTGTCAACCTTATACCTAATACCTTCACTTTTCATAGCTATTGGTTATTGAGGAGATTCAATATTTCATTAAGAGTTACAGAATCATAATAAACACATTTACCTGCAGATACCCAGTGATCAATTATCTGTGATAGATTTTTTAATGTTTGTTGAACTCTTACTTGTATCAATCAGGAATCAGATGAAGTCTGCACTTAATGATACCTAGATAGCATACATATTCTTTTTTAAAAAAACTTCTTTATTAATTTTTTATTATATTTATTTATTTATTGAATACAGACAGCCAGAAATTGAAGGGAAGGGGAAAGTAGAGAGAGAGACAGAGACACCTGCAATACTGCTTTACCACTTGTGAAGCTTTACCCTTGCAAGTGGGGGCTGGGGGCTTGAACCTGGGTCCTTGGACATTGTAACACATGCACTCAACAAGGTGTGTCACCACCCAGCTCTGAATATACACATTGTATATTTTTTCTTTAAAAAAATTTTTAAGGATCCCAGTTCGAACCCCCAGCTCCCCACTTGCAGGGGAGTCGCTTCACAGGTGGTGAAGCAGGTCTGCAGGTGTCTATCTTTCTCTCCACCTCTCTGCCTTCCCCTCCTCTCTCCATTTCTGTCCTATCTAACAATGACAAGATCAATAACAACAACAATAACTACAACAGCAAAAACAAGGGCAACAAAAGGGAAAATAAATAAAATAAAAAAATTTTCATTAGCTATTCAATATTGGTTTATAAAGTTACATGTCAATAGGGGTATAATTCCATACCGTTCCCACCACCAGAGTTCTGAAGCCACAGCAGTTCTTCCAAGATTGCAGATACAGGTTAACTATTATCTCTATTATTGTCTACATTTGTACATAATTGTCCCCTTTTTCTTCTAGGTCCTATCCTCTCTTCCCCTCCAAGCCACACATAACCCTATTACTATATCCAAATGTCCCTTCTTCCTCCTCTCTCTCCAGGTCCTGATGAAGCTGGATTCAGAGCCCTCTTATCCTCTTCCTCCTATCACTTCTTTCCCACAGGGAATATGGATCAAAATTGTGTTTGGCTCCAGGGCACATTGGTGGGGTCGTCTGCCCAGGGAAGTCCAGTTGGCATCATGGTAGCATCTAGAACCTCATGTCTGAAAAAAAAAGAGTTAACATATAAAGACAAACAAATTGTTGACTAATCATGAACCTAAAGGCTGGAATATTGCAGATGAAGATTTAGGGTCTCTGTTTTGAAGATAGCTAGTAGGCCTATTTTAGTTATATTCTAAAGGGCCCATGACTATACTAGTTTTTTCCTGAGCCTGAAATCTGATATGCAGGTGGATCCAAGTTATTGTCTGGGGAGATGATGTCATGGCTAGAAAAAGGGCTGCTGGATCAGGGAAGAGAGTAGCTCCCAAATATGGGGAATGTGTATAAATATTGTTGGCTGTAAACCCCACCAATTTGTAAGCCCATATTCAGTTTAGGAGCCTATGTAACCTCTTCATCCCTGTAGGTCAGAGCTCATATTCTGTGGTCATGAGTAGGAGTGTTACAAGCTGCCCCAATTTCAGGACCCATCTTCCTCAGGTGTAGCATAGAGTATATTGTCCAGCCCCCCTTTGGAGGATGGAACATTCTCCAAATGTTGTTGTTGATTCACATTGAGGGCAAGGCCCATTGGGGGCCCACAAAGGGGTCTATTGTGGTGTTCCTCATGGAGATAACCAGTGACAATGGAGAGAGGGATCTATTTGAGGTCTAGGCCCATCATGTCTGTGCGGGAATCTCAGGACTCCTCGACTAGGGCCCCAGCTGATGGAGTGGCTTGATAGTGACTAAAGAGTCTCATCATTAAAGTATGCCAGTCTCTTGCCTTTATTTAGCATTTGTAGTCCTTGCTTTGATAAGGTTAGCTTTGGAGTGACTGAGGGCAGTGTAATAGGAAGTAGGTGAGAAAAGTATCTTAGTCTAAGTAAAAACTATTTCATTAGGAATTTTATGGTGTCGTTTAGATCTTTCTACTTGCTTGCTTCATTTATTGACTCACTGCAGACTACTGTGCAGTGAGTCAATAAATGAAGCAAGCAAGTGTCCTAGAGCCCTGCTTCCCCAGAGCCATGCCCTACTAGGGAAAGCGAGAGACAGGCTGGGAGTATGGATCGACTTGCCAATGCTCATGTTTAGCGGGGAAGCAATTATAGGGACCAGACCTTCCACCTTCTGCACCCCATAATGACCCTGGGTCCATACTCCTAGAGGGATAAAGAATAGCGAAGCTGGGGGTCGGATGGTAGCTCAGTGGGTTAAGTGCACATGGTGCATAGCGATAGGCATAAAGATCCTGGTTCAAGCCCCGGGCTCCCCGCCTGCAGAGGAGTCACTTCACAAGCAGTGAAGCAGGTCTATAGGTGTCTATCTTTTCCCCACTCTCTGTCTCCCCTCCTCTCTACATTTTTCTCTGTCCTATCCAACACCAATGACATCAATAACAACAACAATAATAACAATAATAACCACAACAACAATTTAAAAAAGGGGGACAACAAAAGGAAAAAAAAGAATAGGGAAGTTATAAGGGGAGGGGATGGGATATGGAGTTCTGGTGGTGGGAATTGTGTGGAGTTGTACCCATCTTATCCTATAGTTTTTGTCAGTGTTTCCTTTTTATAAATTAAAATTTAAAAAATAAAAAATAAATTTAAAAAATTGGTTTTGCAGAAAGAGTTCTGACTTCTGTAATTGCTTCTCCGCTGGACTTGGGCACTGACAGGCTGATCCATACCCCCCACCCTATTTCTATCTTTCCCTAGTGGGGCAGGGCGATAGAGAGGTGAGGTTCTGGGACACCTTGGTGAGGTTGTCTGCCCAGAGAAATCAGGATGGAATCATGATAGTGCCTGCAGCTTAGTGTCTGGAAGGTGGTAGGATATAAAGTGGGACAAAATGGTTAATGAACAGGAACCAAAAAGTAGGAACAGAGCAGGTGAGATTAGGGATCTTCGGGTGGAAAGGAAGCTAGGAAGTCCATTTTAAGCATGTTTCTAGGGGCCCATGACTGTGGTAGTGTTTTGTGTGAGTTTGATAGCTAACATGAAGTTGGATAAAAATACTGAGAAAATGGTGTCAGAGTAGAGAAAAAGGCTAGAAAGCTGGATTAGTGCAGAGACTAGCTCCCATTCTTGAAAATATTTTAAGAATAAAATTAACTATTTACCTTCATCCACACAATTCAGGGCCCATATGTATATTTATATTTAGCACCAGAGCCTGTGCAACCTCTGAGTACCATTGGTCTAAATTTGCAGCTCATGGTCACAGCTGGGAACATTGCAGGCTGCACTCATTTTAGGACCAGTCTTCCTTGAGTGGCAGGGAAGGATACCCCAGCCTCCCTTCAGAGACTGGGACAGTCCCTACCAACACTGCTTTCTGGTGAGGGCAAGGTCCTGGGGAGGCCCACAAGAGGGCTTATGATGACATTCTTGATGGAAGTGACCAGTGGTTGTGGAGTTTTTTTTTTTTTTTTTCCTTTTCAAGAATATTTTTTTGCTAGTATTCTCTTGTAACCTGCTTGCACTTGTGTTCAAATTTTATTTATGGTATGTTTCTTTCTCAGAAGTCTTGCATTTTTACTTAGCCGTACCTGGCTTTTGTCTGTCAAGTCTGCTTTTGTATTTTACTTAGAAAAAATTGGTGTTTTGTAGTTACCTTTCAGGTCTTATGCTACTATTTTTAAAGTAATTTCTGTCACTTTAGTACTTCTTGGAAGGGAGAAGGAAATATATATATGTTCTCTTTGCCAATTTAGCAGAAATTCTCAGGCACTTACTTATGAGAAATTTTAGGGTTTGATCTTAGACTAATTTGACTCACTAGCAGAAGTTACATAAGCATGTTTTCACTCTAAATGTTAGATATGCTTTCATTTAGTACATGAAATCTATCCTGGTCAGTTGTATCATTAGCCACTAGAATGCCATAGCCTTTGTCAAGGTTTAAATATACCAGTACAATTTAGAAGTGTTTTTTTTTAAAATTTATATTTATTTATTTGTTCCCTTTTGTTGTCCTTGTTGTTTTATTGTTATTGTTGTTTTTCTTGATGTCGTCGTTGTTGGATAGGACAGAGAGAAATGGAGAGAGGAGGGGAAGACAGAGAGGGGGAGAAAAAGGTAGACACCTGCAGACCTGCTTCACCGCCTGTGAAGCGACTCCCCTGCAGGTGGGGAGTTGGGGGCTCTAACCGGGATCCTTATGTTGGTCCTTGCGCTTTACGCCACCTGCGCTTCACCTGCAGCGCTACCTCCCGCCTCCCTAGAAGTGCTTTTTAAGTAAGTTTTTATCACTCACTATATAATTCTGTCACTGTATAATGTGTGTTTATGCTGTTCATTTAAAGCTGTTATTTTAACAAAGAGCAAATAAGACCAATTATTTTCCCTGAATCTAACATAGATAACTGCTACAGCTTTCAAGCACTGAAGTTTGTTACAGATGATAGTTAAATATGAAAGTTTTTTATTTTAGCTTCTGTAATGTAATTCCTTATTTCCCCTTGGGTCAATCAAACATATTTTATTTTATTTATTATCTTTATATATTTATTGGATAGAGACAGCCAGAAATCGAGAGGGAAGTGGGTGATAAGAGAGGGAGAGAGAAAGACACCTGCAATCCTGCTTTACCACTTGTGAAGCTTTCCCTCAGGTGGGGACGAGGGGCTCGAACCAAGGTTCTTGCACATTTTAACATGTTCAGTCATGTGCCACCCCCCGGCCCTGGATCAATCAGATATTTAGAGTGCTGGGTGTTCTGTTTCATTGCCAGTTATTTTGCTTTTGTGGGCTTACCCCAAATTCATCACTAGATATTTCTCTGTTACATTATTCTATATATTTCTGTCAGTGATGAATTTAGATAGTAACTGATTAATCCTGCTGTCTGGATGGATTGATTTGTTATTTTAAAATGTGTCATACTTGGGTTTAGACTTAGACATGAATCAGATTGTGTAGCAGAGAGGGTAGCAGGAAAAAAAAAAGAAAAAGTAATGGTGAAAATATGAGAAGAAAGTAAAATAGAGGGGTAAGGATAGATAGCATAATGGTTGTGCAAAGAGACTCTCATGCCTGAGGCTCCAAAGTCCTAGGTTCAATCCCCTGCACTACCATAAACTACAGCTGAACAGTGCTCTGATTTAAAAAAAAGAAAGAGAGAAAAAAGAAAAAGAAAATGAAATAGAATGGCTTTGTTAAATAGTTGACTCAGGAATCAGCCATCAATCTCTGACCTCTTTATTACATTTTCTTGAAGTTATTTTTTTTTATTTTCTTTTTTCCTATTTTTATTAGTGATTTAATAATTTACTTTTAAAAGTAGAGGTATTAGTTCTTCTTTGAAAGTTTTGTAGAATTCATTTGTAAAACCATCTGGTCCAGGACTTTTATTTTTGGGAAGATTTTTGATAACTGTTTCAATTTCATTAGCTGTGATGGGCCTGTTCATGTTATCCACTTCCTCTTGACTTAGTTTTGGAAGTTGGTAGGTATCTAGGAAATCATTCATTTCTTCCAGGTTCTGTAGCTTGGTGGCATATAGTTGTTCATAGAAGCCTCGCATGATATGTTGAATTTCTGCAGTGTCTGTTGTGATATCTCCTCTTTCATTTACTATCTGATTTATTTGCGTCTTCTCCCTTTTTTGTTTTGTGAGTCTGGCTAAAGGTTTGTCGATTTTGTTTACTCTTTCGAAGAACCAACACTTACTTTCATTGATCTTTTGTATGGTTTTCCTATTCTCAATGTTATTTATTTCTGCCCTAACTTTAGTGATTTCTGTCCTTCTAGTTGCTTTAGGATTCCTTTGTTGTTCTTCTTCTAGGTCTTTAAGATGTGCAATCAGGCTGTTTATTTGTGCCTTTTCTTGTTTCCTAATGTGTGCTTGTATAGCTATGAACTTCCCTCTTAGGACTGCTTTAGCTGTGTCCCAAATATTTTGATAGCTTGTGTCTTCATTTTCATTGAACTCTCGAAACATTTTGATTTCTTCCTTGATTTCCTCTTTGACCCAGAAGTTGTTAAGAAGTGTACTGTTGAGCTTCCACATTTTGGCACTGTTACTAATCTTTTATTGATTGTTAAGTGTTAGTTTAATCCCACTGTGGTCTGAGAAGATGCTTGGGATGATTTCAGTGCTCTTGAATTGGCTGATGCTGTCTTTGTGGCCTAACATATGGTCTATCCTTGAGAATGATCCATGTGGATTTGAGTAAAATGTGTATTCCAGTTTCTTGGGATGAATGACTCTGAAAATGTCCAATAGTTCTAGTTTATCTATCTCTTCATTTAGCTCCCTTATGTCTTTACTGATTTTCTTCCTGGATGATCTGTCAAGTTGAGATAGTGGGGTGTTGAAGTCCCCTACTATGATTGTGTTACTGTTAATATATTGCTGTAGCTCTTTCAATAGAAGTTTGATGTATTTAGATGGCTTCTCATTGGGTGCATAGATGTTAATAATTGTTAAGTCCTCTTGATTGACTGATCCTCTGAGCATTAAGTAGTGTCCATTCCTGTCTTTTTTAATCTTATCTATTTTAAAGTCTATCATGTCAGATATGAGAATAGCTGTTCCTGCCCTTTTTTGTGGGCCATTGGCTTGTATGATAGTTTTCCATCCTTTCACTTTAAGTCTGTGTTTGTCTTGTTGAGTTAGGTGAGTTTCCTGTAGACAACATATTGTTGGGTTGTGTTTTCTGATCCATCTTCCTACTCTGTGTCTTTTAATAGGTGAATTCAGACCATTGACATTTACTGATATCAAAGATTGAAGATATTTTAACGCCATTCTTGTAGAGTTTTAGAGTGTTTTGATATATGTCCTATTTGTGGTGGTCTGATTGTTTATAGGAGACCTTTCAGAACTTCTTTCATGACAGGCTTGGTGATGGTTGCTTCCTTCAACTGTTGCTTGTCTGAGAAGGTTTTGATGCCTCCATCTAGTCTGAATGACAGTCTAGCAGGATATAGTATTCTTGGCTGAAAGCCTTTCTCATTGAGCAC
The DNA here is from genome assembly GCF_950295315.1 of Erinaceus europaeus. Classification (NCBI taxonomy): domain Eukaryota; kingdom Metazoa; phylum Chordata; class Mammalia; order Eulipotyphla; family Erinaceidae; genus Erinaceus; species Erinaceus europaeus. Next base: position 61,901,498 of record NC_080171.1, on the reverse strand, counting down.
TCGATAGATATCTTGCCATTCTCTTCTGGCCTGTAGTGTTTGTATGGAGAAGTCTGCTGCTAATCTTATGGGTTTTCCTTTGTAGGTGACTCTTTGTTTTTCTCTTGCAGCTTTGAGGATCCTTTCTTTATCCTTATTCCTTTCCATTCTAAGTATGACATGTCTTGGTGTCTTTAGGTCTGGGTTAATTCTGTTTGGGACCCTCTGGGCTGTTGTTTTCGACGGGTTATGTTGTTTTCACCGGCCTAGCTTCACGGGCGGGTAACAGACGACCAGGGACTCATGGTTGAGCTGTAGGCAGTATCTCTTTATTCATGCAGGACGCAGCACAATCTAAGACGAGCTAAGTTAAACTCAAAGTACAGTACTGTAAAACTCACAATGCTGTCTTTATATATACTTGCCAAGTAAGGTGGAAACAAGATGTGACATAGAGAGGGTGGAGAGAAAAGTGACTGGTGAAAATCAGAGTGTGACAAAGAGGGGGCAGATTAGGCGAGAATCCTATCACTGAACCACAAATGCCCTGTAGGGAGGGTGGAACTTGTTAACAGTGGTTATGTAAATAGAATGAAGTGGTTATGTAAATAGAATAGTGTTAAGCAGGGGGGATTTAAACCAAATGAAACAGAAGGGGTCTCATGCATACCAACACTGGGCTTCTTGAATCTTTATGTCTTTGGTGTTGTCTAGACTAGAGAAATTTTCAGCTATTATGGCCTGGAGAATGCTTTCTTCCTCTCCTTCTCTTTCTTCCTCTGGTAAGCCAATAATGCGTATGTTGTTTCTTTTGAAGTCATCCCATAGGACTCTGTTGTTGTTTTCAGCATCTCTTAATCTCTTTTTGAGATCTCTTACTTCTTTTTTAGTTGTCTCTAATTCATCCTCAATCTTGCTAATTCTGTTTTCAGCCTCATAGATTCTATTCTCTCTGCCCTCTACTGCTTTCTGGAGTTCATCTATTTTGTTGCCCTGCTCTGATACTGTTTTAGCTTGTTCAGCTAGTTGCCTTCTTAGCTCAGCGATTTCAGCTTTCAGCTCTCTAATAACCATGAGATTATTAGAATTTTCTTCCATATTCTCATTTGTTGTTCCTGCATTTCTGATTACAAGTTTTTCAAATTCTTTACTCACTCCTGTTATTATTTCCTTAGCTAATGTTTGGATGTTGAACTTGTTGTTTTGTGCTTCACCCTCTGGAGGACTTTTAGCTGGACTCTTGTCCTGGTTCGATTCTCCAATATTTTTTCTTGTTGTTTTAACCATTTTATATATTATGTTATGAGTTCCCTTTATCAGTACTTTTCAAATTATTGATCAGTATTGCCTGGATTGACTTGTGTCTAAGTAATTTAATTAAAGGTTTTACTGTGGTGGAAGTTAACAGTTTTTTCAGTCCCTGAGTTGGAGCTCAGTGGTGTAAAAGCCTCTTTTTTTTTCTTCCCTGTAGGCTATGGGAGCCTGAGGGCTTTTAAACTATCAATAGGCTTCTTAGCTTAATCACTGACTCCAGACCAAGAGATAAAGCAGGGTGTGGCAGAGATAATCCAGTGGTTATGCAAAGAGACTTTCACAGCTCCTCAGCAATGCCACCGAGGTATAGGTCTTCTGAGTTTCCCGGTTAGATCTCTGTCCCCTGGTGTCCCTCCCTGTTGCTGCTCCAGATTCTGAGGGTAGTAGCAATGGAGACTCAGAGTTGCACTTGGTGAGTCTCTGGGGAGTCCTTTCCTCCCTTCAGCTGTCTCCTTGTTGTGGAGCAGACTGGAGGTGGTGTCTCCACTGATAAACTGTTGAACTGTTAGCAGTCACTTAATCTCTCCTTAGGCCCCTCTCTCCTCTCTGTCACCAGCCACGCGTGTTTGTACTCACGGGTGATTTACTGGGTTCCTATGGTCATTCTAGTCCTGTCTTGTTTCGGTCCGGGTGGTCTCCTTTGGTATTCCTAGTTGATCCGGGAGAGGAGAGGAGAGGAGAGGAGAGGAGAGGAGAGGAGAGGAGAGGAGAGGAGAGGAGAGGAGAGAAAGCGATCTGCTGCTCTTAGCTCCGCCTCCGGAAGTCGAATCGATTTAATAATTTACAAGATTACCGGTTTGAGCCCCTGTCTCCCCACCTGCAGGGGAGTTGCTTCACATACAGTCAAACAGGTCTACAAGTGTCTTTTCTCTCCCCTTCTCTGTCTTCCTCTCCTCTCTCCATTTTGCTCTGTCCTGTGCTCTGTCTGTAACAACAATGACATCAGTAACAACAATAATGAAAAACAACAAACGCAACAAAATGGAAAATAAATATAAAAAATTAAAAAAACAACTTACAAGATTATGGAATTATAGAAGGATAATTCCATAATACATCCACCACCAAAGTTCCATGATCCCCGCACAGTAACTACCATAGTTCTTGAAAATTATTTAAACTCTTTGTCTTCCTATAACTGTTGCTTAGTCAAACTCTTAAACTTTAAAAGCCTTCCCCCATGTTATTTACTACATTTCTGTGTTTATATTGCTTTTATCTGAAGCTGTCTAAATAATTTGCACTATTTTAAAGACCACACATCTTACTGGATGTATTAATGAGCAGAATTAATATAAGGGATATACTATATCCTCTTAGTTTCTTTGTGTGTAAATTTAATTATTTTGCTGCTTTATGATAAGTGACTTCCATATAATTTTATAATTACTCTTTTCTGTGAGCTATTCTTGATTATTATGTCTTGAACAATTAATAGTCAGAATTCCTATTTTTGGTGTTGATAAATTTTATTGATGTTACTATACCCCAGACCTATATATCTTATTTTTCTTGGTGGATTTTGTAACCTTATATATTTACATAAGACTTGGGAAATATTTTTGCCAAGGGCCATTTAGATATTTACATCATTCGTGGGCCATACAAATTTATCAACTTAAAATTTAACACTTCATGTTGCTATGAACAAAGTTCTGGCTGCCTTGGGAGGACCATATGGCCAGTGGGTCACATGTTCCCGCCCCTGGGAATATTAAAACTCTTCATTTCTGGGAGTCGGCCGGTAGCGCAGCGGTTTAAGCGCAGGTGGCGCAAAGCGCAAGGACCAGCGAAAGGATCCCGGTTCGAGCCCCCGGCTCCCCACCTACAAGGGAGTCGCTTCGCAGGTGGTGAAGCAGGTCTGCAGGTGTCTGTCTTTCTCTCCCCCTGTCTGTCTTCCTCTCCTCTCTCTATATCTCTCTGTCCTATGCAACAATGATGACAATAATAACTACAACAAGGGCAACAAAAGGGAATAAATAAATATATATATATTTTTTTCTTTATTGGGGAATTAATGTTTTTTTTTTTAAAAAAAAAAACCTCATCTCCTTTGAAGGAATAGAAAATTCTACCTTAGACTGATTTGTTACTTTCAAGACTTCTAAGCCCATGTGAACACTTGAAGCTGTTCTTGTGTGGAAGTCTCATAAAGTTAAATGGATACTCACTTTGACCTAAACACATATACATACACAAACACACTCTCTCTCTTTGTCTTTCTTGGGAACATATACAGTATTGGAAACAAAAGGACATAAAGTGACCACAGTGTTATCTTATGCACTTTGACTTAGACAGTTGGGAGGTGGGGTGAGGAGGGCATAAAGCTGCTTCTTCAGAGAAAAATCATAAATTTTAGATCTTCTACTTGGAGGATCAAAACTGAATGGGGAGAGCCCTACAGCTTTCTTTTTTTAAAAAAAAAATTTTTATTTATTAAAAGTAAACTACTGCAACAGTAAAACAAGGGCAACAAAAAGGGAATAAATAAATATATATATAAAAAAGGAAACACTGACAAGGATAAGGGGTACAACTCAATACAATTCCCACCACCAGAACTCCATATCCCATCCCCTCCTCTGATAGCTTTCCTATGTAAGTACCACGTGCTAACCAATTGTGTCACTAGAGCTCCAATAGTGTTCCTATTCTTTAACCCTCAGGGAGTTACCCAGGTTCATTGTGGGGTGCAGAAGGTGGAAGGTCTGGCTTCTGTGATTGCTTCCCCGCTGAACATGGGCGTTGACAGGTCAATCCATACTCCTAGCCTTTCTCGCTTTCCCTAGTGGGGCAGAGCTCTGGGAAGGCGGGGCTCCAGGACATATTGGTGGAGTCATCCGCCCAGATAAGTCTGGTTGGCATCATGGTAGCATCTGGAACCTGGTGGCTGAAAAAAGAGTTAACATATAAAGCCAAACAAATTGTTGGCTAATTAATTATAATCAAGTTCTTAGCCTGAGTTGAATATGTTTTTTAAATTGTGATATACTAAATTGCTAATTAATATTCTCTTGGTGAATACTTATTTCACCTTAGAAAATGGTCTTAGACATTCTCCCTTATGTTATTGATTTAGAGAAAAGTGTTTGAAAAACATATGAAAAGATTTGAGATAGTTGTAATGCACCTGATGTCCAGCTTGCCAGTGATATTCTTTTTTTATTATTTATTTATTTATTTTCCCTTTTTTGTTGCCCTGTTTTTTTTTTTATTGTTGTTGTAAACGTTATTGTTGTAGATGTCGTCGCTGTTAGATAGGAAAGAGAGAAATGGAGAGAGGAGGGGAAGACAGAGAGGGGGAGAGAAAGACAGACACCTGCAGACCTGCTTCACCACCTGTGAAGTGACTCCCCTGCAGGTGAGGAGCCCAGGGCTAGAACCGGGATCTTTACTCTGGTCCTTTGCACCACGTGCCCTTAACCTGCTGCGCTACCACCAGACTCCCCTTTTTTATAATTTAGAAAGTAATATATATTAACCTTCTGGAATGGAATTTTCTTTTCAATAGTATGCAAGTCTGTATTCAAAGGGTTGCCAACATTAGCTTTCACTCTGTGATATACAGATGTAAAAGATTCTGATACGTTAGTAGACTAGATCGTGGAACTCCATATAATGGTGTAAGTTTCCAGGTTCTTGCATGTTCTTCTAAGTTGGAATGAAAAAAAATGTTGAAATTTACATTATTTAAAACATACACCCTAAAATGCTTATGTTATATATAAATTATATCACATCAATTTTCAAAGTAGATGAATGAATCAGAGAAGAGGGAGTGGATTGGGGATTATGGAGTGTTCTCACTGTTCCACTGTTGGGAGCGAGGGAAGGTGGGGCCAGAGTAGCCCTTCCATCATAACAAGAAAGAAAAACTTGAACAGGGAATTTAGACTACATGGTTCTTTTTTCCTTTTCTTGTTTGTTGCAGGCAAAGGGGAAGATAGTGATGTTCTCAGCATAAATGCTGATGCTTATGACAGCGACATAGAAGGCCCGTGCAATGAAGAAGCAGCTGCTCCTGAGGTTCCAGAAAGTACAGTCCAAAGTGAAGCTGGTCAGATAGATGACCTGGAGAAAGACATTGAGAAAAGTGTGAATGAGATTCTGGGTCTGGCAGAGACAAACCCAAAGGAACCCAAAGCAGCCACCCTGACTGTTCCTCCACCAGAAGATGTTCAGCCTTCTGCACAGCAGCTGGAATTACTCGAACTTGAAATGAGAGCAAGAGCTATTAAAGCCCTGATGAAAGCTGGTGATATAAAAAAGACAGTCTAATTATTTAACTTGCCCCTGAATTTTAGGTGTGCTTGAACAAATTCCCATCACATAATTTTGTATCTGAAGTTCATTTGGGGTCTTATGATATTTGTCATGTAGCACTTACTAGATAAACTCTCCTTGGGCCTGAACTACCTGTGTTTATTTTATTGTTACTTTTATATTATAGATGTTTTACTGTTTCACAAATTCATGGCATGTATGTTTGGATAACCTGTCTATATTGTTAGTTGCATTCATACTTGAAAAGTTCATACCTGAAAAGCCATTATCAGAGTTACTGTATTTGTTTGTTTGTTTGTTTATTTTTAAATGTTTTGGCACCAAACCTAAATGCTTAAAAACGATTAACCAAGCATGTTGCTCTTAGGGATACCTATATTTTGCCACGGGGTATTAAATTATTGCTTCTATTTTGGTTAACATTTAGAAGAAAATTGGTTATGCTGCATACTTAAAATATTACTTAACTTGAGAATGTCTCCTATCAGTGTGAATTTACTACTAAAAGCTGAATAACTTTTTTGTTGTTGTTGTTGAAAGGTTTAAAATGCTGAGATGGCTAATGAACAACTTTTTTTTTTTTAAATAAAAGAAGAGTGTAAGGCTGTTTCTAACAATGTAGAATTGCCCAGCTTTTAATTTTAGTAGACAAGCCATTCTAACAGGTATTTGATATTATTGGATACTTTGTTCAGGTTTTTCCTTTAGTACAAAAGGAACACATTTTCATTTACATTCCAATCTATCAGGAAAAGGAGAATGTTTTATCATGCAGGCTTTTATCTAGTGCTTTTGCTTGAAGATCTGATGTGCTATAATCCCATGAATTAAAAATAATAAAGACTATCATTCTGGATCTGAAGACTTTTGATACATTTCCAAAATCAAAATTAATTTCAGGAAGCTTTGATAAATTGATGTTATAGTTAATCAAATTTTGTATACTTTTGTAAATAAATTAGCATCCTGCCACAATCACGGATGCTTTTTGCCCCATCAATTAATTGTAGTTGTTTGATATCAAAATAAATTTAGGCGCTCTTAAAATAAATTAATTTTTTTCAAAAAATGTAAGTTGAACTGTTGTTTTTTATTCACTAATAAATATGTTTTATTTATAAGCTAGCTGTTCTAGTGTTGTATGAGGATTTTTCTCATATATAAAACTTGCAGGCTTGTATTATATTAACTGGCTTAATTATATCAGCATTTTATAGTTTGTTTTATGGAATAGAGTATGAAACATTGGAATTGTGATTACAAATTAATGTTTGTTGACATCCTTGCTCATGTCCTTGCTCATAATTTTACCACCACCCCCTTGAATTTTCTTGTGAACACAACCTGCATCATTGGAAGTTCCTTTCTTATATTGGTATATATGGAAATGATTTAAATAGTGAGTTCTCACTGTTAATTGCTTCAAGATGAGAAATCATATGACTATGGCAAAATAATTATTTTTCTCTTTTATTAGTCATCTCTGGGACTTCACCTTTCTGGTCTGACTTTTGGGGTTTCAGGAATGTTAATACTGACCTCTAGCACATTGAGTTGTTTTCCCCTGGCACCTGGGGTGGCTTTTTCAGATATAGTCAGAGAGAGAGAGAGAGAGACACTGACCACAGCACCAGTGCTCAATGCTTCCTTCAGTCTGATGAGGGCCAGACTCAAACCTGGGTTGTGTATATGGCAAAACAGAGCACTATCCAAGTGAGTTATTTTGCCTGCATAATAATTTTTCTATTCCAAATTAATCTAGCAGTTAAAATACCAGAGTGGTGAAAAGTAAACTTCATTATTGCTTCCAAATTACAAAATGAGATAGGTGGCATTTGTATGCTTAAACATATAGGAGTAGGAAAAACTTCTAGTGCTTTTTAGCTGATTAAAGCCATCAACGTCACAAAACATTGTGTATCTGTTTTATTCATTGTGCAGACTGTTTTAGAGGATACTGATTAGACTAGATATTTGTGAAGTTGATGAGCTGAACTAGAGACTACTTAGATCTCCACCTTGGAAAATCAGCTTCTCTTATTCCTTCTTAATGTTGGAAGACATAAGAACTTTTGGGAGATGAGTGCCTTTAGAGAATAAGAATAAGGGGTGGAGGGTGGATAGCATAAAAGTTATGCAAATAGACTCATGCCTGAGGCCCCAAAGTCCCAGGTTCAGTCCCCTGCATCACCATAAGTCAAAACTGAACAGTACTCTGCTTACAAAAAAAAAAAAAAAAGAATAAGTTTATTTTAGAAGTGTCTTAAATAATGAAAAAAAAATCATATTCTAATTCTGTCATTTAAGTCTTCAGCTCACAGGCATTTATTGAATACTTCTAAGGTGTTCAGTCTTGTTAAGAATTTTAAACTCAGGAGTAGTATAGTATAGACTTTAATGTGAAATAGACATTAATAATAATATGGGCACTACATTCTTTTGTGCCAAATTGTTCCCTTTTTCCAAAGTAAGGGGTGGTGGTGGTTTCTAGTCGATGTGTAATTAGCAATTAAAAAGAAAGAAATAAAATTAGAAAGAAATAGTGGCAGTTTGTTTTTCATTTCATGTCATGTGACCCTGATATTTTACTAGTAACTGGATCCAAACCTGCAAGGTGGCATTATCATGGGTCCCCTGCATTAGGCCTTGGTCTACTTTTCCGTGTTTCTACTAATCCACATATTCAAGTATGTCCTACAAAACTGTCACCAGGTTACTTCTGTAACATACTAATTATGAAAAATTACCTTGTACTCTAAAATCTTTTTTTAGGAGGCCACTTTCTTAAAACTATAAGACAGTGTGTGCTTTCCTTACAGATCTTGTTGTGACAGTCTTTAAGCAACACGTCAGATGCTCACAGTGATTAACTATCTGAGTAAAGCTGTCCTAAATCATTTTAACAGTGATACAAATTGCAATGAAATAAGCATTTTTCAATGCCATTTTCAAGTTAGACTGAGGAGGACTGAATTTGCAGTGAATATAGATTTCAGTCAAAAAGTTTTCTCAGTTCTATCTATAACAGAAAGAGTTGTAGATACTTTTCCTTTTGTTGTAGCTGTCTAGTTCTTAAAAAATGTACAAGACCAGTGTACTTTAACTCAAAACTGCTAGGTATTTTCACTTTTTTTTTCCTTTTTTTAAATTTAATTTTATTTATAAAAAGGAAACACTGACAAAACCATGGGATAAGAGGGGTACAACTCCACACAATTCCCACCAGAGCACTGATCAGCTCTGGCTTTATGGTGGTGTGGGGGATTGAACCTGTGCATGAGAGTTTCTTTGCATAACCATTATGCTATCTACCCCCACCCTTTTCACATTTTTTTTTTATGCTCAAATAAACTCCCCTTTTGAAACAAAGTGCTAATGAACATATGGGAACTCAAATACATTTCCTTGATATATATATATATATATATATATTTTTTTTTTGAGACAATGAAAACTATGAGAGTAAGATAGTAAGATCCGAGGGCTGTGGATTCTGCTCAAATGAGCTATGAAGTAACCCCAGACAAGTAACTGTAAAGTGAGGAAAATAAACTGTTAACCAACATATAAGGTTTTTTTTTTTTTTTTTGTAATACTATGTGATTTCAGCACAGAATGGTATAAAGCTTGGAGAAGTTTATGAAATACTTTAAATTCCAAGTACTTTTACATTTTTTTTTTAGTATTTCCTTTTTTGTTTCCTTTGTTTTTATTGTTGTAGTTATTATTGTTGATGTCGTCGTTGGATAAGACAAAGAGAAATGGAGAGAGGAGAGGAAGACAGAGGGGGAGAGAAAGACACCTGCAGACCTGCTTCACTGCCTGTGAAGCAACTCCCCTGCAGGTGGGGAGCCAGGGGCTGAAACCGGGATCCTTACGCAGGTCCTTGAGCTTTGTGCCACCTGCGCTTAACCTGCTGCGCTACCACCCAACTCCCATACTTTTACCTTTTATGCCCTTCTTGCTATTCAAAATGAATGATTTGTTTCATGTCTTTCTGTTCCATACAATGCGTGATATGAGCAATGATCTATCTTTTTTATTATTGTTTTTATTTCCTTTTACCTACTAGTCTTTTTAAATTTTTAAATTATATTTATTTATTGGATAGAGACAGGCAGAAGTTGAGGGGGAAGGGGGAGAGAGAAAGAGAGACACCTACACCACTTGCAAAGGGAGACTCGCTTCACCACTTGCAAAGCTTTCCCCCTGCAGGTAGAGACCAAGGGCTCGAACTCTGGTCATTGCACATTGTACCATATTGCATATTGTACCCCTGCCCTATTAGTTTTTATTGTCAGGATCACTTGATAAGCATACTTTCTGGAATTATCCACCTTGGGCCACACATTTAGGTAAGGATATCATTGATTTATTGCTTTATTTTTTAATGACTGCACAGATAATTTTTTTAATTTCTTTATTGGAAAATTAATGTTTTACATTCATCAGTAAATACAATAGTTTGTACATGCATAACATTCCCCAGTTTCCCATTTAACAATACAACCCCCACTATGTCATTTATCATCCTTCATGGACCTGTATTCTCCCCACCCACCCACCCCAGAGTCTTATACTTGGATGCAATATACCAATTCCATTTCAGGTTCTACTGTGTTTTCTTTTCTGATCTTGTTTTTCAACTTCTGCCTGAGAGTGAGATCATCCCATATTCATCCTTCTGTTTCTGACTTATTTCACTCAACATGATTTTTTTCAAGGTCCATCCAAGATCGGCTGAAAACGGTGAAGTCACCATTTTTTACAGCTGAGTAGTATTCCATTGTGTATATAGACCACAACTTGCTCAGCCACTCATCTGTTGTTGGACACCTGGGTTGCTTCCAGGTTTTGGCTATTACAAATTGTGCTGCCAAGAACATATGTGTACACAGATCTTTTTGGCTGGATGTGTTGGGTTCCTTAGGATATATCCCCAGGATGCATAGATAATTTCAAACCTGAAAAGAATTTTCCCCAAGATTGTAATGAAAGATATAGTACTCACCTTGCCTGTTCTTTCTGTAGCAGTTTTTGCTACTTAGACAGGTAGCCACTTTCAGACCTTTTAGATGTTTCATCTATTGGTCTCTTTTGAAAAGTGAATAAGCTCTGTTGGCTTGTAACTCCTAGGTACATATTACCTCATCCTCATCTTCCAATACAATGTGGTGTTATATTTAAGTTAGCATTTGACTTTTACACTCCTTTGACAATGTAAACACTGTTCAAAACTGGGCTGTGTGACATCTGTAATGCTTCTTATTTTTGGTTCAACTTTTGCTTTAGTCCTTAAAAACTAATGTAATTACATTGACTCAGTGCTCTGTGTAATCTGCATTCACTTAGGCCTTATCTTCTAGAAGTTTAGCTCTCTTTTTTCAGTGGATTCAGCCTTTTTTATTTATTTCCTTTTCTTGTCCTTGATTTTTTTAAAAATTATCTTTATTTATTGCAGAGAGACAGCCAGAAATCGAGAGGGTAGGGGAGGTAGAGAGAGAGACACCTGCAGCACTGTTTCACCAATTATAAAGCTTTCCCCCTGCAGGTGGGGACTGGGGGCTCGAACCCAGGTCCTATCGTTGTTGGATAGGAGAGAGAGAGATGGAGAGAGGAGGGGAAGACAGAGAAGGGGAGAGACAGACACCTGCAGACTTATTTTACCGCTTGTGAAACGACTCCCCTGCAGGTGGGGAGCTGGGGGCTCAAACCGGTATCCTTACATGGGTCCTTGCGCTATGCGCCACCTGTGCTTAACCCACTGTACTACCGCCCGAGTCCTGTCTTTTTATTTTATATATATTTTTTATTTTTTTAATGTATTTTTTTCTTACTGGAGCTCCCTGTGCCATGCTAATCTAAATTGATTGCTCTTTGTCTCTCTTATGATGGTTACCCCATTTCCTGAATTCTTCATCTTCCTTTTAGTTTATTAATTCATTTTGGTAGCTAACCCCTTCCAACAGCTTCCTGTGAAAGGATACATGAACAGCATTTATTTTGATTTATTGGTGTGACTCAGCGTGACTGTCTTTTCTACCCATACAAATCACCATCCATCTGAACTTTACAGCATTTCAACTTCCATTCAGACTGTCTAGAAGTCATTTGTCATTTTGATTCTTCTTTCCTTTACATTGTCAAGACTCACAGTTTCACCACTCCAGGCTGCTTTTTCATCCTAATAGAGGCTGAGAGAGAGAGACCACAGCACAGAAGTTTCCCCTGGTGGTGCCATACCATCTCTCATGTGGTGCTGGGGCTCAGATTACAAAGTGAGCATGGCAAGGTATGTAATTGGTGTGTTATCTCCCCAGCCCTCATTTTCATTTATTCTATTTTATTTTACTTAGGACAGAGAGAAATTGAGAAGAAAGGGGCAGAGAGACACCTGCAGCTCCGCTTCATGCTTGTGAAGCTTTCCTTCCTGCAGATAGGGGGTGAAGGCTTGTAACGCACTCACATAACCAGGTGTGCCACTGCCTGGCCTTATTTATTTACTTATTTGTTTATTTATTTTGCCTGCACTACAAATCCACTGCTCCTGGAGGCCATTTTCCCCATTTTGTTGCCCTTGTTGTTGCCCTTGTTATGGTTATTGTTGGTATAGCTGTTGTTGTCATTGGATAGGACAGAGAGAAATCAAGAGAAGAGGGGAAGACAGAGAGGAGGAGAGAAAGACACCTGCTGAACTACTTCACCGATTGCAAAGCGACCTGGCTGCACGTTGTCCGGGGTCCTTACGCTAGTTCTTGAGCTTTGCGCCATGTGCGCTTAACCAGCTGTGCTACCGCCTAGTTCCCGGCCCCCACTTTCATTCTTCAAATAAATGTCTCTGGTTTGTTACTTTTTAGGAAACTTTTAGTTAATGACTGGTGGACTCCTTCAATGGGAAAATTCATGCCACTCAGTTGTAGGAAGTTTCTAATATATTGGGGGTACGTTTCTTACCTCTATGACCACCCTGTTGTCATGGTGACCTTGCACATATCCTGGGTAGGCTATGCAGGCAAACCTTAAAATTAGGACTAGCCTAAGTCATGGCATAGCACCCTGTGATCCTCCCAGGAACAGAGCTAAACAGACACTCCTGAGGAAATTGTCTCAAGAACATTTTTTTGAATATTATAATAAATTTAATAAAATTAGTATAAGGTTAACTTACTAATCTCATCTTTTAAAATATTTATTTATTTATTTTCCCTTTTGTTGCCCTTGTTGAAGAACATTTAAAAAATTTTTTTTATTAATGGGTAGAGACAGAGATAAATTGAGAGAGGTGGGGGAAAGTAGAGAGGGAGAGAGACAGAGATACACCTGCAGCTCTGCTTCACCACTCATGAAGCATTCCGCCTACAGGTGGGGACCAGGGGCTTGAATTCTGTCCTTGAGCACAGCAGTGTGTGCGCTTAACCAGGTGTGCCACCATCTGGCCCTAATATGGGAAAGTGGTATAAATATTGTTGGCTGTAAACCCCATCGATTTGATGTGGTCTGGGGCCCATATTCACCTTAGGAGCCTATGTGACCTCTGCATCCCTGTAGATCTGAGCTCACATTCTGTGGTCATGAGTAGGAACATTCCAAGCTGCCCCAATATCAACCCATCTTCCTCAGGTGTAGCATAGAGTATGTTGTCCAGCCTCCCTTTGGAGGATGGAACATTCTCTACCGTTGTTGATCCACATTGAGGGCAAGGTCTTATGGGGGCCCACAATGGGGTCTATTGTATTATTCCTGATAGAGATGACTGTTAACAATGGAGAGAGGGGTTTATTTGAGGTCTAGGCCCATAATGTCTGTTTGGGAATCTCAGGACTCCCTGAATAGGGCCCCAGCTGATGGGGTAGCCTGATAGTGACCAAAGAGTCACTGTTACATTAAAGCACACAAGGACCCAGGTTCAAGCCCCTGGTCCCCATCTGCAAGGGGAAAGCATCAGAAGTGGTGAACAGGGCAGCAGGTGTCTCTCTGTCTCTCTCCCTCTCTATCTTCCCCTCCCCTCTCAGTTTCTCTCTGTCTCTATCCAGTCATAAATAAAGATTTAAAAAAAAAACACAATTTGTTAGTCTTTAGTGAAAGGTTGTCATTTCATTGGCCATTATTTTTATTTATTTTATTTATAAAAAGGAACACTGACAAAACCATAGGATGAGGGGTACAACTCCACACAATTCCCATCACCAGACTCCATATCCCATCCCTTCCCTTGATAGCTTTCCTATTATTATTATTTATTTATTTATTCCCTTTTGTTGCCCTTGTTGTAGCCTTGCTGTGGTTATTATTGTTGTTAATGTCGTTTGTTGTTAGGTAGGACAGAGAGAAATGGAGAGAGGAGGGGCCGACGGGGGGGGGGGAGAGAAAGACAGACACCTGCAGACCTGGTTCACCGCCTGTGAAGCGATTCCCCTGCAGGTGAGGAACCAGGGATCCTCGAACTGGGATCCTTACACTGGACCTTGCGCTTTGCGCCACCTGTGCTTAACCCACTGCACTACAGCTTGACTTCGAGCTTTCCTATTCTTTAACCCTCTGGGAGTATGGACCCAAGGTCATTGTAGGATGCAGAAGGCTGAAGGTCTGGCTTCTGTAATTGCTTCCCCGCTGAACATGGGCGTTGGCAGGTCAATCCATACTCCCAGCCTGTCTCTCTCTTTCCCTAGTGGGGCAGGGTTCTAGGGAAGCAGAGCTCCAGGACACATTGGTGAGGTTGTCTGTCCAGGGAAGTCTGGTCAGCATCATGCTAGCATCTGGAACCTGGTGAGTGGAAAGAGAGTTAACATATAAAGCCAAAAAAATTGTTGACTAATCATGAACCTAAAGGCTGGAATAGTGCAGATGAAGAGTTGGGGGGGATCTTCCTTTTGTAGATAGCTAGTAGGCATATTTTAGTGATATTCCAAAGGACTGTGGCTATAATAGTTTTTTTTTTTTCCCCCTGAGCCTGAAATCTGATATGCAGGTGGATCCAAGCCATAGTCTGGGGAGATGATGTCATTGCTGGAAAAAGGACCAGAAAGCTAGATCAGGGAAGAGAGTAGCTCCCAAATATGGGGAAGGGGTATAAATATTGTTGACTGTAAACCCCATTGATTTGATGTGATCTGAGGTCCATATTTAGCTTAGGAGCCTATGTGATCTCTGCATGAGCCTCAGGTGTATTGACTTGAAGTTTAGAAAAATTTAAAGCTATTCAAAGGGGAGACAGCACAAAAGTTGTACAAAATACTTTCATGTTTGAGAGTCTGAGGTACTAGGTTCAAGTCTCCGCACCATCAAAGTAATGTGTGTTCTGGAACTCCTCCCCATCCCCGACCAGAAGTCAGAGCAGAGCAGAGCAGTGCTCTGGTTAAAAAATAAATACATAGGGAGTCGGGGGGGGGGGGGGCAGCACAGCGGGTGGTTAAGCGCACTTGGAGCAAAAATGCAAGGACCGGCATAAGGATCCTGGTTCGAGTCCCTGGCTCCCCACCTGCAGGGGAGTTGCTTCACAGGTGGTGAAGCAGGTCTGCAGATGTCTATCTTTCTCTCCCTGTCTCTGTCTTCCCTTCCTCTCTCCATTTCTCTTTGTCCTATCCAACAATGACATCAATAACCACAACAATGTTAAACAAGGGCAACAAAAGGGAAAATAAATAAATAAATATAAAAAATTAATAAATAAATATTGTTCTTCCACTTAGTATTTAAATACTGTGAGTTGAAGGGGGTCAGGCAGCGCAGTGGGTTAAGCGCATGTGGTCCCGGGGAGTCGCTTTACAGGCGGTGAAGCAGGTCTGCAGGAGTCTTTTCTCTCTCCCCCTCTCTGTCTGCCCCTCCTCTCTCTATTTCTCTCTGTCCTACCTAACAATGAATGACATTAACAACAATAATAACTACAACAAGGCTACAACAGCAAGGGCAAAAAAAGGGGGGAAAATGGCCTTCAGGAGCAGTGGATTCATGGTGCAGGCACTGAGCCCCAGCAATAACCCTGGAGGCCAAAGTAAATAAATAAATAAATACTGTGAGTTGTCAAACTTAAGTATATTTTACTGAGAATTGGCTTGAAATCATTTGCCTTTATTAGTGAGATATTATCAGAAAATATAGTTTTCATTGGGAGGGAAATGGAATTTATACTTAGAGCTTATGGAACTGTTTAATGGACAGAAAACCAAGGGTTTCAGCTACCACAGTAACTTGGTTGACATGTCTGCTTTCAATCAATGCTGCCTGATCCACCTTTTCATCTTTTTTAATTTCTCGTATCTGCCCCAACACACACTATTAAGTCTTTACTTTGCTGCCGTTTTTCTCTCCTGCACTTTTTTCTTAGCTGATAAAAAGGGATCCTTTTCATTGTTTATGTCCTTTTTTGTTGTTGATTTTTACCTCAAGGTTTATCACTGAGGCACTGTGCACTATGAATCCACTGCTCCTGCAGGCCATTTTCCCCATTTTACTGCACTTGCTATTGTTGGATAAGACAGAGAGAAGCTGAGAGAGGAGGAGAAGACAAAGAGAGGTAGAGAAAGACACCTGCAGACCTGTTTCACCCCTTCTGAAGCGACCCCCCTGCAGGTGGGTAGCCGGGGTCTGGAACCAGAATCCTTATGCCGGTCCTTGTCCTTTGTGCCATGTGCGCTTAATCCACTGTGTTCTTTTTAAAAAAATTTTTAAAAATTATTTTCTCTTTTGTTGCCCTTGTTGTTTTTGTGGTTGTAGTTATTGTTGTTGTTGGATGGGACAGAGAGAAATGGAGAGAGGAGGGGAAGACAAAGAGGGGGAGAGAAAGACAGACACCTGCAGACTTGCTTCAGTGCCTGTGAAGCGACTTCCCCACCTGTGAAGCGACTTCCCCTGCAGGTGGGGAGCCAGGGCTCCAACCAGGATCCTCACTCCGGTCCTTGCACTTTGTGCCACGTGTGTTTAACTCACTGCGCTACCGCCCGACTCCCAACCCGCTGTGTTCTTAATGTGTACAGTTAAAAACATATCAAATTGCTTTGTGTAACATTTGTTTTTCATTTTGAGAGTAGATAGTTGAGAGTATTACAATCAAAGAAACTAGAAAAAAAAGTATTTTCAACTAGGTGGACTACTAAAGATCTACCTCACAACACCAACAAATTAGTTGTAAATACATATTTATTGTATATTAAAAGAAAATTTTCTTCTGTCATTGTGAAGATGTCACTATTCCAGGCTGACCTTTTTTCACACAGATACATGAAGGCTGGCGTTTGGGGAGCCACCACAGCACCAAAGCTTCCTCTCAAGCCATGGGGACCAGGCTCAAACCTGGGTTGTGAGCATGGCAGAACAGGCACACTATCCCGGTAAGCTATTTTACAGGCTCCAAAATGTCATTTTAAAATTAGTGTTTTCCATTATTAAAAAAAATTAAGTTTTTTTAATGTCATTTTCTCCTAACCCCCACAATAACTTCAGTGTACATGTCACTCAAATGTTAATTTTCTTCCTCCTTTTCTCTTAGAAACTCAATTTAAGAATTGTCCAAAGTACATGAATGCCGGGATAGCCTGAGGGTACTTCTTCCCGAGCCGGTGCTCTCTGGGTTGGAGAGAACTCAACTGGAGCTGATCTAGGCTGCTGTGTGGGAGAGGGATCAGGAACGCGTGCTGCACCAACTTCCGCAGGAGATACACTCTGGAACTCTCGGAGCCGGAAAGCAATTTCCAAGTGTCTTTAATCAGAAGAGCAGCTGTTTTTATACTCTCCAAGTAGGGTGGAAACAGGATGTGATATAGAGAGGGTGGAGAGAAAAGTGACTGGTGAAAATCAGAGTGTGACAAGGAGGGGGCGGAACAGGCGAGAATCCTATAACTGAACCACCAATGCCCTGGAGTGCTTTATGTAAAAGTGATTTATGTAAATAGACCAAACCTTTGGATCAGTAAATCCCTATATAGGCATATGGATAAGAAGAAGCCAGGGGGAGATGGCAACTACCCAACATCTCCCCCTTTCTTTTTAACTTTTTGCCATAGTATCAGGAGTGTGGGGCACTTTGTGAGGCAGGGAGACTGATAAGAGGCACACCTTTTTTGGGGTTCTACTGTCCCTCCTTGCTCAACCTCTCCGTGGAGAGAGAGACTAACAGGATTGACACACCCCTCAGGCTCAAGCCCTTCCAAGCTCAACCATATCCTCACAATTCCCCAACATCTTCCTCTTACTTAATGGCCATATATAACTGGGTCAATGTCTGTAAAAGGCTTCATCTCTGTCAGGGGAATAGCAGTGTAGGGGTGAACGGAAACCTGTTGGGAAGAAAGCAGAATGATAGTGTGTAAGTGTCTTTAAAAAGAACTAGCACAAGACGGAGGGACAAGTAAGAGTAGCAAGAGACAGAGTGAGCCTGATGGGTGGAGGAGTGGGGGCCTGATAAGCCGAGGGGCTAGAGGGGTGATCTGGCATTGCAAAATCCCGAGTCAGCCTGCTACAGTCATTCTTCAAGAAGTCCAGGAGTATAAAAGGAGTGTCCAGCAAGTTCTATAGAAGCATCAGTCCAATGTCAACGGCCAGGAAATAAATGCCACACGTCTATCTTTGATGGAGGAGGACGGCCACCGGAACTTTTCTTCTCTGTAGAGAGTGACCTGGAACCGCCAAAACATGATGGGCGAAACAGAAGCAGGAAGAGCAGACACCGATGGTTGAGAGAAAGGCAGTAGGAAAGTCTTGTCCTTCGGAGTCTGTGAATCAGGTTCTCCAGATTGTGTCAGGTCACATCATGGGTTTCTGGGGATGGCTGTAATTGTGGGTGATGTCAGAGGTCAGGGGTCCAAGATGGATTTCTGGGGATTCTATATGAGCAGATGCTTCTTTATGCGAAGGCTTGTCATAGCTGTAGTCAATTACTTATGAAAAAACTTTGTAACAAATTAGAAGTTTACTACAATTGATAACTCAATGATTATAACTGGTTTAGGTAATTTTATAATTTTGTGTAAAGGTCATCTTACGTGACCTCATGTAGCAGTCTTTATATAGCAAAGTTTTCATACTGAGTTTAAGTTACATATATTGATTCTTGACTATTTTTACATTGGGTTTTTAAGCAAACTCAGGTTACTAGAGTTAACACATTTTAGTGACAATTTTTTTTTTTTTGGTACATTTACAATATCAGATTGATGCCAAATTTGTTGTGGATTAATTTCCACAAGATAGCTTACAGGACATTTTTGGGGGCCCTCCAAAAATGTCCTGTATAGAGAATTTGTATTTTAACTTAGGAGATGATGAATTGTCACATTGAATATTTAGAGTTTTACCTTAAACACTCAGTTACTTAAATGAATTGATTTTACCTCTTCTCGTAAAAATGTAACTTCGAAGTTACGATTTAACTGTCAAGTTAATGTTTACCAAACTTGAAACACGCATATTAAACATATAGTTTATAACACACAGGAGGAGAAAAACTTGTAAATAAGATATATCATTTCAAATGTGAATTTAGAACTACTGTCATAGTTGAACCATCATTACTCACACAGTTTAAGACTAAACATTTCATATTG
Organism: Erinaceus europaeus; assembly: GCF_950295315.1. NCBI lineage: Eukaryota > Metazoa > Chordata > Mammalia > Eulipotyphla > Erinaceidae > Erinaceus > Erinaceus europaeus. The sequence goes on along the minus strand of NC_080171.1, from coordinate 61,882,380 downwards.
ATATCAAGACTTAAAAAAGAAATCAAAAGGGGGAATGAACAATTTTTGGACTGTTTCTGGACGTCTCCAGAAACCATGGCTGCGTCCAGCCGTTTGATATAAAGTCAGTTAACTTTCAGAGTACTCTGAGCACAATGGGTCATACAAAAATTTTGGTCACTCAACTCACTCAATTTTTTTTTTTTTTTCACTCACTCACTCACAAAACACAACTGGCCAGTCATAGCATAAGACATTCATTCGGGGGGGGGGGGGAGAGTTCTGTGAATCAGATTTTTTTTTTTTTTTGATTCTGCCATGCTGTATTATGGATCCTGGGGTGCATCCTGTAGCCAGTCCTCTTGCAGCCAGTCTTCTTGCAGTGTTTCTTGTTCTTCAGGGATATCAGCACCATCATGTGGGTATTGCCGGACATGGCGGGCAGGAACCCAAACAGGCTTGGAGTAATTTTGTGGAAAAATACATGCGAAACCCCTCCCCATAGTCAACAGGGGGTCAGGTCCTTTCCAAATTTTATCAAGTGGGTCTTTCCATTTGACTTTAATAGCTGGGAGGGTGGGTGGTGTTTGCCAATGAAGAATTGTAGGAGGTTGGTCGGAGTTTTTGTAAATATTAAAGAGATTTAATGTAGTTAAGGCTTTTGCCAGCTGGATATTAGGGGGGTACATTTCCCCTTTTTCTTTATTTAATTGAGCCTTAAGAGTTTGATGGGCCCTCTCAACAATGCCTTGTCCCTGTGGATTATACGGAATGCCTGTAGTATGAGTAATGTTCCAGAGGGAACAAAAATCTTTAAATTGTTTGCTGGTAAAAGCAGGTCCATTATCCGTTTTAAGTTGAAGAGGTAAGCCCATTACAGCAAAACAGGAGAGCATATGGCTTATAAGCTTTTTTGAGTTTTCTCCAGTTTGAGCTGTAGCCCACATAAACTTAGAGAAGGTATCAATTGAGACGAACACATATTTTTGTTTGCCAAAGTTAGGTATGTGGGTAACATCAATTTGCCAAAGAGCGTTGGCTTTTAAACCTCGAGGATTAACCCCTAGAGTCTGAATAGCAGGTGTTTTGATTAGACCTGCACAGGAGGAACATGTAGCAAGAATACGTTTTAACTGTGGCAGAGGAATATCAGGAAATCGAGCTCGAAGACCTTTAAGATTAACATGGGTTAGGGAATGAAAGTCAGCAGGATTAGAGACAGAGGCTAGGAGAATTCCTGTGGAGGCAAGGCGGTCAGCTGCAGCATTCCCTTCGGACAGGGGACCAGGAAGAGGGCTGTGGGAACGTAGGTGCTGAACATACAGTGGATGGGTTCGAGAACAGAGCATAGAGGCAATTTGAATTAAAAGAGGAGAAAGTGGGTTGTCATCAATTCTTACATAAGATCGAGCAAGCCATGGAAGTAAGTTAACAGTATACACACTGTCAGAAAAAAGGTTGAAGGATTCTGGTACAGCTTTTAATGCAAGGAAAACAGCATAAAGTTCTTTGTACTGAGGGGAATTATCAGGAAGTTCAGTAAAGAGAGGTTTGGGGTATTGCTGGTCTGGATAATATATAAGGGCAGCAGCTCCCTTTTTTCCACCATCAGTGAACACTGTAGGAGCAGAGGGGATGGGATCTCGAGAGAAAAGTTTAGGTACTAGTAGAGGCAACAGAGGTAAAGAAGCTATCAAATTATTAGAGGGAAAATGATTATCTAATTGTCCTGGAAAACCCATTAAACTTATGGCAAAACGAGAATGGTGGCGTATGAGCCATTCTGTATCAGTGAGAGAAAAGGGAAGAATGATTGAATCTGGTTCCCTTCCTAAGACCTGAACCGATCTGTTTCTTCCTTGGCGAACCATAAATGCTAAGGCATCAATCTCGGTAAGGAGTCTTGGAGCTCCGCCTACTGGCGTATGAAGCCATTCGAGAATGCCATGTTTCTGCCACAATGCCCCCACTACCGTGGGGGTGGAGTTAAAGATTAGAAGATTTACTGGAGAGGAGGGGGAGAATCGAATGAGGTGCATGTCCTGGAGAGCCTGGTTAACTTTTTCCAGAGCCAAGGATGCTTCGGGGGTTAACATACGCTTTGAGGAGGGCTGTTTGTTTCCTTTTAACAGATCGAACAGTGGTTGCAGGCAGCTCGTAGGCAGATAAAGATACTGCCTAAGCCAATTCAAATTTCCAAGAAAACTTTGTAAAGAAGCAAGAGTGAGATTAGAAGGAAAAGTAACACAAGGTTTTAAAGGACGAATCTGCGTTAGGGAAATCTCTGAGCCTAAGAAAGATATTGGAGGGATTAGCTGTATCTTCTCAGGAGCTACATTAAGTCCACTTCTCTTTAAGGCAGGGATTAGAAAATCACGTAGGGCGGAGAGATCTGTATCTAATTCTCCCCATATTAACACGTCATCCATATAATGAAAAACCTTAAGGCCCTTATGAATATATGGAAAAAGGGCAGATTTAACAACCTCTTGACAAATAGTAGGACTATTAGCCATGCCCTGGGGCAGTACCACCCATTCAAATCTATCGGCAGGGCTGGCATTATTAATAGAAGGAACAGAGAAAGCAAAACGTTTACAATCTTGTGGGTGTAAGGGAATAGAGAAAAAACAATCCTGTATATCAATAGCTATGATTGGAATTCCTGTGGGAATTGCGGAAGCAAGAGGCAAACCCCTTTGGGGGGAGCCCCAAACTTGCATGGTTTTATTAACTGCACGAAGATCTTGGAGGAGGCGCCATTTTCCTGAGCGCTTTTTAATTACAAAGACTGGAGTATTCCATGGGCTCCGAGAATGACGAATGTGTCCCAACGATAACTGCTCTTGGACGAGTTTTTTAAAAATTTCTAGCTTCTCCCTAGGCAAAGGCCACTGTTCCACCCAGACAGGCTCATTAGAAAGCCAATCTAAGCGGGGAGTTCTGTTACGAACAGTGGCAGTTAGTATTGGGGGTGCTGGTTGAGTCTAGCAGTCTCACAGGAGTGAGTGTGGTGTCCTGCAGAGGTGTCTGAGGATATCACTACATCTAAAGATTCCAGCAAGTCTCTTCCCAATAAATTGGTGCTTATATCAGCTATTAAAGGCTGAAAGCGTCCGGTAGTCCCTTCTGGATCTTCCCACACAAGGGAATCTCGTGTGCGGAATGCCTGAGTCAATCCTCCAACACCATGTAAGCGTGGTCCTGGGAGGAGTTCCCAACTCTGGGGAACCTCTGCTTGTCTTAATATTGTCTTATCTGCTCCCGTGTCAATCAAACATTTAAAAGGAATATTACCAATCTTTACTGTCATAGTTGGGTGACCCCTTTCTAAAACAGGGGTGGTCCATAAAATCTCAGGCTCTGAATTCGAGCTGTTCTCTTGCTCCAGCCGGTTATTTCTATGCTGGAAGTTCCCACATACCGCGGGTTCCTCCTTCTGCTCACCCTCTGTTATTGTTACTTGGCGTGGTGGGTGTAGCGATGGATTGGGTCCCAAGCTGGGCTTCTGTTTGTGGAAGAAGGGCACAGCACCAAGCGGGCGACCTGCTTCCTTCCCTCTTGGGGGCGGGGCTAAGGGAAGCCCCATACCTAGTTTAAATCCCTGTTTACATTTGGCAGAGGCGTGCCGTTCCTATGGAACCTTGACCAACAATCTCTCCTCCAGTGAAATCCTTTCTGGCATCTGGGACAAGGCATTCGTGGTCTCTGATTCCCTGTCTGGAGGTGGGGTTGCCCTGATTGGAGGTGGGGTCGCCCTGACTGGAGGCGGGGTCGCGGTCTATTTTCTGGACATTGGTTACGCCAATGCCCTTGGCGACCGCACTGAAAGCAAGCTCCTTTTTGCTTATGTAAGGTAGCTGCATAGGCCTGTAACATAGGTCCTTGAAAAGAGCTTGATCTGAGATCCTGTGTAGCTAGAATCCAAGTATCTGGGTGTTCGTTTTTAAGAGTGATACAGGCCTGTCGAAAATGCGGAAGCATTCCATCCCAGACTATGGATCGCAGTAGGAGAAAACGAGCGTCAGGATTATAAATCTTCCTTTCCAAACTCGACTGGACCCTGGCAATGAATTTAGCGAGGGATTCATCAGGTTCTTGTTGCAGGGAGAGAATGGGGGCTGAGGCTGCTCCCATGGGTGGTGTTAATCGCTCCCATGCTTTTAATGCACACAGGCGTACTTGATCAAAATACCCCACTGGAAACTTGGCTTCCGCCTGTTGAATCCCTGTTTCTAATTGGCCTGTTCCAAACAATGCATCAAAATTACCCTCTGGCTGATTTTGAATATTTTTCCGCGATTGTTGTAAACATCATCACGAAAGAATGCCTCCCATTGCAGGAAGAGGGGGCCTGGGAGCGTAGCACGAGTCATATCTCTCCAATCTTGAGGGGTATTAAGGTTCTGAAGCAGGCCTTGTAAAATGGACCTGGTCCATGGGGCATGAACACTGTCATCTTTGATAGCCTGGCGTAGTTCCTTCAGGTCTGTGGCGGAATATGGATACCAGGCCTGAGGTTTTTGTCTATTGGGGGCAACATTGACCGGAAATGTGTGGACTTCCTCTGATAAGTGTGTAGCGGTAGGAGGAGTCACTGAAGTGGTAGCTTCTGGACAAGTGGCCGAAGAAGTGGTTTTGGAGGCTACAGGAGAATTCGGACATGTGTCTATCAAAACAGGGTGGGGTGAAGAAGCAGCCGTGGAGGCAGCAGGAGGTTCCGGACACGTTTCTGCCAAAATGGGGGTGGCCGAAGAAGTGGCTGTGGAGTCCAAAGGAGAATTCGGACACGTGTCTGCCAAAATAGGGGCCTCAGGGCAAGATGCCAAAATAGGGGCCTCAGGGCAAGATGCAGAGGAATTAGGGTGGGTCAAGATCACGACAGGCCTTTGCTTCTTCTTGTTTTTAAGGTGCTGGTTAAGTTCTATGATTACTTCCTTTATCTCTTGGACCTCAGCCTCTAGTTTCTTAAGCCTTTTGAGAGGTTGCCCTATATATCCCTTAAAAGCTGCTATGATGATCAACAGGATATAAGGTGAAGCCCCGAGAAAAATGTCCCAGATATATAAAAATTGTATACTGGAAAAAGAATGCAGGATTTGGAAAAGATTTTCCATGGTGGAAAGATCTCCGGAAAACAATAAAAAAGAAAAAAAATCACAGTGCCTTAACACAATATTGCAGATACCCAAAAGGTGTGTACTTATCTAAGATGTCTTCTTGTAAATCTGCTGCTTACGGGTCCCTGTTCCGGGCGCCAGATGCCGGGATAGCCTGAGGGTACTTCTTCCCGAGCCAGTGCTCTCTGGGTTGGAGAGAACTCAACTGGAGCTGATCTAGGCTGCTGTGTGGGAGAGGGATCAGGAACGCGTGCTGCACCAACTTCTGCAGGAGATACACTCTGGAACTCTCGGAGCCGGAAAGCAATTTCCAAGTGTCTTTAATCAGAAGAGCAGCTGTTTTTATACTCTCCAAGTAGGGTGGAAACAGGATGTGATATAGAGAGGGTGGAGAGAAAAGTGACTGGTGAAAATCAGAGTGTGACAAGGAGGGGGCGGAACAGGCGAGAATCCTATAACTGAACCACCAATGCCCTGGAGTGCTTTATGTAAAAGTGATTTATGTAAATAGACCAAACCTTTGGATCAGTAAATCCCTATATAGGCATATGGATAAGAAGAAGCCAGGGGGAGATGGCAACTACCCAACACATGAATAGTATGTGCTTTTGAATTAATTTTCTTTACTAATGCTTAATATTTCATATGAAGTATTGTAAGTTTATTACAAATAAATTTGACAAAAGACAAAAGTATAGAGAGGAATCCTACTACATGGAATCCACTGGCAGGTTTTCCTTGTTTTCAGTACTTAAAATGATGCTTATCATATTAATAGTGTGTACACACACACACACACACACACACACACACACGTTGGTATGCTTCTAGTTCTGCTTCTGGGATCTAGTTCTGCTTCTGTTACATTGCTTGACATTGTGGTCTATTTACATGGTCTTTTCTGTTACATTGGTTTGGTCTCACTACCCCCATCTCTGGGAGATTTGGTTTAGTCCTTGCTAGTTTCACGCTTCTTCCTTCTCCCTGCCCCCTACCCTACGTAATTCCTGAGTTCCTGCCGCTGCCACCGGAGGAGAAAGATGCAGGACGGATCTGTGTGGTGATTAGGTGTTGGATTGTTTGCCCGCTCGTGAATAAAGATTAAACTGCATTCACAGCTCAGCTACGAGTTTCTGGTCATTTGTTACCTGCCTGTGAAGCCAGCCCAGAGAAAACAACATATGGCGCCCAACGTGGGGCATGACCTGTGCATCTCTCAGATAAGTGAAGACAATTTGGCTACCTATCTACAATGGCCTTCTTTTCTGCTTGTGAAGAGGTTTCCAAAGACGTTTGCCCTTTTTTCACAAGACTGTTTATCTGTTTCTGGAACATTTCATTCTGTGCCACACTGTGGTTTCCACCCAACGCCCACCTGCAGGAGCCAGCTCGCCTCCGCCTGGCGCAGGACATTGGGCATGGGCTCCCTCCACGCTGCTCGGCAGCTGGGAGCAGGGCAGCAGACATGGCGGGCAGGGGTGCAGCCCATCCTGGCCACCACCCTGGGGCACCTCATCCCGTGCCTTCTGCATGGCCGGCCTGCCCACCCTCCTGCTATGAAGTCTGGGTAGATCCCAGACCACCTGGAGACTGTGGGCTCCCTGCAGGGACTGGGCCCCCTGGCTGAGATCCCCAGCTCAGCTCTGAAGGCAGAGAGCTAGAATACGCAGAGATCCCTGCAGAGATGGCAACCTGCAATTCCTGGAGCTGAAGTTGGGCAAGAAGCCACCACCAGACAACGCACCCCCGAATGACTAGACAGTACAGATATAATTCGTGTTTAAAATGACATGTCTTCGTAACAAAAGTTTTTCTCCTTGTGTATTGAAGATCATGTTTATGTGTGTGTTTAAAGTTTGGTAAACAATAACTTTAAGGTTAAAAATGTAACTTTAAGGCTATATTCTTACCAGGCAAAGTTAAATGAAAAAGGTTTTCAACATAGTTCTCATAAAGGTAAAATTAACTTACATTTAAAGTCTGAGGTAAAAATTAGTTAAAAATCAATATATTTTAACTAACTTGGTCTAAAAAACCTGCGCACACCTAGGGTGTGTCTCCATCTTGAATGGGTGTAACAAAAGGTTAAATAAGATGTTGATATGTAAAACTCTCAAATACCTTCTCAATCAGGAATGGTAGATTGCACAATGGTTATGCTAATGATTCTCATGCCTGAGGCTCTAGCAGTGGTTCTTTGCCTTACCACATTTTATTGTGCTTAGGTTGGTTAGGATCCTTAAAATGAAACAAAAAAGACCTTCCAAATTTATAAAGTTACTTAAACCAATTATAATCATAGAGTTATCTATTGTGATAAACTTCTAACCTGCTACAAGTTTTGTTTCATAAGTAAGTGAATTTCAGCTGTCAAGTTCTCTACAGAAAAGCGGAATTCCAGCAGCTGACCATCCTCATACAACGTTCCACCCCCTGGCATTCTTCCGTGGACATCTGCTTTGGACTGACACTTCTATCAGACTCACTGGTACACCTCTTGGACACTTTACACAAAACTAGCAGCTTCCCTTTACAATGCTGGGTTTCTCAAAGACTGACTGCAGTCAGCTGCCATGGGACTCTATAGGCAATACCCCCCCATGCTAGCTAATACCCACAGAGGTAGGAAATGCCTGTCGAGGCAAAGAAAAAGCGCACAGAGGCAAGAAAGTTCCTTTAGCTTGATAAAGCCTTGCCCACAGAGGCAAGAAATGCCCCCCTCAGGCCTTCCCTTGGCATCACACTGGTTCTTGTTGCTCACTTACTTGTTCCTCCATGTTTGTGGCAGTTTCTTTTTAAAAAATGCCTGTCGGGAGTCGGGCTGTAGTGCAGCGGGTTAAGCGCAGGTGGCGCAAAACACAAGGACCGGCATAAGGATCCCAGTTCGAACCCCGGTTCCCCACTTGCAGGGGAGTCGCTTCACAGGCGGTGAAGCAGGTCTGCAGGTGTCTATCTCTCCTCCTCTCTGTCTTCCCCCTCCTCTCTCCATTTCTCTCTGCCCTATCCAACAATGACAACAATAATAATAACTACAACAATAAAACAACAAGGGCAACAAAAGGGAATAAATAAAAAAAATGCCTGTATGATATAGGTTTCTGTTCATCCCACACTCCTGATACTATGGTCAATTAGTTAAAAAGAAAAGGGGGAATTGTTGGTATGCTTCTAGTTCTGCTTCTGGGATCTAGTTCTGCTTCTGTTACATTGCTTGACATTGTGGTCTATTTACATGGTCTTTTCTGTTACATTGGTTTGGTCTCACTACCCCCATCTCCGGGAGATTTGATTTAGCCCTTGCTAGTTTCACACTTCTTCCTTCTCCCCACTCCCTACCCTATGTACTTCCTGAGTTCCTGCCGCTGCCGCTGGAGGAGAAAGATGCAGGACAGATCTGTGTGGTGATTAGGTGTTGGACTGTTTGCCCGCTCGTGAATAAAGATTAAACTGCATTCTCAGCTATGAGTTTATGGTCATTTGTTACCTGCCTGTGAAGCCAGCCCAGAGAAAACAACACACACACACACACACACACACACACACACACACACACACACACACACGACATACTCAGTGCTGGAAGAGGGTAAGGTATAGAAAGGTATGCAGGGAGTTGGGCGGTAGCGCTGTAGGTTAAGCACACATGGCTTGAAGCACAAGGACTAGCCTATGGATCTCGGTTCAAGCCCCGGCTCCCCACCTGCAGGGAGTCGCTTCACAGGCGGTGAAGCAGTTTTGCAGGTGTCTGTCTTTCTCTCCCCCTCTTTGTCTTTCCCTCCTCTCTCCATTTCTCTCTGTCCTATCCAACAATGACAACATCAACAACAATAACTACAACAATAATAAAAAACAAGGGCAACAAAAGGGAAAATAAATAAATATAATTTTTTAAAAGGTATGCAAAAAGCAAAATGGAGGAAAATCATTTACACAATTATAAAATCCATAGGTTCATATCCTTTTTTTTTTTAAAGAACTTATTTATTTATGAGAAAAAGAACCAGACATCACTCTGGTACATGTGCTGCCAGGGATTGATCTCCAGACCTTATGGTTGAGACTCCAATGCATTATCCACTGTGCCACCTTCCAGACCACAGGTTCATATTAAGTTGTCATGATCTATTATACATAAATGAGATATTACAGGGGGACCAGGCAGTGGTGCACCTGCTTAAGCATGCATGTTACCAAGAGCAAGAGCATGGGTTTGACACCCTTGATTCCCACCTGTAGGGGAGAGGCTGCAGAAGCAGTGAAGCGAGTACAGCAGGTGTCTCTGTCTCTCACCCTCTATACCTCCCCATCCCCTCTCAATTTCTCTCTTTTTTTTCAAATAAAAATTGAAAAAGAGGGGCTGAGTGGTAGCACACCTGGTTGAGCATACATGTTACAATGCACAAGAACCCAAGTTTGAGCTCCCAGTCCCCACCTGCAGGGGGAAGCTTTGTGAGTGGTGAAACAGGGCTTCAGGTGTCTTTCTGTTTCTCTCTCCCCATCCCTCTCAATTTCTGACTGTTTCTATTCAATAAATAAAGATAATTTTTAAAAAAATGAAAAAGAAAAAAAATTGATGGCTAGGAGTGGTGGATTCATCCTGAAGGCACTAAGCCT